>NC_135356.1:29054289-30254289 GCF_051622035.1 Arctopsyche grandis | reverse complement strand
GTATGGTCGTCGTTCGGTATCTTGATATTCGACCCACTCGATTAGGTATACTCGAATTCGGCGAATTTACAGTGAATCGTCTCGGAGTATTGATCGGTCAACTGAGCGAATCACATTGCCGGTTAAAAAAAAATTACAATGAAATACAACAGAAAAATCAATAACTAGAATAATGCATACATGCATACATACGCTCGCTTACATACACATTTGTACACACACACACGAATGCAAGCATGCACACGCAAATGTAATACACATACACATATAATACAAAATAAACAACATTATACTAAAAAATAGTTTCAATAGAACGGATTTCATGTTGCATTTACTAACATTGAATAAATCGACCATGGATAATTCATTTCCAAGTCTGTGCAGTCTTAACATAGCTGAGTTCAATGAGTAATTAGTGGTAAACCTGGGCATATTTATTTATTTACAAATTTGCCATAGCGACTTTACAGATCGACTCCAAGTCGTCACTATGGTTACATAAAAAGAAAATGAATTATTATTATTTTATATTATTATTATTATATTGTTGCGTACGGGTGGGTGGAGGATCCAAGTAAAAGGCCAACAGTCGTTTCACAGCATTTATTGATGATTCAGGAGATACACGCAGTGTCACTGCTAAGTCCAGAATGAATTATATCGCCTACGTACCGCCTTATAAAGGGTAGATCTCTCAGGACGCCTAATCTGTTTACCTGTTGTATAGTCACGTATTCGGATATGTATTTCCAAGAGATTGGGTCTTCCCATACCGATTCTGAGAAATAACTAATAACGGTCATTGTTTAGCCTAAATGCACTTAGAGTCCAGATATAATCTTTGGAAGTAAGTGCATGCATTTAGTTAACCGATAACAGATATCCGTTGGTCTAAGTACAATTCGCTCAATCCACGGCTTACGTAACAATATTATATTATTATTATATATTAATTAAAAAATAAATGTAAGATATAAAAATATAAAATATTAAAATAAAAAATTGTAAAAACATGAAATATAAAAATATGTAAAATAAAAATATAAAAAATATGAAACATAAAAATATAAAAATTTTAAAATATAAAAATGTAAAAATATGAATATAAAAATATAATATGTTATAAGGTGCTATGATCTCAAACTAAAAAATACCTCAAACAGATCAGTATATTTTAGATTAAACAAATCCAATCTAATAGAAATCCGGTTGAGGAGCTTGATGCCCCTGGTGACAGGGGACGAAAGCATTAAATTGGTACGTGCCTCAGGTTAGAAGAATATCAAAAAGATGGTTACATCTAATTGATATAGCCGGCACATGGAAGCTCACTAAACTCACCAACTCAGAGCAGTCGATGGTGCCGTTAAGGGTTCGGTGATTACTAGTCAAATGTGAACCGGTCACAGGACAACCGGTCGCTCTAGATCGGTCACACGTGATCACCCGTCACACTAAAACTGGTCACACCCTAAAATCGGTCACGAGAAAACTGGTTGACCGATTTTACGGTGTGACCAGTTTTCTCGTGACCAGTTTTAGTGTGACGGGTGACCACGTGTGACCGATCTAGAGCGATCGGATGTCCTGGGACTGGTTTACATGTGACTAGTAGTCCGTTTACCGTCGTTAAGAATACCACACATGATTGAAATATCATTAATTTTCTTTCTGTCATATAATTTTAACATTATTATATATTATTTAAATTAAAATTCACAATTAACACAAAAATTCTTATTATATCCAATTTCAGATTTAATCAAAATATCTGTCTATATGTATGTTAAGTAGAGAAATACTAGAAGAAAAAAAAAACACAAATTGATAATTTTTCTATCAAATAGGATCTGATAGGTGCAGGGGCGGATCGAAAAAATTAGCAGGGTGGGGGCCATTACTAATTTGTAATACACACATTTTTTTCAATAATACAACGTTTGATCACATATGAAATTAATATTATAAGCTTATTTATTTGTAAAACAGTAATTTAACTTAATTATTAAAACACAAAATGCATGATTTTGACCGTATTATATGTAATAATATACCGTATTATAAGTATAAATTGTAGGTAATTCTCTAGGATAAACCTTTAGCCCCATGCCTAAAATTTTAATATAAAATACGTTAGTTGTTGATATTATTAATTTATTTATCGAATACGTATATATATTTTATACTAGCTGTATTACCCGGCTTCGCTCAGTATTTATAATAAAAAACGGCTTAAACATGACTAATCTAATAGTAAACATTTTATTAAAAAAAATAATAAGCGAATTTTCAACACCCGTATCACGAAACAAATTATATATTTTATAAACACTGTTAATATTTTTAAATTGATGAAGTTCATACAATGCCTTTAATTCCGCTTTTAGACGTTGTTTATCTAGCATTGGGTATGCTTTAACGCTTTCGTCGACTTCTATATATCTGAAATTATATATTATCTGAAAATGAAATATTAGTGTATAAACAAGGGAAAAATAATTTTGCAGCAGACAAATGATTTGTGAACTTAAACCGCTCTTCAATTTGACAAGCGATATAATCACACACTTCTATTGCTGCGATTATATTGTTCCTTGTGCAATATTTTATCCTTTTTTGAGGAGGAAAATAATTTAAATTATTAATGTCGTCAAATCATGGGGCGCAGCCGTCATCGAACAAATGATTCGATTTTTTTTTTCGATTCATAGGCGCCGATTTGATTTTTTTCGATTCAATGGATTCAAAGTCCCAGCGGGGGCGCAAGGGGTGCATTTTCATGGGGCCCCGAAGGGGGCGCAAAAGGGGCGCAGCCAAATGGGGTGCAGAGGAGCGAAGCCCTTAACAGCAATTGTTCATGGGGGCGCAGAGGGGCGAAGCCCTAAAAAGCAATTGCTCATGGGGGCGCCGAGGGCGAAGCCCTAGAAGGCAAAGGCTTAGGGGGGCACCGAGGGCGAAGCCCTAGAAGGCAAAAAAAAATTTTTTTTTTAATAAAATGTTTACTATTAGATTATTATTCATGTTTAAGCACTTTATGGGGCGCAGCCTTCAACGAACCAATGATTCGATTTATTTTTGTTCGGTTCATAGGCGCTGATTCGACTTATTTTTTAAAGGCCAAAACCGTCGGTGTCGGATGTCGGTGATTTGTCAAAGGGTTTTTTTTTCTTTCGTCGAAATAAAATTAATAATCACACATTATCCGATAAATTTTACCTCTGATATGGATTTAATTATTTGATTTATTTCGACGAGAGAAACAATTGAAGACTAAAAAAATTTCGATTTATGTACCGACAACGCAACAGATTGCGACGATCGCTGGATCACCCATACTAATACATGATACCATACTAATACGAACAAAAGTCGAGGATTATCTCGAAAATTTATTTAAATTGGGCATATTCTGTTTTAACTTTCAATATTTTATTTTAATTTTAATATAACGATTATAATTTTATTTTGATATTTGAATTTAATTTTAATATAATAATAATAGTTTTAATTTTGATATTTAATTTCAATTTTTAAATTTAATTTTTATTTCGATATTTTGTACGCTACTGGTTTTATCCTGCTGGTTAAAAAGTTGGCCCAAAATCGTCGTTGGTTTAGTCCGTAAGCACCATTAGACGATAAAATTAATTGCCAACGTCATGTTATGGACAGCCAAGCTAACAGTAATATTATTAAAGACCTTGAATTCTTCGACTTGCGCGTGATCGCTTTTGCGGAATAGTCCGCTTACCGTTTACAAGATAGCAAATCTGTCATAGAAAAATAATAATTTTTTCTTCTGTTATTGATCTGATGGTATAGTACAATGGAAGTTAGGAAATACCTTAGTATATTGACGAAATGTTTACACGCTATGCAATAGAATAAAGAGTTAAAAAAAGCTTGTAAATAAAAATACATGGTCTGAAAATACAGAGCTATGGTTGAAAAGTGTGACGTCACGCATTGTTAACGTCAGCGCTTTGACGTTTTGCTTTCCGTTCAGAATATCGACTTTTGATACAATTTCCTCAACTTATTATATATTTCAAATTATTTTTTCTCTTATCTGAAATCAATTTCATTCGATTCACATTCGATTACATTAGCCCTGCGGCATAACCGTGTACATATATTGTAATTGTTTCAAATTTCCATTCATTAATGTCATACCATATTTTTATCCAAAATCGATCGATAAATAAATTTAAAAAATATATACTACATACATATATATTTTTATGGTTTAAAGCTTGACTTCTCTAACGACTTGACTAAGGAATAATATTCAATAATAAAAAAGGATTTCGAACCTCCTCTTCTTCGATTGAAATATTTTTTTTCTCGCTTACCATTGTAATGTGGATGCTCTCCCAAATACTCACCCCACACGTATTATTGCTAGCATATGTATGTATGTCTATTTGAAACACACGTCTTTACAATTTTCAATGTTTTTTTTTCTATATCTTAAAGTAGTGATATATGTAATAATTGTCAACCCCACATCGTTCTTTATTGCAAACGCATGTTTCTTTTCAGATCTAAAATTACTAGATATTGTTTTAACTCCACTTTTAACCTTTGCCATGGTCTTACGACTACGATTTATTGACTTCTCCCCTAGCATACTTATTACATAAACCCTGTATATCACACATACATATGTATGTAAAAACTTAAGTTGTATTACTTCTTCCCCCAGATTGTTATTAAAATACTTTGTTTCAAAGTTAAACTCTAGCTATATTCGGATTTAGACATACATACATATGTTTCACTGTTCTCTGATTGGTTGATTTGATATACATACATATACAACCACCAGCCCTTTGTTAAGGCACTTGCGATTAAACAGCCTACCTAGTAACTTGCGATTTAACTGCCTAACTAGCAGTGGCGGCTCGTCCATATGGGCTGCGGGGCTGCAGACCTTCCTGTACAATACAAATTCATGCTATTTTTGTCGTCGGCATGGGCTGCGGGGCTGCAGCCTACTAGTATAGTACATATGCACGCTATTTTTGTTTTCTTTTAATCACCGTTGACCATAATCAACCTCTACTATGAATTCTCACGAGCCGATACTGCTAACTATTAACTTGTGATTGAACTGTTTAATAAGTAACTAGTACTTGTGATTATACGTAAATAGTATAAGCTTATTACTGTAAATACAAACTGCTTTGGAAAATATAATATAAGCATATCAAAATTATGTTTTTAATTATTATAATCTCCTACTCGTCCCCGTAACACCATACATATTTCTCTAATTGAATCTTTTATTCAAATGATCTAATATATAAAATATAAAATTTATTTATATAAAGTAATAGCTTTATTACCCGGGGTATATAAAAAAAATATATTTATTTATACACTTGTAGAGTCGCGTGTGTTGCTCCTGAACCACGCATAAAGTATAGTTTGTCATTAGCCTTTCGCTTCTATTCATAACGCTTCAAGTGATCTATGTCCTTATACATTATCTTCCTTATATGTAATTTACTAGAGACACTCGAGACTTACCTAATAAAAATTTATAAAACATTTATAAACAATTTTACTTACTCGCTGAGTAAGCGAGTATATCGAGCTGATCTTTGTATATTTTTTTCAAATTACGAGTCACTGAGTAAATAATTAGATTTTCATAATCACTTGCGCTTAAGCTTAGGTTAAGGTTTAACTGAGTTGTATTGTGGTAAATTTGATTTTGATTTGTAAAATGTTGATTTTGATTTTTAAAATGACGGAATTTAATTTTCTCTTAGGGGCCAAAAAATACAATTTCCAAAAAAAAAGCCATTTAAATTTTTTATTCATGTCTGTATATATGTATAATAGTTATTCGTAGATATATGTGTATGGTAAAAATGAAACTAAATTAAATGTTATCGCAATTTTAAATTTATTTTATAAAATACATACAATAAAAAGAATATAATTTTATTTTTATTTTTTTACATAATTGAAATGATATAATATAGCTAAAAATTTATAATATTTTTTGAACATTAACATCATTTTGGCGCCCTCTTGGGACAACGCCCCGATGCGACGCATTTTTTGCTTCTTGTTGTGGATGTGATAGAGCTCGTCATCGGCAGGTCAGCAGGTCAGCAGGTCAGCAGTCAGCAGGTCAACACGCGTCGCATCGTGGCCTGGATTTTCTTTGTGATTTCAAAGATGGTGTCTCTGCGGGGTAGTCTTGGAAATTTTCATGAATGGAAGCGCTACGTTTCTTGATTTCACGAAAGGGAGCGGCGCTCCCATGCGCTCCGGTTCGATGCAGCACAGATTTCATTTTGATGCTAGTAATAAAATTATTAATAGGAGGTAATACCAAAAGTCTCGTTTTTATATATTGTAGATCACTTAAGGTACGTGAAATATTCAAGTGCACTCACTCGCACCTACCGGCTAGCACTGAAGCTTTTGAAGGCTTTGTCTCGGATTATCGATCGGTCAACCGGGCGAATAACATTGCCAGTTAAAATAAAGGGGCTGTGATCTTCCAAATCAAAATTGTGGCCTCTAATCAGGGTCACGCCTAGGAGTTTGACCGTCTGTCGGCCGCTCTTTAATTTGATCAGCATTTGTATAAATCAGCGCATGCGAGTAGTGCAAAAATCTTACCTTGTGATATATAGGTACAAATATTTTTGAAATTTTTTATCACAATAAAAATTAATCAAGACAACCAAAGCGTTTAGTTTTGAACAGGGCCAGACGACAAGAGAGACTGAACGTTTTCAAGGTCATTCATAAAAATATAGTGTTTTTACCCCCGATCCCACATCTAGGACATTGTTCTCTCGAAGACCAACCAATACTCGACATCCTTGAAGAAATACATCTGGCAGTCGCAGAGATAATAGAACTTAAAGATCTAGCTCTATGCGGACCTAAGCTATACCTGCTATCCCGTTATTTCCGCGAATTATAGTTCGGGTGTGTACAAGTTGTAACTTGCAACATTAATTCACAAGTATACAACAAGACAACCTAAACGCATTTTAAAAAGTACGATGTCTTGCTTCGTATTTTTTGAGGAATATAATTTTTTCGACTCATTTCTTTCGGCCCCCTGTGTGCATTGCACATATTTGCACTGCCTGTAAAATCGGATGCCCTCCTTCTCTCTTTGATTTATTTATGTACTCCCCTTTAATTTGATATATTTGTAGGGGAGTACATGAATCACATATGTAAGTAACTTACCCCGCTTGTCCTCCGCCCGTTTTTATAGGGCCTTAAATGTATTAAAAATATTATTATACGTTATCTAAATTAAAATTCACAATTAACACAAAAATTCTGATTTTATCCATGTGAAATATATGAAATTTCAGATTTAATCAAAATATATGTATGTATGTATGTATGCTAAGTAGGAAAATACTAGAAGAAAAAAAACCACATAATTGATAATTTTTTTTCAAATAGTATCTAATAGGTTGGCAATTGGCAGGGTGGGGGCCATACCTAATTTGTAATATACACACATTTTTTTCAATAATATAACGTTTAATCAGATATAAAATTATTATTATAAGCTTATTTATTTGTAAAACAGTAATTTAACTTAATTATTAAAACACAAAATGCATGATTTTGATCGTTTTATATGTAAGTATAAATTGTAGGTAATTCTCTAGGATAAACCTTTAGCCCCATGCCTAAAATTTTAATATAAAATACGTTAGTTGTTGATATTATTAATTTATTTATCGAAGACGTATATATATATTTTATACTAGCTGTATTACCCGGCTTCGCTCAGTATTTATAATATAAACCGCTTAAACATGACTAATCTAATAGTAAACATTTTACTTAAAATTTTTTTTTTTTCCTTTTAGGGCTTCGCCCACGGCGCTCCCTGAGCCTTTGCCTTCTAGGGCTTCGCCCTCCACGCCCCCTGAGCCTTTGTCTTCTAGGGCTTCGCCCTCGGCGCCCCCCTGAGCCTTTGGCCTTTAAAAAATAAGTCGAATCGGCGCCTATGAATTGAAAAAAAATAAATCGAATCATTGGTTAGTTGAAGGCTGCGCCCCATAAAGTGCTTAAACATGAATAATAATCTAATAGTAAACATTTAATTAAAAAAAAAAAAAAATCAAAAAATTTTTTTTGGTGCCCCCCTAAGCCTTTGCCTTCTAAGGCTTCGCCCTCGGCGCCCCTTCAGCCTTTGCCTTCTAGGGCTTCGCCCTCGGCGCCCCCATGAGCAATTGCCGTTTAGGGCTTCGCCCCTCTACGCCCCCATTAGCAATTGCCGTTTAGGGCTTCGCCCCTCTGCGTCTCCATAAACAATTTCTGTTAAGGGCTTCGCCCCTCTGCACCCCATGAGAATGCGCCCCCTTCGGGGCCCCATGAAAATGCACCCCTTGCGCCCCCGCTGGGACTTTGAATCCATTGAATCGAAAAAAATCAAATCGGCGCCTATGAATCGAAAAAAAATCGAATCATTTGTTCGATGACGGTTGCGCCCCATGATTTGATGACATTAATAATTTAAATTATTTTCCTCCTCAAAAAAGGATAAAATATTGCACAAAGAACAATTTAATCGCAGCAATAGAAGTGTGTGATTATATCGCTTGTCAAATTGAAGAGCGGTTTAAGTTCACAAATCATTTGTCTGCTGCAAAATTATTTTCCCCTTGTTTATACACTAATATTTAATTTCAGATATATAGAAGTCGACGAAACCGTTAAAGCATACCCAATGCTAGATAAACAACGTCTAAAAACGGAATTACAGGCATTGTATGAACTTCATCAATTTAAAAATATTAACAGTGTTTATAAAATATATAATTTGTTTCGTGATACGGGTGTTGAAAATTCGCTTATAGAGGTGTTTTCCGTTTCAAAAATAATTGTCACAACTCCTATGACCACAGCAGAACCGGAAAGATGTTTTTCAGCTCTTAACAGAATTGAATCGTTTTTGAGAAATTCAATGGGGCAGGATAGATTAACCGCATTGGCTATGATAAGCTTAGAAAAATAAATGATTGGGGAAATACCGGATTTTAATAAAAAAGTCATTGATAAATTTGTAGCACTTAAAAACCGAAGAATGGAATTTAATTTTAAATAGAAGCTATTTTTCAATTTTTCTAGTTTTTTTTTCAATAATACAAAAATTGTGCTTATTTTGTCCTGTTATGACATGATACAACAATTATGGTGACATTTTTTAGACATCTTTTCAGTGCAGCCCCGCCATTAAAAATTATCACGAGCCGCCACTGAAATTCACCCATGCGAAATATTGCCTTAACGAGAACTCGAGTGCTAGATGTTCTGTGATCGAGATTTTTGCAGAATAATCCGTTTACCAGTGATAACAGCCTTCGAATGTAATTACATGTGGCGCTTTTATTTTAACTGGCAATTTTTTACGCTTGGGTACGCGATCAATAAATATGACATATGTAGCTTCAGTGTTAGCCGGTAGGTGCGAGGGAGTGCACTTGAATATTTCACGCGCCATAAGTGATCTACAATATATAAAAACGAAAGACTTTTGGTATTACCTCACATTAATAATTTTATTACTAAAACAACAGAGCGAAATATGAGGTGAAGATTGGAGACTATACGACGTGGTCGAATAATGAGATACGCCCCAAGGTCGCGATCAATACTTTGGGACAAAGGAAAAAGCTTCAGTGTTAGCTATGTAGCACGTGCAAGTAAGTACACTTCAATATTTCACGTGCCATACATAATATATTAAAATATTTGATATCAAAATTAATAAATATCTTTTCCAGATGAAGAAATGGTGGTCTAATTGGACTATCTTTTGAATCCGCTGTTTCGATACTCACATTCTTCGGTACATCTGGTGAAAATCATTTCCGAAGACTGCTGCTTCGACTCTGCTGTTCTGAAGACAGGACTGCTGTGACGTGAGGTCATTGGAGATTTTTCACAAAAATGTATGTACATATAAGTAGAAACGGAGTCTTGCTACATCATTTTAAAAGTACTTAAATCAATATCTCTACTATTTCGTTTTTTCAGAAGAATTCAACATGGAAGATTCACCGAGTGCACTATCTTTTGAATCCGTTGTTTCGGTACATCAACTTTAGATAGTCTTTAATTAATATTATGTATTAAATGTATTTTGAACATTTACAAGGATTGGTAATAGGTTGATATATAGATCGAATTCATTCACATTTTAAGTAGGTCTATTACCCATAATATACAAACTTTAATGTGTCATATGTGAATATAACTGTTATATGTATGTATATAAATAAAAACCATTTAAAAAAATTGTTTGTTTGACAAAACACTTATTACACACATCTTTATAATGTACGGATAGGAATCATTGATTTAAAAAAAACTAGATATAATTGGGTTATATATTCCCCAAGGTACTCACTCACTCACATTTAACATTTTTATAAACGATATATAATAAATATATTTAAAGATGCTAAAACATTTTTCTCAATCTATATTCCATTCAGACGCATTTAACAATGGCTGATATTTTATGTTTATATTTATAGTGATATTATACAAAAAAAATTTTTGAACAATAACTTGAGCGAGTTTCCTTACATTAGTGCTCAAACTTGTATCGAAAAGGTTCTCAGCCGGTATGCGTGCATCATTATTGAATTTTATTTTTTATATTCCTCAAACACATACATATGTAGATATATAGGTAGTCATGGTTTAAAACAACAAATAAGTATAAGTCATAAAGTATACTTTCAATAAATTTATTCTAGTAAATATGTCATTTCTAACTAAGTTTGCTCCTTGTGGTTGTTACGGGGACAAGTAGGAGATGGTGTAGAATATTATAGTCACAGATTTTGTCAAATGATTATATTCTTTAATTAGCGTGGAGTTAAGACAATGTGCGTGCTGTTAAGACAACAATAACTTTAAATCTGGATAGAAACATACGTTGGCAATAAAGACCTTTGTGGGGTTGACAATATTATCATTAGTAGAAAAATAGAGTAATGTTGAGATTTGTAAAGACGTGTGTTTCAAATAGACAAGCATACATACATATGCTAGCAATAATACGTGTGGGGTGAGTATTTGGGAGAGCATCCACATTACAATGGTAAGCGAGAAAAAAAATGTTTCAATCGAAGAAGAGGAGGTTCGAAATCCTTTTTTATTATTGAATATTATTCCTTAGTCAAGTCGATAGAAAAGTCAAGCTTTAAACCATAAAAATATACATGTATGTAGTATATCTTTTTTAAATTTATTTATCGATATTTTGGATAAAAATATGGTATGACATTTATGAATGGAAATTTGAAACAATTACAATATATGTACACGGTTATGTCGCAGGGCTAATGTAATCGAATGTGAATCGAATGAAATTGATTTCAGATAAGAGAAAAAATAATTTTAAATAAATAATAAGTTGACGAAATTGTATCAAAAGTCGATATTCTGAGCGGAAAGCAAAACGTCAAAGCGCTGACGTTAACAATGCGTGACGTCACACTTTTCAACCATAGCTCTGTATTTTGAGACCATGTCTTTTTATTTACAAGCTTTTTTTAACTCTTTATTCTATTGCATAGCGTGTAAACATTTCGTCAATATACTAAGGTATTTCCTAACTTCCATTGTACTATACCATCAGATCAATAACAGAAGAAAAAATTATTATTTTTATATGACAGATTTGCTATTTTATAAACGGTAAGCGGACTATTCCGCAAAAGCGATCACGCGCAATTCGTAGAATTCAAGGTCTTTAATGATATTACTGTAAGCTTGCCTGTCCATAACATAACGTTGACAATAACTTTTATCGTCTAAAAAATATAAATTTCCATTAATATAAAATATGTATATGTATATACGTTTTTAATAAATAAATTAATAATATCAACAACTAACGCATTTTATATTAAAATTTTAGGCATGGGGCTAAAGGTTTAACCTAGAGAATTACCTACAATTTATACTTACATATAATACGATCAAAATTATGAATTTTGTGTTTTAATAATTAAGTTGAATTACTGTTTTACAAATAAATATGATTATAATAATAATTTTATATGTGATTAAACGATGTATTATTGAAAAAAAAATGTTGTTTGTCGAAGAGGTTTGTTTCTCTGACGAAAAAATTCTAAGGACAATGACAGATGTTGTCCAATACATCAGAAGACGACCTTCCGAGAATCTGAGTGACGAATGCACCATTCAAACAACAAAATATAATGCATCTGTATGGTGTGGTCCGTTAATAGCGGAAAAGGGGCTGGACCCGTACATTGGGGCAGGATCAATACAAAAAAAAATTGTTGAACGGATTTTTGCCTTATTTTGAATCGGAGAGGATGGATGCACATAATTACATTTTTATGCAAGATGTCTCACGGCCAAAACAATTAACAACTACCTGACCACAAAAAATATTCGAATTTTGTTATGGCCAGGTAATTCACCGGATTTAAATCCGATTGAAAATTGTTGGGGGTATTAAAAAGTAATTTTTATAACAGCCCTAATACTATGTTAGATAATTTAAAAGAAAAAATAATATATACTTGGAAAAATTAATTCAAAAATCAAAATAACAATACAGTCATGCATAGAGATCAATTCGGGCTGTTATAACAAATAGGGGAGGGACAACTAAATATTAAGTTAATTACAGTTTTTTTATAAATATTATTGATGAATATATTATGCGTGTATAATAAAAAGTTTTGTTTCATTTCCTGTTCTAAAATTTAACAAAATCGACAAAAACGAGTTTTACGCTAGTGGTTAGAACTTCCTGTCATGGGTCTGTATATATTAATTTTTTAAAGTTTTTCTCAAAAATGAAACAAAAGGAACTTTTTTCTTATCTAAATTTATTTATATCTCTTTATTTTTTTATTTCTTTAATTTATTTATTTCTGGAATTTTTAAACGGAATCACCGGGTTTTTTCGGATTATTATCTGGTTTTGGCGGAGAGAAATACCGGAGCGCACATGCCGCACCACCACATCATGCACGACTGTATTATACCTATATTTTTACATTGTTGAAAAAAATAACTAACAATTTTTTTTATATTACTTATGTGTTGGGAACTTTGTAACCACCGTGTATGAAAAAGCGAAGATACGTCCTCCTACGTCGAACGCCGAAGCGAAACTTATGACTAGAGGTCGGAATCTGAAGGGGCCGGAAACGTGCCGCCTATTGTTCCATTGTTGTAAATCCTTTGTAAAAAAGGTTCGGCAAACCTTTAACAATGCATTTACAATCTTTGAACAATAAACAGCCCCTTCAGATTCCGGTCTCTACTAATGACCACTGCATGTATATACACTAATACTGTCACCCAGGTCGCTCGTTTCTTGAACAGACTCTACATATACATAAACTGTACAAAAATTGGTTGCTGACCGCTGCGTCCTTCCTTTTTTAAACGCGGGGGGTTTAACTGCGTCCCCGCTAGTTAAACCCCCCGCACCCCTCAGTTAATAGCGACAACATCTAAAAACAAAGACAATTTTTGCCATGAAAATCGCGAATACACAATATTTGGCACTCAAGTTCTCGTTACTATTGTTGCGTACGGGTGGGTGGAGGATCCAAGTAAAAGGCCAACAGTCGTCTCACAGCATTTATTGATGATTACAGATACACGTATTGCCAGTGTTCAGTCCAGAATGACCTGATATCGCCTACGTACCGCCTTATAAGGGGTAGATCTCTCAGGACGTCTAATCTGTCTACCTACTGTATAGTCACGTATTCGGGTATTTAGCTTTCATGCACTTAGCTTGTCGCCAATCCTTAAAACCACTTACCCCGGTCACACGGTCTCTCAGGACGCTACCCGATACTATGATAGTTATCGTCGTTAGTATGATGGACTTTTCGGCTGCCAGATGTTCCGTTATAGAGATTTTAGTGACATTGTGACGAGTAATTTGTGACTATTATATATATATATATATATATATATATATATATATATATATATATATATATATATATATATATATATATATATATATATATATATATATATATATATATATATATATATATATATATATATATATATATATATATATATGGTTCCGTGAGAATTGATGGTATTTTACGGCGTAGTCTATGGTAGGAGCGGTCGGTGAGTTGTGACGAGTTGGCCACTCAGCCGTTTAGTGTGTCCGTGTGAGCGGATGGTTGACGTTGGCGCGCTTGCGTCCGGTTCGTGCTACCAGATTGGAAGCGGTCTCGTCTCCGACGCCTCGCCCACAATCCCGCGCCTGCAGTCTCCCTGGAATAATCCAGCGGATCGAGCGGGGGCGCGCGCCCTATACCAGCTGTCGCGACAACGCGGCCCCGCCTAACACGCTGTCAAATCCGCTGCACCCTGACACGCCTCTTCGTTAATCAACTTTCAGTTGTGCCAACTGTCAAATGTAAACTTCGCTTTTGTTTATTCGTTTTATGTCTTCACTCCACTGCATTCTCACCAACTCGGCTCCGATCTGTCGCCACAACTCTTGCACGGAAAATCCCACACACAATAGAAATCATTCCATTGAGGAAAAACCAATACGAACGTCAATACATACGTTGCTATGAATACGAGCACTTTACATACAAAGCACAAAGTACATACAAATATGCACAAAAACTCGACCATATATTATATATTATATGTATATAAAAATATCTACTTTCCTACACTTTTTGCTTTCAAATCGTTTTATTTGATTCCTTTGTGTTCCTTTTATTTGATGCCTTACTAGCATTACTAGTATTTTGCTAACATTAAATTAGCCCCTTTATACATGTATCCGATTCAAAGATATTTTTTTATTTAATTTACACCAAGAAGGCCTAACAGGTAAACCCAATGCACGTTCCTGGCCAAAAACAATTATATAAACATATATGTACACCATCCATATATACCAGCGGTTTCCAAACTGGGAGGCGCGGACTATTGCCAGGGGAGGCGCCAAAACTTTTATAAAAAAATAATTTTCAAACCATAATATCTACAAATAAATTTCATATCGTAGCTTAACAGTAAAAATTCAATGCATGAATGTTTATTTTTATTTTTCTTTCATTTTTATATCTACATTTAATTCCTATAAAAAAATATCCGGAGAGGAAGATTTAAAAAATCGCGCCTTTGCAAACGCTCTTTTTCGTTAATGCACAAAACGACCGCTAGTTGCATGAAACAATAACCTCAAATTTAAAAGTCACTCGTGGCTGAAGTGTCAACTGAAGCGTATTGCCGGGATGTGATATTGTTTTTATCGTGATTTCTTTCTGAAAATAATAGTTAGTATATTTTTATAATTACATTTCATTATTATTTGTTTAAATTATATCAATAAAATGTTTTTTAGCCGAATGGATAAATTTTTAAGTGATTACAAGAGAAAAGTCGACAATAATGAAGATACTGATGCTTATACAAGTGGAAATAAAATCAAAAAAGGACAAGGAGATAAAGCTTAAAGTGTTATTATAGATAAAAGTGTTATTATAGGTTTGGAAAAACCAATGTGTTTGTTGTGTTCGAAAGTTTTGGCTTCACATAGTATGAGACCAGTCAAATTAAAACGGCACCTAGAAACCCTACATTCTGAATACGTTGAAAAGCCCATAGAATTTTTTCAAAGAAAATTGGATGAGATAAATATTCAGAAGCAAACGTTAAAAAAAATACTTTCAGTTACACCAAACGCATTATTGGCTTCGTACCATGTCTCTTACCGAATCGCAAAATGTGAGAAAGCACATATAATAGGACAAACCCTACTTTTACCAGCAGCTGTTGATATGGTTCGAATAATGTTCGGCGAATCGTATACAAAACAGTTGTGACAAATTCCACTAGCTGATAATACAGTCGGAAGGAGAATCAATGATATATCTGAAGATATTTGCGATCAATTAGTTTCTCGTCTTTGTACTTCAAAATTCGCAATACAAGTAGATGAGGCAACTGATATAGCTAAAGATGCCCGTTTAATTGCATATGTTCGATATGTCGCGGATAATAATATATTAGAAGATATATTATTTTGCAAACCCATTCTTGGGAAGACCACATCCATTGAAATTTTTAATATAATAGACAGTTTTTTTGAAGAAAACGACATAAAGTGGAATAATTGCGTTGGACTGTGTACCGACGGAGCTCACTCAATGTCCGGACACAAAGCAGGTCTTCAAGCATTGGTCAAAAAGAAAGCACCACATGCTATCTGAACGCACTGTATGCTTCACAGAGCAGCTCTAGTGTCAAAAAATATGAGCGAGGAATTGAACAGCATTTTTACAAAAGTTATAAAAATTATAAACTACATTAAGAACAGTCCTTTGAGAGCAAGGCTGTTCGCAAAGCTGTGTGCTGATATGGAAGCTAATTATACCTCAATTTTGTATTATTGTGAAGTTCGCTGGCTATCTCGTGCAAAAATGATTCAAAGGGTGTTTGAACTCAAAGAAGAAATATCAACCTTTCTCGAAGAAAACCAACATGAAGAGGCACATTTGTGGATGAACGACAATTTCATTGTTAAACTTGCCTATTTGGTTGAAATTTTTGGAAAATTGGGCGGTTTAAATAAATCAATGCAGGGATCACAAATACATCCATTTGTTCAAAAAGACAAAGTAAAAGCTTTCATTAAAAAGTTGAAGTTATGGAAATCAAATTTACAAAAGAATGAGTTGGATATGTTTTCACTTTCCAAAGATTTCTGGGCCACAGCCAATATTGAAGCAAGTAAAAATCTTTTTATTGACCACTTGGATGGTTTAGTGCTGCATTTTTCCAATTATTTCAAAGACCTTGATTTCTCAAAGTTTTTGTGGATACAGAATCCATTTAATTACAATGAAGAAGACGAATTCGAGCTGACAACCATCGAAAATGAAAAATTGGTAGAATTATCATGCGATAGCTCACTAACACAAAAGTTTCAAAATGAAACCATAATTAAATTTTGGATGAATCTTAGTGGAGAGTATGAATCTTTGTATTGCAAAGCAATGCAAGTGCTTCTACCGTTTGTAACATCTTATTTATGCGAAACGGGCTTTTCGGCACTAGCTGCAATGAAAACCAAATATCGAGCCAGGTTAATAGTCGAAAAGGAGTTACGAGTGGCACTCTCCATATTGCCCCCAAGATTTGATAAACTTTGTGCCAAAAAACAACAACATCCGTCGCATTAATTTGATGTGTTAAACGTAGTTTATTATAAAAATAAATATACGTGTTTGTATAAATTTATGTTATAGCAAAACCTTTTTAATCTTCTGTCTATTGTAGGGTTAAGTATTTTTTTTTAAATAAAGGTTTATTATTTAAAGCGTGTCTATATTATTATATCTATTAAAAAATAAAAGGTGGGGAGGCGCGGCAAAAAAAATTTTTTTTTAGGGAGGCGTAGTAGCATAAAGTTTGGAAACCGATGATATATACACAAATTCTTACTCATATATATATATATATATATATATATATATATATATATATATATATATATATATAAAAATAAAAAATAGCATACATATATAAATAAAGATAAAACCAACATACATACACATTATGCTAAATAATAAAATTACAAAATGAAAACATGTGTAAATATGTATGTAGCTAGAAGTCATTTAAAATATGCTGCCTGACAGAACTGTATGATGAAGTAAAAACATCAAGGCTCCCAGAAAGCAGGTTAAATAGTCGAATATACCATAAACATAAGCAAAACAAGTGTTTTTCAAGGCGGGGCCGATTTTTTTATTAATAAATACAACACAAACTGTATATATTTCCAGGATGGGCCAAACGTTATAGTAGATGTTGAAAAGCCTTTTTACATATGTGGATTTGCCGTACATACAAATTACATCTTTTACTTCCCGTTCGGAAATATTTGAACCCTTTGAGTGCTGACGTCTTTTCTTTTGAAAGCCCACCACGCTGAAAACATTTCCAACTAGAATTATTTAGAAATCCAATGGAAAGAAGGTATAAAAATTGTAGCTAATCCGAACAAACCCTACATAACTACTGTTGAGGATTTCGAGTTTTGTAAAGGTGTGTTTGGACTCTCTAATATATCTTGCAACAATATACAAGTCTTCATTGTTGTTAAATACATCTTCTTCATTGTTGTTAAAATGTAATGCTCACAATCTTAATGCCAAGCCACTATCTAAAATACAATGCAGTTAGGGATTTCCGTTGAGAAATTCTGCTGTGGTTATAAATTCAGAAATTCCAATGTAAACCAGTCTTTATAGACATTGACACACGGATTACACGAGCCATTTTCAATGCTACCAGGAAAGACTCAGCGGGTAGTATTCTTGTTTACTTTGTACATGCTCAAATTACAACATGGACCCATGGAACTTGTTGGCAAAACGCCAATCGGCGTTGCTCAGCATTCAAAGGGTTAACATTCAAGTGGAGATTGCACTTATACTGTTGTAACATCTGGACATGTCTGAACGAGTCGAGACAATAGCATATGAACAGTTGGCCTATCAAGTGCAGAGGCCAAACTGAGCTACTTAATTTTTAATAAAAACACTATAAATCTTTAATGACTCAACACAACACTAATAACACTTTGTCGTCAGGTAACGAAGATTACAGTCTTCAGTGAATTGTTGCTAAACGTCGGGTGACTGTAATCTACGTTTTGAAATCGTGTTCGCCGATCGTGATTTTCGTGAACCACTGGGTACCAACATTTTTTATACAAATAAATTTTTAAGGAGATTTTTTTTTTAAATTTGCCCATCGTCTATATAATTGCAAAATTTAAAATATAATCATTTTTGGACAGGGTGACCACCCTTTTTTTTTACAAAAAAATTTTTTAAGAGAAAAAATATTCCCATCGTCTTTATTATATAAATGATAACAAAATAACAAAATTTAAAACAATAATTTTTGGAGATGGTGACCAACCTTTTTTTATACAAAGAAATTTTTAAAGAGAAAAAAATCTAATAAAAATATTCCCATCATTTTTATCATATAAATGATTGCAAAATTTAAAACATAATAATTTTTGGACAGAGATAACTAAAAAAATATATAAAAATATCTTATCACATACATTATCTTGAATTTTAGGAATTTTATAGAGTAAATGAAAATAAAAAAAGCTAAATTTTACAAATGCCATAAACTTATCAATAATTCGGTAATGAATGATATCGTTCAAAACAATCTCCTTTATGTAAAGGCACCTCACAAAATGCACACATGTATCTTGTTTCACCACGTTTCTTGTGAGCCGTGCATACCCGACATCTTCTTGTCGGATACTTTGAATTGCTGCTTGACTCTATTTGTTGTAATTTGTCCTTCCGCAGATCGCTTGAAAGTCGTAATGGATGGTCATGGACCCATGGAACTTGTTGGCAAAACGCCAATCGGCGTTGCTCAGCATTCAAAGGGCTAACATTCAAATGGAGATTGCACTTATACTGTTGTAACATCTGGACATGTCTGAACGAGTCGAGACAATAGCATATGAACAGTTGGCTTATCAACTGCAGAGGCCGAACTAAGCTACCTAAGTTTTAATAAAAACACTATAAATCTTTAATGACTCAACACAACACTATTAATAATCAGTATGTGTTTCTATTCTTCTGAGATGTGAAATCTTTCCATGTTAACGTTTTTTTTTTTTTTAATTAAAATTGAATACACATTGACCGATTTTTCATCTTGAGTGTTTACGTGGTAAACGGTTTCCATTGTAGTTCAATCCATGGTGCAATCTGATCCAATCCAATATGATCTTCGCGTTTATGAATGCACTTGAGATGTTGACCGAGACTCGTAAACAGTATTACCATCCAGTTGGTGAAACATATTGTTAAGGACATTGGATGACATCACTGTTTATTTGGTCGATCTTTGCCATTCATGAATAAATGCATTTTAAACATAACGTATAGATGATCTCTGATCGTCGTTTATCCAATCAATTAAACGCTATCAATAAAGTTGAAATACATTGATTCATACATAGCTTTTGTCTCAGTTTTTATTTTAAAAAACGTTCAGATTGTTTAACCTTTCCACCGCTTACGACTACTATACATGTCCTAGCGAACATGCCCTCAGCGCGTGAGACACGCATAGATGTCTTGGAAGTTCCAACCTGTATAAGAGCCGTGTATTGTGTTAAAATTTTATAACTTGGTTGAAAATATTACTAAATGTATACTTTACCAAATTCAATAGATGGCAGTAGTCAAAAAAAATTCAATATAGGCTAAAATAATTTATAAAATATTACAACCTATATTTATAATCGAAAACGCGAAAACAAAATCCGCAAAAAAGCAGCCGCGTACAGGACATGTTAAATAAACGTGTGTTAAAGACGCGGGCAAAGGGTTAAATAAACATGTGGCCAGCTGTGACAATGGCTCATTCAATCACCGTACTTTATCCTTGACGAGTACATAACGGATGTTTTATTTTTTAACAAATTGTTTAAATTAAATTACAACACTAAGAATGCTAGGTACTTATTGGTTATACGGGCGCAACTCAGCAACGAGTAAACAAACTTACACTTTGGTCGAACGAATCTAGCATGAGACTTGAGTAAAACGTAGATGTTATCCCCACTCAATCCGCGATGGCCAATTGCATTTCGTTTCAGTTTCGCATTGCATTTTGGCCAAAATATACAATATTGTTAGTGTGTATAGCAGTCGGTACAATTTGACTTTTATTTTTTGTTACTTTTGAGGTCGTGTGTCGTATTTTGAAATATTTACATTGATTAAATTTGAATATAAAATACGTAAGTTGTTGATATTATTAATTTATTTATGGAATACGTATATACATTTCATGTTAATGGGAATTTATATTTTTTAGACGGTAAAATTAATTGTCAACGTCATCTTATGGACTGCAAAGGTTACAGTAATATTATTAAAGACCTTGCTTTAAATTATATTGTAATAATATTACATATATAGTTAAATAAGAAATAAGTTAAAAATAAATTATTTTAATTCCTTACAATGTTGCAACACATTGCACGAATGCGACAGTATGCTCGCATAAGTCTCTCGCTGCATCCGATCTACTGTAAAACAATCACCGATTGCGTACTGTCACTTTACTAAAACTGTTTACGACACCTAGAGTCCATCCATTAACCCGCTCGAGCATTTAGCCAGCAGTATGGCTGAATGGTAGCGTGTATGTTTAGCATCAAGTGATCAGTGGGTTCGATCCGCCATACTGCTGGTTAGATTTGGGGGTATTTGTGACTCCAAATCGATCGTTTCCTATCAGAGTTTGCCAATTTTATGTGATCATTATTGAAACGGTTCCTCAAAATTGGCAAAAAAAATCATCTTACCTGTTGTCACAAATCTTCTGTATTTATTGTGTGTATAATTTGCAAAAATTATATATAAAATCTAAATCCATGGATTAACTAATTGTTATTTCGTGTTCTTCGGCGTCTGGATATACAGTGATTTATGTAATAATAAAAAAATGCTGCATTGTTTGTAATTAATTGTCCAGGAAGGCGCATCGGGGTCTTCCTGGTATATGTCTATGTAAAAATAAAATAAAATTTGTACGTATGTGTACATACTCTGTACTCGGATGCGCCCGTATAACCGACAAGTACCCCCGTTTTCATATATAAAACAATCATTATTCATTTTAGATTATATGTAAATAATGGGTCTACGTGACGAGACAGAATGTTAAATGACAGAAAACACAAATATCGGAAGGCAAAGATCTTAAGTCGAAAGATCAAAAAAAAAAATGGTGCATGGTAAACGGTACATACTCACTTAATTTGCGCGAGCAGGATACAACAGGAACAATAGGAACATGCTTTTCCTCCCGTATTCTGCGCGCGCATATTAATACGGAAGGAAAAGCCTGTTCCTCTTGTTCCTGTTGTATCCTGCTCGCGCAAATTAAATGAGTATGTACCGTTTACCATGCACCATTTTTTTTTGATCTTTCGACTTGAGATCATTCGATTTTCGATCTTTGCCTTCCAATATTTGCGTTTTCTGTCATTTAACATTCTGTCTCGTCACGGAGACCGGTAAATAATAGATCAGCTTTAACCCTCTGAATAAGACTATGCGAAAGGACCCATTACTTGCCTGAGGAGGGGACTATTTTATTATATGTATTAACGACGGCGTATTTGATATTAATATTATGATTTGTATCTGAAACATGATCTGCACAACGTGCGTCGATAACAGCGTTCTTTGTTGCGATATGTTCTGACATATTGATTATGTAAACCGCTAAGCTATATATTTTCCTACAATTTGTGCGTCATTGATTTTTTATTATATATTATGTATGTGTATGTGTGTTTTGCTTGCGATGCGTTTATAGACTTGTTTACAATATACATATGTATGGCGGCGATATTGAAAATTATTTTCTAACACTGCATTGTGTATACAATGTACATACATATGTTTGTATGTGCATGTGTACGTGCGACATATGTATTTATTTTATACGTCGATATTAATTTATGGCATGCGAGCAAACACAACTTGTCTCGTGCAATGGCTCCTCGTACGTCTTTATCACACTTATATTTCCATCACATGTATATCATTACTGCTTGTTTGTGAAAATGTTTTCATTTTTTGTATGCAGTTTTTTTTTCGATTTTACTATGAACTAGCTGTATTACCCGGCTTCGCTCAGTGTTTATAATATAAACCGCTTAAACATGACTAAGCTAATAGTAAACATTTAATTAAAAAAAAAAAAATTTTAAAAAAATTTAAAAATTAAAAAAAAAAAAATCAAAATTTTTTTTTGCCTTCTAGGGCTTCGCCCTCGGCACCCCCTGAGCTTTTGCCTTCTAGGGCTTCGCCCCTCCACGCCCCCATGAGCAATTGCCGTTTAGGGCTTCGCCCCCATGATCAGTTGCCTTTCAGGGTTCCCCCCCCCCGCGCCCCCATGATTAAATGCCGTCTAGGGCTTCGCCCCCCCTTAGTTAATGCCTTTTAGGGCTTCGCGCCCCCAAGATTAATTGCCGTTTAGGGCTTCGCCCCCATGATCAGTTGCCTTTTAGGGCTTCGCCCCTCCGCGCCCCCATGATTAATTGCCGTCTAAGGCTTCGCCCCCATGATCAGTTGCCTTTTAGGGCTTCGCCCCTCCGCGCCCCCATGATTCAAAGCCGTCTAGGGCTTCGCCGCCCTTAACTAATGCCTTTTGGGGCTTCGCCCCTCCGCACCCTCATAATTAAATGCCGTCTAGGGCTTCGCCCCCATGATCAGTTGCCGATAAGGGCTTCGCCCCTCCACGTCCCCATGGTTAAATGCCGTCTAGGGCTTCGCCCCCATGATCAGTTGCCTTTTAGGGCTTCGCCCCTCCGCGCCCCCATGATTAACTGCCGTTTAGGGCTTCGCCGCCCTTAACTAATGCCTTTTGGGGCTTCGCCCCTCCGCACCCTCATGATTAAATGCCGTCTAGGGCTTCGCCCCCATGATCAGTTGCCGATATAAGGGCTTCGCCCCTCCACGTCCCCATGGTTAATTGCCGTCTAGGGCTTCGCCCCCATTATCAGTTGCCTTTTAGGGCTTCGCCCCTCCGCGCCCCCATTATTAAATGCCGTTTAGGGCTTCGCCCCCCTTAGTTAATGCCTTTTAGGGCTTCGCCCCTCCGCGCCCCCATTATTAAATGCCGTTTAGGGCTTCGCCCCCCTTAGTTAATGCCTTTTAGGGCTTCGCCCCTCCGCGCCCCCATTATTAAATGCCGTTTAGGATTTCGCCTCATAAGGCTGCGCCCCATGGGGCTTCGCCCCATGAGGCTGCGCCCCCTTCGGGGCCCCATGGGGCTGCGCCCCCTTCGGGGCCCCATAAGGCGGCGCCCCATAAGGCAGCGCCCCATATGGCGGCGCCCCATAAGGCTGCGCCCCATAAGACAGCGCCCCATAAGGCTGCGCCCCATAAGGCGGCGCCCCATAAGGCAGCGCCCCATAAGGCGGCGCCCCATGAGGCTGCGCCCCCCTGCGCCCCCTTCGGGGCCCCATGGGGCTGTGCCCCATGAGGCTGCGCCCCCTTCGGGGCCCCATGAGGCTGCGCCCCCTTTGGGGCCCCATGGGGCTGCGCCCCCTTCGGGGCCGCATGCGGCTAAGCTCCATAAGGCGGCGCCCCATAAGACTGCGCCCCATAAGACAGCGCCCCATGAGGCTGCGCCCCCTTTGGGGCCTCATGGGGCTGCGCCCCCTTGCGCCCCCTTAGGGGCCCCATGTGGCTAAGCTCCATAAGGCGGCGCCCCATAAGGCGGCGCCCCATAAGGCGGCGCCCCATAAGGCGGCGCCCCATAAGGCTGCGCCCCATAAGACAGCGCCCCATAAGGCTGCGCCCCATAAGGTTGCGCCCCATAAGGCTGCGGCCGATAAGGCTGTGCCCCATAAAGCTGCGCCCCCTTTTGAGCCCCATGGGGCTGCGCCCCATGAGGCTGCGCCCTCCGGGCCCCCTTCGGGGCCCCACGGGGCTGCGCCCCTTGTGGCGCCCCTGGCGGGGCCCCATGAAGCTACTCGCGAAACGAATAAAACAAATCGGCGCCCATGGATCGAAAAAAAAAAAAAATCGAATCACGTGTTCGATGACGTCACCGATCTACGGACGACGACCAAGGATATTTACATACATACAAAGTCTCTTTCCAAATTATAGATTAGATTAGATGAAATCAAGGCCTTTTGAATTGAACATTCTAGGATAATAATTTTGCTTACGAGGGCTGTACACCCGAAACCTTAATTTTGTTCCTTTCTTCGATATATTTTATTGTTACAACTCAATATACACTCGCCATTACAGATTTGCTCCAATGCGACGGGTGTACGTTAACGAAATACAGAATACATAAACAATCAGAAATCAAAAATACATACATATACAATCAGAATATATAGCATATAACAATTAATCAGAAATATTAATCATAGAGACATGTATGGATTTTTTTTTTTTTTTTTTTGTATACAATTTTTATACATATAATAAATACGAAATTATAGAGATATCTATAGATTTCAGATTACTGTGTATTATTATTACAAATTATACACAGGCAGATTTTGTGACAACAGGATTAGATCTCTGGTATAATATTTCTCTGGTTTTAAATGCGGTATCGTCGTAATTCAAAACATCAACGATGATCTAATTTTAGCTCAATCTCGCTCTTGAGCTTGATTTTGACATTTAATTTCAATTTTAAAATTTAATTTTTATTTCGATATTTTGTACGCTACTGCTGGTTAAAAAGTTGGCCCAAAATCGTCGTTGGTTTAGTCCGTAAGCACCATTACAATATGATTTTTTAGCATCGATCGATCGAAGAGTTGATGTGGTTTCAAAAACGACAAACGGAACGAAACGAAACGAAACGAAACGTGGCGAACTGGCAACACCCAGTCGACGTTTTCGGTCCGATAGTTGAGTGAAGTGCGAGTGCGAGCGCGAGTGTGCGTGTGGGTGTGAGTGCGAGGCCAGTGCCAGTGTGAATGCGTGCGCGTGCGCCATCTCTACGATTCTTTTCCCGCTATCTTTCGATTCACCGTGTTCGCTTTCTCCACGATTCAATTGATCGGGAGACATTTCTCTATTCGAATAGGAATGTCCCCAGCATGCGTACACGCGTCATTAAATGCGACACAATGAGTTTGTTTTGACAGTTTGCGAATTGTGCGCCAAATCACATTTCCAAGTATTACACATAGATCGCAGCGCCCACCACCCACCGCAACTTTGCCTCTTCGTCTGCGTTTGCATCTCCTGTGAATGTTGTTTTCGTTTTATAATTTACAGTCGCGATGTCTGCGAAATCGGAGAAATTGAACAACATCAAAATTAACATAAAATGCATCGTCGTGTCCAACTCGCTTCGGATGACGGTAGAAGATCTCAGTCGAGAATATCGCCAAATCGAAGGACGATATTTATCCGTTGACGAATTCGGCTATTCCAATTTGTTGGATTTCTTAAAGCGAGAGTGCACCGACATCATACGGGTGAGAACTTAATTAACTAAAAATTAGTTGCTTGTACTTTTTCTATAGACGTGTGTTGTTATTTGTTTCGACTTTCAGCTCCAGAGCGCGGGAACGTCGTACGTCATATGTCCAATCATAACGAAAGAAATCGAAAATTTAAACTCGTTAATCGAGAAACAAAAGTTGCCTGCAAATGTGCTTTCGAGGTTAGTCTCCGCTCACTTTTTCACTTTTTGCCATGAAATAGTATGTGATTCCATTTCGTTTCTTTTAACGCGTTTCGCGTGTGTTTTAGAAATTATAGAAGAAATACCTCCAACGTTGCCGTAGGAAAACGCTCCTCCATTATATCGAACAAAAGTAATACTGCGGCTTTTAAAAATGCCACTCTGATGAATAACGAGTGCACGAATGGTATGTGTAAATTTAAATACATGTGATATTATATTATACATACATATGCATATGGAAGGTGAGGCGAAAAGAAATGACATTTTTTTTGTTTTGTCTATCCTTGTAAAACTATCACTACACTCGTTACCTGACGACGATAAAGAATCGTTGGGTGAAAGACTTTTTCTTAGACGATAACGATTTCAGTTTTTCAAGTTTACGCCACCGAGAAGCTATCTATTTTTGTCAAGTAGCTGGAGGACAGTTTCGTTCCTCGCTTGTGTGACCCTAAAAAAGGTCTCCGGTATGTGTTTGGTGGCATTTTAGTGGGGAGTCGTCGTGTATTATTAAAATCTGACCAGACTTGCAAGTATTTTCTGCATACCCCTGAACTATTAAATATAATAAAGTTTATTTCAGCTTCATGAGATGGGATGAGTTCGAAATAATTATATTTTTAAATAATCTATATAATATCTGTCTATCCACTATTAAAACTCCAATCATAGATCCATCTCCAAATCCTTAACAACATTAGTGAGAGCTAAGCGTTCGGCATGAGAATCGGCAGTCAATATATATTTTGGATTTATGTTCCCCAGAAATCTTTCAAAAGAGCAAATGCTGAAAAATTCTCAAAAGTTGTTAGACTTTAGTAGTGATAACTGCTAATGGAACAGCGCTGGCTATACTTTCTGTCAGAACAAAAGTTATAGTGTGTTGTTGCAAATCACAGGATGACGTTGAGTCAATAAATATAATGTTATTATGGTTTGGTCTCTCTTCATTAGCGGAGTTGTGATTATTACAGTAAAGGGATTTTCAATAAATTTAATTTTGGCGCCTCCTATTCTCCCTATACATTGAATGTATATTTTCTGTAAGAAAAGAATTTTAAATTTATTATGTACATATGTAGCTTTATAAAATGTTCATTGTCATAATATTCATTACCTTGATCATACTAGTCATTTTTCCACCTCTTTCATATAAAAATGCAGCATGCTGTTGAACTGCCTCCACCACATCCACTATACTATGAAAATAGCATTGAATTCAGTGGAACCCAATCACGGGAATGTTTATCGACTTGGAAACGATCCACGTTGAATTTGTTAGACCAGCATACAATGAAATCCATCCCGGCAAAAAGCTTTATGGATAAGCCGTCATCTGATGTGGAACCCACGGGGTTATGTTTGTATTCTTTATAAAAGTTGGACATGATAGAGGAGGGGCAGTAGATGTTAGATATGCGTTCAGCTATATCAGCTGACTGACTGACTCATGAATGGATTATATATGTCGCGGTAGGTATGAATGCACACACGTCAAATGTGAAAACGTAAACAAATGTCTGTTAGTGTGTGTGTGTGAGCTATCGACGCGACACCGGTGGCGAGTAGTAGCATGACAATTCCGTGGAGGTTAGGGATATATGCGAAACTTAGATATGCTGGGCGACTTGTGTATGTTGCGATTCTTCCTCGTTAAATAATTCGTCGTTTATTGAATACTAGCTGTATTACCCGGCTTCGCTCAGTATTTATATTATAAACCGCTTAAACATGACTAAGCTAATAGTCAACATTTAATTAAAAAAAAAAAAAAATTTAAATTTAACCCATTTGAACCCAAGCGGTCAGTTATGAACTTACACGATGTATGCCAGCGCGGTCGTTCACGGCATTTTACAATTTTGCGTCGTAAAATAAAGGGATCACTCAGGCCGGCCGTAAAACCTTTCGTTTCGCTTGGTTAGATGTTGGTGATGAATTTTAAGAAAGTCACACGAAATTAAATCAGTTCCTTTTGGAGTTTTGAGGGAATAACATCGAACGCTTTTCGACTTGGAGATATGTCGAAGAGAAAACATACGTAAGTTTTTTATTTTTACATATTTTTTATTTATCTTTATGTTTCTAATACAGTAGGACTTATTGTATAATATGCATAAGAGAAATTGCGTTTATATATCTCACATTCCTGAAAAAAAAAAAAACGACGGAGTCGTATATGACTCCTTGGGATAATGAGACATTTTTTTCCAGAAAATGCAATTTTACTACTGCAGAGATACGGGAAGAAATTGATTATTGGGACGAGTCTCAACTTCCGGATTCCATATACATACATATTACCACCCCTGGAAACTGATATTCGGTTAAAGAAAAAAGTAGGGTGGAAATCAATCAACCATTTAGTATAAATATGTATAATAAATATATGGGTGGGGTTGATCAAATGTATAACCATATTTCTAACTATAACTATATAAAGTATTAGAGGGAAAAAATGGTACATGCCTATTCTGTTTTGGAACATCGATGTAGCTGTGAATAACGCTTGGATTCTTAGCAAAAGTTTTGGTTGTAAACTTGATAAATTAGGATTTATCAGACAGGTAACAGAGACGTTGTGCAAGTGTTATGGTCAAAAACGAAAACAATTGGTCCCATTGAGACCCGTCAAAGTTAATCAAAATCAAAAGGAAGTTGGAAGACATTAATTTGATATTGGTCAAACAGAAAAGGAGAAATTGTGGACACTGTAAAAATAAAACGTTTTCCGCTTGTGATAACTGTTAAATTCCATTGCATGACAAATGTTTTGTACCGTATCATAATAATTAATTATTTTGTCTTCATGTATTTTGTTTTTACGACTTTTGAACCCAAAATCTCGTTTATGACATTTCTTCTTTTAAAAGGGTGCACCCTTTTTTTTGTTGACGATGTGTATATATCACAATATATGTACCTACGTGTGTTATGTTATGCGATTTGAAAATATCATTTTATCGAAGAGATGCGTTTGTTATTTTTAAAATTAATTTTATAAATTTCTTAACAATAAAACTACAAATAACCAGTGAGAAAGTATTATAACTGATTATGTGACTCCATTGTGATTTTTGTTTTATTTTAAAAAACATGTTTCATTAGCCCCAAAGGTCGTTCACGATACTACCTTGAAAAAAATTAAAAATGTTGAAAAATCAAATAATTATCCATCCCTATCTTTATAATAAAAAAGAAAAAATATTTCCCATGAAATAACTCAAAGATTTTGGAAAATAAACGAAAAAATAGTCCTGGGCACATGGGATATGTGTTTTCACGCGAGCTCTGGGTTCAAATGGGTTAAAAAAAAAATCAAAAAAAATCAAATTTTTTATTTTGCCTTCTAGGGCTTCGCCCTCGGCGCCCCCCTGAGCCTTTGCCTTCTAGGGCTTCGCCCCTCCACGCCCCCATGATCAGTTGCCTTTTAGGGCTTCGCGCCCCCATGATTAAATGCCGTCTAGGGCTTCGCCCCCCTTAGTTTATGTCTTTTAGGGATTCGCCCCTTCATGATTGAATGCCATCTAGGGCTTCGCCCCCCTTAGTTTATGCCTTTAAGGGCTTCGCCCCTCCGCGCCCCCATGATTTAATGCCGTCTAGGGCTTCGCCCCCCTTAGTTAATGCCTATTAGGGCTTCGCCCCTCCGCGCCCCCATGATTAATTGCCGTCTAGGGCTTCGCCCCCCTTAGTTTATGCCTTTTAGGGCTTCGCCCCTCCATGATTTAATGCCGTCTAGGGCTTCGCCCCCCTTAGTTAATGCCTATTAGGGCTTCGCCCCACCGCGTCCCCATGATTGAATGCCGTCTAGGGCTTCGCCCCCCTTAGTTTATGCCTTTTAGGGCACGTAGTTCGCTAATTGACATATGAAGTTCCCTTTTGCTATTATCCACAATTTAATGGTTTTTTGAAGCCAAAAACACGTGAGTGACTTTCCAATTTTTATAACGGCCATTTTGAAGAATCCTACAAAAGTAATAACGCGTATATGTAGCAACTGGTCATTTAATTTAAAAACTACTGTTATTTTCTTTTAACAAAAATTTTTATGTACTTTAACTTAAAAGATACATTGAATGAAAAATATACAAATTGTTATTAGTTTGTGACAAAACATTTCTTACAAACAAAGTGATATTTGTGTAATGTATGTATGTATTATGCAAGTGGATTCAATTCGATGGGGGTTTTAAAAATTTACATTCGCAGTTTTCGCGGAACGTCGAGCATGTCGATATGTGAGTTTGCGACCGGAACCTCCGGTTTTCGCCGAGTCGCCAGCGCCACCATTTCCGGTCGGCGAATGCAAATGCGAAACGTTGCCGTTTTATGGGAAAACGTCGCGTTATGGTGCGTACGCACCAAGCCAACGAACGGCCCACAGGCCAACTTTAAAAACCAGTAGCGTACAAAATATCGAAATAAAAATAAAATTTAAAAATTGAAATTAAATATCAAAATTAAAACTATTATTATTATATTAAAATTAAATTCAAGTATCAAAATAAAATTATAATCATAATATTAAAATTAAAATTAAATATTGAAAGTTAAAACAGAACATGCACAATATAAATAAATTTTCGAAATTGACCTAAAATTAGATCATCAACAATCACATACAGGTAATCCTCGACTTTTGTTTGTCGACGATGTTTTGACTTACGAAGATACGCACTAAGATCGAAAAAAAATCAAAGAATTATTATTTTTACTTCCCCGTAATGCGCAGTTACTGAGAATATATCATGTATTAGTATGGGTGATCCAACGATTTTTGCTAACCCGGGGTGTTGTCGGTCACATCAAACGGATTTTTTTATTCTTCAATTGTTTCTCTCTTCGAAATAAATCAAGTAATTAAATCATTTCATAAGTAAAATTTATCGGATAATGTGTGATTATTAATTTTATTTGACGAAAGAAAAAAAACCCTTTGACAAATCACCGACATCCGACACCGCGTTTTTTTATGAATTGTTTTTTTTTTATCGATCATCCAAGTGGAAATACAGTAACATCTTATAGGGGGGTAAAAGGTTTTGGACCGTTTCCCAGCCTATGGAAATTCAGTTGAATTTTGAAGAGGATCTTTATTACTCGATTAATACAAGTGTATTTGTATGTACAGCGAAGTAGGTAAAGGATTCACTGGAACGAGCTAGGTCGAGTTCCTGAAGCTCACTGGCATCTGGGGACGATGCACTGGTTCATAAAGGTGTTGCTTGAGCAACGCGTAGCTGGGCTGGTGAGATCACGTTCTGGAAGATTCCGACGGGGTCGAGGTCTTCCTTTGTGTTCGATGTTTGATGCGTAGTTGCGTAGCTCCTTGGGATTTCCCGTGTACTCGTGATTGCGTATCTGGAGCGAGTCGAATCGCCTTTATGGGTAAGCTGGACGAAGTATTTCGGCCACGGCTAACTTTCGTGTACGAGAAGTGGACACGATGATGTCATTTGTACAGATTAAGTTCGATGAGGGAAATAGGTGATATCACAAGTCGTGCTATATCGCAGCACCCACCACCCACCGCAACTTTGCCTCTTCGTCTGCGTTTGCATCTCCGGTGAATGTTGTTCTCGTTTTATAATTTACAGTCGCGATGTCTGCGAAATCGGAGAAATTGAACAACATCAAAATTAACATAAAATGCATCGTCGTGTCCAACTCGCTTCGGATGACAGTAGAAGATCTCAGTCGAGAATATCGCCAAATCGAAGGACGATATTTATCCGTTGACGAATTCGGCTATTCCAATTTGTTGGATTTCTTAAAGCGAGAGTGCACCGACATCATACGGGTGAGAACTTAATTAACTAAAAATTAGTTGCTTGTACTTTTTCTATAGGCGTGTGTTGTTATTTGTTTCGACTTTCAGCTCCAGAGCGCGGGAACGTCGTACGTCATATGTCCAATCATAACGAAAGAAATCGAAAATTTAAACTCGTTAATCGAGAAACAAAAGTTGCCTGCAAATGTGCTTTCGAGGTTAGTCTCCGCTCACTTTTTCACTTTTTGCCATGAAATAGTATGTGATTCCATTTCGTTTCTTTTAACGCGTTTCGCGTGTGTTTTAGAAATTATAGAAGAAATACCTCCAATGTTGCCGTAGGAAAACGCTCCTCCATTATATCGAACAAAAGTAATACTGCGGCTTTTAAAAATGCCACTCTGATGAATAACGAGTGCACGAATGGTATGTGTAAATTTAAATACATGTGATATTATATTATACATACATATGCATATGGAAGGTGAGGCGAAAAGAAATGACATTTTTTTTGTTTTGTCTATCCTTGTAAAACTATCACAACACTCGTTACCTGACGACGATAAAGAATCGTTGGGTGAAAGACTTTTTCTTAGACGATAACGATTTCAGTTTTTCAAGTTTACGCCACCGAGAAGCTATCTATTTTTGTCAAGTAGCTGGAGGACAGTTTCGTTCCTCGCTTGTGTGACCCTAAAAAGGGTCTCCGGTATGTGTTTGGTGGCATTTTAGTGGGGAGTCGTCGTGTATTATTAAAATCTGACCAGACTTGCAACTCATTTTGTGCATTGTGCTCGATTAGCGAGATTAAACAAAGTTTAAAGGTTAACGTCAAATGAATCAAGTTAGAGCATTCACTTCATAATTCATTTTTTGACTTTGATGACGATGAATTTTACAAGAGGAATCGAAAAATTACATAATCCATGAATCATTTGAAAGTCGTTTACTTTCGCTTCACTTTCTAATGTCTGTATGGGTAAAATTTAGTGCGGTCAAATATTTCTCAAACCTTGAAATCTTTGTATGTCGCAGTCAAGGAGAATAATATCACTTCACAAAACGTCCCTCAAAAAAACTATAAACTCGTCGAATTGAAAAATGAGCTTCACCAAAACCTAAAAATGCTCATAAAGGATCATCGGGAATTATGGTTGTCCCAATTGAATGATGCGTATTACAAGAAATTTAGACGACATCTAGAATATCAGAAATTGGGATACGGCAACATCGTAGCCCTTTGCAGAAGTATGCCACATGTTTTCAATATTCAGAGACCCGAAGATTATGGAGCCATGAAGCTGTATGACAGAGATTTGAACTTGCAACGTGACTTCCAACGAGCACCTGAAAAAGTCGACATACCAGAGACCTCGACTCTTGTTAGCTTAGAAGCAAAAATTTTTGGCTTGAATGCTCTGCCTGGCATATCTCTGGTTTCTATTTTATTTTATTCATAGTGACGACATTAAGTTTAATACGGTGCTGATTTTCGACGACGATTTCCTCATTTTCAGGATCCTTCGTTGTGTCCAGAGGAATGTATAGATAACGAATTTCAAATCCGACGAGCGTCAAGTCCTTCAGTTAATTCTAAAATCCTTGTTTGGATATCTGAAGTGGTCGATCCCTCTCATTTTTGGTTCCATATAGTGGCCGATGAACACAGTTTAGCTTTAGAAAAGTTGATGAACTCTATGGAGTAAGTGGAGTGAAATCATGAATCGTATCGATTGAACGAAATGAAATAACGTCAAGTTTGTTTGCAGCGTACTATACAAGTCCAGCGAATCGTATAAGATGGTGAGGGCACAAATGAAAACTGGGACACATTGCGCCGTACCTTTTGAAGGGCTTTACCATCGTGCTGAGATAATAGCTAACGTTGATCTTGAAGTGGTGAAAGTGAGTACATTTAAACTACTTGTTGTACAATATCGATTGTACGTTGGGAGCAAATATTATAAATTTCTTTTCCAGGTGAGATACATTGACTACGGTACTATATTAAACGTTTTCTGTAAAGACGTAAGGCTTTTGTTGAAAACATTCTGTGAACTACCTGTACAAGCAATGAGGGGTCGATTATCTGGAGTTTCACCGGTTCATAAATGGTGGTCATCGGTAGCCAGAAGACGATTTTTCGGTCTCGTAAACGGCATACCCCTTGCAGCCAAAGTTTCCAGTACGCATGATAATGTAAATATGTTGCAATAATTCGACACTTACATATAAAGTGTAATAAGATTTAATATGACTATATCTTACGTCAAATTTTTTTCAGAACATATCTTGTTTAGGATTAATGAATACTTCATCGGGTTCCAAAGACGCTATTATTGCCAAAGTATTATATTTTGAAGGATTGGCAAATTTAGATTCTTCCACTGACAAATATTGGACTTATGTAAGTAATAGTCATTTTGAGTGTTGACACGATGGCAGTCATCTCATTGATATTATTGTCAATTATGAGATTTTGATTACTGCAAATAGAAAGGAATCTCATTTTTTTAAAGTAATGATTATTATTCCTCGTTTTAGTTAATTGGCAGTAGGCAAACTCCGAATCTCGATTCCTATCAGACCGATAGAAATCGTGTATTTATTTTCGTCATACTGCCAAGTAGACTATGTAGATTGGAATCAATTTTTTTTGAAATCAATATATATTATTTTATACGTATGTATGTCCAAATATAATATATTGTTAAAATTTTGTGATGCAAGATTGCAATAAAAATATTTTACACTATTAATTTTAAATTTTATTCTATTATTTATTTAGATTAAGATTAATCACCAACAAAACTTTTATAATTATAATATAATGCTAAATTTTCGTCTCCGTGGAATAAAAAGTGGGTTTCTTTTTACATTATTATCATATCATCATATATATAAAGACGGTAATCTGTGTGTGTGTGTCCTAACGCTCGCCGAACATAATGAATGAATCGATAAAAATCGATAAATTGATTTTTCGTCGAGACCACTGCCGAGACTCGAACCAGTCATCTCAAAATAGCCTCATATAGATCTAAACTGAGCTAATGGTCACGAACATCACGCCAAAACCAATTCTTCATTTCGCCTTTTTTTTTTTAAACATTAATTGAAATATTCCTTCTTGCCATATAAAAATACGTAATTATAATATATTTTTTTTAGCGAGGTTTTGAACCATATTTTTTTGTTTTCATATAAAACAATTAAATATACATATTCTATCCTTTTACTGCAATTACGATTAACTGCATGACTTTTTTTGATGATTTACTGAGCTGATTATCACTACACTCGTTACCTGACGACGATAAAGAATCGTTGGGTGAAAGACTTTTTCTTAGACGATAACGATTTCAGTTTTTCAAGTTTACGCCACCGAGAAGCTATCTATTTTTGTCAAGTAGCTGGAGGACAGTTTCGTTCCTCACTTGTGTGACCCTAAAAAGGGTCTCCGGTATGTGTTTGGTGGCATTTTAGTGGGGAGCCGTCGTGTATTATTAAAATCTGACCAGACTTGCAACTCATTTTGTGCATTGTGCTCGATTAGCGAGATTAAACAAAGTTTAAAGGTTAACGTCAAATGAATCAAGTTAGAGCATTCACTTCATAATTCATTTTTTGACTTTGATGACGATGAATTTTACAAGAGGAATCGAAAAATTACATAATCCATGAATCATTTGAAAGTCGTTTACTTTCGCTTCACTTTATAATGTCTGTATGGGTAAAATTTAGTGCGGTCAAATATTTCTCAAACCTTGAAATCTTTGTATGTCGCAGTCAAGGAGAATAATATCACTTCACAAAACGTCCCTCAAAAAAACTATAAACTCGTCGAATTGAAAAATGTTTTTTCATAAAAACTATAAATACGTCGAATTGACTCTTGTTAGCTTAGAAGCAAAAATTTTTGGCTTGAATGCTCTGCCTGGCATATCTCTGGTTTCTATTTTATTTTATTCATAGTGACGACATTAAGTTTAATACGGTGCTGATTTTCGACGACGATTTCCTCATTTTCAGGATCCTTCGTTGTGTCCAGAGGAATGTATAGATAACGAATTTCAAATCCGACGAGCGTCAAGTCCTTCAGTTAATTCTAAAATCCTTGTTTGGATATCTGAAGTGGTCGATCCCTCTCATTTTTGGTTCCATATAGTGGCCGATGAACACAGTTTAGCTTTAGAAAAGTTGATGAACTCTATGGAGTAAGTGGAGTGAAATCATGAATCGTATCGATTGAACGAAATGAAATAACGTCAAGTTTGTTTGCAGCGTACTATACAAGTCCAGCGAATCGTATAAGATGGTGAGGGCACAAATGAAAACTGGGACACACTGCGCCGTACCTTTTGAAGGGCTTTACTATCGTGCTGAGATAATAGCTAACGTTGATCTTGAAGTGGTGAAAGTGAGTACATTTAAACTACTTGTTGTACAATATCGATTGTACGTTGGGAGCAAATATTATAAATTTCTTTTCCAGGTGAGATACATTGACTACGGTACTATATTAAACGTTTTCTGTAAAGACGTAAGGCTTTTGTTGAAAAAATTCTGTGAACTACCTGTACAAGCAATGAGGGGTCGATTATCTGGAGTTTCACCGGTTCATAAATGGTGGTCATCGGTAGCCAGAAGACGATTTTTCGGTCTCGTAAACGGCATACCCCTTGCAGCCAAAGTTTCCAGTACGCATGATAATGTAAATATGTTGCAATAATTCGGCACTTACATATAAAGTGTAATAAGATTTAATATGACACTATCTTACGTCAAATTTTTTTCAGAACATATCTTGTTTAGGATTAATGAATACTTCATCGGGGTCCAAAGACGTTATTATTGCCAAAGTATTATATTTTGAAGGATTGGCAAATTTAGATTCTTCCACTGACAAATATTGGACTTATGTAAGTAATAGTCATTTTGAGTGTTGACACGATGGCAGTCATCTCATTGATATTATTGTCAATTATGAGATTTTGATTACTGCAAATAGAAAGGAATCTCATTTTTTTAAAGTAATGATTATTATTCCTCGTTTTAGTTAATTGGCAGTAGGCAAACTCCGAATCTCGATTCCTATCAGACCGATAGAAATCGTGTATTTATTTTCGTCATACTGCCAAGTAGACTATGTAGATTGGAATCAATTTTTTTTGAAATCAATATATATTATTTTATACGTATGTATGTCCAAATATAATATATTGTTAAAATTTTGTGATGCAAGATTGCAATAAAAATATTTTACACTATTAATTTTAAATTTTATTCTATTATTTATTTAGATTAAGATTAATCACCAACAAAACTTTTATAATTATAATATAATGCTAAATTTTCGTCTCCGTGGAATAAAAAGTGGGTTTCTTTTTACATTATTATCATATCATCATATATATAAAGACGGTAATCTGTGTGTGTGTGTCCTAACGCTCGCCGAACATAATGAATGAATCGATAAAAATCGATAAATTGATTTTTCGTCGAGACCACTCTGCCGAGACTCGAACCAGTCATCTCAAAATAGCCTCATATATGTAGGTCTAAACTGAGCTAATGGTCACGAACATCACGCCAAAACCAATTCTTCATTTCGCCTTTTTTTTTTTTAAACATTAATTGAAATATTCCTTCTTGCCATATAAAAATACGTTATTATAATATATTTTTTTTAGCGAGGTTTTGAACCATATTTTTTTGTTTTCATATAAAACAATTAAATATACATATTCTATCCTTTTACTGCAATTACGATTAACTGCATGACTTTTTTTGATGATTTACTGAGCTGATTTCGATCTGGGTAATCAACTGTTTTCAAATTTAGGTAACAATATCTATGTACATATGTATTATGGGTCTGGGTCACTGCATCGAAAGCCGAAAGATCGAAAAGAATGTATGCATGATAAACGGTACTGTATGGTAACACACAGGATACCGTGCGCACAAATTTGTGCGTTTGAAAAACTTCCTTTGGCTACCGTGCGCACAAATTTGTGCGTTGCGTCACTCCTACTTCATATAAAGAAAAAACACGTTGAACCTCGTATTTCTTGTAATTTATTCATATTGGGGCTTAGTAAAAGATGTCGTTGGTGATATTTAACTAAAATAATTTAAAAATAGTCGATATTGAAAAATTCGGTTCCCGGAAAGGTTGCTCGAAAGCGGTACCCGCACGGGAAAATTTGGCTATTGTCGCAACCCACTATGGACAATTCGCCACTGCCATCCGCACAGAAACCGGTTTGAATTCTCGCCCGTCCCCACAAATTCTCGTACGCGCAGGTAGAAAATTTGACTAAAATATAATTGTCCCAAACGCCCATCCCCACCTATCGCCATATACACACCATTGAAAGTTCAACTGAAATACTTTTCGCACTCACCGAAATTTTTCCCGAAGGCATACATATATGAACGCGTGAATTTTTGTTTGTTTTCTCGTCACTAGTTTGTGTGGTTTATAGTTAGCCGAGTATTTTTATGGTAGGATACTATAATATTAACATATTTTATTCGATTTTACTTTCTAGTTGATTTTCAATTTTGTATTTTAAACAACAATTAGCGGTGAAATTAATATCAGCCAAATATCATCGTATCCTGTCCAGTGGCTCGGCATTTGGGGTGTCTGGAAGTAACCAGACTGATTAAAATATATTACATTGGAATTCGATAATTTTTGGTTTTTCTTGTTGATTTCTCAGTGGTGCATTTTTTTTATACCTGCTATGAACGATAATCGTTCATCATACGGTGGCCCATTTTTTTTTGTTTGCAAAAGCTTATCTCAAGACAGATCTTTAAGGATGCAAACACAAACTTTATTTTAATTGAAATATGAATGTGCTTTTTCACACTACCATAGTGTGAAATAACCAAAGTTGAAGTACATAGTATATTTAAGGGCTATTGGCAAATGATAGAAAAGTATTTCAGTTGAACTTTCAATGGTGTGTATATGGCGATAGGTGGGGATGGGCGTTTGGGACAATAGTATTTCAGTCAAATTTTCTACCTGTGCGTACGAGAATTTGTGGGGACGGGCGAGAATTCAAACCGGTTTCTGTGCGGATGGCAGTGGCGAATTGTCCATAGTGGGTTGCGACAATAGCCAAATTTTCCCGTGAGGATACCGCTTTCGAGCAACCTCTCCGGTCACCGAAAAATTCAGAAGGTTAGAAACTGGACTATAGCAAATGTACCAAATATTTCTTTAAATTTACAAAATATTTCTTTGGTTATGCGGAAGATGTCTCAAATTTTATTTTATTTAACTAAAGCGTATAGGAGGTTTGTAAAAATAATAGAACAGATCGTCATCGACCTTCTCAGAGGTTCGAAACCAGCGAAAATTTCATTAGTGTATGAATTTCATATTGTGTTTAAATAACGTGTGTGTGTAAATAATAAAAATATGTAATACTATTGTTGCGTACGAGGGTGGGTGGAGGATCCAAGAAAAAGGCCAACAGTCGTTTCACAGCATTTATTGATGATTAAGGAGTTACACGTATTGCCAGTGTTCAGTCCAGAATGAATTATATCGCCTATGTACCGCCTTATAAAGGGTAGATCTCTCAGGACGCCTAATCTGTTTACCTGTTGTATAGTCACGTATTCGGATATGTATTTCCAAGACATTGGGTCTTCCCGTATCGATTCTGAGAACTAACTAATAACGGTCATTGTTTAGCCTAAATGCACTTAGAGTCCAGATATAATCTTTAACCGATAACAGATATCCGTTGGTCTAATTACAATTCGCTCAATCCACGGCGTACGTAACACTATCAAAAACCATTAAGTGAGTTTATCGATAATATATTATAATATAAAGGAAACTTTTAAATAAATATTGTGTAAATATCTACCAATCAATCAAATGCGAATATCTACATAAGGGGTGCAGTTTGCTGGGTGAATGCTTTTTTTGTGTTTTTAGTTGAATAAATATGTTTGATTTTTTTATATTCATGTTCTGAAGAAAATATCACCATTGTTTACTATGTGCCCTTTTATATTTCTTTGGTAATTTATTGCCTACACTTGACTCCTGGTTACTAACCACTGCACTAGGTAATAAACACATTTTGGGGGGACCTTTTTTTTTCTCACATCTGTTTTATGTTCCTCTTAGATTTTGCTGATGTCCTAAAATTCTCTCACTGATATTGTTATTTATGACGAAAGAGGATTAACCTTGTTCGATGTCGGCAATTCCAAAGCGCATATGGAATTGCATCTGACTGCATTGTATTTATAGGTTTCAAATAACGACATTTGTTGTTTTTGTTACACAAAGGTTCACTGCTGCTAGATTTTTTTTGTTTATTTATAAAATATGTATATTTGCCATATTTATACACATTTTAATTATTTATTTTATTAGTACGCGACTCACAGTTTGACTTTTACTGATTTTACAATTACGAAATTTTAAGATAGTCCATACGAAACTGCATTTCAAATTTCACTTTTATACGTTTACTGGTAAAAGAGATATGATATTTTAAACAGTTACAGTTTTATGCAAAGATTAGCGCAAATTCTCCCCGCCGCACGCCTGTTTCTTTAGCAATAGCCCGTGGTATCCTATGTGGTAATACTACCCGCTCTTCATACATATGTATGCGGGGTAAACGGACTATTTCACATATTGTCATAAAAATCGCGAAAAATCTTGGTTTTTCGACTTTCGATCAAGTCAATTTCGATTCAGTGACGGCTACCGATGTATTACATATATAATATATGATATTATGGAGAATTGATTAATTTTGCGTAGATCGTGGTTGAATCAGTGTTTTTTGTCGTGACTTTTAGAAATGAAAGAATCAATTATTATCTTCTCGACTTACCGATGAACATCTGCATATCGCGATTTGAATTTGTATTTCATTATTATTTATGAATACATAATTTTAGGTTACGCAGTGTCATGGATTGTTTTTTAAAATGTTAAATGAAAAAAAAATTGTTAGAAGTTTATATATTATACCTACTACATATGTATCCATGTATTAATCAATTGGGTGAATTCAAATTTTAGTTTGATTTGTAAGTTTGTGTAAAAAAGCATTGACACATTTGAAAATTCTCCCTAATGTACCAGTTTTAGTTGCCTTTCAATGGTACATACACAATAAACACATCGCATTCATGAGAAACATTTGTGGAGAAAAGTGTGTACATTCAGTAATATACATAATACACCGAGTTTGTTTCATATATGTACATATTGTGTTTGATAAGTAATTTTTTTGTTCCCACTTTGCGTAAAAACAAAACTAAATGTTAAATGTGTATCCATAGATACATCGTTATATGTATATTATATTTAGATATTGATAAAGGGTAATTTTTTTTAAATGATTTACATAAATAGCAACATTATTAACGACAAAATATGATGAATATCCGTTTATTATACACATAGTAAGTACATGCATATGTATGTACGTGTATATTACTCGGTGTGCTTTCAGCAATTGCTATTTTATTTCCAATAAATACATTATTTTACCTTAAAAATGACATAATTTTGTTTTAGAAAGAACATCAATATTTACTTCCAACATTTGAGGACCTGGAAGCAGGGTGCGCTCCGAATTTTACAGTATTAGAAGATGCGGAAGAACTGGACTTAATATTTAAAAAGTCTGTTGGTTTATCGAGTGATAGTGAAGATAATTTTTCCGTTGCAAAAAAAAACGACATTAAACCAATCGATATTAGTAAATCTTTTTCATTATTGAAAACATCTGAAAGATTTTAATTGAAGTAGTGGCGGATCGAGTGTATGTTATCGTTTTTTATACATGCCTTTCAGTATATGGTTTTTCATTAGGATTTTACAAAACCATTTTTTTATGTATTTGAAACACTAAAGTTTTTGGAATAAAATAGGTACTATTTTAAAATACAATGTAATATATAGGTATTAATTTCATTTATTCTTGGCTTACGAACGTATTGTGGACAGTGACAATAATTTGTAAGTTGTTAATTTTGGCAGAAAAGGCCCCAAGCGCGGGCTTATTTTCATGTACATATGATAAACCGCCGCTGGATGGAAGTTTTGGTTCGTAGAATCCGTGACGTAATCGTAAAAATTTAATTTTCTATGACGACGATTTCGATTCCGTTTTCGATCAGCTCTGATTCTGGATTCTTTTTTCATTTCCGGATACACACCTTTTTTCATTTCCGTATTCAGATTCCTTTTTTAGTTCCAAATCCCGATTCCTATTTCAGTTCTGGATCCGGATTTCTGTTCCGGATTCCTGTTTCAGTTCCGGATTCCTGTTTCAGTTCCGGATCCAGATTTCTTTTTCAGTTCCGGATCCCGTATCCATTCTCATTTCCTGTTCCGGATTCCTGTTTCCCATTTCCGGTTTATTAAATTTAGTGATGCTTTTTATATCTTTGTATCACATTGATACAAAGATTATACTGGAATTTTTCGTGAAGAGCACGCATGCTTTAGGGGTCGAAAAAAAATAGTGGAGGAAAAATCGAACAAGAGTAATCTGACACTTCCGGTTGACGGATGCTCACCAAATTTTTTTATAACTTGATATTAAGCCTTAACTTCTAGATATGAAATTAAAATTCAATAAACCAAAACGTTTCTGAGAAAAACGTAAAATACATCGATTCTCTAGAGTAAAAGTACTACTTCCGGTTGAGGTAAAAATATTTAAAAAGTTTATCAGAATAAAATTTATAATTTCTATTACATGTGAAAAAAAAATTCAGTGTGGTTTGGAGGATAACTGAATCCAAGAACTTAAAGGAAACCTATAAGGGGAGGTACCATTTCCGGTCAACTTAAAAGTTTGCATCGTTTCGATAAGAATTTCAGTAAGCGAAGTTTCTGTTCGATAGGACCAGTGGCGGACTGGCCATACAAGCGAACATGCCCGATGGCATGTGGGCCCCACTATCTGTTAGAAAATATGGGCCCTCAGTAATATTAAATAACTGTATAACTATTTATAGGATATTGCAACTTTGGGACCTAAAGTTTGGGTATTACAACAAAACAAATTTCTTACGATATACACAAACAACTAATACCTGCATTAACAGCCCAAGGATCGGTTAACTTTTTTTATTAGGCTTGAAATGTAAGTTTCAACATTTGCGTGGGCCCTTTTGCCAGGCCCATTTCCAACGTCAATATTATGTATATACCAATACCTATGTAACAACTAACTACTGAAATAAAAATGGGAATAAACAAATTTTCGTGAATAATATAAACAGAATTGCTTAAAACAATTTTGATAGGACGATTCATCATCAACCAGCGATTTAAATTTACTTCATACTTTCAAAATAACATTTGATTATACTTCGACGATATAGTAAGATTTAAATACACAATTTTAAACAGTTTCCGTATATAAAATCTATTCCTAATCTAGACACAGTAAATAGAAATATAGGATAGGGGCCCCCTCCCCAAAATCCCGATTTCCGATTAACATTAATTGAAAATATTATGCAATTTTTTCAGGGACGTAATTTGGGGGTCCATAGGGGGGCACTCGCCCCCCTAAACTAAGGAATAGTGTGAATTTAGAAAATATTATGAATTTAATGATTAATGAGATACTATGGATCTATGAATGCTACGTTTATTTATTATGTACATATGTTACTTTTGGGTAACTAATAAAATAATCGCTGCTATGTGCTTTGAAGAAAAACAAAACAAAACTTTATCTATTGTTATTACGTACATGTACATAGATAAAGTGAAAAGACAGTTGGTAGAAATTAAGTTAATTGATAGTTTTTTGATGACTCAGTTTGATGGTCGATTAATGTTGACCATGTGAAGATTTGTGGAAAAAAATTTTCGTCTGCGGCGCTTTTTTCTCTTTACATAATATTTTTTTATAATTACTTTTTCAAAAATAACCTTATTTATTTCATATTTTATAACTCAATAAGGTGTATGCAAAGAATATTTTCCATTTTTATTCCGATATAAAAAATATTTTTTGAAAATAAATTCAATTTGACCAATCTTTGCCTGCCCCCCCCAAGAAAAAGCTGAAATGACGTCCCTGATTGTTTTCTACCGAAAGTTAAAGCCGCTTTTAGGCTGCATTCTTTTATGATGCATTATATTTACCCAGGACAAGGGTTAAAACGAAATATACAATGAAATTTATGGATCTATTTTGCTTTTGCCATTTTTCTTGTGCCTAAATTTGTTTATTTCCATTTTTGAAAATTTCATTTATTTTTTCCCTTGATTTTTAGCGTGGTGGAAAGAACAAAATTTTGTTATATGGGGGGGGGGGACAAATTTTTTTAACCCTGGGGGGCCCCCTTTGACTCCTGGCATGCACTGATTTCAGTCCCAGTCCGCCACTGGATAGGACTAATGAGCAAATCGGTGGAGCTTCCCTCTGCTTTTCACTTGGCGACTGTTTACCTTCCTTTTTCACGCACTTGGGATGAATCGGCGACAAAACTTCAGCAGAAAATTTCCTATTCTTGTCACATGTCGATTTTTCGCTCAAATCGGCTAGTTTTATTCTGGTTGGTGAGAGGGACACCCTATGAGGATGGGCGTGGAGTCGTTCAGGACGAGAAGCGCGACCGCAAGAGTCGCAGGGCTTTGCCGGCGTCGACTTTTCTGTTTCTCTGCTTTCCACCCGGAAAAAGCTTGAACGGAGACTTCCGTCTATTCTCAGTGCTATTACGGAGTTTTCAGTCTCGGTGGCGTCCGTTATTTCGATAACTATATCCTTTTTGAAAGACTTCCTACCGTTAGGACCGTTTTCGTCTCTGGTCTTTTTCAGCATCGACAATTTCTTGTCGGCGACGGTTAATCTTTCAATGGGCATCTTCATCAGACGGTACACCGGGAGCAGCTCTTTTCTCATCAGGGACATCTTGGTCTATCTTGCCGAGCAGAGTGATGTCGAGGAGGCGAGGTTTTGCCAGCGTCGCTGTCAGGGGACGGGGACGTTTCTTGTTGTTAGTACTTTTTAACGGCCAAGTTTCCGTTTCCGTTTCCAGGTCCGAGGGTTTTTCATCGAAGAAATTGTTCATCTTCACCGCCAGCACTTTTCTGGGTGCGCTCTTTACGCCCGGAGACTGGCCTCTCCACTTGGGCACGGCGCGTATTGCTATGTCACTCTTCATTTGTGCTCCTTGTCCTTGATTCCCTGATATTTTCCCCAATGTTGGAGATAGATCTGCTCCACATAAATGGTGATTTGGTATTCGTTCTCGTACTCGTTCTGGCGCGATAAGCTGGTACGTCGAAAGCTCGGTGCAGACTGGCCGTCGGTTAGCAGCTAACACAACCCCCTAAAATCCAAACACTCACCCCCATTGCCTCCTCCTACTATTAACTCCGAAGCTGAAACTACTTTACGTAATATAACGTGCGCATGCATACACATATGTACATACATACATACATACTAAAAATGAGTGTGTATGCACAGGTGAATCATAGCATATGGATTGTTTTTTATAAGATGCATTTAATTCACATAAAGAATTGTTAAATGTTAAAATGGTTTTTGATCATTTCAATTATCAAATTTTATTTAAGCTAGCTTGAAATTTTAATATTGTTTGAATTAATAATTTATATTTTAATATATGATCGAGTTATTTTTACGAATTTATTATTGGTTTTTTGAGATGAATGACGATTGTCGATGACTCTCATGAATTCAATCGTCATCAGATTCAATATCACTCTTTTTGAAATTGTGGAAACCACATACATACATACATATGTACATATGTAGTTCCAGGCAGTGGTGTCACCCTAATGGTTTCCATGGGTTTCCGTTGTTAAAAATAAAAAATTTCCGGAAACGCATTATTTAAACTAAAAATTCATATAATTTTTGTCAAAAATTATACAAAAGTTTATGTATATATTTTTTCAAAATTTATTTTTTGAAAAAAAAATTTGGAATCCCGTTGTTCCAAAATTGGGGTGAAACCACTGGTTCCAGGACTCGAAATGGAAATTTTCACGAATGGGAGGGTTCAATAATTTTCAAAATGTGTTTTTGATTTTTTTAATTGTATTATAGTATACATTATTTAATATATAATTTCGAAAGAGACTTTGTAATGTTTAATGTATGTAATTATGTAAGGTTTGGTTGATATAATCCGTGACGTTATGGAAAAAATCTAATTTTCTATGACGACGATATCGATTTTGATTCCGTTTTCCATTTCAATTTCTTTTTCAGCTCCTGTTATGGATTAATTAATCAATTCCGTATCCGGATTCCTTTTTCAGTTCCGGATCTGGATTCCTATTTCATTTCCAATTCCGATTTCAGATCCGACTCGCGGTTCTGCCTTCAATTCAGATTTCCAATTCCTTATTCAGTTCCGGTACCCGACCATTATTTAATTTCCGGATCCGGATGCCTTTTTCATTTCCAGTTCTGGATTTTTTTTTCTGTTCCGGTTCCGGATTCCTTTTACAGTTCCAGCTACTTATATCCAATCTAATAGTACATGAATATATACTTTTAGATTAGCCACTTTTCAGCCGTTTATATTACAAATACCGAGCGAAGCCGGGCTAACCATTAGTACATCTAATATATAATTTCGAAAGAGACTTTGTATGCATATACATATGTATGTAAGTATTTTTGGTTAGGAACTTCGGAAACAAAACAAAGTTACTATGACGACGATTCGATATATATTTTTTTCGAATCAAATACATTTAACAAAAAAACAAATGCATATTTACTATTAGATTCGCCATATTTAAGCTGTTTATATTACAAATACTGAGTGAAGCCGAGTAAAATAACTATTATTATATATAATAAGTATTTCCTAAGCAAACATAAGATATTACACATATAAGTAGTACTTAAGGGAGGGCTTAATCTTAATTTAATGATTTTTACTTTAAAAACATTTTATAATATCTAAAATTTGAGTTCACATATTTTAAGTCTATATATATATAAAAATGAATGTCTGTGTGTGTGTGTGTCTCGATTAGGCTGCTAAACCACTGAACCGATTACGATGAAACTTTCAGGATTTGTTGTGTGCATGTCCGGAAAGATTACTGTGCAAAAAAAACGGGAACGTAAACGGGAAAAACGGGAATGAGTGTCATTGCAACGCAATCATTTCAAAAGTGTTCGCTACCTGCGTTTTTCCGACAAATAGGAACGGGAACGAGAACGGGAACGGGAACGGGAACGAGAACGGGAACGGGAACGGGAACGAGAACGGGAACGGGAACGGGAATTGCATGCGTTATTATGGCATTGCAACGCATGCCGGGGTTCAGCTAGTTATCAATAAAATAATATTCTCATTAAATATGTTGTTTTAAAAATAAAAACAGACGAGAATTTTTTCAAATTCTACATCATTGAAAAACTGGTGTAGAATTCGAGCTCAATTGGACCACTGTTATGCTGCGTACGGACCAAACCAACGACGAATTTGGTCCAACGATTTAACCAGCAGGATTAAACCAGTAGCGTACAAAATATCGAAATAAAAATTAAATTTAAAAATTGAAATTAAATATCAAAATTAAAAATATTATTATTATATTAAAATTAAATTCAAATATCAAAATAAAATCATAATCAATATATTAAAATTAAAATAAAATATTGAAAGTTAAAACAGAACATGCCCAATTTAAATAAATTTTCGAGATTGACCTAAAATTAGATCATCAACAATCACATACAGATAATCCTCGACTTTTGTTTGTCGAAGATGCTTTGACTTACGTAGATGCGCACTAAGATCGAAAAAAAAATCAAAGAATTATTATTTTTACTTCCCCGTAATGCGCAGCTACTGAGCATATATTATGTGTAAGTATGGGTGACGTCTTCGATTTCTTCAACCCGAGCCGTTGTCGGTTTTATCAAAGGAAATTTTTTTGTCTTCAATTGTTTCTCTCGTCGTAATAAATCAATTAATTAAATCATTTCAGAGGTAAATTTTATCGGATAATGTCTTCAATTGTTTCTCTCGTCGAAATAAATCAAATAATTAAATCCATCTCAGAGGTAAAATTTATCGGATAATGTGTGATTATTAATTTTATTTCGACGAAAGAAAAAAAAACCCTTTGACAAATCACCGACATTTTTTTGTTAAATATTTCATCGACGGCGAAACACATTGGTGTATCGTGAAGACTTATAAGAAACAATAACAAGGTTTTTTTCGCTCGTAATTATAATATTTCTCTGGTTGTAATGCATAATATAAGCATTTTCTATCAAAATGTACGAGGCCTTAAATATAAACTGGATGAATTAGGTTCTAACTCGGCTATTCAATGTGCTGACATCCTGGTACTAACGGAAACCTGGCTTGACGACTCTGTGCATGATTCTTTTTAATTTACATTAATGACATCTCAAAAATAATTAAGTATTCAGACTATCTTTTATTCGCCGATGAACTTAAGCTTTTTAAGACAGTTAAGTCTCATAGTGACGCAGCCCTTCTCCAATTGGACTTAGATGCGCTGTCAAGTTGGTCTGTCGATAATAAATTATTTTTTAGCATTCAAAAATGCTGTGTTCTCAATGTGACAAGATCTTCAAATCGCTTGATTTATCCATATCGCCTAAGTGGTGTTGAATTAAAGTTTGTAGATGAATATTGTGATTTGGGGGTCTTGTTCTCGAATAATTTTCAATTTAAACGACACAGACAATATTTGTTTGCGTGCAACAAAAATGCTGGGATTCTTACTAAGAGTTAGCAAACCTTTCCAGAGTACGTTGGTGCTTAAAATTCTTTATGAATCTTTAGTACGTAGTATTCTAGAATTTTCTTCTATTATATGGAATCCTACCCATATAACTCATTCATTGAAGATTGAGAGAATCCAAAACGGTTTCTCAGATATCTTTATTTGAAACAGTATGGTTATTATCCTTGGCTATATCCTAGTGCATTCCTATTAGGGGCGTTAGGTTTCAACTCATTGGAGTCTCGTCGGAATATGTTACTGGGAAGACACTTTTTTAAGCTGTTGAATGGGATAATACACAATCCTCAGGTTCTAAAGGAATTTAGGTTTAATGCACCTTGTAAATTCAGGGACTTGATAAATCGTGATTTGTTTGTTCCTCCTGTGGCTCGCACAAATATGTTGTCAACGGCTCCTATATCTAGAGCGATATATCTGCTTAACAGGATTTCTGGTGAAATTGACCTCTTCAATATAAAATATACTAATCTGGTTGAGTGGTTGTTGAGGAATGCCAGTGGTTGATTTTGCCTATTATAAATATTAATGATTGTTATTACTTTATCTGTTTTTTTTATGATTTTATGATTTTAATGATGTTGTGCTACTATTGTTATTATTATAAGTTATTATTACTGTTATCATGTTATTATTACTGAATGACCGGCCACAGCGACGCGTTGGAGATCTCTGTAATGTCACTGTGGCTTATATGTTAAATAAATAAATAAAAAATAAAAAAAATATCGTCGTAATTCAAAACATTGTTGTAATTCAAAACATCAACGATGATCTAATTTTAGCTCAATCTCGCTCGTTAGCTTAATTTTGATATTTAATTTCAATTTTTTTATTTAATTTTTATTTCGATATTTTGTACGCTACTGGTTTTAAAAGTTGGCCCAAAATCGTTGTTGGTTAAATATTTCCGAAGGGGGAAACACAGTAGTTATCGTGACGACTTAAAAGAAACAATAATTTCCGAAGGGGGAAACACAGTAGTTATCGTGACGACTTAAAAGAAACAATAACAAGGTTTTTTTCGCTCGTAATTATAATATTTCTCTGGTTGTAATGCGCATCGTCGTAATTCAAAACATTATTGTAATTCAAAACATCAACGATGATCTAATTTTAGCTCAATCTCGCTCGTTAGCTTAATTTTGATATTTAATTTCAATTTTTTTATTTCGATATTTTGTACGCTACTGGTTTTAAAAGTTGGCCCAAAATCGTCGTTGGTTTGGTGCGTACGGACCATTAGAAGAAGAGTATCTTCAGTTTTTCATCTAAGTATTTTACTTGCCGTCAACAATTGTGATTACATATTGTAACATTGGCATATTATTTTCTGCTATAATTATTGAATTTAAATATTTTCAAAACTTAGGTACTTGGGTACGGACATTTTTCACGAGAGAGCACTACGTTTTCGAATTTCACGAAAGGGAGCGACGCTCCCATGGACTCCCGTTAATTTCGAGCCCTGCACAGTTCTCATCTCGTCTCGTATCAGATCTCCCTTTTTACATTCAGAGATGAATCGTTAAATTAAGTAAAAATAAAAATTGCTCTGCGTTGCCATAATTAAATTAAATCAGAGTCCAACGAATTAACAGTGCTCGTTACTATTACGTATATTGAAGTAGTTGGATTATTTCGATGGTCACGAAGACAATTTTTGTTATGAAAACCGCGAATTGGCACTCAAATTTTCGTTAATATGATAGTTATCGTTAGTATGATGGACTTTTCGGCTGCCAGATGTTCCGTTATAGAGATTTTAGTGACTTTTGGGGGAGCGCTTTGTGACCAATGATCACCTAACCGCGTATTGTGCGTCACAAAAGATTTTTAGACCTGCCCATCTATAGCATGTCGATAGTGTATTGGAATCATAAGCGTAAACTGGAGATACTGGAATGTCAAAGGTTAATCATTTTGATAAGAACGGCCATTTTCGAAATTTGTGAGTTATTTTTATAAAGAAACTAGTCACCGCATAAGGACATTAGACAAAATGAGCGCAAAACATTTGGCCGTTTTGTTGCTAGTTTGTGGTTTGCACGAATTTGGTGTCAGGTGTGACTCTTACGGAGGCAGAGCATATTCCAGATATCCGGCGTGTAGAAAACACTTGGCGAAAGATGACGAACACGTCAAGTCTCTAATGAAAGAAGCCAAGCCAATAATGAGCGTCAATAATGCAAAGGGCCACATGGGTACTATCGGAATCTTGGGTGGATCTTTCGAATCTTTCGGAGGTCTTTACTTTGCAGGAAAGGCGGCGTTGAAGGTTTGTTGTATTATTATATTTGTTGTATTATAATATTATTGACCGTTTGTCAATTATCGCATGGGATATTAAAACCAGTAGCTTCTAAGCGATATGCCATACCATATGTACGATAGAATCAGAGGCGGCTCGTCCATATGTATTATATTATGTATATACATATGTACATAGTGGCGGACTGGCATGTGGGTCCCACTATCTTTTAGAAAATATGGGCCCTCATTAAAATTAATAACTTTTTAACTATTTCACGTGTGTAAATTTTATAGGATATTGCACTTTGAGACCTAAAGTTTGGGTATTTCAACAAAACAAATTTCTTATGATATACACAAACAACTAATACTTACTTTAACAGCCCAAGGATCGGTTAAATTTTTTTTTTATTTAGGGTCGAAATGTAAGTTTCAACATTTGCGAGGGCCCTTTTGCCGGGCCCATTTCCAACCTCAAGATTATGTATACATATACCAATACCTATGTAACAACTACCTATGTAACTGAATTGCTTAAAACAATTTTGATAGGACGATTCATCATCAACCAGCGACTTAAATTTACTTCATACTTTCAAAATAAAATTTCATTATACTTCCACGATATACATACATACATAGTGGGATTTAAATACACAATTCTAAACAGTTTACGAATATAAAATCTATCCTATATACATCCATGTATATAGGATAGGGTCCCCCTCCCCTATTATTGTTTTCAGGGACGTCATTTTGGGGGGGAGCATAGGGGAGCACTCGCCCCCCCCTAAATTAGAGAATAGTGGAATTTAGAAAATATTATGAACTAGTGTTGGACCCGTTGATTTCAACGGGTGGTTTCGAAAAGGAATTGAAACTCGAATAAAAATAAAGTTAAAGATATTGAATCGACTGGTTTCGGAAAGAAATTGATGCACGAATTACGAAGTGATTACGAATTACGAACTACGTTTTGTGCATCGCCGACCTCCTGACGCCTTTGCCCCCGATGCCTCCGTCGCTCCGGGGCCTTCGGCCCCAGCGCCGCCGACGCCTCCGGCGCCCCCGACGCCTTCGGCACCCCGGGGGCTTCGCCCCCAGCGCCGCCGACGCCTCCGGCGCCCCCAGCACCCCCGATGCCTTCGGCACCCCGGGGGCTTCGCCCCCAGCGCCGCCGACGCCTCCGGCGCCCCCAGCCCCCCCGATGCCTTCGGCACCCCGGGGGCTTCGCCCCCAGCGTCCCCGATGCCTTCGGCATCCCGTCGCCCCCAGCCCCCCCGATGCCTTCGGCACCCCGGGGGCTTCGCCCCCAGCGTCCCCGATGCCTTCGGCATCCCGTGGGCTTCGCCCCCAGCGCCGCCGACGCCTCCGGCGCCCCCAGCGCCCCGATGCCTTTGGCACCCCGGGGGCTTCGCCCCCAGCGCCGCCAGCGCCCCCGGCAATGAAAAAACTGAAAAAATGAAAAAAATGAAAAAAATGAAAAACTGAAAAAATGAAAAAAATGAAAAAACTGAAAAAATGAAAAAAATGAAAAAAATGAAAAAACTGAAAAAATGAAAAAAATGAAAAAACTGAAAAAATGAAAAAAATGAAAAAAATGAAAAAACTGAAAAAATGAAAAAAATGAAAAAACTGAAAAAATGAAAAAAATTAAAAAACTGAAAAATATGAAAAAAAAAAAAAATTTGTTCCCCATACTGGTTGATGGTTGATCGTCCGTCACATACAAATATACAAATATACAAATATACAAATATACAAATATATTTAGCGACAGTCCGTTTTTATATATAGTATTTAATGATGAATGAGATACTATGGATCTATGAATGCTACGTTTATTTCATATGTATGTAACTTTTAGGTAACTAATAAAAGAATCGCTGCTTTGTGCTTTGAAAAAAAAAGATTTTATTATTTCGAAGCAAGTATATTTTAGTTTTTAAGTAGCATACCTAGGGTAAAATTCTTATAAACTGTTAGAAATCTTATGGAGCGAATCGTTAGAAAGGTTCCCTTATTTTATTTTGTATCAAAAACAGATGTGTAACGTTTATTTTTCCGAAAGTTCGTATATTTTTTGTTTTCAAGAAAGTTTTTAAATTAATATTTTACTGAATTGGTTCAATCACAAATGATTGTATTTGTCGTATTTTTATTTCATTTGCAGACGTCCATTCTCTCACAAAATAGCAGATGAGATGGATTTAAACTTCATGTGTAACGAATTCGGTCCAAAAAAAAGTTTTAGTTATTAAAATTGCTTTCTGACTAAAACCTTATCAAATTTAGTACATAAAGAATACAAACATTTTTGGAACATTTTTGACTTTTTTAAGAGGAAAAAATCCCTGTTCTGGTTAATTAAATTTAATGATTTTTTTATTATATTTTCATCACATTGATACAAGGAATTAATTATACATGAAATCGGAAAGAGCACACATACATATTTAAAGGTCGATTAAAATAGAGGAGACAAATCCGGTAAACTGCCAACAGGAGTAAACTGTCATTTTAGGTTAACGGGTGTTCACGAAATTTTATATATAACTTGGCATTAAGTTTATAATTCTAGATATGAAATTTCTGTTCAATATGAAGATTTTTGGAAAAAATATTTCGCAAAGGTGTATGCAAAGAATATTTTCCATTTTTATTCCGATATAAAAAAGATTTTTTGACAAAAAATTCTATTTGACAAATCTTTGCCTGCCCCTCCCCCCCAAGAAAAAGCTGAAACGACGTCCCTGATTGTTTTCTACCGAAAGTAAAAACCGCATTATTTTATGATGCATTATATTTACCTAGGACAAGGGTTCGAACGAACTATACAATGTAATTTATTGATCTACATACTTTGCTTTTGCCATTTTTCTTGTACCTAAATTTGTTTATTCCCATTTTTGAAAATTTTATTTATTTTTTACCCTTGATTTTTAGCGTAATGGAAAGAAGAATATTTTGTTATATGAGGGGGGGACAAATTTTTTTAACCCTGGGTGGGCCCCTTTTGACTCCTGGAAAGCACTGATTTCAGTCCCAGTCCGCCACTGTATATACATGCCAGTGGCGCGCGGTGAAAATCTCGCTATTTTCGTCGCACAGTCTTGACACAGGCCACGTTTGCACGAGCAGCATACAAGGGGACCTTGGTATGACTTCGGTCACCAAGTCTCATTGTATAAGGGCGGGGGCGGCAGGGGCATCGATGTGGTTGATGATACTCCGTCGTTGTGGCTCGTGGAGGTGTTGTAGCGCTACCGCCCGTCTCGGCGTGACGACGCTCGTGGGGACGGACGGGGCCTTGATGATGATGATGATGATGGTGCTGAGGTGGTGTGTGATGAATCTTGTGGTGCTGGATGACCGTTCTATGTGTACTGGATCGCGCATGACTCCACATCCAGCTGTCAAGATCGTCGTCTCATTCGCTCCCCCATTTTTTTAAGCACCTGTCATCGACGTTGTGGCTGGACTCCAGTCGATAGGTAGGTAGGTAGGTAGCCGTGTCTGCTCGTTTATTGTCACCCGCGGGCCGCGACGTGCTGTGTCGATGGCGATGGCGGCGCGGCGGGTAGCTTTCCCGCCTGGCTCGGCGAGGCAGGGATGAGCGGCATGTTGAAATTGATCGAGGCTGCGTGACTCGATGTCGGGGGTCACCAGTTATGGGGATGAACGAATGAGACGACTGGCATGTTAATGCACGTGTTTATTATATGACAGCTAAAGGCAGAGTGAGTAGTGGCTCCCCGAACCCAGCCGAGTTGGTTCCCACTCGCAGGAAGGCAACCAAACTCGACCATGTCGTATAAGCGAGCCGCCACAATATATTGAAAAGAATTTGCGACAGTTATACATACATATATGTGTTCTGTGTTGTCTGTAATAAGTTGACCATCTGTAATACCACCCATGAGTTTTTATTACATGCAAATGTTTATTATAAATTGGTTTATTTCTGTAACTTGATTAATAAATTATTTATTATTTATTTTATTGCTTGTTTCTTGTCTTGTTATTATTGTTTATATTTCATTGTGTTTTGCAATCTACAATACATATGTAGTATTAATTACTAACTGATTTATATTTGTTGTGTATTCATCATAATTTATATGTATTACGTATATTTAAAATTATTATTTATTTATTATGGAAATTGTATCAATCGTGGAAAATGTACTAGTCTGTCTATTATACATGCGTTTTCTTCTCACCTTCTTTTAATATTGATGATTGGAAAGCCAATTTTAATATATGTACAATAAAATAAGTATGTATATCTTTTTTGATTCCTTTTTATTTTATTCCGTTTTATTACTTTATATTATCATAAATTTTATTGTAAATATGTACAATAGTTACTATATAATATAGTATAGTATATATAGCAAAAGGTAATACAAAGCTACAAAAGCAATTAATTTTTTCAATGTCCTTAATTTAGTTCACTCGCCATTAGGTGGGAAATCCTTTTTAAATCTTCTGTCTTAGTTTAAGGGCTATTTGCAAAGACATGTTATAACATTTATCTGTCTATGTTACTACGCCATCTGTTGATATCGCGTCGAAAAATTACTAAATAAAAAAATTTACTACTATTGATTTGAAACTCGGCTACTGCTGGTTTGAAACTCGAAATTAGGTGAATTTGTCTTTCAATATAAAGATATTAGCTGAATTTACCATTCGGTCTATAGATTTTCAGTAAAAGCATCATTAGTGGAATAGCATTAGGTGAATTGATTTAGGTTTATTGCATTCGACCAATTTACCTGCTCCCCAATAGGGGACAAAGCAAAATGCGTCAGTGTTAGCTAGAAGGTTCGAGTGAGTACACTTCAATATTTCACGAGCCATAATACATTAAAATATTTCATATTATACAAATATCTCTTCCAGGTGAAGAAATGGTGGTCTAATTGGACAATCTTTTGAATCCGCTGTTTCTCACATTCACATTCTTCGGTACATCTGGAGAAAATCATTTGCGAAGACTGTTGCTTTGCTGTTCTTAAGACAGGACTGCTCTGACGTGAGGTCATTGGAGATTTTTCACAAAAATGTATGTATAAGTAGAAACGGAGTCTTGCTACATAATTTTAAAAGTACTTAAATCAATATCTATACTATTTCGTTTTTTCAGAAGAATTCAACATGGAAGATTCACCGAGTGCACTATCTTTTGAATCCGTTGTTTCGGCACATCAACTTTAGATAGTCTTTAATTAATATTATGTATTAGATGTATTTTGAACATTTACAAGGATTGGTAATAGGTTTATATATAGATCGAATTCATTCACATTTTAAGTAGGCCTATTACCCATAATGTACAAACTTTATAAGTCACATGTGAATATAACTGTTATATGTATGTAAATAAAAATGATTAAAAAAAATTGTTTGTTTGACAAAACACTTATTACACACATCTTTATAATGTACGCATAGGAATCATTGATTTAAAAAAAAACTAGATATATTTGGGTTATATATTCCCCAAGGTACTCACTCACATTTAACATTTTTATAAACGATATATAATAAATATATTTAAAGATGCTAAAACATTTTTCTCAATCTATATTCCATTCAGACGCATTTAACAATGGCTGATATTTTATGTTTATAATATTTATAGTGATATTATACAAAAAAAAATTTTGAACAATAACTTGAGCGAGTTTCCTTACATTAGTGCTCGAACTTGTATCGAAAACGTTCTCAGCCATTATTGAATTTTATTTTTTATATTCCTCAAACACATATGTAGATATATAGGTAGTCATGGTTTAAAACAACAAATAAATATAAGTCATAAAGTATACTTTCAATAAATGTATTCTAGTAAATATGTCATTTCTAACTAAGTTTGCTCCTTGTGGTTGTTACGGGGACAAGTAGGAGATGGTGTAGAACAGGCCTGGGCAAACTGCGGCCCGCGTGATTATTTCCAAATTACTTATTTTCCTTCAATTTTTTTAAAATAGTGTATTCATTTTTTTTAATATATCCGTGAAGTGATTATAATACAATCCCATGTATTGTAATGTATCCGTGAGTATAATTTATTATAATGCAATCACATTTATCGACTTGTGACTTGTCACGGGGTTGGGTTGTGTGCTGATAGTCTTATCTGCAATTCGTGCGATTCGAATTAGCGCGGTAAGTCCTACGAAGTGGGCTTTTTTTTTACCTAAATTCATGGTAATTCCATTGTGAATCATCCATTCGCCAGATGTTAAATCATAAAAATAATCCCCAAGCCTTTTTTGACCATTTTGTGAGTAGTCATTTTGTGGCCAGTCATTTTGTGAGTGACTGGCCAACACGGGTAGTGACTTCATGCTACTTTGCAAACAAATAACTTCCTTTACGGCTCCAAGGTATTTCCAATTTTTTTTAATTATATTGTATATATCCTAGACTCTAGGTATAATTATATATAATAGATATAATTCTCTAGGACCTAGAGAATTATAGATAATCTTATTGTTTCCGGAGAAATTGTTAGATAATTATTTAGAAAACCATAATATTTCTGACAATTCTTGTGCCTCTATTAAATATTACTACAATATAATCAATTAAATAATCTTCAATATCAAATAATCTTCCTAATGATCAATTAGAATCAACTTAACACAACATCACAAAATACTGTAGTCATTTTTACTCTGTAATAATTTTAGTACTTTCGATTAACTTTTAGAATGAATAAAAAACGAAGAACGTCGCATGTTTAATAAAGAATGGAATACAAAATACTTTTTCGTTCAACTGAAAAAGAAGGCTATTTGTTTTATTTGCCAGGAAAGCGTTTCTGTTTCAAAAGAATACAACATAAAAAGACATTTTACTACTAAACATTGTGAATTTGTTGCAAATCTAACCGAAGATTCGATCCTGATTATAATTTAATTGCACTTCATTGTATTATACATCAGCAAGTCTTGTGCAAAAACGTATTAAAAGTTGATCACGTAACATTACGTGTTATTAAGCTTGTCAATTTAATCCGATCACAGACAATTTATCAGCTTTCTTGAAGATCTTGATGCAGAGTACACAGATATTCCTTTTCACAGTCATATTCGATGGTTAAGTTTAGGGAAAGTACTTCAAAGAGTGTGGAAATTAAAGGATGATATCATTTTATTTTTAGAAATGAAATATATTACTGATTTTCCCGAATTCACTAACAATGACTGGCTTTGTGATTTTGCTTTTACTTTGGACATCATAAACACACCTGAACACTTTCAACTGCATTTTACAGGGTAAAAATGTATATGCTCACAATTCGATAAAAAGAATGCATTTAATTTAAAACTCCAACTGTTTCAACGTCAAATATTAATTAAGAAACTGGATCACTTCCCAACGAATGGTAAACGAGAAAAAATATGTTTCAATATCTGGAGGTTCGAAATCCTTTTTTATTATTGAATATTATTCCTTAGTCAAGTCGTTAGAAAAGTCAAGCTTTAAACCATAAAAATATACATGTATGTAGTATATCTTTTTTTAATTTATTTATCGATCGATTTTGGATAAAAATATCGATATAGTATGACATTTATGAATGGAAATTTGAAACAATTACAATATATGTACACGGTTATGTCGCAGGGCTAATGTAATCGAATGTGAATCGAATGAAATTGATTTCAGATAAGAGAAAAAATAATTTTAAATAAATAATAAGTTGACGAAATTGTATCAAAAGTCGATATTCTGAACGGAAAGCAAAACGTCAAAGCGCTGACGTTAACAAAGCGTGACGTCACACTTTTCAACCATAGCTCTGTATTTTGAGACCATGTCTTTTTATTTACAAGCTTTTTTTAACTCTTTATTCTATTGCATAGCGTGTAAACATTTCGTCAATATACTAAGGTATTTCCAAACTTCCATTGTACTATACCATCAGATCAATAGCAGAAGAAAAAAATATTATTTTTATATGACAGATTTGCTATCTTATAAACGGTAAGCGGACTATTCCGCAAAAGCGATCACGCGCAAGTCGAAGAATTCAAGGTCTTTAATAATATTACTGTAAGCTTGGCAGTCCATAACATGACGTTGACAATTAATTTTATCGTCTAATGGTGCTTACGGACTAAACCAACGACGATTTTGGGCCAACTTTTTAACCAGCAGGATAAAACCAGTAGCGTACAAAATATCTAAATAAAAATTAAATTTAAAAATTGAAATTAAATATCAAAATTAAAACTATTTTTATTATATTAAAATTAAATTCAAATATCAAAATAAAATTATAATCGTTATATTAAAATTAAAATAAAATATTGAAAGTTAAAACAGAACATGCCCAATTTAAATAAATTTTCGAGATAATCCTCGACTTTTGTTTGTCGAAGATGTTTTGACTTACGAAGATACGCACAAAGATCAAAAAAAAATCAAAGAATTATTATTTTTACTTCCCCGTAATGCACAGTTACTGAGAATATATCATGTATTAGTTTGGGTGATCCAGCGATCGTCGCAATCTGTTGCGTTGTCGGTACATCAATCGAATTTTTTTTAGTCTTCAATTGTTTCTCTCGTCGAAATAAATCAAATAATTAAATCCATCTCAGAGGTAAAATTTATCGGATAATGTGTGATTATTGATTTTATTTCGACGAAAGAAAAAAAACCCTTTGACAAATCACCGACATCTGACACCGACGGTTTTTTTGTTAAATGTTTCATCGACGGCTGAAATACAGTAGTATATCATGACGACTTTTAAGAAATAATAAGATTTTTTTTCGCTCGTAATCAGAGAAATTATAATATTTCTCTGGTTGTAATATTTAATCATCGAACAAATGATTCGATTTACTTTTTTTTCGATTCATAGGCGCCGATTTGATTTTTTTCGATTCAATGGATTCAAAGTCCCATTGGAGGTGCAAGGGGTGCAGTTTCATGGGGCCCCGCCAGGGGCGCTACAGGGGGCGCGGCTCAATGGGGCCCCGAAGGGGGTGCAGAGGGGTGCAGCCTCATGGGACGCAGAGGGGCGAAGCCCTTAACAGCAATTGCTCATGGGGGCGCAGAGGAGCGAAGCCATAAAAGGCAATTGCTCATGGGGGCGCAGAGGGGCGAAGCCCTAAATGGCAATTGCTCATGGGGGCGCCGAGGGCGAAGCCCTAGAAGGCAAAGGCTCAGGGGGCGCCGAGGGCAAAGCCTCAGAAGGCAAAGGCTCAGGGGGGCACCGAGGGCAAAACCCTAGATGTTAAAGGCTCAGGGGGGCACCGAGGGTGAAGCCCGAGAGGACAAAAGGCTCAGGGAGGGTCGAAGGCGAAGCAAAAAAATTTTTTTTTTTTAATAAAATGTTTACTATTAGATTAGTCATGTTTAAGCCGTTTTTTATTATAAATACTGAGCGAAGCCGGGTAATACAGCTAGTATAAAATATATATATACGTATTCGATATATAAATTAATAATATCAACAACTAACGTATTTTATATTAAAATTTTAGGCATGGGGCTAAAGGTTTATCCTAGAGAATTACCTACAATTTATACTTACATATAAAACGATCAAAATCATGCATTTTGTGTTTTAATAATTAAGTTAAATTACTGTTTTACAAATAAATAAGCTTATAATAATAATTTTATATTTGATTAAACGTTATATTATTGAAAAAAATGTGTGTATATTACAAATTAGGTATGGCCCCCACCCTGCCAATTTTCTTGATCCGCCCCTGCACCTATTAGATACTATTTGAAAAAAAATTATCAATTATGTGGTTTTTTTTCTTCTAGTATTTTCCTACTTAGCATACATACATACATATATTTTGATTAAATCTGAAATTTCATATATTTCACATGGATAAAATCAGAATTTTTGTGTTAATTGTGAATTTTAATTTAGATAACATATAATAATATTTTTAATACATTTAAGGCCCTATAAAAACGGGCGGAGGACAAGCGGGGTAAGTTACTTACATATGTGATTCATGTACTCCCCTACAAATATATCAAATTAAAGGGGAGTACATAAATAAATCAAAGGGAGAAGGAGGGCATCCGATTTTACAGGCAGTGCAAATATGTGCAATGCACACAGGGGGCCGAAAGAAATGAGTCGAAAAAATTATATTCCTCAAAAAATACGAAGCAAGACATCGTACTTTTTAAAATGCGTTTAGGTTGTCTTGTTGTATAATTGTGAGTTAATGTTGCAAGTTACAACTTGTACACACCCGAACTATAATTCGGGGAAATAACGGGATGGCAGGTATAGCTTAGGTCCGCATAGAGCTATGTAGATCTTTAAGTTCTATTATCTTTGCGACTGCCAGATGTATTTCTTCAAGGATGTCGAGTATTGGTTGGTCTTCGAGAGAACAATGTCCTAGATGTGGGATCGGGGGTAAAAACACTATATTTTTATGAATGACCTTGAAAACGTTCAGTCTCTCTTGTCGTCTGGCCCTGTTCAAAACTAAACGCTTTGGTTGTCTTGATTAATTTTTATTGTGATAAAAAATTTCAAAAATATTTGTACCTATATATCACAAGGTAAGATTTTTGCACTACTCGCATGCGCTGATTTATACAAATGCTGATCAAATTAAAGAGCGGCCGACAGACGGTCAAACTCCTAGGCGTGACCCTGATTAGAGGCCACAATTTTGATTTGGAAGATCACAGCCCCTTTATTTTAACTGGCAATGTTATTCGCTCGGTTGACCGATCGATAATCCGAGACAAAGCCTTCAAAAGCTTCAGTGCTAGCCGGTAGGTGCGAGTGAGTGCACTTGAATATTTCACGTACCTTAAGTGATCTACAATATATAAAAACGAGACTTTTGGTATTACCTCCTATTAATAATTTTATTACTAGCATCAAAATGAAATCTGTGCTGCATCGAACCGGAGCGCATGGGAGCGCCGCTCCCTTTCGTGAAATCAAGAAACGTAGCGCTTCCATTCATGAAAATTTCCAAGACTACCCCGCAGAGACACCATCTTTGAAATCACAAAGAAAATCCAGGCCACGATGCGACGCGTGTTGACCTGCTGACTGCTGACCTGCTGACCTGCTGACCTGCTGACCTGCCGATGACGAGCTCTATCACATCCACAACAAGAAGCAAAAAATGCGTCGCATCGGGGCGTTGTCCCAAGAGGGCGCCAAAATGATGTTAATGTTCAAAAAATATTATAAATTTTTAGCTATATTATATCATTTCAATTATGTAAAAAAATTAAAATAAAATTATATTCTTTTTATTGTATGTATTTTATAAAATAAATTTAGAATTGCGATAACATTTAATTTAGTTTCATTTTTACCATACACATATATCTACGAATAACTATTATACATATATACAGACATGAATAAAAAATTTAAATGGCTTTTTTTTTGGAAATTGTATTTTTTGGCCCCTAAGAGAAAATTAAATTCCGTCATTTTAAAAATCAAAATCAACATTTTACAAATCAAAATCAAATTTACCACAATACAACTCAGTTAAACCTTAACCTAAGCTTAAGCGCAAGTGATTATGAAAATCTAATTATTTACTCAGTGACTCGTAATTTGAAAAAAATATACAAAGATCAGCTCGATATACTCGCTTACTCAGCGAGTAAGTAAAATTGTTTATAAATGTTTTATAAATTTTTATTAGGTAAGTCTCGAGTGTCTCTAGTAAATTACATATAAGGAAGATAATGTATAAGGACATAGATCACTTGAAGCGTTATGAATAGAAGCGAAAGGCTAATGACAAACTATACTTTATGCGTGGTTCAGGAGCAACACACGCAACTCTACAAGTGTATAAATAAATATATTTTTTTTATATACCCCGGGTAATAAAGCTAGTACTTTATATAAATAAATTTTATATTTTATATATTAGATCATTTGAATAAAAGATTCAATTAGAGAAATATGTATGGTGTTACGGGGACGAGTAGGAGATTATAATAATTAAAAACATAATTTTGATATGCTTATATTATATTTTCCAAAGCAATTGTATTTACAGGAATAAGCTTATATTTACGTATAATCACAAGTACTAGTTACTTATTAAACAGTTCAATCACAAGTTAATAGTTAGCAGCAGTGGCGGACTAGCCATACAAGCTAACATGCCCGATGGCACGTGGGCCCCACGATCTGTTAGAAAATAGGGGCCCTCAGTAAAGTTAAATAGCTTTTTCACTATTTCATTTTACGTGCACTTCGATATTGCACTTCGGGACCTAAAGTTTGGGTATTTCAACAAAAGAAATTTCTTACGATATACAAAAACAACTAATACCTGCTTTAATAGCCCAAGGATCAGTTAACTTTTTTTATTAGGCTCGAAATGTAAGTTTCAACATTTGCGTGGGCCCCTTTTGTCAAGCCCATTTCCAACCTCAAGATTATGTATATATGTACCTATTAACCTACATATGTAACAACTACCTACTGAAATAAAAATGGGAATATAAAAATATAAACTTAATTTCATAAAACAATTTTGATACTCATCATCAACCAGCGATTTAAATTTACTTCATACTTTAAAAATAACATTTGATTATACTTCGACAATATAGTAAGATTTAAATACACAATTTTAAATAGTTTCCGAATATATAATTTATTCCTAATCTTGACACATCCATATATATATAGAAATATAAAATGGGGGACCCTCCTCAAAAGCCCAAATTTTGATTAATATTAATCGAAAATATTATGCATTGTTTTCTACCGAAAGTAAAAGCCGCTTTTGTGCCACATTATTTTATGATGCATTCTATTTACCTAGGACAAGGGTTAAAACGAAATATACAATATAATTTATAGATCTATTTTGCTTTTGCCATTTTTATTGCACCTAAATTGAAAACGAAACTCTTTAAAGCGACTTTTACCCACGATCTTTCGAAAGAAACCAGTTAAAACCGTTGAAAATCTATTCCAAAGATCTGTCGGTAACTTTGTACGATTCTCCGACAAACCTTTTTATTTTATTGGCTAAATACGACTTCGAAAATTTCAATATTATCCTTTTATTTTCTTCGAACTGGCATAATCCAAAACATATGTTTTCTTTTTTACACATTTAAAGCAACTTAATATCGTACAATTTACTTTAGTTGTGTTTCGAACTAGTACTATTCAACATCTAGTAGTACAGCAGACAAGGCATAATTACAAAGTGTTTGTGAGAGCGGAAACATTCAGAATTTTATATTATTTTATAAAATTCACATTGATTTAAGGTAAGTGATTTTTTTTAATTTTTTCATTGTTTAATTTTGTTTGTTTTGCATAGAAAACCAAATTACAGAATACAATAAAATCTCTCAAGGGTAAATAAAACTATCGATAACAATAAAAAAAGGAGTTTGATGTTGGAAATTTAGACAGCTTTAAAAAAAGTACTAAAACTTTAGATATACCTATATTATATAACACATTAACTTGCTGTGTCGTCGACAGCCACTGAAAAAGTGTTCTTAAATTCGCTCAAGTATGAGTTTTGATCTATTTAATGCGTTGATATTTTAAAATTTAAACAACATTTTTCGTGTTAATGAATTTCAATTTCTCCCTCGCACTCATACGCGACAACGTTTTAGCGGATGTTTGTTTTAATTCGATTGAAATTCACGTACCGCTCGAATTATTACGTTTAGATAAAAAAAATATATTGAGATAAAAAAACCAATCCCTATAAACGTGTTGAAATAAAAAAACTGTCCAAATGAACCCATAATAGCACGAGGAAGAGTTGTGTAAAAAATATGTATTTTTGACTTTAGAAATTCGCTAGAAAATTAAGTATTTTAAAGCATAAAAATATTACAATCAATAGAAAAAACATCTAGTACAGTGTTTATTATAAGAACTTTTAGATTATTCGAATTGATAAGGATTTTCGTTCAGTTACAATTATTTTTTTAATTGATGTTTATTATAAATGCTTTTATATGTAAAATAATCAACGGTACTATACAATATTATGTTTTTGTAGTTAATATATGTATGTTCAATTCATCATCCAAGACTTCGGTTTTATTTTGAATTATTGTATCTAGATGTAAATAGAATACAATAAAATCTATGTTCGCAAAGTTTTTCCAATATGTAGGTTCAGGATGTGAATGATTCCAAATGATAAGCGTGGATGCGGTTAAATACGCTTTATTTTTACATACCTCCTTTACGTTTTTACGTGTATCGTCGAGCGACCCCAAAGGGGAAGTGTTGCACAATCCACGCTATGCCTCAAATTTTTTTGTGAATATGAAAAATTGTAATGCTTGAATAAATTCTCCGCAGTGGAATCGAATATCATGACAAGTGTTGTTAACTGACATTTATTTGATCAACTTACTAGAGAAAAGCAAATTTAATAAAAAAAAACATTGCCTTCACGATAGTAATTGATAATGCCTCTAATATTTTATCGATCAATACTTTAACTTAATTTGAAAAAAATTTAACTGTTTCAACTGCAAAGTTTAATTATTTATCGATTTTTGGACATAATCTCAATTCGATTTCAAAGGCAAATCGTATCCGGTGAAATTGAGCCGGAGATCGAAAAAAAGTGTATTTTAGTTTTTTTGAAAATTCTTTATATTGAAAATTTATTTGCCGCATATTTTCGATTTAAGTTTCTATTTAGTTAATGAACTATTCCCTCACGTCACATTTGTAATACATTTTTGCAATATTTTTAGGGAAAAGAAAGGAAATATTTATTGTAATATTTATAAACTCAATAAACTGAAAATAGAAAGCGATTAAGTAAGTCTGCTTCTCTTAATATTGGGTATCCTACCCAATACGATTTAATTTTAAGATTTCACCAAATCACTATAAAAAATCTCAAAATAATAAAATGAGAAGAAAAATTATATACATACATACATATATACATTTATTTAAAAACTGCACTCTCTAAGATGAATCCAAGGGCGGTCCAGGCTTTAGATGTGTAGTGGGAAGTCAAGTATGTATGTAGATAAGTCGTGAAGTGATAAATCCAAGGACGGTCCAGGTCGTAGTTATTATGTATACGTAGCAGTTGGTTCAATAGTTAGGAGTCGCGAATTAATAAAAAAAAAACAGATCGGATGAAATTTGATCAGATAATGGATGAATGTCTCCAACGAAAGTTGAAGTAAGACTAAATGTACTTTACCTATCATATCTCGTAAAAAACGAAAAGTCCACTTTTGCTAAAACGGATTTTTACTAATGATTTTTGTCTTCCGGTGCATAAATATGAAACTTGCTAAAATTGTTATTTTGACATGGGTATTATTGTCAATTGCATTTGTTTCAAGATCATCTATTATATATAACATATATATATATATATATATATATATATATATATATATATATATATATATATATATATATATATATATATATATTTATATATAACTATTACGTTTAATGTTTATGTTTATCACCGTATGTTGATGTACTATGTTTAACATTTCATAACGTTTTCATAATTGAAATTATCAATATTCTTTCGATTTTTAAATTTAAAATACCTTATTGCTATATTATTATTTAATCCGGGGTTTTTTCAATTAATTGAACTTTGTTCTACTTTGTGACCTGTTAATATTTAAAATAAATAACTTAAATTAAAAGGAATGGGAGAATACGTATGAAAAGATTGTTTTAAGTTTTGTCTGCTTTATTCCAAAGTTTGATAAATTTTGTGTATTATGTACCAGACTTCGGAGTAAGTAATTTTGTAAACTTAATGGATTTAATTAGTTATTTTTACATAAAAATTGATTTCGTCATGTTTAAATTTTTCTATAGACATGACAATTAAATAATAATTATAGTTAATTGTTGATTGCTCGCTGCGTAACAAAATGTATTACATGATGTTTTCCAGGTATCGACACACCCTTATCGTGTAAGCAGATAAATCGATGCAAATGTTGGCCATTTAAAAATAAACTGATAGCATCATAGTAGTAGGATCATCCATAATACATTTTGGTATATTCCCTTTTATAAAAAAGTTTGGTAAAACCCATGGGGAATATAAAATTACATTTAGAGGCATTTACAATTAGCATCAGTTAAAAAAATAATTGTAACCATACGAAATCCTTAATCCCGAAAACCAAACAATTAAAGGGATAGACTCGTTACATTCATTGAATTCGTTTCAAATAATGTTAACTTTTGCATATAAAATTATGTAGTTCTTTGATTCAGATACGAGGTGTTCGATTGAACATCATTTATAATCTTCTTACTATACCATAATATGTAATTTAAATATTTAAAAGTCAATTGACAACACCTGCCGTGGTAGTCGATTTGATTGTGGATTCAATCGTTTTATAATAGTCTTGGATGATGAATTGAACATATATTAACTACAAAAACATAATATTATATAGTCCCGTTGATTACAATGTTCGACAATTGACGACTTTTTTTTGGTTCAGAGACGAGATATGCAGAGTTTTCTTATAGATCTATGCCCAATGAACACGAATCTGGTAATAAAAAATGTTGATTGGCTAGAGATTCGCAGATATATGTGTTTTTTAAATCATGCGATTTTTCTATATCTTGGTGTTGTTCGGTCGATGTCTCAAAATCTGTCAATTTCCTGTTCAAAATGATTTAAAATTCAGCACACTTCCAATTAACCCTTTTAAACGAAAAAAAAAATAGTGTGGCCAGAACACTATCTCAATAAACATGTTTCAATAGAAAATACTCAATATAAAATAGTATTAACAATGGGAAAAAATCCCAAATGAAAATACGTACTTTTGACTTTTGATTTGAACTGGACGACTATTTAGAGAGATTTGAAAGCTGAAAAGTAATACAAATGAAAGATAAAATACCCGACTATAGATTCCAATATTCATTTTGAACAGGAAATTGACAGATTTTGAGACATCGACCGAACAACACCAAGATATAGAAAAATCGCGCGATTTAAAAAACACATATACATATGTATGTATCTCCGAATCTCGGGCCAATCAACATTTTTTATTACCAGATTCGGGTTCACTGTGAATATATCTATAAGAAAATTCATATCTGGTCTCTGAACCATTTTTCGTGTCGAGCAGTGTTATTTTACATATAAAGAATTTGTAATTAGCATCGATTAAAAAAATAATTATAATTGAATGAAAATCCTTATTAATACGAAGGATTAAAAAAATCAGAAGTCAGCCAAGTATTGCAGATCTATTACAGATTTTATAGTACCACAACCACTTCCCGCATCAATGTCCAGTTGCGCAACAAATAATCAAGAAACAAGAAACAATACTCATGGCGATGATGTATTGACAAGTGAGTTGCAAGAACAAGAAAGAAATTCTTTGGATATAGAGACAAGAATAAGTGCATCCTATATTAATCAACCCAGGCCCAGTACTTCAGGCTTCATTATTCCGGTATCTGTACAGACTATATTTCCTATAGTTGCAACATCCGCGCATATACCTATAGTTTCAACTAGTGACAAGGAATTAGATATTACTTCAGACATAAATTCTGAGGCACATGATGTTATTGAACCTACACAAGAAAAAAAATGTACTACTGGAATATTTCAATATCCATCGCGAGACAATCTGAAACAATTTTTTGCTGAACATCCATTTCAGCCTGTAAGTGATCTACCATTTGATGCTCGATTATATGAGAGAAACACTATGAATGATTCAGTCCCAAGAAATTGGCTAACATATAACAAAGAAAATATGTGCTTATATTGTTCATATTGCTTAGCGTTTGAGTGTCCCAAATCGGATTCATCATCATTTGTACATGGCTTTAGTGACTACAGACGTATTAGCCAGAACTTGGCTGTGCACGAATCGACAACAACCCATGTGCGAAATGTTCATCAATATATCAGTGTGGTTAATAATGGAACATTAGATAATTTTTTTGCGTCATCATTAATTCAAAAGAAAGAAAATGTACTAAAGCAAAGAAGTATTGTCATGAGGATTATAGACATCATAAAGATGTTAGGCAAGCAAGCAGTTTCTTTTCAAAGTCACAGAAATGAATCGGCCTATACTCTGGATGATGAAGCTTTGAATCATGGTAATTTTTTGGCTTCAGTGCAGTTGATGGCAAAATATGACACCATTATAGCAGCTCACGTTTCTGCAGTGCAAAAAAAGTCATATCAAAGAATGAAACGACTTAAACACCAAGGAAAGGCGGGAAATAAAGGCCGCGGTGGACTAATTACCTACTTGAGCAAAACAACTGTTAATAGGTTAATCCATATTATGAAAACTATGATTCAAGAAAGAATTAGTCATGAAGTTTTTGAAGCAAAATATTATTCTATCCAGGTTGATTCAACACAGGATAATACAATCATCGATCAATTAAGCATAATTATTCGGTATGTGCATAAAAGCATTGTCTATGAGCGCCTACTTTCAATTGTGCCGTGTAATGATGGTACAGGACAGGGACTTTTTAATTTATTGACTGAAAAGTTGCAACATCTTAATATTGACCCTAAAAATTGTATATCTGATAGCACAGATGGTGCTGCAAGCTACCATGGAGAGTATAATGGTTTGCAGAGTAAACTTGCTGACATGGCAGATCAACATGTTCATATATGGTGTTATGCCCATGTCTTAAATTTGGTAGTAACTGAAACCACAAAATGTTGTGTGTCTGCAGTTTCTTTTTTTAATTTGCTTGCTTCAAAATTTAGCAACTTTTATAAATGGATCATATAAGAGAATGTCTGTGTGGATAGGAGTTGTTGAAAAACAACTGGGGCAAGAAAAGATGAAAAGATTAAAACTAATTGGTGAAACCAGGTGGTCGGGAAAATCTAATGCAGCAACAACAATATTTGGACATTTTAATGATCCCACTGCTAGTTCTTTCGTAAATCTACTTACATGCTTATCAATGATACAGGATTCAGACAAGTTTGATGCAAAAACGAAGCACGAAGCCACTTATTTACTCCAGAGTCTTCAAAAGTTTGAAACCATATTGACAGCATTTACTTACTTGTACATATTTGAAACCACAGCCCCCTTGTCTAGTTATTTACAAACAAATTGTTTAGATATGTTTACTGCATGGAGTTTGGTAGATACAGCAACAACAAAGTTGATGGAACAGAAAAGAACATTCCATAATGTTCACAGTAAGGCTTTCGAATTCGTAACTATATGTAATGATGTGATTTCAATGATTAATATGGATGAAAATCAAACATTGGAAATTGATTCCATAGAAACAGCGTTGCCTGTTAAAAGACAAAGGAAGAAGAAAAGAATGGCAGATGAAGTAACTAATGATGAAGAAAATTCTTCAGATCCTCTGGCTGATTTTCGAATAACTGTATTTAACCTTATAATGGATCGCATTGTCCAATCGCTACAATCACGATTTATACATCACAAGCAGTTGTATAAAGATTTATCTTGGTAGGACCCAGCTAATTTTAAAATTATTGCAGAAAAGGGCCTTGATGATATTGCATTGGATGGTGTTGTGAAGTTCTTTCCACTAATCAATAGAGGCAATGTAAAATTAGAATTGGTTTCATTTGCCTCAAATTTTGATATATTGAAGCTATTACTTCAAATTAGTGAGAGTGAGGATGACAGCAGCAGCTGTAAAACTTGCAGAACATGTCCATCGTGCGTTTTAAAAATTTTATCGTCGAACAGACTACACGACAAAGCGTATGATAACCTATATGAATTATACAAAATCGTCTCCACACTCTCAGTTACACAAGTGCAATGTGAGAGGACGTTTTCAAAATTAAAAATAATTAAGAACAGCCTGAGATTTATACGTTGTCTGAAGAAAATTTAGAAAATTTTATGTTCCTTTCTATTGAGAAGCAAATGTTAGATGATTTGGATGCAGAAGAAATTATTAACAGATATGCACAAGCGTCGAAAGGACTCAAACGTTTGATAATATACTCTTAATTTTACAATTTTTCTTTTAGATTTTTTATTATTCTTTTATAATTATGTATTTTATGTGTATGTCCTTGTTGAATCTCGGTTCAGTCCTATCTTGTAAATAAAGTTTCCTATATACATTTTGTATTTCTGTTAATTGCCAGTAAGACGTGTAGTATGTGTATATTCTAATTAATAAAAATAAAAATAAAAATTGCAAAATATAATTGCAATTTTTATTTTTGATTCGTGCATTTTGGAAAAATTTGATTTATTTTTTACCATGGTTTTTTAACCATCATGGGGGGAACAATTTTTTTTAACCCTGGGGGCCCCCTTTGACTCCTGGCATGTACTAATTTCAGTCCCAGTCCGCCACTGGTTAGCAGTATCGGCTCGTGAGAATTCATAGTAGAGGGGGCTGCAGAGATTGATCAGGCTGTAGTAGCTCGTTGACTATGGTCAACGGTGATTAAAAGAAAACAAAAATAGCATGCATATGTACTATACTAGTAGGCTGCAGCCCCGCAGCCCATGCCGACGACAAAAATAGCGTGAATTTGTATTGTACAGGAAGGTCTGCAGCCCCGCAGCCCATATGGACGAGCCGCCACTGCTAGTTAGGCAGTTAAATCGCAAGTTACTACGTAGGCTGTTTAATCGCAAGTGCCTTAACAAAGGGCTGGTGGTTGTATATGTATGTATATCAAATCAACCAATCAGAGAACAGTGAAACATATGTATGTATGTCTAAATCCGAATATAGCTAGAGTTTAACTTTGAAACAAAGTATTTTAATAACAATCTGGGGGAAGAAGTAATACAACTTAAGTTTTTACATACATATGTATGTGTGATATACAGGGTTTATGTAATAAGTATGCTAGGGGAGAAGTCAATAAATCGTAGTCGTAAGACCATGGCAAAGGTTAAAAGTGGAGTTAAAACAATATCTAGTAATTTTAGATCTGAAAAGAAACATGCGTTTGCAATAAAGAACGATGTGGGGTTGAAAATTATTACACATATCACTACTTTAAGATATAGAAAAAAAAACATTGAAAATTGTAAAGACGTGTGTTTCGAATAGACACATTGTTGCAATAATGTGCGTGCTCTGTTAAGACAATAATAACTTAAAATCTGGATAGAAACATACGTTGGCAATAAAGAAAGACCTTTGTGGGGTTGACAATATTATCATTAGTAGAAAAATAGAGTAATGTTGAGATTTGTAAAGACGTGTGTTTCAAATAGACATACATACATATGCTAGCAATAATACGTGTGGGGTGAGTATTTGGGAGAGCATCCACATTACAATGGTAAGCGAGAAAAAAAATTTGTTTCAATCGAAGAAGAGGAGGTTCGAAATCCTTTTTTATTATTGAATATTATTCCTTAGTCAAGTCGTTAGAAAAGTCAAGCTTTAAACCATAAAAATATACATGTATGTAGTATATCTTTTTTAAATTTATTTATCGATCGATTTTGGATAAAAATATCGATATAGTATGACATTTATGAATGGAAATTTGAAACAATTACAATATATGTACACGGTTATGTCGCAGGGCTAATGTAATCGAATGTGAATCGAATGAAATTGATTTCAGATAAGAGAAAAAATAATTTTAAATAAATAATAAGTTGAGGAAATTGTATCAAAAGTCGATTTTCTGAACGGAAAGCAAAACGTCAAAGCGCTGACGTTAACAATACGTGACGTCACACTTTTCAACCATAGCTCTGTATTTTGAGACCATGTCTTTTTATTTACAAGCTTTTTTTAACTCTTTATTCTATTGCATAGCGTGTAAACATGTCGTCAATATACTAAGGTATTTCCTAACTTCCATTGTACTATACCATCAGATCAATAACAGAAGAAAAAATTATTATTTTTATATGACAGATTTGCTATCTTATAAACGGTAAGCGGACTATTCCGCAAAAGCGATCACGCGCAAGTCGAAGAATTCAAGGTCTTTAATAATATTACTGTAAGCTTGGCAGTCCATAACATGACGTTGACAATTAATTTTATCGTCTAATGGTGCTTACGGACTAAACCAACGTCGATTTTGGGCCAACTTTTTAACCAGCAGGATAAAACCAGTAGCGTACAAAATATCTAAATAAAAATTAAATTTAAAAATTGAAATTAAATATCAAAATTAAAACTATTATTATTATATTAAAATTAAATTCAAAAAAAATAGCAAAAGTGTAAAAATTAAAAATAAAATCCATAAATCCATAAATCCCATTCTTTGTTTACACTGAACAAAATTAAAATAGTATATAAAAATGTACAAAGGAGAAAGAAAAAGTAAAATAAAATAAAACAAAATATGAATAAAAAATAAAATCACAGCGAGGCCCAAATGGAAGAGAGTAGATTAAGATTCCACTCATTCATCACATTCAAATTAAGAAAGTAATGATGAGCGCAGGTTACCATTCGAAAAAGAACTGTGCGAGCAGCAGGTACAACCATCAAATGATGATGTCTACCACGCACATAATTATTAGGGACATAAAGTCCCAACTGTTCCAGCAACAACGGGCATGACGTATTACCACGCAATAGCTGGAGAACGAAACGAATTAACGAGAAGTTTCTCCGAAGTTCAAGGGAATTATACCCAAGCATGCCCAAAAGGAAAGGAGTAGGATAGAGATATGGGTAGTACCCATACTCTTTCTTATAAAGAAAACGAAGAAATGCTTTTTGCACTTTTTCTATAATAAGAGAGTAGTTTGCTTCATGCGGATTCCATACAATTGCATTATACTCTAGCTTACTTCTAACAAGCGAGTTGAAAAGCAAGCGAGAAGACAAGGGGTTGGAAAATAATCTAGCATATCTCAAGACAAATCCAAGTCGACGAAAGGAAACGTCAGCAATTGTCTTGATGTGGTTGTGAAAGGTGAATTGAGGATCAAAAGTGATACCCAAGTCTACCATTGATTCCACCCGCTTCAACAATACGGATCCAATGGAATATCCGTGACAATAGAGCGAATTCGCACGTCCATAACTCATAATGGCACATTTACTAGTATTCAGTTCAAGCCCTAAACTGGAACTGAACTCTAAAACAGCGTTAATATCAGCTTGAAGGAGAGGGGCTTGCCTCTCATCCTTAACAGCAAAGAATAGTTTAACGTCGTCTGCAAACAAGAGACATGAAGCATTGCGTAGTACTTTAGGGAGGTTATTAATGATTATTGTAAATAGTAAAGGGCCTAAGGTGGACCCCTGAGTTACAACAGATCGCGTAAAAAATGAAGGAGATTCATAAATACCATATCTAACAAATTGCTTCCTATCACTAAGATAAGAAGCAAAGAGTTTAACCCTTTGGCTGCTACAACAACGATAAATCGTTGTTTTGAAATCGGCGAAGATTGCTACGACGATCGTTGTTGACGTCATTAATTGTCGTATTTCATTACTTTCTTTGCCAGCGCATCAGTGGCACGAAACATTTTTTTTATATACGTATTCATATTTATTTTTCAATCGAGCTTTATAAATATTTATCAATTTTTTAAAAGCTCTTCAATTTCGGGTTCATCATCAAAGTAAATTTCGGGTTCGTTGTCAAAGTCATATAAGGAGTTATTACTTGGGAATTGATTATTGTCGATAAATTCATTTTCAGAATCAGTAGAGTTGCTGATTTGTCGAGTTCCTCGGCGAGGAGCTATTATTTCGCTTTCGTCACTTTCACTGTCCGATATCATTTTGCAGAGTTAAAATAAATGGCAAAAAACAATAGAAATCCGCTTTCAATTATATAGGTCACGAGACGTCACGAATTCGTGCAATCAATCAAATGCAACTGAAATGCATACAAAATGTTTATGATACATGTTGAAAAATTATTTGATTATTAGAAACTTCGCATCCTTGTGTGTCTCGCTCACACATACACAATCAAAACCAAGAAAGAAAGAGAGAAAGACCGCTACCTGTTTCAAATGTATCGCATGTTTTAACAACGACAAATACATCGATGTCTAAAAATAGATTATTGAAAAAAATAATGCGTCGGAAACAATCGTCAAAACTTATTTAGTGTATATATGTAGGTATCTCTTTCGCACGCACGCATGTAAAAGCAAGACAGAAAGAGAGAGCGCGAGTCCACAACTGCTTCTTAAAAATGTATATAAAGTATTAAAAAAATTACGCGCGTTCGGCGAAGCAAGTATGTAAAAAAATATATTATATTTATTTTTTTATAAAGTAATTACAAATGTTAGCATTTTTCGCTTGGACATTGAAAAACCTCGTAGCAGCCAAAGGGTTAAGAAGACTTGGAGAAAAGTCCACTTCAGCTAATCTGATCATAAGAGCGTCATTGTTGACAAGATCAAATGCTTTTCGAAAGTCAAAGTAGGCTACATCAACTTGTTGTCCACGGTCAACTTTAGACATGGTATAATATGAAAAGCAGGCAAGATTAGTGGTAGTGGAACGACATGGTGAAAAACCATGCTGCTCATCACACAACAATCTTTTGAACTGCAAAAGAATCAAACGGTGAAGGATATTATCGAAAATTTTGGGAATAGCCGAGATGATAGCAATAGGTCTGTAATTTTCAACCTCATTTTTAGAGCCACTTTTATGAATGGGAATGACTCTAGATAATTTCCATTTTTCAGGATAATTACCAGAACCTAGAATAAGGTTAAAAATAAACTGAAGAGGCTCTAAGAGCGAATTACAGCATGCCTTTAATACGTCAGGGGGCACACCGTCAGGCCCACAGACCCCTTCAGCTTCAAAATTGCTATCCTAACATCTCCAAGTGAGACCCGCGGAATGTGTATACCAATATAACGATTATAATTTTATTTTGATATTTGAATTTAATTTTAATATAATAATAATAGTTTTAATTTTGATATTTAATTTCAATTTTTAAATTTAATTTTTATTTAGATATTTTGTACGCTACTTGTACAGACTCCAGGGATGTTCAACTCGAGAGCACCCCGGAAGTCGTTTTTCTGAGATAGCTAGTGGTAAGCTTGGGCGGGGCTGGTTTCCTCAAGGTGCCTTCCTTCGTCGTCGGTGGTCTGGTCTCTGCTGATGTCGGCTGCTCTGCTATGTCCCTTTCTCCTTCGTAATGTGCGTGGGATGCGTGATGTGGAAAAAGGGAGGAAATTGTATAATAATAAAAACAGGTTGTAATTCTGTTTGTATGGTGACTGTATTTTATATATGTATAAATACAGAGAATAAGCAGGGGGGGGGGGGAGTCCGTCGTGAAATTAGCGCGCACGTGTTCGAGAGGTTATGATAACTTCACTCCTCACGTGACTACGTGATCTGACTTCGACGAAGAAAGACCAGGATTTCCTCACTTCTCACCGGACGTATACTGAAGCTGTACTTCCAGTATCGTCTGCCGATCCAGGCTGAGCTGATCGGGACTCGGTGGTGGGAACAAACTCGGTAGCGAACAGAGATGTTCACTCGACCGAAGCGGAAAACGAATAGGAGGCGGGGACGCGCGCTCGACGCCGATCTCCCTCCAAAACGGCTCCTTTGGTCGTAACGCCACGAAAGCTGACCATGAAGACTTGGTCGGAACATACTCCCCCCGTTGGAAGTCAGAGGATCGAATTCCAAAACAAACAAGAATTAATGGTGCACAAGCGACTAATGAAATACACAAAAACCAAGCAAATAAGCAAAAAAATAACAACAAAATAAAAAACAACACAACAAAATAACCCAGTCAGCAAACAAAATAACATTAGTCCACCGTCAGTTTCCCATCCTACATAAGCAGCTGACTAAGCCGGCAAGAAACAAACAAAAAATAGACAAACAAACAACCAAAACACCAACAAATAACCAACACCAATGCTAGGTAACAATATTGTTCAATCGTTATATGTCCCAATCTATCCTGATAGCTCTATTACAAAGCACCAATCAAACCAACAAGAGAAGCATAAAAGAAAAGCAACTCAAAAACTTAAGTTAAAACACATAAACTGAATCCACAACACAGATACAAACAACGCGCCAACTTTAATGTGGGACGTTATGAACGTTCGCCACACCGTTGCACAAATTCACTGAGTGCTGCTCGACTGGCAGTCGAGCTACTCGCCGGACTGCTCGCTTGGTGTTGCTGATGGAGGAGTAGTAGGACCTACTCCTGTGCCCCTGTCTGCCAGGGGCCGCTGCTGCATGTGCTGGTGTGGTAGCACCCTCGCTCCGGGCTGATCGACCAGATCCTCCTGCTGTTGCGCAACTAGTGGTGCGCCAACTAGGAACTGGCCAGGATTTATGGGAGCTGGGTTGGGAAGGTCGAAAGATGTGAGGGTTAAAGGGCGCGGGTACATTGCGCTTCGGCAAGCGGAATCTTCGTACCGCGGAAATACGCGATTCGTCCAGGGGACGCGTAACTGTCTTGACTGGACGTCTCGCGCCAAAACAAGATAACGGATCACGACCCGTTGTGTGATGGCAATTCCGAGAATCGCTTGAAACTGTGGGCGCTTCTAGAGAGCCGCCCAATATCCAGCCGAAAGCTGTATTCATCATCGCGATGCGTCCTCCTCTGTCACCGCGTGACTTGGAGGGAACTAAAATGGTACGTTTGCCATTGCGTAACATCGCATGATAGGCGTCGCTGCCTATCACCATATCCACTGTACCGGGAATATCGAATGATGGATCGGCAAGGGGGAGATGAAGCGGCAAATGGCTCCGAATCTCGGACACGTTGCGCGATGGAAGTTGATTCGCGATCTCGGGCATGATTGCGCAATCGAGATCAACACTGGAGCCCTGATTGGGGATGCGCGGTAGAATTCGAATTACCGCGCCACTAGTAATGGACGTCCTATTTGAACCTATTCCTACCAGGTTGACGTCCATCCTTTTCGACTTTAAGGCGAGTCGCCTTCTTAAGTCTTCAGAGATGAGGTTGAGTTCGGAGCCGTTATCTAACAATGCTCGAACCTTGTGCGAACGCCCATCTCCGCCGCGAACTTGTACTTCCACGGTGGATAACAGGACAATTCGGGCGTGAGAAGGCGATACGCGTCTCACCGAGTGTAAAACCAACGATGATTTTACGGGTTTGGCGTTCTCTGATTTCTTGGGGCTCCGATAATGTTTGGCCTTATTTGAAGGCGAAGTTTGGTATGGAGTTGAGTCATGTAACATGGTGTGATGGGCATGACCGCATTTGAAGCATCTCTGCTTTGTTTGGCACGCGTGAACTATGTGCCCTGGCCTCAAGCAGTTGAGACATAGTCGACGTTTTATGGCGTTCGACCTACGCTCATCACCGCTCATTTGGCGGAATGATGGACAGGCTAGCAGAGAATGACTTCCGCTGCAACTGATGCAGGAGGGGCGTTCCCTCCTCACATGCAGAACTGCTGCCTTCGGATTCGTAATGGTTCTTGGTCGAGGATTCGACTCGCCTTTTAAGACGAAGTCGGCATTTTCCATCGATTGGCACTGGCACGTTAGAAAATGCATTATTTTGCTAAACGTGCAGTCTTCATACTTGGGAGTCTGAAGCTCCCATTGCTGAAGTGTACTCCGGTCGAGTTTTCTGGTGATAAACATCACCAGAATCTCGTTCCAGGTCTCGACCCGGACGCCCAAGTTAACGAGCGCACGTACATGCATGTTGGCATCATCTATGAGACGACGCAGACTGACGTGATTGTTGCTCACGACTGGCTCGGCTTCAAGCAATGCCTGAAGGTGATACTGAACAACAATTTTTTTGTTGTTATAGCGTTGATCCAAAATGGACCACGCGCTCGTAAATGAATCTGAAGCTAATTCCAAGCCGTCAACTAAACGTTGGGGCTCTCCTTTTAGGCTTCCTAGTAAGTATTGGAACCGGGCGATTTGCGAACTCTCGCCGGCCATAGCGGCCAAGAAGCGTTGTGAAAAAAGCGGCCAATTTTGGACGTTGCCTTCGAAGGTGGGCAACTCCGAACGGGGCAATTTTATTGCCGAATTTGATTGCGGTACAGGTGACATTGTGAGGTTAGCGCCATCTAACGGTGAAGCGCTCAATTGCGGCTCACGCAAATTGATTGCTTCGGTGCATCGCACGAAGGCGGCCATATGCTCCCTATCAAATAGGTCCACGACGGATTCGGAGGCCTGCGCCTCTTCTTGGTCCAGCTCGTTTATCTGAGCTTGGATCGCTTCGAATTCAGACAGTAATGGTCTGATTGTTTCGAGCCTGATTCTGAGCTCGAAGATGCTCAGATCGTACCCCAATTGATTCGCGTTTCTCGTTAACCGAGCGCGAATTCTTTTCCGCGTATTTTTAAGCGTACTCAAAGACGCCATTATTGAAATGCGACGAAATCAAACAAAGGAAAAAATGGACGCGGGAAAAAACAAAATGGACGTTGACGACCAAAAAAAATAGCAACAACAACAGAAAAATGCTAATTACGACCAACCTGGATTCGACGACGTTGGAAGACCAGCTCTGAAGACATACGGAATCGAAGGACCAAATGTACAGACTCCAGGGATGTTCAACTCGAGAGCACCCCGGAAGTCGTTTTTCTGAGATAGCTAGTGGTAAGCTTGGGCGGGGCTGGTTTCCTCAAGGTGCCTTCCTTCGTCGTCGGTGGTCTGGTCTCTGCTGATGTCGGCTGCTCTGCTATGTCCCTTTCTCCTTCGTAATGTGCGTGGGATGCGTGATGTGGAAAAAGGGAGGAAATTGTATAATAATAAAAACAGGTTGTAATTCTGTTTGTATGGTGACTGTATTTTATATATGTATAAATACAGAGAATAAGCAGGGGGGGGGGGGAGTCCGTCGTGAAATTAGCGCGCACGTGTTCGAGAGGTTATGATAACTTCACTCCTCACGTGACTACGTGATCTGACTTCGACGAAGAAAGACCAGGATTTCCTCACTTCTCACCGGACGTATACTGAAGCTGTACTTCCAGTATCGTCTGCCGATCCAGGCTGAGCTGATCGGGACTCGGTGGTGGGAACAAACTCGGTAGCGAACAGAGATGTTCACTCGACCGAAGCGGAAAACGAATAGGAGGCGGGGACGCGCGCTCGACGCCGATCTCCCTCCAAAACGGCTCCTTTGGTCGTAACGCCACGAAAGCTGACCATGAAGACTTGGTCGGAACACTACTGGTTTTATCCTGCTGGTTAAAAAGTTGGCCCAAAATCGTCGTTGGTTTAGTCTGTTACCATTAGACGATAAAATTAATTGTCAACGTCATGTTATGGACAGCCAAGCTAACAGTAATATTATTAAAGACCTTGAATTCTTCGACTTGCGCGTGATCGCTTTTGCGGAATAGTCCGCTTACCGTTTATAAGATAGCAAATCTGTCATATAAAAATAATAATTTTTTCTTCTGTTATTGATCTGATGGTATAGTACAATGGAAGTTAGGAAATACCTTAGTATATTGACGAAATGTTTACACGCTATGCAATAGAATAAAGAGTTAAAAAAAGCTTGTAAATAAAAAGACATGGTCTCAAAATTCAGAGCTATGGTTGAAAAGTGTGACGTCACGCATTGTTAACGTCAGCGCTTTGACGTTTTGCTTTCCGTTCAGAATATCGACTTTTGATACAATTTCGTCAACTTATTATTTATTTAAAATTATTTTTTCTCTTATCTGAAATCAATTTCATTCGATTCACATTCGATTACATTAGCCCTGCGACATAACCGTGTACATATATTGTAATTGTTTCAAATTTCCATTCATAAATGTCATACTATATCGATATTTTTATCCAAAATCGATCGATAAATAAATTTAAAAAAGATATACTACATACATGTATATTTTTATGGTTTAAAGCTTGACTTTTCTAACGACTTGACTAAGGAATAATATTCAATAATAAAAAAGGATTTCGAACCTCCTCCTCTTCTTCGATTGAAACAATTTTTTTTTCTCGCTTACCATTGTAATGTGGATGCTCTCCCAAATACTCACCCCACACGAATTATTGCTAGCATATGTATGTATGTCTATTTGAAACACACGTCTTTACAAATCTCAACATTACTCTATTTTTCTACTAATGATAATATTGTCAACCCCACAAAGGTCTTTATTGCCAACGTATGTTTCTATCCAGATTTTAAGTTATTATTGTCTTAAATCATTTGACAAAATCTGTGACTATAATATTCTACACCATCTCCTACTTGTCCCCGTAACAACCACAAGGAGCAAACTTAGTTAGAAATGACATATTTACTAGAATAAATTTATTGAAAGTATACTTTATGACTTATATTTATTTGTTGTTTTAAACCATGACTACCGATATATCTACATATGTGTTTGAGGAATATAAAAAAAAAAATTCAATAATGGCTGAGAACGTTTTCGTTACAAGTTCGAGCACCAATGTTAAGGAAACTCGCTCAAGTTATTGTTCAAAATTTTTTTTTGTATAATATCACAAAATATTTTAAACATAAAATATCAGCCATTGTTAAATGTGTCTGAATGGAATATAGATTGAGAAAAATGTTTTAGCATCTTTAAATATATTTATTATATATCGTTTATAAAAATGTTAAATGTGAGTGAGTACCTTGGGGAATATATAACCCAAATATATCTAGTTTTTTTCAAATCAATGATTCCTATGCGTACATTATAAAGATGTGTGTAATAAGTGTTTTGTCAAACAATCAATTTTTTTTAATCATTTTTATTTATATACATATAACAGTTATATTCACATGTGACTTATAAAGTTTGTACATTATGGGTAATAGGCCTACTTAAAATGTGAATGAATTCGATCTATATATAAACCTATTACCAATCCTTGTAAATGTTCAAAATACATCTAATACATAATATTAATTAAAGACTATCTAAAGTTGATGTGCCGAAACAACGGATTCAAAAGATAGTGCACTCGGTGAATCTTCCATGTTGAATTCTTCTGAAAAAACGAAATAGTATAGATATTGATTTAAGTACTTTTAAAATTATGTAGCAAGACTCCGTTTCTACTTATACATACATTTTTGTGAAAAATCTCCAATGACCTCACGTCAGAGCAGTCCTGTCTTAAGAACAGCAAAGCAGCAGTCTTCGCAAATGATTTTCTCCAGATGTACCGAAGAATGTGAATGTGAGAAACAGCGGATTCAAAAGATTGTCCAATTAGACCACCATTTCTTCACCTGGAAGAGATATTTGTATAATATGAAATATTTTAATGTATTATGGCACGTGAAATATTGAAGTGTACTCACTCGAACCTTCTAGCTAACACTGACGCATTTTGCTTTGTCCCCTATTGGGGAGCAGGTAAATTGGTCGAATGCAATAAACCTAAATCAATTCACCTAATGCTATTCCACTAATGATGCTTCTACTGAAAATCTATAGACCGAATGGTAAATTCAGCTAATATCTTTATATTGAAAGACAAATTCACCTAATTTCGAGTTTCAAACCAGCAGTAGCCGAGTTTCAAACCAATAGTAGTAAATTTTTTTATTTAGTTATTTTTCGACGCGATATCAACAGATGGCGTAGTAACATAGACTGATAAATGTTATAACATGTCTTTGCAAATAGCCCTTAAACTAAGACAGAAGATTTAAAAAGGATTTCCCACCTAATGGCGAGTGAACTAAATTAAGGACATTGAAAAAATTAATTGCTTTTGTAGCTTTGTATTACCTTTTGCTATATACAGTGGCGGACTGGCCATACAAGCGAACATGCCCGATGGCATGTGGGCCCCATTATCTGTTAGAAAATATAGGCGCTCAGTAAAATTAAATAACTTTTTAACTATTTCAAGTGTGTTAAAATTTATAGGATATTGCACTTTGAGACCTAAAGTTTGGGTATTTCAACAAAACAAATTTCTTACGATATACACAAACAACTAATACCTGCTTTAACAGCCCAAGGATCGGTAACCTTTTTTTTATTAGGCTCGATGTAAGTTTCAACATTTGCGTGGGCCCTTTTGCCGGGCCCATTTCTAACCTCAATATTATGTACATATATACCAATACCTATGCAACAACTACCTACTGAAATAAAAATGGGAATAAACAAATTTCCGTGAATAATATAAACTGAATTGTTTAAAACAATTTTTATAGGACGATTCATCATCAACCAGCGATTTTAAATTTACTTCATACTTTCAAAATAACATTTGATTATACTTCGACGATATAGTAAGATTTTACACAATTTTAAACAGTTTCCGAATATAAAATCTATTCCTCATATAGACACATCCATGTATATAGAAATATAGGATAGGGGCCCCCTCCCCAAAATCCCGATTTTCGATTAACATTAATTGAAAATATTATGCATTTTTTTCAGGGACGTAATTTGGGGGGGGGGCATAGGGAGACACTCGCCCCCCTAAATTAAGGAATAGTGTGAATTTAGAAAATATCATGAATTAAATGATTATGGAGATACTATGGATCTATGAATGCTAAATTTATTTCTTATGTATGTTACTTTTGGGTAACTAATAAAATAATCCAAGCTATGTGCTTTGAAAAAAAAAATTTTCATAGCAAGTATATTTTGGTTTTTAAGTGGTATGTATGCCTTGGGTAAAATTCTTAGAAATTGTTCATTCTATAGAAAGGTCCCCTTTACTTTATTTTGTCTCAAAAACAGATGTGTAACGTTTATTTTTCCGAAAGTTCGTATATTTTTTGTTTTCAAGAAAGATTTTAAATTAATATTTTACTGAATCGGTTCAATCACAAATAAATTTATTTTTCGTATTTTTATTTTATGTATTTGAAGACGTCCATTCTCTCACAAAACAACGAATTAAATGGATTTAAACTTCATGTGTAATGAATTCGGTCCAAAAAAAGTTTTAGTTATTTAACAAAATTGCTTTCTGACCAAAACCTTATCAAATTTAGTACATAAAGAATACAAATATAAATTTTCAGCTTGATACGTTCAGGGGTGTGGTAAAAATTTTTTTTGACTTTTTTAAGAGGAAAAAATCCCACTTCTGGTTAATTAAATTTGATGATTTTTTTATTATATTTTCATAACATTCATGCAAGGAATTATACATAAAATCGTGAAGATCAGACATATTTAAAGGGTCGATTAAAATAGTGGAAGAAAAATCCAGTAAACTGTCACTTTCGGCTAACGGGTGTTCACGAAATTTTATATATAACTTGGCACTAGGTTTATAATTATAGATATGTAATGTCAGTTCAATACGTCAAAAAGTTTCCGAGAAAAAAATATAAATACCTCGATCTTATAGGGTAAAAGTACTACTTCTGGTTGAGATAAAAATAATTTTATATATACATATCCATATATAAAATAATAAAAAGACACACAGAAACACACACATTTTTCTATATTATGTAAACGTGATCAGTGATCGATTATGTGAAGATTTTTGGAAAAAAAATTTTACATATTTTTTTTTCAAAAATAAGCTTATTTTTTACATATTTTATATACTCAATAAGCTGTATGCAAAGAATATTTTCCATTTTCATTCCAATATTAAAAAAAATTTTTTGAAAAAAAATTCAATTTGACCAATCTTTGCCTGCCCTCCCCAAGAAAAAGCTGAAATGACGTCCCTGATTGTTTTATACCGAAAGTAAAAGTAGCTTTTATGTCGCTTTTTTTATGATGCATTCTATTTACCTAGGACAAGAATTAAAACGAAATATACAATGTAATTTATGGATCTATTTTACTTTTGCCATTTTTCTTGTACCTAAATTTGTTTATTGCCATTTTTTAAAATATTATTTATTTTTTACCCTTGATTTTTAGCGTGATGAATAGAAGAAAATTTTGTTATATGGGGGGGGGGGACATATTAACCCTGGGTGGGCCCCCTTTGACTCCTGGCATGCACTAATTTTAGTCCCAGTCCGCCACTGGCTATATATACTATACTATATTATATATCAACCATTGTACATATTTACAATAAAATTTATGATAAAATATAGTAATAAAACGGAATAAAATAAAAAGGAATCAAAAAAGATGTACATACTTTTTTATTGTACATATATTAAAATTGGCTTTCCAATCATCAATATCAAGAGAAGAAAACGCATGTATAATAGACAGACTAGTACATTTTCCACGATTGATACAATTTCCATAATAAATAATTAATAATTTTATCAGTAATAAATATAAATTATGATGAATACACAGCAAATATAAATCAGTTAGTAATTTATACTACATATGTATTGTAGATTGCAAAACACAATGAAATATAAACAATAATAACAAGACAAGAAACAAGCAATAAAATAAATAATAAATAATTTATTAAAATCAAGTTACAGAAATAAATCAATTTATAATAAACATTTGCATGTAATAAAAACTCATGGGTGGTATTACAGATGGTCAACTTATTACAGAACACATATATGTATGTATAATTGTCGCAAATTCTTTTCAATATATGAATAATCAATATGTAAAACAACTAACGTTAAATAAAATTGACTATTGTATCAAGTCATGCAATAAAAATACTCTTGTGTGAAGCTATAGAAGTTTTTTACAAAAAATTTGGTACGTATATAAACGAAAAGACGTTTGCTTATTTCAATGACCAACTCTTCTCCACCGATCATGGTATTTGCTTGTTCTATTAGCGACACCACACAGACCCTAAGTAAATAATGATTTCAATCAATAACTGTAGCTTGTGACATGTCTAATTGTTTCGCACAAAATTTAATGCTGATCAGCTCATTCACACGGCAATAAATAAAATTTAACATTGGAAAGAGTTTAAAAATTTCAAGCCACATAAACAACCTTCATTCGACCAATTTTTATTTCGACATACTGAGGTTAGGTATATATGAAATTAGGTATGGTCGTCGTTCGGTATCTTGATATTCGACCCACTCGCTTAGGTATACTCGAATTCGGCGAATTTACAGTGAATCGTCTCGGAGTATTGATCGGTCAACCGAGCGAATCACATTGCCGGTTAAAAAAAAATTACAATGAAATACAACAGAAAAATCAATAACTAGAATAATGCATACATGCATACATACGCTCGCTTACATACACATTTGTACACACACACACGAATGCAAGCATGCACACGCAAATGTAATACACATACACATATAATACAAAATAAACAACATTATACTAAAAAAAAGTTTCAATAGAACGGATTTCATGTTGCATTTACTAACATTGAATAAATCGACCATGGATAATTCATTTCCAAGTCTGTGCAGTCTTAACATAGCTGAGTTCAATGAGTAATTAGTGGTAAACCTGGGCATATTTATTTATTTACAAATTTGCCATAGCGACTTTACCGATCGACTCCAAGTCGTCACTATGGTTACATAAAAAGAAAATGAATTATTATTATTTTATATTATTATTATTATATTGTTGCGTACGGGTGGGTGGAGGATCCAAGTAAAAGGCCGTTTGGCCGTAAAACAGTCGTTTCACAGCATTTATTGATGATTCAGGAGATACACGCAGTGTCACTGCTAAGTCCAGAATGAATTATATCGCCTACGTACCGCCTTATAAAGGGTAGATCTCTCAGGACGCCTAATCTGTTTACCTGTTGTATAGTCACGTATTCGGATATGTATTTCCAAGAGATTGGGTCTTTTCATACCGATTCTGAGAAATAACTAATAACGGTCATTGTTTAGCCTAAATGCACTTAGAGTCCAGATATAATCTTTGGAAGTAAGTGCATGCATTTAGTTAACCGATAACAGATATCCGTTGGTCTAAGTACAATTCGCTCAATCCACGGCGTACGTAACAATATTATATTATTATTATATATTAATTAAAAAATAAATGTAAGATATAAAAATATAAAATATTAAAATAAAAAATTGTAAAAACATGAAATATAAAAATATGTAAAATAAAAATATAAAAAATATGAAACATAAAAATATAAAAATTTTAAAATATAAAAATGTAAAAATATGAATATAAAAATATAATATGTTATAAGGTGCTATGATCTCAAACTAAAAAATACCTCAAACAGATCAGTATATTTTAGATTAAACAAATCCAATCTAATAGAAATCCGGTTGAGGAGCTTGATGCCCCTGGTGACAGGGGACGAAAGCATTAAATTGGTACGTGCCTCAGGTTAGAAGAATATCAAAAAGATGGTTACATCTAATTGATATAGCCGGCACATGGAAGCTCACTAAACTCACCAACTCAGAGCAGTCGATGGTGCCGTTAAGGGTTCGGTGATTACTAGTCAAATGTGAACCGGTCACAGGACAACCGGTCGCTCTAGATCGGTCACACGTGATCACCCGTCACACTAAAACTGGTCACACCCTAAAATCGGTCACGAGAAAACTGGTTGACCGATTTTACGGTGTGACCAGTTTTCTCGTGACCAGTTTTAGTGTGACGGGTGACCACGTGTGACCGATCTAGAGCGATCGGATGTCCTGGGACTGGTTTACATGTGACTAGTAGTCCGTTTACCGTCGTTAAGAATACCACACATGATTGAAATATCATTAATTTTCTTTCTGTCATATAATTTTAACATTATTATATATTATTTAAATTAAAATTCACAATTAACACAAAAATTCTTATTATATCCAATTTCAGATTTAATCAAAATATCTGTCTATATGTATGTTAAGTAGAGAAATACTAGAAGAAAAAAAAAACACAAATTGATAATTTTTCTATCAAATAGGATCTGATAGGTGCAGGGGCGGATCGAAAAAATTAGCAGGGTGGGGGCCATTACTAATTTGTAATACACACATTTTTTTCAATAATACAACGTTTGATCACATATGAAATTAATATTATAAGCTTATTTATTTGTAAAACAGTAATTTAACTTAATTATTAAAACACAAAATGCATGATTTTGACCGTATTATATGTAATAATATACCGTATTATAAGTATAAATTGTAGGTAATTCTCTAGGATAAACCTTTAGCCCCATGCCTAAAATTTTAATATAAAATACGTTAGTTGTTGATATTATTAATTTATTTATCGAATACGTATATATATTTTATACTAGCTGTATTACCCGGCTTCGCTCAGTATTTATAATAAAAAACGGCTTAAACATGACTAATCTAATAGTAAACATTTTATTAAAAAAAATAATAAGCGAATTTTCAACACCCGTATCACGAAACAAATTATATATTTTATAAACACTGTTAATATTTTTAAATTGATGAAGTTCATACAATGCCTTTAATTCCGCTTTTAGACGTTGTTTATCTAGCATTGGGTATGCTTTAACGCTTTCGTCGACTTCTATATATCTGAAATTATATATTATCTGAAAATGAAATATTAGTGTATAAACAAGGGAAAAATAATTTTGCAGCAGACAAATGATTTGTGAACTTAAACCGCTCTTCAATTTGACAAGCGATATAATCACACACTTCTATTGCTGCGATTATATTGTTCCTTGTGCAATATTTTATCCTTTTTTGAGGAGGAAAATAATTTAAATTATTAATGTCGTCAAATCATGGGGCGCAGCCGTCATCGAACAAATGATTCGATTTTTTTTTTCGATTCATAGGCGCCGATTTGATTTTTTTCGATTCAATGGATTCAAAGTCCCAGCGGGGGCGCAAGGGGTGCATTTTCATGGGGCCCCGAAGGGGGCGCAAAAGGGGCGCAGCCAAATGGGGTGCAGAGGAGCGAAGCCCTTAACAGCAATTGTTCATGGGGGCGCAGAGGGGCGAAGCCCTAAAAAGCAATTGCTCATGGGGGCGCCGAGGGCGAAGCCCTAGAAGGCAAAGGCTTAGGGGGGCACCGAGGGCGAAGCCCTAGAAGGCAAAAAAAATTTTTTTTTTTAATAAAATGTTTACTATTAGATTATTATTCATGTTTAAGCACTTTATGGGGCGCAGCCTTCAACGAACCAATGATTCGATTTATTTTTGTTCGATTCATAGGCGCTGATTCGACTTATTTTTTAAAGGCCAAAACCGTCGGTGTCGGATGTCGGTGATTTGTCAAAGGGTTTTTTTTTCTTTCGTCGAAATAAAATTAATAATCACACATTATCCGATAAATTTTACCTCTGATATGGATTTAATTATTTGATTTATTTCGACGAGAGAAACAATTGAAGACTAAAAAAATTTCGATTTATGTACCGACAACGCAACAGATTGCGACGATCGCTGGATCACCCATACTAATACATGATACCATACTAATACGAACAAAAGTCGAGGATTATCTCGAAAATTTATTTAAATTGGGCATATTCTGTTTTAACTTTCAATATTTTATTTTAATTTTAATATAACGATTATAATTTTATTTTGATATTTGAATTTAATTTTAATATAATAATAATAGTTTTAATTTTGATATTTAATTTCAATTTTTAAATTTAATTTTTATTTCGATATTTTGTACGCTACTGGTTTTATCCTGCTGGTTAAAAAGTTGGCCCAAAATCGTCGTTGGTTTAGTCCGTAAGCACCATTAGACGATAAAATTAATTGCCAACGTCATGTTATGGACAGCCAAGCTAACAGTAATATTATTAAAGACCTTGAATTCTTCGACTTGCGCGTGATCGCTTTTGCGGAATAGTCCGCTTACCGTTTATAAGATAGCAAATCTGTCATATAAAAATAATATTTTTTGCTTCTGTTATTGATCTGATGGTATAGTACAATGGAAGTTAGGAAATACCTTAGTATATTGACGACATGTTTACACGCTATGCAATAGAATAAAGAGTTAAAAAAAGCTTGTAAATAAAAAGACATGGTCTGAAAATACAGAGCTATGGTTGAAAAGTGTGACGTCACGCATTGTTAACGTCAGCGCTTTGACGTTTTGCTTTCCGTTCAGAATATCGACTTTTGATACAATTTCCTCAACTTATTATTTATTTAAAATTCTAAAGACTTGACTAAGGAATAATATTCAATAATAAAAAAGGATTTCGAACCTCCTCTTCTTCGATTGAAACAAATTTTTTTTCTCGCTTACCATTGTAATGTGGATGCTCTCCCAAATACTCACCCCACACGTATTATTGCTAGCATATGTATGTATGTCTATTTGAAACACACGTCTTTACAATTTTCAATGTTTTTTTTTCTATATCTTAAAGTAGTGATATATGTAATAATTGTCAACCCCACATCGTTCTTTATTGCAAACGCATGTTTCTTTTCAGATCTAAAATTACTAGATATTGTTTTAACTCCACTTTTAACCTTTGCCATGGTCTTACGACTACGATTTATTGACTTCTCCCCTAGCATACTTATTACATAAACCCTGTATATCACACATACATATGTATGTAAAAACTTAAGTTGTATTACTTCTTCCCCCAGATTGTTATTAAAATACTTTGTTTCAAAGTTAAACTCTAGCTATATTCGGATTTAGACATACATACATATGTTTCACTGTTCTCTGATTGGTTGATTTGATATACATACATATACAACCACCAGCCCTTTGTTAAGGCACTTGCGATTAAACAGCCTACCTAGTAACTTGCGATTTAACTGCCTAACTAGCAGTGGCGGCTCGTCCATATGGGCTGCGGGGCTGCAGACCTTCCTGTACAATACAAATTCATGCTATTTTTGTCGTCGGCATGGGCTGCGGGGCTGCAGCCTACTAGTATAGTACATATGCACGCTATTTTTGTTTTCTTTTAATCACCGTTGACCATAATCAACCTCTACTATGAATTCTCACGAGCCGATACTGCTAACTATTAACTTGTGATTGAACTGTTTAATAAGTAACTAGTACTTGTGATTATACGTAAATAGTATAAGCTTATTACTGTAAATACAAACTGCTTTGGAAAATATAATATAAGCATATCAAAATTATGTTTTTAATTATTATAATCTCCTACTCGTCCCCGTAACACCATACATATTTCTCTAATTGAATCTTTTATTCAAATGATCTAATATATAAAATATAAAATTTATTTATATAAAGTACTAGCTTTATTACCCGGGGTATATAAAAAAAATATATTTATTTATACACTTGTAGAGTCGCGTGTGTTGCTCCTGAACCACGCATAAAGTATAGTTTGTCATTAGCCTTTCGCTTCTATTCATAACGCTTCAAGTAATCTATGTCCTTATACATTATCTTCCTTATATGTAATTTACTAGAGACACTCGAGACTTACCTAATAAAAAATTATAAAACATTTATAAACAATTTTACTTACTCGCTGAGTAAGCGAGTATATCGAGCTCTTTGTATATTTTTTTCAAATTACGAGTCACTGAGTAAATAATTAGATTTTCATAATCACTTGCGCTTAAGCTTAGGTTAAGGTTTAACTGAGTTGTATTGTGGTAAATTTGATTTTGATTTGTAAAATGTTGATTTTGATTTTTAAAATGACGGAATTTAATTTTCTCTTAGGGGCTTTTTCTGTATATATGTATAATAGTTATTCGTAGATATATGTGTATGGTAAAAATGAAACTAAAATAAATGTTATCGCAATTCTAAATTTATTTTATAAAATACATACAATAAAAAGAATATAATTTTATTTTTATTTTTTTACATAATTGAAATGATATAATATAGCTAAAAATTTATAATATTTTTTGAACATTAACATCATTTTGGCGCCCTCTTGGGACAACGCCCCGATGCGACGCATTTTTTGCTTCTTGTTGTGGATGTGATAGAGCTCGTCATCGGCAGGTCAGCAGGTCAGCAGGTCAGCAGTCAGCAGGTCAACACGCGTCGCATCGTGGCCTGGATTTTCTTTGTGATTTCAAAGATGGTGTCTCTGCGGGGTAGTCTTGGAAATTTTCATGAATGGAAGCGCTACGTTTCTTGATTTCACGAAAGGGAGCGGCGCTCCCATGCGCTCCGGTTCGATGCAGCACAGATTTCATTTTGATGCTAGTAATAAAATTATTAATAGGAGGTAATACCAAAAGTCTCGTTTTTATATATTGTAGATCACTTAAGGTACGTGAAATATTCAAGTGCACTCACTCGCACCTACCGGCTAGCACTGAAGCTTTTGAAGGCTTTGTCTCGGATTATCGATCGGTCAACCGAGCGAATAACATTGCCAGTTAAAATAAAGGGGCTGTGATCTTCCAAATCAAAATTGTGGCCTCTAATCAGGGTCACGCCTAGGAGTTCGACCGTCTGTCGGCCGCTCTTTAATTTGATCAGCATTTGTATAAATCAGCGCATGCGAGTAGTGCAAAAATCTTACCTTGTGATATATAGGTACAAATATTTTTGAAATTTTTTATCACAATAAAAATTAATCAAGACAACCAAAGCGTTTAGTTTTGAACAGGGCCAGACGACAAGAGAGACTGAACGTTTTCAAGGTCATTCATAAAAATATAGTGTTTTTACCCCCGATCCCACATCTAGGACATTGTTCTCTCGAAGACCAACCAATACTCGACATCCTTGAAGAAATACATCTGGCAGTCGTAAAGATAATAGAACTTAAAGATCTACATAGCTCTATGCGGACCTAAGCTATACCTGCTATCCCGCTATTTCCCCGAATTATAGTTCGGGTGTATACAAGTTGTAACTTGCAACATTAATTCACAAGTATACAACAAGACAACCTAAACGCATTTTAAAAAGTACGATGTCTTGCTTCGTATTTTTTGAGGAATATAATTTTTTCGACTCATTTCTTTCGGCCCCCTGTGTGCATTGCATATATTTGCACTGCCTGTAAAATCGGATGCCCTCCTTCTCCCTTTGATTTATTTATGTACTCCCCTTTAATTTGATATATTTGTAGGGGAGTACATGAATCACATATGTAAGTAACTTACCCCGCTTGTCCTCCGCCCGTTTTTATAGGGCCTTAAATGTATTAAAAATATTATTATATGTTATCTAAATTAAAATTCACAATTAACACAAAAATTCTGATTTTATCCATGTGAAATATATGAAATTTCAGATTTAATCAAAATATATGTATGTATGTATGCTAAGTAGGAAAAAAATTGAAGAAAAAAAACCACATAATTGATAATTTTTTTTCAAATAGTATCTAATAGGTGCAGGGGTGGATCAAGAAAATTGGCAGGGTGGGGGCCATACCTAATTTGTAATATACACACATTTTTTTCAATAATTTAACGTTTAATCAGATATAAAATTATTATTATAAGCTTATTTATTTGTAAAACATTATTTTAACTTAATTACTAAAACACAAAATGCATGATTTTGATCGTATTATCTATAAAAATGAATATCTGTCTGTCTGTCTGTGTGTCTCGAATAGGCTCCTTAACCACTGAACCGATTACAACGTAACTTTTAGGATTTGTTGTATGCGTGTCCGGGAAGATTACTGTAAAAAAAAAACGGGAACGGAAACGAGAATGAATGTCATTGCAACGCTATCATTTCAAATGTTTTCGCGTCGCAACCAACGTGTTCGCTGCGTGCGTTTTCCCGACAAATGGGATCAGGAATTGCATGCGCTATTGTGGCATTGCAACGCATGCCGGGTTCACCTAGTATGTACATAAGTATAATTTGTAGGTAATTCTCTAGGATAATCCTTTAGCCTCATGCCTAAAATTTTAATATAAAATACGTCAGTTTTTGATATTATTAATTTATTTATCGAATACGTATATATTTTATATTTTTTGAATTATAAAGAAATTTATATTTTTTAGACGATAAAAGTAATTGTCAATGTCATTTTATGGACCGCCAAGCTTACAGTAATATTATTAAAGACCTTGTTTTGAATTCTACGACTTGCGCGTGATATAAAATCTGTCATATAAAAATAATAAATTTTTCTTCTGTTATTGATCTGCCGGTATATTACAATGGAAGTTAGGAAATGCCTTCGTATATTTACGAAATGTTTACACGGTATTCAATAGAATAAAGAGTTAAAAAAAAGCTTGTAAATAAAAAGACATGGTCTCAAAATACAGAGCTATGGTCGAAAAGTGTGACGTCACGCGTTGTTAACGTCAGCGCTTTGACGTTTTGCTTTCCGTTCGGAATTATCAAGTTTTGGTACAATTTCCTCAACTTATTATTTATTTAAATTTATTTTAACTAACCATTTATCATACTGTATTTCGAGCTATTTACTCGAACAAGGTTGAAAAGAGACTGCTTTCACGATTTATAACTTGAAAATTAATACTCTTCTTTATTTTACAAACCACATACATATATAAAGGCAATGTAAATTCAATTGAAGTGTTCATTTTCAAGAAAATGTTTGTGTGATGTTTGAAGTAATACAATATGAATTCATCAAAACATTACTTATTTCAAATATGTAAATTTTTAGTTGCATTATTGTGACTTTCACAGGACGCGTGATTTGCAGTTTATGTATAATTATCTACCGTTGATAAGCGTTTTTTAAGTATCTGCATGCGAATGTATTACATATATGTGTATATATATATATATATATATATATATATATATATATATATATATATATATATATATATATATATATATATATATATATATATATATATATATATATATATATATATATATATATATATACAATAATCAAATGCGTATGTTTTTTAATGCTATTGCGTCATTATAAAGTTGAATCGTATTATTATTTTCGATCGATTACATTATTTAATAGTGTCATATATTTTTTTATAGATTCTACATGCCGTGAACAATTCCAGAAATGATGGAATGCGATTCCATCATTTGTTTTCCTTCAACGCAGGAACGGCGGAGTGGAAATACAAAAATGATTGAAGAAGAATTGACGCTGCTCAATTCATATACAAAATCGTTAGATAATGTTTTAAAAATTGAAAAGGTTCATAGTTTAATCTATGTTTCGTTTTTATATATCAATCTTTACTTTATTTTCAAATTCATTTTTTTTTTTGTGTTTCTTTAAGGAACTACAAACTTTGAGGAAAAAGTCTTGGTTGAAAATCAACAGTTTAAATGACAGATCTACGCTGAAAGAAAACGAGTTAAAGAACTTTCATTTAATGCAATTAAAACTGTCGACCAAAAACGATCGCAACCGAGAAGACTTTCACATTGTCTCAACTGGCCACAAACCATCAATCAACGACATCGAAATTAGTACTCAGTATCATAGATTTTTCGGACAGACTCGAGTACAATGCGATTTTGACAATCTGTCGAATCCTGCTATTGTACAAAAAAACACCACCGACAACATCGGAAACACTCATAGGAAATCAGAAGAAAACTTCTACAGCAAAAACTTGAGTAGTAACGCTGCGTTGTTGTCTCACGAGAAGTTGATGTACAAAGAAAATGGCATTCCTCGGAATAATAATTATTCATACCCGAAGAAAAAGCTAAAATTTATTGAAGCAACGAATATCAATGAATTTGATAGTTTGAAAATCGAATCAAAAATCGCTCCGGACATCAACGCCTGCGATCCTCACTCTTTAGTGCAACAGTTGAATGGGGTTTGTCACAATTTGGTGAGTATTCTGGTAATTAACTCACTATGGACCATATACACATACATACGCTGTGCTGTTAATCAAAATCTTTTAAAAAAACTTCATTCAAAATCCGTCAACATAGTATGTTGTTGCGTAGGGGTGGGTGGAGGATCCAAGTAAAAGGCCAACAGTCGTTTCACAGCATTTATTGGTGATTAAGGAGATACACACATTGGCAGTGCTCCGTCCAGAATGTCTTGATATCGCCTAAGTACCGCCTTATAACGGATCGGTCGCTCAGGGCATCTTCGACGTCCGGTTACTTCCCTATTGTTTAGGCATGTACCCGGATATGTATTCCCACGACACTCAGTCCCACGGTATCGGTCACTTCTGAGAAGGGACCAATAGCGGCCAATTCGGTGGCCATTGCTTAGCCTACTTGCACTTAGTCTGGAGATAATCTTTGAAACCAATTATAACGGTCACACAGTCTCTGGGATGCTACTCGGCCTAATCCGATTGCACTTACTCGGCGGTGTACGTAAAATTATGTATGTTTTTAAATTCTCCAAACTTTATACAAAAATTATTATTTAAAAGATATACATAGTTTCAAATTTACATTCATAAATGTCATAGCATATCTTTGTCCAAAATATCGATAAATAAATTAAAAAAAGATATACATATGTTTTTATGGTATAAAGCTTGACTTTTCGTTCTAAGGAATAATATTCAAAAAAGGATTTCGAACCTCCAGATATTGAAACATTTTTTTTCTCGCTTACCATACATATTTCTCAAATTGAATCTTTCATTCAAATGATTTAACATATAAAATATAAAATTTATTCATATTAAGTATAAATACAATGTGCTCACTGTACATGGAATATAATATTTTCATTTATATTCGTATATTTTTTATTTCACTGTACTGCTTTCTTTTTTTTTATATTTTATTCTGTATGTGTGTCAATTTAATAAAATAACACCATGATCTATAAGATAGATATCGTTTTTTACGTGAAAATATATTGAAATATATGTATGTTTAAATACAAATACAGCAATTAGCACAGTTTGAGATATACATTCAAATACAACTGTGACAAAGCTATATTCCAATTTTTAATTTAATTGATGTTTTAGGTTAGGTTTAGGAGTTATGTTTAATTTACAAACGTATTCGGAAAATTCGGGTGGTCCATAATGAGTCAATGATGTTGTATAAAGTTAAATTTTGATATAAAAATACTCATTTATTTCATGGTATTAATAGAAATGTTTCAATAGAAAATACTCAATATAATATGGTATTAACAGTGGGAAAAAATCCCAAGTGAAAATACGTAATTTTGACTTTTGATTTGAACTGGACGACTACTTAGAGAGATTTGAAAGCTGAAAAGTACTACAAATAAAAGATAAAATACCCGACTGTAGATTCCAATATTAATTTTGAACAGGAAATTAACAGATTTAGATGCATCGACCGAACAACACCAAGATATAGAAAAATCGCGCGATTTAAAAAGCACATATATCTCTGAATCTCGAGCCAATCAACACTTTTTATTACCAGATTCGTGTTCACTGGGCATAGATCTATAAGAAAAGTCATATCTCGTTTTTCGTGTCGAACAGTGTTATCAGTTGAATAGTCATGAGTTTCAAAGGACTGATATTGAAAAATTTATTTGTTTCTATGGATGGTTTTGGATGAACCTAAATATGTAAATCATTACCTTTTAGAGTTTGTCAGTTTTATCTCACGATAATTATTGAAACAGATTCGTACAAAAGCTTATTTCCGGTCACTTTCCTTACGTGTCATAATGCGGCCTGTCATGGTCCTCAAGTTTTCTCGACACCCCGCGTCTCGCAGTAGCTCGACTACAGCTTTCCCAAATGGCAGCCTTGACCTGGTCACTCCATCTTGTTGAGGATCGTCCTCTTCTTCTACTTCCCTCAATGCTTCCTGGTCTCACCTCGCGATTTGCCCAAACAACTGGAGGATATGCCTAAGATAAATAGATGATAGCCTATCGCCAACCTTCAACTTTTGCTGGATGAAGGCATTGATTCTAAGCATCCCAACACTACATCTCAATAGAGTCTATTGTTTGCCGTTTTAGAGCTTGTACCGTCCATGTTTCCACTCCATATATTAATACAGGGAAGACCAAAGCTTGGACTGGACGCATTTTCGTAGACATGGTGATGGTCTTTCCCCGGGCTTTCCAAATTTTGCACAGTTTCGACTTTGGGGTTTTCGTCATGCCAATCCGCCTTTTTATTTCGGTTTCATACCCTCCGTCATCAAGATAAATAACTTCAACTACAACTACAACTTCAAGACCAGATAGAGCACCCGTCCTCACCATGACGATCCACCATCATAATCTTTGTTTTTCCTATGTTCATCTAAAGTCCAAGTATTCTTAGTGTTATTATAAACAAAATAAGTACTGTCAAAAATCAGAATTCATTTACATTTTTTCCACTCCGAAAGGCAAATGAGAAACCCTTGAAATAAAAACTTTTTCAAAGCAACTTGTATGACAAATAGTACAATGATGTTCATTAATAAAATGGTGGCCGCTGACTCATATTTGTATCATGTAAGTTGTAGAATGCATATTGGCCACTGATACATACATGATTCACGACTGTGCGAATATATTTTTCGCGCAGAATATATTTTTCAGTCCACTGATATATTTTTGTATACAAAATTGTATCATCGGCCACAAACGATTGACGAAAACGTGATACAAGAATATATCAGTGAACTGAAACAGTTTGGGCAGTCGTGAATCATATATGTATCAGCTGCTAGTAAGCGTTGTGTACCCAACATGACACAGATATGAGTCAGCGGTCACCATAGTGTTAAAACATAATCAAGAATCGATTTCAAGTACAAATTGACATCACTAAACTTCATCTATTGATTCTTCGTATATAGATAAAATAATAATTGAAATATATTTTACATTTCAGATTGATCAACATTCGCGTGATGAGGAATTGCTTTCGAAGTACATAAATATGATACTGAACATAAAAGAAAAAGCTGTTATAAATTCGGCAAAGCATGAATTGCTCCGTTTGAAAATCAAAGGCAGCAATGCGTTCGAGCAGTTATCTTCTTTGAAGAAGAAACAGAGAGGAATTTTGATAAAATTGCAACAGGAGTATAACGAGATCAAGCTGATGAAAAACTTTCAAAAGAAACTCTTCAACGAGAGAAAGAAAGCTCTGCTCCGACAGTTACGGTACTTCAAAACGGTGCTCGGCGTTAACTCTTCAAGCATCAATTTGAGAAGTACCCTGGTTTCACCGGACGATACTAAAAAAAAGTTACCTTTAAAATGCTACGACATCACTATCGGCGATAAAATCCCGGACACACCGTGCAACGATCGAAATCTTTTATGCAATCATAAAAAAACGTTAAACGACCTGCTTCTATTGCATTTCGATTTGCAATTGAACACGACCGCCTTAAATCTGATAAATCGGAAACATTCGAATTCAGAAATAGTCGGCATTTTGAAAGAGCTATCACAGAAATCAATCTTAGACCAGCGACGAGACGACCCTGCCAAAATTCCCATCAACGAAAAACCAATATTACAACCAGACGACAAATTAGACTGTTCGATGAAACTCGTCACGTCCACTATTATAAACGAGCGGATTATTGAAATCACCGATGATGATCCAATTCCAAAACCACTAATAGATGAAGAATTTATTAAAAATACAGAAAAATTACCATTTACAATGCAATATTCAAACATACAGCCTAGTTTGACTCCAGTAAACAATTCAACAGCGATTTCTGACCATTCCGACGGCGATAAAGTGCTGTTTTCAATCTTCGGAAAGACTTATTCGTTCATTACAAACGCTATCAATGCGAAGCACATAAAACGCACTGTAAAATTATCGCCTCTAGTTGGTGTAAATCAACTCTGCCGACGAAATCCGTCACCATTTGGCGACAGACTGTGTAAAAGCCTCTTTTTTCACAGTACGCCCAATCGTCGAGAATCCGTCTTCAGCAACGGAATCGTAGCCTTGCTTAATAAATTTCACATAATGTTAGAGTTCACTTTTGACACTAAGCATTATGTAGTCTGTTGTAACGTTCAAAACCAATCAAATTCATCAGGCGTAAATAATATTCCTTCAAATACTATCGGAAGGTTCATCGAAGACGTGAAACGCACCTGCTTCGGCGACAATGCCTCGGCACGCATAAAGTTAAAATACAACAACGTGACCGTTAATATGGACGAGTATCTCAGAAACGTTCACTTCAAATGCTTGATCTCCGAGAATGTTCCGTCATCGACGTCGAATTTGGTATTCTTAACCAATGTCAATGATCTTCAGTCAAATACAACGGCATCCTTAAGAGACTGTAGAGAATTCTTCAATTCAAATCGAATCAAATCGGGAGCAATCCATATTCAAGTCACGGAAACGAAACTTCAAAAGTTGGTTCCGAGTAAACTGCTAGTCAATGATCTCTCGAGCGTTTTGCAAATGAGTGCAAACAAGATGGACGATAATGAACTTGATCAACATTTATATGGTAAGCAATCAATCTTCAACAAAAATATTATGATATATGTATTAAAATATTATGATAATTGTTGCTACATATGTACAAATATATATTATGTAAAGGTCAAATCTCGTTTTTGTGTTTCAGATAAGATTTTACCGTCTGTGTCTTTACCACCGATAGCGCCTAAATCTATCAGTCAATTAGAAGAGGCTGAAGAATTGAGGAAGAAGCAGCTGGCCATTGAGATGGAGGTGAATAATATTGCTCGTCTTTGATGGATTTAAATCTTTATTTCTGATTCTTATTTCATATTCTTTGAATACAATGTTGACATTTGTAGTTTTAAATCATCATCATAATTCGTGTGTTTAACCCTTTGCGGCTACGACGCTTTTCAAAATCCTAGCGAGAAATGCTAACATTTGTAAAGTTTTTTAAAGAAAAAAAATGTTTTATTTATTAACATATGTATTTAACCATACTTTACTTTTGTGCATTATATTTGAAACAATACATTTTTGAAACGGGTATTTGGTGGCTCTCTCTCTCTCTCTCTCTCTTTCGTGGTTGTAACTGCGAGCGTGCGAGTGAGATGCACTAGGGGTGACAGTTTATGATTTTGGTATCGTAAACATTTGGTGTGCATTTAATTGCACGATGGCTCGTGACCTCTATAATAGAAAACGATTTTCTATTGTTTTTGTTATTATTGTATATTATTATAGATACAAAATAGTGGAATTATGAAACTACCCGAATGCATAGAAAAAGTTTGCTTTGATATAAATACATACCTATACATGTATGTATATGTAATAATAATAAATTAGTACAAAATTTTTCATATCAATGATGCACTGGCTCACAAGTAAGTATTCAAATACGACCATTGTGGCGTAACAACGATCTTTGTTAGCCATTCTCGCCGTTTTTATACGCAACGATATATCGTTGTTTAGCATTCAATGGGTTAAGTTATGGTTTTAGTTTGTGCCTCTTCATTTTTATTAGAAAAAAATTATAATTTTATTTATCAAAATATCTTTTGTAAATCCTATAAATCAATTTTGCTCATTGTTGCATATATCTTTCCAGATTAAAGCATTATTAGAGCAGCAGACGTCTCAACTTCCATATTTCATAGTCCGGGAGATTCCGGACAAGCCGCCGCCACCGTACATACCCCCCGAAGATAAGGCCAACGGCGAATGCAATGGAGATCATTTCTCAGAGAGTAAAACCATCTCTAAAGTTGTGAAAATGTGTTACGAAAACATTTGGGAGTCGTTTGCATCCCGATCATACTCGAATCTCTGCGACACAAGCGAAACCTTCAAAAATTGTTGCGATACGTTCAAGGAATCACATTCGCTCAACCCTAGTAAACAGTTTCTCGTTGACTTGTGCAATGAGCTGTTCAGTCACAAGTATAAGAATGCGAACAAACGGTCCTATCCTTGGGAGTATCAGAAGCGACTGCAGCAGACGAGGAACGACGTGTGCTCGTCGGTCGAGACTGCGACGATGCAATGCCTAGGCTTTGGCAGTCGGCCATTCAAAGACAACATTTTCATCAACTGTGCTCACAAGTTGCAAGATCACGTCGACGAGCTTCTGATACGCGAGCTACAAGACGAAGAACCTGAATGGATTAATATCGAGGAGTACGAAATGAACATAAAGAACTCGGTCGCCGAGTCGATTCTAAACGATCTGATAATGAATACGATCCAGGAGTATGTTGTGCGTGGCCTGAATAATGAACATTGAAGGTTTCGATTAGATTACCTCACTGTTCCTGTTTAATTTAAGTGTAACGAGAAGATAAATCCAAAGCATAATATCCATCTTATTTGACTTATGTTTTAAATATGTACATGAAATGAATTATAAGCAATTAAATACTATTACGTATGTTTATGCATAAAGACTTTAAATTTACATTCATTTGTAAATTGGAAAATAAAAATATACATATTTCTTATGTTGTATTTTATTTATATAATCTAATATAAAATTTCGAAAGAGACGTTCGTAGAATCCGCGACGCTCAATTAAATAAAAAAACATGAATATTCAAATAAATATAAATAAAATAAAACTATTCAAATAAATTTCATCAAATTTTTATTATTAGATTAGCCATGATTAAGCGATTTACATTACAAATACCGAGCGAAGCCGGGTAAAAACACTAGTATATAATATATTGGAATTTTTTATTCATACGTATGATGATTGAAGGGGACTTATTAAGATTACCGAAGATAAATTTCAAATTATCTTACTTGATATGAGCTTACTTATATATAGACATGTCTGGACTTACATGTCTTACTAACATTAAACCAAATATTTACGATAGTTAAATCCTTTGCTCTTGATTATACAAACATCAAATGATGTCAGTATAAATCAAAAGTGAAGTTGAAGGATATTAAGTAAAGTACACCAAAATGGTCGAATTGGTCCCATTTCGCAGAATGGTGACTTAAACTCAACCATGTTGTACAGCCCCTACAAATATATCAAATTTAAGTGGAGTACATAGATAAATCAAAGAGGAAGGCCAGGACACCCAGGCCTTACAATATTAGGGGCTTCAATTTTGATCACGGAGATGACGGTTCGGTGATTATTCCGCAAAATGCAATCTCGCACAGGTCACTAAAATCTCGATGACGGAAGATCTGGCACCCAAAACTTCCATCAATCAAAATTCACCCATGCGAAATATTGTCTTAACGAGAACTTAAGTGTCACATGTTCCGACTACTGTGTCGTTATTCACAGTAGGGGTGTCAGATGTTTCGACTACTGTGTCGGTATTCACAGTAGGGGTGTCAGATTTTCCGACTACTGTGTCGGTATTCACAGTAGGGGTGTCAGATGTTCCAACTACTGTGTCGGTATTCACAGTAGGGGTGTCAGATGTTTCGACTACTGTGTCGGTATTCACAGTAGGGGTGTCAGATGTTCCTACTACTGTGTCGGTATTCACAGTAGGGGTACAATATGTTGTTGCATTGGTCGTATCCATTTCTACAACCTCTTGAGTGGATTCGGTGGCTGTAACATTCACAGTAGGGGTGTCAGATGTTCCAACTACTGTGTCGGTATTCACAGTAGGGGTACAAGATGTTCCGACTACTGTGTCGGTATTCACAGTAGGGGTGTCAGATGTTTCGACTACTGTGTCGGTATTCACAGTAGGGGTGTCAGATGTTCCGACTACTTTGTCGGTATTCACAGTAGGGGTGTCAGATGTTCCAACTACTGTGTCGGTATTCACAGTAGGGGTACAAGATGTTCCAACTACTGTGTCGGTATTCACAGTAGGGGTGCCAGATGTTCCTACTACTGTGTCGGTATTCACAGTAGGGGTGTCAGATGTTCCAACTACTGTGTCGGTATTCACAGTAGGGGTACAAGATGTTCCAACTACTGTGTCGGTATTCACAATAGGGGTGCCAGATGTTCCTACTACTGTGTCGGTATTCACAGTAGGGGTGCCAGATGTTCCTACTACTGTGTCGGTATTCACAGTAGGGGTGCTAGATGTTCCAACTACTGTGTCGGTATTCACAGTAGGGGTGCCATATGTTCCAACTACTGTGTCGGTATTCACAGTAGGGGTACAATATGTTGTTGCATTGGTCGTATCCATTTCTACAACCTCTTGAGTGGATTCGGTGGCTGTAACATTCAATTATCAGACAGGTTACCATGACAAAAGTAAACTAATATTACATTTCTTAAATTGTGTCTGTATGGAGTTTCTTGCTATATTAACCTTTCCACCGCGTACGACTACTATACATGTCCTAGCGAACATGCCCTCAGCGCGTGAGACACGCATAGATGTCTTGGAAGTTCCAACCTGTATAAGAGCCGTCTATTGTGTTAAAATTTTATAACTTAGTTGAAAATATTACTAAATGTATACTTTACCAAATTCAATAGATGGCAGCAGTCAAAAAAATTCAATATAGGTTAAAATAATTTATAAAATATTACAACCTATATTTATAGTCGAAAACGCGATAGCAAAATCCGCAAAAAAGCAACCGCGTACAGGGCATGTTCGCTAAATTTGGTGACGCGGGCAAATGGTTAATAAACTTACACGGAAGTACTCCAGAGTTGTGACTTTGCCCAACTTTGCGTCTTAGAATATTTTTATAACTGTTTTGTTCAAGTAACTCTTCAACTTCTCCGCCTAAAATCTTCACATGTTTCTCCTCCAACATGAGCACTCCTCGTCGGCAATCAACCGGTCCTGAAATCAAACAGGTCATCGATCAAACAGGTCATATACGATCATCCATTTAATATTGAAACAAACTACAATAACGTACCTCTAATTTGAATTTTAATTCCCGGCAGTAGGTCGGTATTAAAATACCTTACAGGTTTGAATTCAATACCGCTTATTTCTTGTTCGCCATCAGTCAATATAACCTTAAACATACTATATAAAACAATACGTTAGTACATGAAAAAAATATAAAGTAAAAAACAAATTATGAAAAGTATAACCGTTGCGGTGATGGTTCCCATTTCTTAGTGTCGACTTTGGCCAATTTTTGCAACTGCTGGTGTGACGGAGTACCTACACAAGTTAAACAAATATATATATATATATATATATAGGGCGTTCTAATGGGTGCGTGTTACAATTAAACCTCGTGTGTGTTAATACCGATGTCCATGATATAGTTCATTTGTAGTGCGTACGTTCCGTCGATTGTAATCTTAACTTGCTTGTTCAGATTCGGTGGTAAACATCCCGGAGATATTTCCCGCAGGTCGGCGAGCAACCACTGACCTTTCACCAGTGTGTTGAGTTCTTCGATCTCGATTTTTTTATTTTTCATTTTGTCGCAGAAGTAGTCGACGCAACTGTGGATAGGTATGAAAACATGAATCGCGAATAATTGATTATTATATTGTAAACGTATGATGGCATACTCTTTCAGCCAATCTTCGGTGACCTCCATGCCTAATGTCTTCAGGTGAGACCTGGCCGCCGAAATGAAATCCATTTGATTAGATTTTATTGAAACGCAACGAAAGCACTGCTTGACAATTGAGAACTGTCATTCAACTCCCATTGGCAGCGTTACACTAGAGAATCCACCCCGGATTTGTTGGAGCTAGCAAATACAGCGTGTTCCAATCTTTGGCGAGCCAAACACCCCTCCATAACTCCCGCAGTACCCATCGGATTGCCTTGGGGGGGATGTCGTCGATATTTCAGAGAGCGTGTCGCATTTGCTCGGCTTATTACTTTATTAAATTATCTTTCTATTTATTACTTAATAGTGTTTTTACCCGGCTTCGCTCGGTATACTATATATAAAAACGGACTGTCGCTAAATATGTATATATATTTGTATATTTGTATATGACGGACGATCAACTAAAAAAATTTTTAAAAAAATAAAAATATTTTAAGCCAACCCTTCTGTTATTCGTATACCCGTTGGATTGTATTTAATATTTTTAGTGTTTAATATATTGTATTTAATATATGTACATACATATGTACAGTGGCGGACTGGCCATACAAGCGAACATGCCCGATGGCATGTGGGCCCCACTATCTGTTAGAAAATATGGGCCATCAGTAAAATTAAATAACTTTTTAACTATTTCACGTGTGTAAAAATTTATAGGATATTGCACTTTGGGACCTAAAGTTTGGATATTTAAACAAAACAAATTTCTTACGATATACAAAAACAGCTAATACCTGCTTTAACAGCCCAAGGATCGGTTAACTTTTTTTATTAGGCTCAAAAGTGAGTTTCAACAATTGCGTGGGCCCTTTTGCCGGGCCCACGCAATTGTCCAACGTCAATATTGTGTATATACCAATACCCATGTAACAACTACCTACTGAAATAAAAAAAGGTAATAAACAAATTTCCGTGAATAATATAAACTGAATTGCTTAAAAAAATTTTGATAGGACGATTCATCATCAACCAGCGATTTAAATTTACTTCATACTTTCAAAATAACATTTGATTATACTTCGACGATATAGTAAGATTTAAATACACAATTTTAAAAAGTTTCCGAATATAAAATCTATTCCTAATCTAGACACATCCATGTAAATAGAAATATAGGATAGGGGCCTCCTCCCCAAAATCCCGATTTTCGAGTAACATTAATTGAAAATATTATGCATTTTTTTCAGGGACGCGATTTGGGGGGGGGGCATAGGGGGCTAGGGGGAAAGGTCCCCTTTACTTTATTTTGTTGGAATTCTTTTAACCCTGGGTGGGCCCCCTTTGACTCCTGGCATGCACTGATTTCAGTCCCAGTCCGCCACTGCATATGTAAATAGATAATGTAATAATATGTAGAAAGCAAAAAATAAGATACAAAATTACAAAAAAAAAAAAAAAACAACATTTAAACACAATCATAAACAAAATAGTAGTGGATAAATGAACATTTAAATCTAATATATAATTTAGAAACAGACTTTGTATTGTTGGTTCGTAAATCCACGACGTCAGCGAACAAATTAATATACAAATAAATTTAAACAAAATAAAACTATTCAAATACATTTAATAAAATGTTTACTATTAGATTGGCCATGTTTAAGCGGTTTATATTACAAATACCGAACGAAGCCGGATAAAAACACTATTAAGTAATAAATAGAAAGATAATTTAATAAAGTAATAAGCCGATCAAATGTCGTAAATATGTTCGCGACACGCTCTCTGAAATATCGACGACATCCTCCCAAGGCAATCCGATGGGTACTGCGGGAATTATGGAGGGGCGTGTGGCTCGCCAAAGATTGGAACACGCTGTATTTGCTAGCTCCATCAAATACCGTGATACCTCTAGCTAGGGTTAACGCTCTCTTTGAATGCTTTGTCTCGGAGTATTGATTTTGTCTGCCGAGCGAATCACATTGCCAGTTCAAATAAATAGGCAAATAAATGGGCAAATAAATGTCTCGTTTCGTATTTTTTAAGGAATATAATTTTTTCGACTCTCATTTCTTTCGGCCACCTATGTGTGTTGCACATATTTGTACATATAGTAGGCGCGGCACTGCCTGTAATATCGGATGCCTTCCTTCCCCCTTTTATTTATTTATGGTTAATTTGATATATTTGTAGGGAAGTAGATAAATAACATAAGTAACTTACCCCACTTGTCCTCCGCCCTTTTTGATAGGGCCTTCAATAAATTAAAAATATTATTTATTTATTTTATTTTACGGTCAAGAAAAATTGACCATTTTACATAATGGAAATTAGTGGTTTACAAAAAAAATTTGTGGTAAACCTGGGCATATTTATTTATTTACAAATTTTCCAATGTGACTTTATATATCAACTCCAAGTCGTCACTATGGCTACATAAAAAGAAAATTAATTATTATTATATTATATATTAATTAAAAAACAAATATTAAATATAAAAACACAAAATTGTAAAAACATGAAATATAAAAATACAAAAATATGAAAAATAAAAAATATGAAACATAAAAATATAAAAATTTGAAAATATAAAAATGTAAAAATATGAATATAAAAATATAATATGTTATAATGTGCTATGATCTCAAACTAAAAAATTCCTCAACCAGATCAGTATATTTTAGATTAAACAAATCCAATCTAATAGAAATCCGGTTGAGGAGCTTGATGCCCTGGCGACAGGGGACGAAAGCATTAAATTGGTACGTGCCTCAGGTGAGAAGAATATCAAAAAGATGGTTACATCTAATTGATATACCTGGCACATGGAAGCTCACTAAACTCACCAACTCAGAGCAGTCGATGAGAATACCACACAGAATTGAAATATTAGCTTTTTTTAAATTTTCGAATATATTCGATTATTCGAATTACTCTTGATTTAAATTGAAACTAACTAAAATAACTCTGGATTTAAATTGTCATTGCAACGCTATAATTTCAAATGTGTTCGTTAACTGCATTTTTCCAACAAACGGGAACGGGAAGCATATCTAAGTTTCCCATCCGAATTGACGTAATTACTAGTACTCGCCACCGGTGTCGCGTCGATAGCTCACACAAACAGACATTTGTTTACGTTTTCACATTTGACATTTGACGTGTGTGCATTCATACCTACCGCGACATATATAATCCATTCATGAGTCAGTCAGTCAGCTGATATAGCTGAACGCATATCTAACATCTACTGCCCCTCCTCTATCATGTCCAACTTTTATAAAGAATACAAACATAACCCCGTGGGTTCCACATCAGATGACGGCTTATCCATAAAGCTTTTTGCCGGGATGGATTTCATTGTATGCTGGTCTAACAAATTCAACGTGGATCGTTTCCAAGTGATTTCAATGCTATTTTCATAGTATAGTGGATGTGGTGGAGGCAGTTATCATATATAATGCAATTGTCCGACCACATTTTATGTGTTGTGGATCTTTTCTGTAGGCTAGGCTAAGATAGGCTACAAACATTACAGAATAGAGCCACGAAGAGTATCTTAGATGCACATAAATAGGTATATTAGTATAAGATCCGTGTTAAAGTATTTTATAAATTTGATGATACTCTGAAAATATATATGTCGGTTTTTATTTATAAGTTAGATAAGAAAATGTTACCTAGGTATTTCGATAGATATTTTATTAGAGGTATGGGGGAAGGCGAGTGCAACAGTGACGGTGTTGTTTATTCTGACGAAGAGAATGCTTCCCGCAAAACGGTGACTGACCGGGCATCGCATTGGTACTGCCAGAACCCCGGCGGTCACCACAGAGGGTTACATTTACATAAATATATTAATACATTATTATTTGTGTGATTGAACATAATTAGTTATTAAGCTTGGCTATATCTTAAATAAACAAATAAAACCTTTATTGTTTCAACACTCTACAATCACACATCCTATTCAAATCTAAACTGTCAAATATCATTCTGATTGTATAGATACTCCTTTCAAAACTTGTCTACCTAAATCTTGTTTACACAAAACTGCTATTTGGAAAATATAATATAAGCATTTGAGAATAATGGTTATAATTTTTATCATCTCTTCCTCGTCCCTGTAACAAGCTATTCGCTCCACACATTGCTAATTGTTGAATATGAGTAAATTGAGTAATTGTTGAATATGAGAAGTGAAAAATATGGAATAGTACAAGTGATATTGTTTTGAGTTGCTGACTATCACCGATTAAATTACCAATGTATTGATAAGTAAGTAATATGTATGTACAATAGAACCACGATTATCCGTATTGTTAAAAACAAACACAAAGTTTACGATTTTGCTGCTTTGAAATGCATAACATAAAAATTCTAAAATATATATGTACCTAAATCTAAATTACAGGGACAAAATTAAAAAAAAACCTTTTATGCACAGTAAATACGATGATTTATTATGTTTTCAACACATTATACATAAACATATTCTTGAATATATATTATTTGGTTTGATTTTTAAATGCTTTTTATTATTACGAAATTATGTTCACAATACATCTTATATCTACATATTTTAATATCTACTGATCTACTGATCATTTTCTATTTTACAATTTAATTTTATTTGGTTAGTAATCATAGTATTATATTGTTATGTGGTACGATCTTACAACCTATGTATATACTTATGTATAATACCCTTTAACCTTAAGTTTGAACATCCGTTTCATTTTTAACTACTTATGATGTTATCTTTATTGCTATAGCTGCATTTTGTCCCACGATACGTGTAAACCCTAAAATATTATTATCACTATTTATCTCTATGATAAATTGTGTTTCTACTCAATAATGTCTCGATACTCTCAAAGGATACATAAATCAAATATTAAAACTGTCTTACACATGGATGTTGCTCTGTATCTTAATCACTTTGTTATTTACCAACATTCTGTGATTGGTTAAAACTTATCATGCTCATGTTAGATCTATTGAACCTCACTTGCGATCAAACACTCTAACTGATCACTTGCGATCAAACAGTCTTGTGATTAAACTGCCTACTAGTAACTTGTGATTACTACATAGTTACTTGCGATCAAACAGAGTCTCACAAGGCACTTGTGATTAAACTGCCTAACTAGCACTTCGAGACTAGTAACTTGTAATACAAACTTGTACTAATTAAAGAATATAATCATTTGACAAAATCTGTGACTATAATATTCTACACCATCTCCTAGTTGTCCCCGTAACATAAAAATTGGTGGCAGCGGGTGCGGATATAGCTGAACAACTGGACATCACTACTAAAACGAAGGAACAACCGTTGTATAGACAACTTCGGAATGGACCAGGTGGATTTTCATCCTTTCGAATCTAGCGATCTTTTCTGTAGGCTAGGCTAAGATAGGCTACAAAAATTACAGAATAGAGCCACGAAGAGTATCTTAGATGCACATAAATAGGTATATTAGTATAAGATCCGTGTTAAAGTATTTAATAAATTTGATGATACTCTGAAAATATATATGTCGGTTTTTATTTATAAGTTAGATAAGAAAATATTACCTAGGTATTTCGATAGATATTTTATTAGAGGTATGGGGGAAGGCGAGTGCAACAGTGACGGTGTTGTTTATTCTGACGAAGAGAATGCTTCCCGCAAAACGCTGACCAACCGTGCATCGCATTGGTACTGCCAGAACCCCGGCGGTCACCACAGAGGGTTACATTTACATAAATATAGCATTAGAGGTAGCAATAAATCACAGAATTTAAAATTAAATAAGAGTAGGAAAAACGTGTATGTATGGAAGTGTTGTTACTTATAATAAGCTGCCAGATGAAATTACAAATATACTTGTAATATTGATAAACTTATGGTAGCTGTAAGGTAACACCTCAAACAGTGTGTATGTATCTATGTACATATGTGAATGTATGTGTATATATTATTATTTGTGTGATTGAATATAATTAGTTATTAAGCTTGGCTATATCTTAAATAAACAAATAAAACCTTTATTGTTTCAACACTCTACAATCACACATCCTATTCAAATCTAAACTGTCAAATATCATTCTGATTGTATAGATACTCCTTTCAAAACTTGTCTACCTAAATCTTGTTTACACAAAACTGCTATTTGGAAAATATAATATAAGCATTTGAGAATAATGGTTATATTTTTTATCATCTCTTCCTCGTCCCTGTAACAAGCTATTCGCTCCACAAAATAATTTTATTTCAGAAAAGCTCGCCAGCCGCTACACACATATGAATTGTCATCGTAGTATATTCTGCTTACAATCTACTATTTCTGCTTTTTAATTTACATGTTATATTTAAGAAAGAAAATAACTGTATCATAATGCAATTTTATAGAGTTATAATTACTTAAGTATGTTTCGAAATCTTAATTCTCTGAAATAAATCCCAATTTATGATTGATCGTGTAAATACAATATGACTCGGAATTCCCAGACATTGGCTATTTTTTTTTTTTTTTTGATGCTTGACCATTTCTCGTCCACCTTGATTTTTCGGTTTTAAATTGAAATAAGAGTCATGTAATTGGGTTTATATACGGGCCACTCGAGCAACAGAATAGCATTTATTCATATAAAAGCATTAAAATATAATTTTAATAACATTTAAAACAATCGTAACAAAAAATATATATTCATTAATGTAAAACACAAAAAAGACACATGAAACAAGTGATTTCAACATTGAATCATTGAAGAATCACCAAATAAAAAAAATCAGATGTCTCCGTTCTTCGGTGAATTCTTTTCATGAGTTTTAAGACACAATATCGATAATGGACTTTTCGCAAGAGAATAGGTAAAAGACAATGATTAGAACTATTAAATTATTTGAATTAAAAGAGACAAACTTTATATGGTGAGTGATTAGCTGATTAATATTTAAGTCATATATGTAATTATGAGAATAACAGAGAATTACACATCTTAAGAAAAATTGCTTTTAACAATATAAATAAGTAATAAAGGTAAAACATTATAAACAAACAATATATGTAAAACATTAATTATTTAGAAAAGGTAAAAACATATATACATAATTTAAAAAATATGAAGATACATACATATATACAAAAAAAATTATGTCTCAATTTTAAGTTCTGGTAGAACAATGTGAAAACAAGGTTATAATCTAATCGTGATATTTTAGTCAGTTTGGAACTATAAATAAACAATATTTTTATGGAAAACAAAAGTTTAAGCCAGTCTAAGTATTTTCTGCATACCTCTGAACTATTAAATATAATAAAGTTTATTTCAGCTTCATGAGATGGGATGAGTTCGAAATAATTATATTTTTAAATAATCTATATAATATCTATCTATCCACTATTAAAACTCCAATCATAGATCCATCTCCAAATCCTTAACACCATTAGTGAGAGCTAAGCGTTCGGCATGAGAATCGGCAGTCACTATATATTTTGGATTTATGTTCCCCAGAAATCTTTCAAAAGAGCAAATGCTGAAAAATTCTCAAAGTTGTTAAACTTTAGTAGTGATAACTGCTAATGGAACAGCGCTGGCTATACTTTCTGTCAGAACAAAAGTTATAGTGTGTTGTTGCAAATCACAGGATGACGTTGAGTCAATAAATATAATGTTATTATGGTTTGGTCTCTCTTCATTAGCGGAGTTGTGATTATTAAAGTAAAGGGATTTTCTATAAATTTAATTTTGGCGCCTCCTATTCTCCCTATACATTGAATGTATATTTTCTGTAAGAAAAGAATTTTAAATTTATTATGTACATATGTAGCTTTATAAAATGTTCATTGTCATAATATTCATTACCTTGATCATACTAGTCATTTTTCCACCTCTTTCATATAAAAATGCAGCATGCTGTTGAACTGCCTCCACCGCATCCACTATACTATGAAAATAGCATTGAATTCAGTGGAACCCAATCACGGGAATGTTTATCGACTTGGAAACGATCCACGTTGAATTTGTTAGACCAGCATACAATGAAATCCATCCCGGCAAAAAGCTTTATGGATAAGCCGTCATCTGATGTGGAACCCACGGGGTTATGTTTGTATTCTTTAGAAAAGTTGGACATGATAGAGGAGGGGCAGTAGATGTTAGATATGCGTTCAGCTATATCAGCTGACTGACTGACTCATGAATGGATTATATATGTCGCGGTAGGTATGAATGCACACACGTCAAATGTCAAATGTGAAAACGTAAACAAATGTCTGTTAGTGTGTGTGTGTGTGAGCTATCGACTCGACACCGGTGGCGAGTACTAGTAATAGCGTAAATTCGGATGGGAAACTTAGATATGCGAACGGGAACCAGAACGGGAACGGGAATTGCATGCGTTATTGTTATGCGATTTCATTATTTAATGCGGGTTCAGCTAGTTTTAATATAAAATACGTTAGTTATTGATATTGTTGCGTAGGGGTGGGTGGAGGATCCAAGTAAAAGCCAACAGTCGTTTCACAGCATTTATTGATGATTAAGGAGTTACACACACTGTCACTGCTCCGTCCAGAATGAATTATATCGCCTACGTACCGCCTTATAAAGGGTAGATCTCTCAGGACGCCTAATCTGTTTACCTGTTGTATAGTCACGTATTCGGATATGTATTTCCAAGACATTGGGTCTTCCCGTATCGATTCTGAGAACTAACTAATAACGGTCATTGTTTAGCCTAAATGCACTTAGAGTCCAGATATAATCTTTGGAAGTAAGTGCATGCATTTAGTTAACCGATAACAGATATCCGTTGGTCTAAGTACAACTCGCTCAATCCACGGCGTACGTAACAATATTATTAATTTATTTATCGAATATGTATATACATATATTTTATATTAATGGAAATTTATATTTTTTAGACGATAAAAGTAATTGTCAACGTCATGTTATGGACTGCCAAGCTTACAGTAATATTATTAAAGATCTTGAATTCTTCGACTTGCGCGTGATCGCTTTTGCGGAATAGTCCGCTTACCGTTTATAAGATAGCAAATCTGTCATATAAAAATAATAATTTTTTCTTCTGTTATTGATCTGATGGTATAGTACAATGGAAGTTAGGAAATACCTTAGTATATTGACGACATGTTTACACGCTATGCAATAGAATAAAGAGTTAAAAAAAGCTTGTAAATAAAAAGACATGGTCTCAAAATTCAGAGCTATGGTTGAAAAGTGTGACGTCACGCATTGTTAACGTCAGCGCTTTGACGTTTTGCTTTCCGTTCAGAATATCGACTTTTGATACAATTTCCTCAACTTATTATATATTTCAAATTATTTTTTCTCTTATCTGAAATCAATTTCATTCGATTCACATTCGATTACATTAGCCCTGCGACATAACCGTGTACATATATTGTAATTGTTTCAAATTTCCATTCATAAATGTCATACTATATCGATATTTTTATCCAAAATCGATCGATAAATAAATTTAAAAAAGATATACTACATACATGTATATTTTTATGGTTTAAAGCTTGACTTTTCTAACGACTTGACTAAGGAATAATTTTATTTATTTATTTATATATATTTTAGCTATCAAGCTAATTTAAAAATACATCTTAATTATTATACTTAACTCTAAAATTTATAATTAACTTATATGTACTGTCCGTCACAGAGGTGTCTCTTCGCACCTCGCAGGAATGCATCCATGTTTTTAGCAGACCTGACGCACTCAGGGAGGGCATTATACATGAGCACACCCCTGTGAAAAACACCCCCAGCCGTCTTATTCTTTCTTACTCTACTTACAACTAGTTTGTCCTTATTTCTAGTATAAAAACTATGTTTATCTCTATTCCTTATTATATAATCATCAAAATACTTAGGTAATAACTTATGATCTAACTTATAAACAAAAGACAATGTACTAATATTTAGACTAATTCTAATACTCATCCATCCTAATTCATCTAACATACTTCCAATACTCTTAAATCTACTCACATTCAAAATAGCTCTCATAGCTTTATTCTGTATTTTACATAAAATATTCAATAATAAAAAAGGATTTCGAACCTCCAGATATTGAAACATATTTTTTCTCGCTTACCATTCGTTGGGAAGTGATCCAGTTTCTTAATTAATATTTGACGTTGAAACAGTTGGAGTTTTAAATTAAATGCATTCTTTTTATCGAATTGTGAGCATATACATTTTTACCCTGTAAAATGCAGTTGAAAGTGTTCAGGTGTGTTTATGATGTCCAAAGTAAAAGCAAAATCACAAAGCCAGTCATTGTTAGTGAATTCGGGAAAATCAGTAATATGTTTCATTTCTAAAAATAAAATGATATCATCCTTTAATTTCCACACTCTTTGAAGTACTTTCCCTAAACTTAACCATCGAATATGACTGTGAAAAGGAATATCTGTGTACTCTGCATCAAGATCTTCAAGAAAGCTGATAAATTGTCTGTGATCGGATTAAATTGACAAGCTTAATAACACGTGATGTTACGTGATCAACTTTTAATACGTTTTTGCACAAGACTTGCTGATGTATAATACAATGAAGTGCAATTAAATTATAATCAGGATCGAATCTTCGGTTAGATTTGCAACAAATTCACAATGTTTAGTAGTAAAATGTCTTTTTATGTTGTATTCTTTTAAAACAGAAACGCTTTCCTGGCAAATAAGACAAATAGCCTTCTTTTTCAGTTGAACGAAAAAGTATTTTGTATTCCATTCTTTATTAAACATGCGACGTTCTTCGTTTTTTATTCATTCTAAAAGTTAATCGAAAGTACTAAAATTATTACAGAGTAAAAATGACTACAGTATTTTGTGATGTTGTGTTAAGTTGATTCTAATTGATCATTAGGAAGATTATTTGATATTGAAGATTATTTAATTGATTATATTGGAGTAATATTTAATAGAGGCACAAGAATTGTCAGAAATATTATGGTTTTCTAAATAATTATCTAACAATTTCTCCGGAAACAATAAGATTATCTATAATTCTCTAGGTCCTAGAGAATTATATCTATTATATATAATTATACCTAGAGTCTAGGATATATACAATATAATTAAAAAAAATTGGAAATACCTTGGAGCCGTAAAGGGAGTTATTTGTTTGCAAAGTAGCATGAAGTCACTACCCGTGTTGGCCAGTCACTCACAAAATGACTGGCCACAAAATGACTACTCACAAAATGGTCAAAAAAGGCTTGGGGATTATTTTTATGATTTAACATCTGGCGAATGGATGATTCACAATGGAATTACCATGAATTTAGGTAAAAAAAAAGCCCACTTCGTAGGACTTACCGCGCTAATTCGAATCGCACGAATTGCAGATAAGACTATCAGCACAACCCAACCCCGTGACAAGTCACAAGTCGATAAATGTGATTGCATTATAATAAATTATACTCACGGATACATTACAATACATGGGATTGTATTATAATCACTTCGCGGATATATTAAAAAAAATGAATAAACACTATTTTAAAAATATTGAAGGAAAATAAGTAATTTGGAAATAATCACGCGGGCCGCAGTTTGCCCAGGCCTGTTCTACACCATCTCCTACTTGTCCCCGTAACAACCACAAGGAGCAAACTTAGTTAGAAATGACATATTTACTAGAATAAATTTATTGAAAGTATACTTTATGACTTATATTTATTTGTTGTTTTAAACCATGACTACCGATATATCTACATATGTGTTTGAGGAATATAAAAAAAAAAATTCAATAATGGCTGAGAACGTTTTCGTTACAAGTTCGAGCACCAATGTTAAGGAAACTCGCTCAAGTTATTGTTCAAAATTTTTTTTTGTATAATATCACAAAATATTTTAAACATAAAATATCAGCCATTGTTAAATGTGTCTGAATGGAATATAGATTGAGAAAAATGTTTTAGCATCTTTAAATATATTTATTATATATCGTTTATAAAAATGTTAAATGTGAGTGAGTACCTTGGGGAATATATAACCCAAATATATCTAGTTTTTTTCAAATCAATGATTCCTATGCGTACATTATAAAGATGTGTGTAATAAGTGTTTTGTCAAACAATCAATTTTTTTTAATCATTTTTATTTATATACATATAACAGTTATATTCACATGTGACTTATAAAGTTTGTACATTATGGGTAATAGGCCTACTTAAAATGTGAATGAATTCGATCTATATATAAACCTATTACCAATCCTTGTAAATGTTCAAAATACATCTAATACATAATATTAATTAAAGACTATCTAAAGTTGATGTGCCGAAACAACGGATTCAAAAGATAGTGCACTCGGTGAATCTTCCATGTTGAATTCTTCTGAAAAAACGAAATAGTATAGATATTGATTTAAGTACTTTTAAAATTATGTAGCAAGACTCCGTTTCTACTTATACATACATTTTTGTGAAAAATCTCCAATGACCTCACGTCAGAGCAGTCCTGTCTTAAGAACAGCAAAGCAACAGTCTTCGCAAATGATTTTCTCCAGATGTACCGAAGAATGTGAATGTGAGAAACAGCGGATTCAAAAGATTGTCCAATTAGACCACCATTTCTTCACCTGGAAGAGATATTTGTATAATATGAAATATTTTAATGTATTATGGCACGTGAAATATTGAAGTGTACTCACTCGAACCTTCTAGCTAACACTGACGCATTTTGCTTTGTCCCCTATTGGGGAGCAGGTAAATTGGTCGAATGCAATAAACCTAAATCAATTCACCTAATGCCATTCCACTAATGGCAGCGTTAACACTAGCGGTGGATACCGCGGTATTTGACGGCGTGGAAACATACAGCGTGTTCCAATTTTTCACCAATCCGCGAGCCACACGACGCCCCTCCATAGCTCGGGCAGTACCCCTAGGATTGCCTTGGGGGGATGTCGTCGATATTTCAGAGAGCGTGTCGCGAACATATTTACGACATTTGCTCGGCTCATTACTTTATTCAATTATCTTTCTATTTACCCGGCTTCGCTCGGTATTTGTAATATAAACCGCTTAAACATGGCCAATCTAATGTGGCAGCTCCCCAGGTACAAGGTGTGATACCGCTTCTTCTGTCATAACAAAATGCAGTGCATAACCATCACCTCATAACCACTTTATTGTTCAATTATCGTACTCTACTCATAACTGGTCATCTAAACACGCAACTTTTATTTTTCGCAGCACACCCACAACACAGCCTTCTACGAATCGAAATTCCAAGCGAGATGACATGTCTAAACTACACCGTCACTTCTCTCGCCCTTCTCCATATATATGTATATACATATATGGGGGTGGTATATGAGTACAAATATATATATATTGATTAGGTAATATCGGACCATTTACAGAAGATAGAATATGTAAAATCAAAATTGTTTTATTTTAAAAAACGGACAGATTTATAGAATTCACAAATATCAAAATGTCAATATTGAAGTACCTACCTAGTTCGTTTTGTGACCCTCATTTATTAAAAAATGTTGCTAATTTATTGAAAAATGTGATTTTCAGGAAAGAGTTGAAAAAAATAGAGCAATCTAAAAGGTCGGGCTGCGGAGCTGATGAGATATATATATATACCATCATCCTCGACATTTCACGAACTGAGCTTTTTGGCCAACGTAGAGAAACCCGTGCTGACTATGGTAATCATCTTGATTATATTACTACTTTTGGAAAATAATTTATTTATTAGGTACTATTCGACGACATCAACTTTAGTCTCGGCCCGATGATAGTAATTCGACAATGGACTGAAAACAACATTAAACACCATGAAGATGGCATGAGGGCGAAATCAGACAGCGGTGAATGTGGGACGTGGTTTTTTTAGATACATATTAGAAAAAACGTGGCATTCATCGAACGCGTACATGGGATAGTTTAGAATTTTATAAAGAAAATAAGAAACTTTTGAATCAAATTAGCAGTGTATAAATAAATATAGCAACAGAGGTGATGAAATTGAGTGAGAATGAAGATGATTAAATTCAACAATTAATTTTTAAGCGCACTTTTTAAGTTCCTAACTACATATGTATATTCCGGTTATTATGAAAGTGGAATAAGTCATATAATATTTCCTTTGAGATAATTGGACTTTTGTGTAAATTTGTTTTAAAAATTATTGTGATACCTTAGCCTTATGGGGGTCTACGTGACGAGCCGGAATCTGATATTACCGAAAACGCAAAGATCGAAAATCGAAAGATCTTAAGTCGAAATATCAAAAAAAGAGGGTGCATGGTAAACGGTACATACTCACGGTATGACCGGCCTTATAGATATAATCTTTTCCCGCACAATTATAAAGAAAATTGTAAAATAAACATTTTTTTGTTAAATGTTCTCTTTTTTTGTCCATGACACTTGGCAACCCTAGCTTATGGTGATTTTCGATGATAGTGCGATATAACTAGAGGTAGGATAGTCACAGTGCTATACATTGTTGTAAATCCTTTGTAAAAAAGGTTCCGCAAACCTTTAACAATGCATTTACAACCTTTGAACAATACGCGGCACCTTCTGGGTCCGGTGACTAGATATAACCATGTCATATAGAAGGGTTGGAACCATCATAATAGAAGGGTTGGAACCATCAACACACATTACCAAACGTCCGCCAATTATCCACATTCCTAAAAATATTAAATACAATCCGGGTATACGAATAACAGAAGGGTTGGCTTCAAAAAATTTTATAAAACATCAAACAACATCACACATAAACATAATCATCTAGTCATCATTTATTTTTTACATACCTCCTTTATTATTGTATTTCATTATAATTTGTTTTTTTGTTTATGTAAAATGTTTACTATATAATAAGTAATATAAATAAAGTTTTTATATTACTTTGGTTTTTATTTTTACCTTTATATACTTCTTGATCATCGGGCCGAGACTAAAGTTGATGTCGTCGAATAGTACCTAATAAATAAATTATTTTCCAAAAGTAGTAATATAATCAAGATGATTACCATAGTCAGCACGGGTTTCTCTACGTTGGCCAAAAAGCTCAGTTCGTGAAATGTCGAGGATGATGGTATATATATATATCTCATCAGCTCCGCAGCCCGACCTTTTAGATTGCTCTATTTTTTTCAACTCTTTCCTGAAAATCACATTTTTCAATAAATTAGCAACATTTTTTAATAAATGAGGGTCACAAAACGAACTAGGTAGGTACTTCAATATTGACATTTTGATATTTGTGAATTCTATAAATCTGTCCGTTTTTTAAAATAAAACAATTTTGATTTTACATATTCTATCTTCTGTAAATGGTCCGATATTACCTAATCAATATATATATATTTGTACTCATATACCACCCCCATATATGTATATACATATATATGGAGAAGGGCGAGAGAAGTGACGGTGTAGTTTAGACATGTCATCTCGCTTGGAATTTCGATTCGTAGAAGGCTGTGTTGTGGGTGTGCTGCGAACAATAAAAGTTGCGTGTTTAGATGACCAGTTATGAGTAGAGTACGATAATTGAACAATAAAGTGGTTATGAGGTGATGGTTATGCACTGCATTTTGTTATGACAGAAGAAGCGGTATCACACCTTGTACCTGGGGAGCTGCCACATTAGATTGGCCATGTTTAAGCGGTTTATATTACAAATACCGAGCGAAGCCGGGTAAATAGAAAGATAATTGAATAAAGTAATGAGCCGAGCAAATGTCGTAAATATGTTCGCGACACGCTCTCTGAAATATCGACGACATCCCCCCAAGGCAATCCTAGGGGTACTGCGCGAGCTATGGAGGGGCGTCGTGTGGCTCGCGGATTGGTGAAAAATTGGAACACGCTGTATGTTTCCACGCCGTCAAATACCGCGGTATCCACCGCTAGTGTTAACGCTGCCACTCGCTTAGGTATACTCGAATTCGGCGAATTGCATTAGGCGAATTTACAGTGAATCGTCTCGGAGTATTGAACGGTCAACCGAGCGAATCACATTGCCGGTTAAAAAAAAAATTACAATGAAATACAACAGAAAAATCAATAACTAGAATAATGCATACATGCATACATACGCTCGCTTGCATACACATTTGTACACACACACACGAATGCAAGCATGCACACGCAAATGTAATACACATACACATATAATACAAAATAAACAACATTATACTAAAAAAAAGTTTCAATAGAACGGATTTCATGTTGCATTTACTAACATTGAATAAATCGACCATGGATAATTCATTTCCAAGTCTGTGCAGTCTTAACATAGCTGAGTTCAATGAGTAATTAGTGGTAAACCTGGGCATATTTATTTATTTACAAATTTGCCATAGCGACTTTACAGATCGACTCCAAGTCGTCACTATGGTTACATAAAAAGAAAATTGTAATGAACGATATTACGCGCGTCTTTATGCAGAGGGCGTGATATATCGTTATTCTTCCAAAGAGTCAAGTTAGGTGGAAACGTGGACTAACCTTGGGATATTTGTATAAATGTATATAGTCGGGGAGGTTCCTGACTGCAAGTCGTGTGCGTTGATAACAGCTTCTCCAGAAGCTGGCCCTGGGGTTTCGTCACAGCAGCGGGAGGGGGAGGCAGGAGACAAACTCCGTACTGCCTCGTGTGGACACAAGATGGCGACCTCTGGGCGTCTCTGAAGACGCTCGGCGGAGGTGCTGGAGGGAGGTCCTTCCCGGTTGGAAGCTGGCGAAGAAGAGGCCACGTCTCGATCCTTCTCGAGGCGGGTAGTGTGTTTCGCGCGGTAAAGTAGTTGGTGCCAACCTAAAGGTTACCACCGCTACCAACTTAAGGGACACTTGGGAGAACGTCGCGTTACAAAATGAATTATTATTATTTTATATTATTATTATTATATCATATTATTATTATATATTAATTAAAAAATAAATGTAAGATATAAAAATATAAAATATTAAAATACAAAATTGTAAAAACATGAAATATAAAAATATGAAAAATAAAAATATAAAAAATATGAAACATAAAAATATAAAAATTTTAAAATATAAAAATGTAAAAATATGAATATAAAAATATAATATGTTATAAGGTGCTATGTTCTCAAACTAAAAAATACCTCAAACAGATCAGTATATTTTAGATTAAACAAATCCAATCTAATAGAAATCTGGTTGAGGAGCTTGATGCCCCTGGTGACAGGGGACGAAAGCATTAAATTGGTACGTGCCTCAGGTGAGAAGAATATCAAAAAGATGGTTACATCTAATTGATGTAGCCGGCACATGGAAGCTCACTAAACTCACCAACTCAGAGCAGTCGATGGTGCCGTTAAGGGTTCGGTGATTACTAGTCAAATGTGAACCGGTCACAGGACAACCGGTCGCTCTAGATCGGTCACACGTGATCACCCGTCACACTAAAACTGGTCACATCCTAAAATCGGTCACGAGAAAACTGGTTGACCGATTTTACGGTGTGACCAGTTTTCTCGTGACCAGTTTTAGTGTGACGGGTGATCACGTGTGACCGATCTAGAGCGATCGGTTGTCCTGGGACTGGTTTACATATGACTAGTAGTCCGTTTACCGTCGTTAAGAATACCACACATGATTGAAATATCATTAATTTTCCTTCTGTCATATAATTTTAACATTATTATATATTATTTAAATTAAAATTCACAATTAACACAAAAATTCTTATTATATCCAATTTCAGATTTAATCAAAATATCTGTCTATATGTATGTTAAGTAGAGAAATACTAGAAGAAAAAAAAACACAAATTGATAATTTTTCTATCAAAGAGTATCTGATAGGTGCAGGGGCGGATCGAAAAAATTAGCAGGGTGGGGGCCATTACTAATTTGTAATACACACATTTTTTTCAATAATACAACGTTTAATCACATATGAAAATAATATTATAAGCTTATTTATTTGTAAAACAGTAATTTAACTTAATTATTAAAACACAAAATGCATGATTTGACCGTATTATATGTAATAATATATAAGTATAAATTGTAAGTAATTCTCTAGGATAAACCTTTAGCCCCATGCCTAAAATTTTAATATAAAATACGTTAGTTGTTGATATTATAAATTTATTTATCGAATACGTATATATATATTTTATACTAGCTGTATTACCCGGCTTCGCTCAGTATTTATAATAAAAAACGGCTTAAACATGACTAATCTAATAGTAAACATTTTATTAAAAAAAAAAAATTTTTTTTTTTGCCTTCTAGGGCTTCACCTTCGACCCTCCCTGAGCCTTTTGTCCTCTCGGGCTTCACCCTCGGTGCCCCCCTGAGCCTTTGCCGTTTAGGGCTTCGCCCCTCTGCGCCCCCATGAGCAATTGCCTTTTATGGCTTCGCTCCTCTGCGCCCCCATGAGCAATTGCTGTTAAGGGCTTCGCCCCTCTGCGTCCCATGAGGCTGCACCCCTCTGCAGCCCCTTCGGGGCGACATGGGGCCGCGCCCCCTGTAGCGCCCCTGGCGGGGCTCCATGAAACTGCACCCCTTGCACCTCCAATGGGACTTTGAATCCATTGAATCGAAAAAAATCAAATCGGCGCCTATGAATCGAAAAAAAAGTAAATCGAATCATTTGTTCGATGATTAAATATTACAACCAGAAAAATATTATAATTTCTCTGATTACGAGCGAAAAAAAATCTTATTATTTCTTAAAAGTCGTCATGATATACTACTGTATTTCAGCCGTCGATGAAACATTTAACAAAAAAACCGTCGGTGATTTGTCAAAGGGTTTTCTTTTCTTTCGTCGAAATAAAATCAATAATCACACATTATCCGATAAATTTTACCTCTGAGATGGATTTAATTATTTGATTTATTTCGACGAGAGAAACAATTGAAGACTAAAAAAATTTCGATTGATGTACCGACAACGCAACAGATTGCGACGATCACTGGATCACCCAAACTAATACATGATATATTCTCAGTAACTGTGCATTACGGGGAAGTAAAAATAATAATTCTTTGATTTTTTTTTGATCTTTGTGCGTATCTTCGTAAGTCAAAACATCTTCGACAAACAAAAGTCGAGGATTATCTCGAAAATTTATTTAAATTGGGCATGTTCTGTTTTAACTTTCAATATTTTATTTTAATTTTAATATAACGATTATAATTTTATTTTAATTTTAATATAACGATTATAATTTTATTTTGATATTTGAATTTAATTTTAATATAATAAAAATAGTTTTAATTTTGATATTTAATTTCAATTTTTAAATTTAATTTTTATTTAGATATTTTGTACGCTACTGGTTTTATCCTGCTGGTTAAAAAGTTGGCCCAAAATCGTCGTTGGTTTAGTCCGTAAGCACCATTAGACGATAAAATTAATTGCCAACGTCATGTTATGGACAGCCAAGCTAACAGTAATATTATTAAAGACCTTGAATTCTTCGACTTGCGCGTGATCGCTTTTGCGGAATAGTCCGCTTACCGTTTATAAGATAGCAAATCTGTCATATAAAAATAATATTTTTTGCTTCTGTTATTGATCTGATGGTATAGTACAATGGAAGTTAGGAAATACCTTAGTATATTGACGACATGTTTACACGCTATGCAATAGAATAAAGAGTTAAAAAAAGCTTGTAAATAAAAAGACATGGTCTCAAAATACAGAGCTATGGTTGAAAAGTGTGACGTCACGCATTGTTAACGTCAGCGCTTTGACGTTTTGCTTTCCGTTCAGAATATCGACTTTTGATACAATTTCCTCAACTTATTATTTATTTAAAATTATTTTTTCTCTTATCTGAAATCAATTTCATTCGATTCACATTCGATTACATTAGCCCTGCGACATAACCGTGTACATATATTGTAATTGTTTCAAATTTCCATTCATAAATGTCATACTATATCGATATTTTTATCCAAAATCGATCGATAAATAAATTTAAAAAAGATATACTACATACATGTATATTTTTATGGTTTAAAGCTTGACTTTTCTAACGACTTGACTAAGGAATAATATTCAATAATAAAAAAGGATTTCGAACCTCCTCTTCTTCGATTGAAACAAATTTTTTTTCTCGCTTACCATTGTAATGTGGATGCTCTCCCAAATACTCACCCCACACGTATTATTGCTAGCATATGTATGTATGCTTGTCTATTTGAAACACACGTCTTTACAAATCTCAACATTACTCTATTTTTCTACTAATGATAATATTGTCAACCCCACAAAGGTCTTTATTGCCAACGTATGTTTCTATCCAGATTTTAAGTTATTATTGTCTTATCAGCACGCACATTATTGCAACAATGTGTCTATTCAAAACACACGTCTTTACAATTTTCAATGTTTTTTTTTCTATATCTTAAAGTAGTGATATATGTAATAATTGTCAACCCCACATCGTTCTTTATTGCAAACGCATGTTTCTTTTCAGATCTAAAATTACTAGATATTGTTTTAACTCCACTTTTAACCTTTGCCATGGTCTTACGACTACGATTTATTGACTTCTCCCCTAGCATACTTATTACATAAACCCTGTATATCACACATACATATGTATGTAAAAACTTAAGTTGTATTACTTCTTCCCCCAGATTGTTATTAAAATACTTTGTTTCAAAGTTAAACTCTAGCTATATTCGGATTTAGACATACATACATATGTTTCACTGTTCTCTGATTGGTTGATTTGATATACATACATATACAACCACCAGCCCTTTGTTAAGGCACTTGCGATTAAACAGCCTACGTAGTAACTTGCGATTTAACTGCCTAACTAGCAGTGGCGGCTCGTCCATATGGGCTGCGGGGCTGCAGACCTTCCTGTACAATACAAATTCATGCTATTTTTGTCGTCGGCATGGGCTGCGGGGCTGCAGCCTACTAGTATAGTACATATGCACGCTATTTTTGTTTTCTTTTAATCACCGTTGACCATAATCAACCTCTACTATGAATTCTCACGAGCCGATACTGCTAACTAGTAACTTGTGATTGAACTGAACTGTTTAATAAGTAACTAGTACTTGTGATTATACGTAAATAGTATAAGCTTATTACTGTAAATACAAACTGCTTTGGAAAATATAATATAAGCATATCAAAATTATGTTTTTAATTATTATAATCTCCTACTCGTCCCCGTAACACCATACATATTTCTCTAATTGAATCTTTTATTCAAATGATCTAATATATAAAATATAAAATTTATTTATATAAAGTACTAGCTTTATTACCCGGGGTATATAAAAAAAATATATTTATTTATACACTTGTAGAGTCGCGTGTGTTGCTCCTGAACCACGCATAAAGTATAGTTTGTCATTAGCCTTTCGCTTCTATTCATAACGCTTCAAGTGATCTATGTCCTTATACATTATCTTCCTTATATGTAATTTACTAGACACTCGAGACTTACCTAATAAAAATTTATAAAACATTTATAAACAATTTTACTTACTCGCTGAGTAAGCGAGTATATCGAGCTGATCTTTGTATATTTTTTTCAAATTACGAGTCACTGAGTAAATAATTAGATTTTCATAATCACTTGCGCTTAAGCTTAGGTTAAGGTTTAACTGAGTTGTATTGTGGTAAATTTGATTTTGATTTGTAAAATGTTGATTTTGATTTTTAAAATGATGGAATTTAATTTTCTCTTAGGGGCCAAAAAATACAATTTCCAAAAAAAAAGCCATTTAAATTTTTTATTCATGTCTGTATATATGTATAATAGTTATTCGTAGATATATGTGTATGGTAAAAATGAAACTAAATTAAATGTTATCGCAATTCTAAATTTATTTTATAAAATACATACAATAAAAAGAATATAATTTTATTTTTATTTTTTTACATAATTGAAATGATATAATATAGCTAAAAATTTATAATATTTTTTGAACATTAACATCATTTTGGCGCCCTCTTGGGACAACGCCCCGATGCGACGCATTTTTTGCTTCTTGTTGTGGATGTGATAGAGCTCGTCATCGGCAGGTCAGCAGGTCAGCAGGTCAGCAGGTCAGCAGTCAGCAGGTCAACACGCGTCGCATCGTGGCCTGGATTTTCTTTGTGATTTCAAAGATGGTGTCTCTGCGGGGTAGTCTTGGAAATTTTCATGAATGGAAGCGCTACGTTTCTTGATTTCACGAAAGGGAGCGGCGCTCCCATGCGCTCCGGTTCGATGCAGCACAGATTTCATTTTGATGCTAGTAATAAAATTATTAATAGGAGGTAATACCAAAAGTCTCGTTTTTATATATTGTAGATCACTTAAGGTACGTGAAATATTCAAGTGCACTCACTCGCACCTACCGGCTAGCACTGAAGCTTTTGAAGGCTTTGTCTCGGATTATCGATCGGTCAACCGAGCGAATAACATTGCCAGTTAAAATAAAGGGGCTGTGATCTTCCAAATCAAATTGTGGCCTCTAATCAGGGTCACGCCTAGGAGTTTGACCGTCTGTCGGCCGCTCTTTAATTTGATCAGCATTTGTATAAATCAGCGCATGCGAGTAGTGCAAAAATCTTACCTTGTGATATATAGGTACAAATATTTTTGAAATTTTTTATCACAATAAAAATTAATCAAGACAACCAAAGCGTTTAGTTTTGAACAGGGCCAGACGACAAGAGAGACTGAACGTTTTCAAGGTCATTCATAAAAATATAGTGTTTTTACCCCCGATCCCACATCTAGGACATTGTTCTCTCGAAGACCAACCAATACTCGACATCCTTGAAGAAATACATCTGGCAGTCGTAAAGATAATAGAACTTAAAGATCTACATAGCTCTATGCGGACCTAAGCTATACCTGCTATCCCGTTATTTCCCCGAATTATAGTTCGGGTGTATACAAGTTGTAACTTGCAACATTAATTCACAAGTATACAACAAGACAACCTAAACGCATTTTAAAAAGTACGATGTCTTGCTTCGTATTTTTTGAGGAATATAATTTTTTCGACTCATTTCTTTCGGCCCCCTGTGTGCATTGCACATATTTGCACTGCCTGTAAAATCGGATGCCCTCCTTCTCCCTTTGATTTATTTATGTACTCCCCTTTAATTTGATATATTTGTAGGGGAGTACATGAATCACATATGTAAGTAACTTACCCCGCTTGTCCTCCGCCCGTTTTTATAGGGCCTTAAATGTATTAAAAATATTATTATATGTTATCTAAATTAAAATTCACAATTAACACAAAAATTCTGATTTTATCCATGTGAAATATATGAAATTTCAGATTTAATCAAAATATATGTATGTATGTATGCTAAGTAGGAAAAAAATTGAAGAAAAAAAACCACATAATTGATAATTTTTTTTCAAATAGTATCTAATAGGTGCAGGGGCGGATCAAGAAAATTGGCAGGGTGGGGGCCATACCTAATTTGTAATATACACACATTTTTTTCAATAATTTAACGTTTAATCAGATATAAAATTATTATTATAAGCTTATTTATTTGTAAAACAGTAATTTAACTTAATTATTAAAACACAAAATGCATGAAAAAATTTCCTTTTAGGGCTTCGCCCACGGCGCTCCCTGAGCCTTTGCCTTCTAGGGCTTCGCCCTCCGCGCCCCCTGAGCCTTTGTCTTCTAGGGCTTCGCCCTCGGCGCCCCTCTGAGCCTTTGGCCTGTAAAAAATAAGTCGAATCGGCGCCTATGAATCGAAAAAAAATAAATCGAATCATTGGTTCGTTGAAGGCTGCGCCCCATAAACTGCTTAATGGGTGGTGAATTTTGCTAGTTTTTTTTTCAATAATACTTAAATCCACATGTAAGTGGTCGTACGCCAAAAATTGTGCTTATTTTGTCCTGTTATGACATGATAGAACAATTATGGTGACATTTTTTAGACATCTTTTCAGTGCAGCCATGCGAAATATTATTATATGAAATTCACCCATGCGAAATATTGTCTTAACGAGAACTCGAGTGCTAGATGTTCCGTGATCGAGATTTTAGTTACGTGCGCGAGATCACTTTTTGCAGAATAATCCATTTACCAGTGATAACAGCCTTCGAATGTAATTACATGTGGCGCTTTTATTTTAACTGGCAATTTTTTACGCTTGGGTACGCGATCAATAAATATGACATATGTAGCTTCAGTGTTAGCCGGTAGGTGCGAGGGAGTGCACTTGAATATTTCACGCGCCATAAGTGATCTACAATATATAAAAACGAAAGACTTTTGGTATTACCTCACATTAATAATTTTATTACTAAAACAACAGAGCGAAATATGAAGTGAAGATTGGAGACTATACGACGTGGTCGAATAATGAGATACGCCCCAAGGTCGCGATCAATACTTTGGGACAAAGGAAAAAGCTTCAGTGTTAGCTATGTAGCACGTGCAAGTAAGTACACTTCAATATTTCACGTGCCATACATAATACATTAAAATATTTGATATCAAAATTAATAAATATCTTTTCCAGATGAAGAAATGGTGGTCTAATTGGACAATCTTTTGAATCCGCTGTTTCTCACATTCACATTCTTCGGTACATCTGGTGAAAATCATTTCCGAAGACTGCTGCTCCGACTCTGCTGTTCTGAAGACAGGACTGCTCTGACGTGAGGTCATTGGAGATTTTTCACAAAAATGTATGTATAAGTAGAGACGGGGTCTTACAACATAATAATGTAAAAGTACTTAAATCAATATCTATACTATTTCGTTATTTCAGAAGAATTCTACATGGAAGATTCATCTGAGTGCACTATCTTTTGAATCCGTTGTTTCGGTACTCACATTCTTCGTTAAATAAGATAATACTTTAATTACTAACTAAAAAGATAAACAATAAAATAGAAAATGATCAGTAATATTAAAATAGATATAGGATGTATTGTGTACATTATTTATTAACAATAAAAAGCAGAACGTTTTTGACTTTTATAAGAGTAAAAAATTCCCACTTCCAGTTCATCAAATTTGTTTTTTTTTTTATTTACATGACATTGGTGGTATGAAGAGTATACTGGTATTTTTTCATGAAGAGCACACATATTTAAAGGGTTGAAGAAAAATCGAACAAGAGAAAGATATCACTTTTGGTTGATGTATCTTCAGTAATTTTGTATATTATTTGGCATTGAGGTACTAGATACATAGCTACCTTACCTTACTCATTGCACATCTAGAAGCTTAATTAAGGTAAGCTAAAACTTCTTGATATGCAATTTTAGCTTAATACACTGAAAGGTTTCCGAGACAAACTTAATAAAACTCGAATTGTTAAAGTACTATACCGGTTGAGTAGGGTTTCTGGACTCGACTCTACCCGGCCGGGTAATGACTTAAAACTCGGATTCGGGATCCGGGCACAAAATAAAATATAAATAAACTTTGAATTTAAAATCTGGAAGTTTTTGATTTTGATTTTGGACCTGGATCCATCGGGTTTTCAAAATACTGAACCCGATCTTCGGCTGAGGTAAAAATAATACATAATAACAGAGTTGCTAATATAATTATTCGTCTTTCCAACTTACTTTCCGATCACATTAATCTCTTTACGGTTACACCAGATCACCTGTGACACTCTTTCCTTGGGTTCTTTAAAGAATGCTCCAAAAATGTAAGTTTATCAAAAATGTATCCATATATGCCGCTATGTTGGTCTGTTAAAATTATTCTATAAATTGTATATCGGCGTTTGTAATTGGCCAGAAAGGCGCATTAGTACCAGGTATGTATGTGTATGTAAAAACAAAATAAAGCTTGTAAAAAATGAACATAAGAGCAAAACAAAAAAGTATCATGTAGGAAATAAAACCAGTACATTTTCATAACGAAAAAAAAAAAAGGAAGTAGGGAAGTAGTCTTGCCTTGCTCCGCTCGAAACCCAATAGTTAGGTCGACATAGCGAGGCCGCTACGAACTCTCTTCACTAATCCTTTGCTCATCTCGTTCAGTTCACCTCTTTGCCGTGGAGCTTCAACTATAGAAATTAGTCCTTGCGAGTTGAGCGGAGCTAAGCTAAGCTAGGAATGACTGACGTATACATAAATGAAACTAATATAAACCTTGTAAAAAAGCACATACCGACCAAATTTTGCCCCACCCCTGGAAAAAAGGTTAAATGAGGTTCTCAAAGGATGATTTTTAGTTTTGTTGGTGCTTATTGTTTATACAGGCGCATCAGAGCATCTACTATAGTATACATACTTACAATAACACACGGCAGTTACATGACTGGCCCTACGTCATGTTCATATTAGTTGAAGGCCTTACGACATGGTCGACTTTGGGTCACCATCTTGAGTTGGGACCGATTCGACCATGTTGGTGACGACTACTTTACTTCCTTCCAACCTGTTACATTAAACAGCGTGTTTACAACAATACCATCATTTAATTTCTTTTGCTGGGAGAATTTTCTTAATTTTCGTCATTTCCGCCAATGAGGAGTAAGGGAATAAATAAAAAATAACGCTTTTGTCTCCACTGTTTTGGGTTTTCATTCCATACATGTATAATAAACCCATTACAGTGAAGCCAAAATAGAATAGATGTTACATTCAATTTATATTTTATTCACAGTAAACTTATTAGAATACATTTACAATAAGATCATTATCATGAAGAATGGCGTGAATTTTTGGTTCAGTCTTTCCTGTGGTAAAAGTGTAATCACCTAAAACCTTATCAGTCTCCCCCGCTTCGTATACACTGAGGTTGATCTTCTTCAACTTTTCGGCACAACTGAGCGGCAATTCGACCTCTGAATAAATCGGGCTGCCTACTGGAAACAGGCACAGATTACTCTCCAAATACTTTGCATATATCGGCAAAGTGATGCATTCGATTTCGGCCGTCCTGTCATTCAGTGGTATATCGGGATATTCCAAGAGAAGTGCGGCCTGTCTGGCGCAGCCCTGAGCGATAACTTCGTCAGGAGAGACGTTGCTTAAAACAACAGCGTCGGGGAGAAGATCAGAGACCATCGTTTGCAGTCTCGGTATTTTCATCGAACCTCCGCACAGAATAATCTTGTTTATTTTGCTTTTGAATTGACTCTCGGCGAGGAATTTTCGCACGGGAGCGACGCAAGCTTCAACCTTGGACAAAACCACATTATCGAACCTTGCCCTCGATATGTTTTGACTCCAATCTATACCTTCGTATAAAGATTCGATGAAGACGTGAGCCGAGTTTAACGTCGACAGGACATGCTTGCAGTCGTTGGCATAATGGAACAGTTTATCCATGGCGCGTTTGTTTTCGTTGGGATCCAACTTCCACCTTTGATAGAACTCCTTGGCGATGTAATCGGCCAAGTCTTTTGTTATGTATTGTCCGCCGATCAATGTCTGATGGGAGGACTCTTCGATTGTGAAAACGCCAGCAACTACTCTTACGACGCTTACGTCGCAAGAACTGCCCCCGAGACGGTATATGAGCACAATCTCCTCTGCGTTGCTCTCGTCAAAGTTGTATGCTAGCATGGCGGCTGCCGGTTCGCTGATCACTTGCAGGACGTTGAATCCGGCGAGTTCTGCAGCCGTGACCACCCGCTGTTGGCATTCATCCGACCAGTGTAGAGGTGTGGCTATGACTGACTGCAACTCTTCGTCTGTACATGCGGCGTGGGTCGCTATGCTGAACATCTTGCCGTAGAACTTTGTCGCTATCTGATCCGGAGTGAGAGTCATCACGTTGTTTTCTATTTGCAGTTCATAGTTGTAGGTGTTTTGGTATGATACGATCTTGCAATCATTCTTGGCTAGAAAAAAAATACACCATTAACTATAGTGTTTTAAATTTGGTTACGGAAATGACTACGTGAATCACAATCCAACTTTCACAGATACAGATAGGAATGCGGCGATTCGCTAAAAGAAGCAATAATTAAAAGAACAGGGATAAATCGACATTTTTATAATGACTACTTAGCAGAGGAGCCACTGCATAAATCTAAGATATATCGAACCTTGCCAACGGTTTATAGGATATGGAAGATGACGATGTTCTCGCTTTGCTACACGACGACAGAGAAATTGTTTCCAATGAGTACCCGATCGAATTAGGAAGAAGCCAACGAGTAAACATCGTCAAAGAGTAAACATCTTCATATTGAATGGGCTGAAGTCCAACAGACACGTGCAGACAATACTTAAGATACGTAACCTACACGGAAATATATGGGAAAAAAGGATATTTAAGAGTCTTCTACACCGTGGATAGAATTGATAAACGGTCGTCATTAGATTGCAAAAGAAGTGAGGTGGACTGAGTCGACTGGCTTTGAATAGTCTCTGCTGTCGTTTGAGACCGATTGATTGATTATTCAGTTTTTGTTAATAGAAAGTGAGACGAGCAGATTAGAAATGGCGAAATAGCAATAGAACAAATGTATATGCTCAAAATTTAACCTTACCTTCTGCAATATATAGCACGTGTACTATGAAAATCTTTCATTATTCGAGCATTTTATTATTTCGATTAGTATGGCTATTGAATCATGTGTTTTTATTAATATATATGTGCGAGTATATGGGGGTTAAATGTATAGTGTAAAGCGATCAGCTGATTCGAGTATGAAGCGGTTTGAGATTCTTACCATTCAGAGCTGATATTTCTTCTGGTGAAATTTCGCTGTTGAATAGTCGTTTGTTGCTGGTGATGACGGTCTTGCGACGAGAGCCGCTTTTCAAGGGAATGCAAATCTCTATATCCGGTCCATTGAAGACAGCGGTTGCTGGAGTCACTCGGTCACCGGAATCGTTGGCGATAACTTCCGTTTTGCCATCTCTGCTGAGCGCCAGGCATATAGAGCCGTTTCCAAGATGTACTCCGAAGCACGACGTCATTTTGCAGCTTGTGAATTGATGTTGATGCTACACGACTGTAGGTTATGTCTGCCCGAGCAAAACTGACGTACAACGCTCGACTGGACAGAGGCACCACGCTTACCAGTGCTGCCAACTGTGAAACATGTTTCGCAGTTCGAATTACGTTGTATAATTTTGTATCACTTAATTCGAAGTAAATATTTTTGATTATCGAAATGGACTGATTCAACCGGTAGACGGATTATTTCGCACATTGCGATCGTGCACACGACAATCTTTGCCACAAAAATTGCTAATACGGAATATCTGGCACTCGAATTCTTTTTAGTATGGTAGTTCACGAATGTGTAGCTCTCCTTGAATGGAATTTTCGAGTGCCAGATGTTCCGTGATCGAGATTTTAATTAATATCATGTGCGAGATCGCTTTGTACGGAATAATCACCGAACCAATTTAACTATAGCAATACCTTAATAATGCTATTGCCCCTACAAAAAAAATTCAATAGCTAAAATATTATTATTCAAAAATGTATATAATATTTACATATATTGAAATAAAAGCACGGATTTTAACGTATTTTTCTTATAAAATAGCATTCAGCCCCGCAATTGAAAAAAATGTTTCTTTTCATTTATTGGTTACGTCCATACTATCGATATCTACACCCGATATTCTCGAATTTTCCATATCCAGTTCCCATATTGTAACTTGTGGTTGCTATTTAGGAACTGGTTATGGAAAAATTCGCAAATATCGGGTGTAGATATCGGTAGTGTGGACGTAGCCATTGAAATGACATTAATCAAAATATCTAGAATTTTATTTCATTCTTTCGATTTGATGACCTCCGATGACTTTGATGATTGGGGCGTCGCACCATTGAAATAAAATTCAATAAATAGTTTTTGTTGAGATTTTTATATTATAGTAGTGTTGTGCCCGTTGACTTCAACGGGTGACTTCGGAAAGGAATAAATACACAAATTAAAATAAAGTTTTATATTATACATATATATAAATATATTGTAATGTAATTTATAGGCGCGCGCGCGTATTAATTCGCCGTTCACCCGTTCGAAATGATGAATGTGTGTGTGTGTGTGTGTGTGTGTGTGTGTGTGTGTGTGTGTATGTGTATGTGTGTCACCCGTCGCTCGGCCTAACGTCGCATGCCTGTCATCGCTCACCCTGACGTCACATGACGCTTCAAACCTCCCCCCCCCCATTTCCCCGCGTCTTCTCGACCATTTCACTATGATTGGCTGTGTGTTGACGGTCTGGCACACACATCGCGTCCGTTTTTATATATATTATTATTATTTCAAATAACTTTTTACATTTCGTAAAAAGATATTCTAAACATATTAAATAATCAAAAATTTCCTGCATTCATGACTTTTCTTCCACTGTAGTTCATTTAATATATTGGATTTAAAATAAGGTTTAATAGATTTAGCCTCAAACAAATAAACAAACTTTCAAGTGTATTTCAAAGATATCAAAACTATATTCATAATATATAGACAAAAATATTAGTTTTCTTTCTAGCTATTTAATTTTAAGGCTTTTGATTTTTGTTTTATATAAATAAGTAAATTTTGAAATATGTTGATCATATAAAATTACATCAAATATCGAAGACATGCTAATATATTTGTTGGTATGTGGTATTCAAGCTGTTCGAAAATAGCATACCGCAGAATGTTTCTAAAAATAATCATACCTAAACGTGACTTTAGTGGGAGAACCAGCATTTCTCGACTATTAGGTTTATTTTTATAAACATTTTGTGATAATTATTTTATAATTTAGAAAAAAGTAGATTTACTAAGAACATCTACATATTATTTCTTAGTGCAAAATGGATTTACCGGACACAGATGCTAAATACACAAGAATGTGCAGTGAACGCACTCTTCAAGAGGAACAAAAAGGATTTTTTCAATCCCTAGTAGATGTATTTATTGAAAATACGGATGCGGAAACTTGGATGTCGGAATTGTGGAATAAAAACGTATTGGGAATAGATTTTGTAGCAGAGTTTATAAAGAACAAAGATGTATGTAACACCTCAATTATTAAATCATAATATGCATTTTATTGTATGCTATACTATACCTTTTCTTGATTCGCAGATTTTTAGTAAATCAATAGAAATATTTTCAGTAAAACCGATGTATCGTAAGAAAAACTTGGAAATGTCAAATAAAGCAAGAACTTTGGGAGTGAAAGAAATGCAATCTTCTAACTATCAGAAAGCACTTTTGTTATTTAATCAAGCTGTCATATTGTCACCAACACCGGGTGTGTCTTTTGATCATAGTATGCTAAATTTCAATTAATGTTTCTTAATTCATATATAGAATATAATATTTTCACAGAATCTAACGAATTCTCGATCAACATTCCTCCATTGACTTCAGCATTGTGGTATAGATCAGAATGTTTAATGAAAATGAACAAATTTCAAGAAGCATTGAATGATCTGCACATAGCAATGAAAAAATCTTTACCAGAAGAATATCGAGGAGCTCTTTTCCATCGACAGGGCGAATGCTATAAAAGTATAAAAATCATTTATACGTATTGAAATATATTAATTTAAAGTTGATTTGCCCGTCGTTTTTGTATGGCATGATATAAAATTAGAGTATCAGAATATAGTATACCAAATTGTATTGTTCTAAATATAAAACTGTAGATGTGCATAGCGGTCAAACAAACAAATATTTACCTTTACATATACACAGGGCTTAATTTTTGAAAAAAAAGGTGCCGGAACTCACTTCTTGTCAAGTTTCTTATTAGAAAAGATTATATTCAAATTATATTATATAGAATATTAGTTTGAAATGTAAAAAATGCTGAGCATTATATGGGAAAAAAGTCTATGTATACTATTGTAGTTTGGTTTATATTCTAGGTTTGAATGATATCTCACGAGCAAAGATTTCATTCAATTTAGCATTAAAATTCTTGAATGAAAATTCGGCTCTCTATACGACAACCAAAAAGGAAGTTGATTCTATTCAACAAAAAAAAGTTGAAGAAAATTCTATAAAGACAGATAAAAACAACAAAAACCAAAGTTATGGTATGTAATAATTATTGTTTATATGTAAATAAATCAAAGCATTGAAATCAAAAATTCAACAATTAACTTTTTTCAGAAGATCAAGCTTTCCAACTGATAGCTGATGAATTTATTGACATCTCTCAAGCCGACGGAATGGTAATATTTTCATCTTACTAATTTTGTAGCGTAAATCAAAGATGCAAACTGAACATATATTGATATTTCGATTTTTAATTAATTCATTGATCAGAATAATATTAATATTTTAATAAATTCTGAATTTATATAATTTTCAGAACTTGAATTTCAAGAAATTTTTTTTCTGATTTATGGATTTATAATATAAATCATAATTAAGTTCAATGAAATTCATCTAGTTTAAGAATTTATATTTAAATTTTGTTCATTTCATGTACATAATACATTTGATTTCCAATTGCTTTGTATCTTTGATATAAGTTTTATACACATTTTAAATAATAGAAAAACATTATTCATTTTGGTTATATATTTTTTAATAATAGGGTCGATTCACAATAGCAAAGAAAAACCTATCAATTGGAGATAAAATATTAATAGAAGAGCCGTACGCAGCATGTTTAAAATTTAACTCATATGGTACTAATTGCTATCATTGTTTTAAAAGGTATATTGTGATACATTGAATTTGCGTTAAAACACCATGAATTATTACAATTACTTAATAAGTTTTTGCAAATGCATGTAAGGTCTCTACGGACATTTGATTTTCCATTGATTTCCTCGCGCAGATAAATCAATGGTAAACTTGATCATCTGTAGACACTTTCTCATAAGCGATTGATTTTTTACTTGTTTTATATAAGCATATATCTTAGTTTAATATTCATTTGCGTCATTAGCTTATATGTATATTGTGCGATTTTTTTTGAATATTATTTTATATGTATGTATATACAAAATGAAAGCTTAAATTAATATAAATTTCAGATTGGAAGTTTCTTACGGGTGTCCTGATTGTGCCAATTTGGCTTTTTGCTCATCTAAATGTTGTGAAGCTGCTCTTGAGTCTTATCATAAATATGAATGTTCTTTCATGGATATGTTTATCGGTACTAAATTTACGTATAAATAGTCAAAAGTTGTCTAATGTTCGAAGTTTACTGCTTTCTATTGATTTTTATGTACCGAAATATTACTAATTATTATCTTGAATTGATTGAAATGTAAACATTTAAGGTTCGGGCATGTCAATACTGTGTATTATAGCAATGAGAATGGTTACACAATCTGGTTTGCAGAAAGCTTTGCAGATATACGAAACACATTTCCAGAACAGAAACAATATCGAAACTAATAATGGGCATAATCTGAAAATCTGCAGTGATAGTGAAAAAGAGAAATTGATATACAATTTGTGCACGCACACTGAATTGAGAGAGCCGATGGATTATTTGAAACGATTTTTAATGGCGTTCTTTTTGTTGCGATGCTTGCAAAAGACCTATTTCTTTTCAGACGATATGTCCGGAACTGAAAACTTTGAAAGAGATCGTAAGTATTTGTAGATGTTGACTTTTATCAAGTTAACACAGCTAGAGCTTTTGAGAACTTTAAAATATAAACAAACAGAAGTATGACTTTAGTCTTACTAAAAATTTAAAATGTGTGAGTTTCTTTTGTTAACGTTTAAATGTGTTTTGAGAACGCTTCTTACATTCCTCAAATATATAATATATTTATATATATACTATATATGAAAGTTCACAAGTTAGACACTGATTATTTATACAATATATAATATAGTACATACTTAAACATCATAGAAGTAGAATACTCAGCTTCCAAAAATGTTGCTACAAAAACTCTGCGCGGCAGAGTTTGTTCATTCTTTGCTAAACTTCGTCTCTCTCTCTCTCTCGTCTCTCTTCTAACTTTCCGTCTCTCTCTTCGATGGCTCACTTTTAGACGATACTTTTGTTAACAATGACCATTCTATGCATTCTACTCCTATGTTAAACATATTCATATGCGGTCTCCGTGACGGGCCCGAATGTGAAATGCCCGAAAACGCAAATATCGGAAGGCAAAGATCGAAAATCGAAAGATCTTAAGTCGAAAGATCAAAAAAAAAGGTGCATGGTAAACGGTACATACTCACGTACATACTGACTTAATTTGCGCGAGCAGGATACAACAGGAACAAGAGGAACAGGCTTTTTGTGCGCGCGCAGAATACGGGAGGAAAAGCCTGTTCCTTTTGTTCCTGTTGTATCCTGCTCGCGCAAATTAAGTCAGTATGTTCGTGAGTATGTACCGTTTACCATGCACCTTTTTTTTTATCTTTCGACTTGAGATCTTTCGATTTTCGATCTTTGCCTTCCGATATTTGCGTTTCACATTCGGGCCCGTGAGGTAGACCCATTCATATGTACTGTGCTATATAGTAACTCAAGAGGAAATGAAAATTGTGGCATTACTTCTACACAACATACAAATGTTGCAATTTAATGCGCACGAAATTGAAGAGATCCAGAGCACGGAGCAAAATAAACCCAATACCAAGATAAAAACACGACCGATTGGTATTGGAATATATCCAACAGTTTCTCTGTTCAATCATGACTGCTACCAAGGAGTGGCTCGGTAAATATTCACTATACATAATTCAGATTCATTTTTACTCGGAACTTTTTACACTTATATTTTATCTTATGATTTAGGTATTTTGATGGGAAAAAAATAATATTACAAATGATGAAACCTGTTCCGAAGGGTGCTATGATTCCAGAAAACTATGGTCCAACGTTTACCAAAAGAACAAAATATGCAAGGCAACGTGTTCTTCGGAGCCGATATTGGTTCAAGTGTCAGTGTAATTCGTGTGTTGAAATTTGGCCCAGCTTTGATCAAATGGTTCAGAACAAATCTGTCAAGCTTCGGTACTAGTAGTATATTAATTTAATAATACATATACACAGTGGCGGACTGGGACTGAAATCAGTGCTTGCCAGGAGCCAAAGGATTGAAAAAATCTGTCTCCCCCCCTCATGGATGCGGTGCATCCGCTCTAAAATCGCCAGACAAATTGAACGACAGATTAACGGACGGCTGCTTTAAATGCAATTCTCGTCTTCTCGAATGATAGATTGCACATCAGATGACGGGTAACCTTTCGATGTGCACAGATGCAATTATTAAAATTTAGTTGGATCTCTTACACTAAGCGACATACCTACCCTGTATACGTTATGTGCTTCTGATACTTTAGTTCCGAATTTTGCCTTATTAAGAGGGCTGGACACCAGCGCCTTGTCCATACAAACGTATTACACTTCTCCCTTCCTCAATTATGGCACTAGAGAAATTATTTTTTAATATGCTATAGATATCCACCATTGGGTTGCATCCATCGTTTTATTTTTTTGATTAGTTATTTTTTATAGGAGCTAGGAGCCGCCAAACATCAATAAAATCGCCTCTTTTTTACACACACGAAAAGAGTCCAGCGTGCTTATTTAACGGTCAATTAAAAAAAAAAATACGCGCATAGTTGCACAGAAAATATCTTTCTCATACCGATGATGAAATTTTTTTAAAAATTGGTCCAGTTTCGGAGGAGAAAATAGGAGACTACGAAACCTCGATTTTGTCAATTTAAAATACGTTTTATCTGCTCGAAGCGCAACTGCCGCATTCACTCAATATATATATATATATATATATATATATATATATATATATATATATATATATATATATATATATATATATATATATATATATATATATATATATATATATATATATATATATTGTCGCATTCACTCAATATATACATTCACTCAATAAACATATATATCGAAGAAAGAAACGGCAAAAAAATTAAGGTTTCGGGGGTACAGCCCTCTTAAACTCGCCAGAAAAATCCAACTCAATTTCAATAATTACCATTTTAATAATTGCATCTGTGCACATCGAAAGGTTACTCGTCATATGATGTGCTATCTATCATTCGTGAAGTCGAGAATTGCGGTTAAAGCAACCATCCAGTTAATCTGTGGTTCAGTCTGTCTGGCGCTTGTCGATCGTTTGCACCAAACCCCCTATATTTCTATATACATACATGGATCTGTCTAGATTAGAAATAGATTTTATATTCGGAAACTGTTTAAAATTGTGTACTTAAATCTTACTATATTGTCGAAGTACATATAATCAAATGCTATTTTGAAAGTATGAAGTATATTTAAATCGCTGGTTGATGATGAATCGTCCTATCAAAATTGTTTTAAGCAATTCAGTTTATATTATTCACGGAAATTTGTTTATTCCCATTTTTATTTCAGCAGGTAGTTGTTACATAGGTATATACACAATCTTGAGGTTGGAAATGGGCCCGGCAAAAGGGCCCACGTAAATATTGAAACTTACGTTTCGACCCTTATAAAAAAATTTAACCGATCCTTGGGCTGTAAAAGCAGGTATTAGTTGTTTGTGTATATCGTTAGAAATTTGTTTTGTTGAAATACCCAAACTTTAGGTCCCTAAGTGCAATATCCTATAAATTTTTACACACGTGAAATAGTAAAAAGTTATTTAATTTTGCTGAGGGCCCATATTTTCTAACAGATAGTGGGGCCCACTTGCCATCAGGCAATGTCGTTTGTATGGCCAGTCCGCCACTGCATATATACATACATAATATATGTATAAATATGTTTCACTCACCGTATATGTATATTTTTAGCTGCTCTACCCATCTTTGTAATGGAAAAATAGATAAATCTTCGATTAGTTGCACTGAATGCGGCACTGCAATTGATGTTGGTTATGTTCAAAATAAAACTGAACAGATTACGAATCGTTGCATTTGTAAATATGAGGTATGTGAATGTAATTTGTTGATATATTGTATGAATTTCTAAATACTGCTTTTTAATTATATTGTAGGAAGCTGAAAAATTGATGGAAGAACGCAAATATGGCGAAGCAACAGAAATACTTTTGAAGGCTTTGGAAAATTTTCACAATATTGCTCATCCACCGCACTTTGAAACGCATAAAGCCGAACAAAATTTAAGGACATGCTTTATTGCCACGAAAAATGGTTTATAAATATGTGGATTTGAATTTTCAACTGTTCTGTGTTGTTTTACTTACAAAATAAGTTAGAGTTATCATACGTCCCTTTTTTCTTTTGATATTTCCTGTTGTTTGAAGGCCTGACAGGTTTATATCTATGTAAAAAATGAAGGCCTGACTCCAATGTGCCTTTCTAGACAAACATTGCAATATTTTTATTACATAAATCACTGTATTTCAAAACATGAACATGATATTAATAATTAATTAATTAATCAATCTATTGAGACATCTATGGATTTAGATTTGTACATAAATCTTTATATATCGTACATAAATCAAATTCAGATATTTGTGACAGCGGATAGGATGATTTTTGGCAATTTTGAGAAACCGTTTCAACAATGACAATCAGATTAATTGGCAAATTCTGATATGAAAAGATCAACTTGGAATCACAAATATCAAAGTCTAACCAGCAGTATTAAAGATTAGCACGGGACCGAACCCAGTAATCTCTCAGTGCTAAATATAAACGCAACTACCGAGCCGTACTGCCGGCTAATATGTACATATAAATGTCCTGGTTTTCACTTTATATGTTTATTGATTTGTATTTTGCTTCTTAATTGATGTTTTTTTACATAAAAACATGACATTATATTATATGTATATAATGTCAAAATAAAGAACCTTTGTTTTGAATTTGTGGCCCCTTAGTTCTAAGAAATATGTATGATATTTTTCCCAAAAAGAACTGTGGAAGAATAATGTGTAATTGATAGAAGCCTTTCGATATGTTTTACATATCATTAAAATCAACAAAATACTTTATTCTGTTACTAATTATTACTGTTAAAAATTATTTATTGTAAATGTGAATTGTTTTAGTAGCATCTACAAACATATGTGTACAATGTTTTAATGTCAAATATATGTATGTATCAATCTGTGAATATTCCGGAAAGATTCGGATATAATGTCATGATATTGTATTGCAAATCCTTGTTTGTGTTTGTGTGTTAGAAATACATATGTATGCTGAAAAATACAATATACAAGATTTTGTTTTGATATTTCAATGGGAATAAGTAATGCACAAAAAGTTATCTTTAACATATATGAGCTTTATTCAAATCATTTGAGTCATTCACTTGTGTCTTTACAAATTATCGCTTCGTTCTGGTCTGTCTGCTGTATTTTTTTTATATTTATACATTTATGAATGTTTATATATATATATATATATATATATATATATATATATATATATATATATATATATATATATATATATATATATTTATATTATATATTTTATAAAATCAAAAGATATTTTACATTTTAAGCTATAAGACTATGACTTTGATAAAAATATGGCAAAATTATTTTCATTTGATATAAATAATGACTATTAACAATATACAATCTTGTAAAACTTAAATACGTTCATTTAATAATTCTACACTTTATTAAAAACTAAACAAATACAAAAAACGCAATACTAAATAACTATAATTAATATTAAAATATTATGTTTGTATATATTAATTTAAATATAATTAAAATCACATTTTTTTAAAACTCACAAATGGCTATTTTTTGTGATGTAAATTATAATAAATTATACATATTATACGTAATTAAGAGCGCAGTTTAATTTTTCTAATTTTAAGCAAAAATCGATCTAAAATTATGAATTTTATTGCGAGTGCCAATTCTAAACCTAAATAATTGTGAAGTACTAAAATTATTTCAAAAATCGTCAATGTCACTTTTTTTTTTTTTACAAAATACAATTTTCGTGTTACGCCAAGTGAGTTTTCATTTTATTTTTAGAAACGTAATAATATGCGAAGCCACAATTAAGTTTTATTGACACCTCGAGTAAACTACACATACAGAAAACTATAAAATGAACAAAACAGAAAACAAATAAACAGGTACCTAATGCTAAGAATATTCTCAATGAGATATCCACGAAAGCTTCTCGGAGACCAAGTATATTAACTTGATTGATATGATTTTTAATAGATATCTGCTTAAATTTTCAGCCATATTGAGGCTTCCTTTATACATTACATACACACATATTTATAAAATTAATTATGTTGAATTTTAATAAATACCATATGATGCATAAATTCGCTGAAGATCAAACAAATTATACATAAAAAAGGTAAGTCATATACATACAACGAAACAAACAAATAAAGTTAAAACAGGAAGAGATTTTCCAAAGCCAAGTTTTAAAATTATTTTAATGGTAAATGGCAAATTTTATTTGTTTTTAACAATATGGCTCGTTTGGTATTTTCTAGACAAGATTTCCAGTTAAGGCCGTTTGTAGAGAATCAGAAATAAAATTTATACACGATTTAATGATGATGATTCATATTGATTTAAATTAAATACAAATGGCCTTAAGCTTCTTAATGGCACTGCTCGGATCACATAGATTTATCAATTATGAATACGACTTCTATTTTTATTGAAACTTTGGTTTCTTCCATGATTACGTATATTGGTTTTTACATTAATACAAATATCCTTATATGTATTACATATATACACACATACATACATAAAGAATAAAGTAGTGAAAAAATCGTGCAAGCAAAAGTTATCATAATATAATAATACGTAGTCAAGCTTTTATATTTCGATAGAAAAGTGATGATGGTAAATAAGAAAATAAAAGTTTTAGATAATAGCTAATTTGCTGTTCGAATATATTAGAGATGGATTATACAAATACACATGTAGATTGGATTTATACATTTTTTTTGTCTAATAGATAGTTTTTGAGATCAAAATGATATTCTAATATATATATATATATATATATATATATATATATATATATATATATATATATATATATATATATATATATATATATATATATATATATATATATATATATATATATTACGTAAGTATATAAATAACGTTTTAGTGCTATAATTATGTAATATGTATGAAATGAAAGAGTTAATTTTACGTGTATTATATTATAAAATGTATACAATGCATACAACTAATTATAGTCATGATATTCTTTTTGATAACATTATACCGTCAATGTGAAAGGCGATAAATACTAGTGTTTAATAAAAATTTGACAAATAAATACTATCTAAAAATGATTTTGCAACGTATCACCTTTCATATTCATATTCATATACAAATCATTGAGCTACAGAACCAGATTTGGAGATTTTTTTGTTACATTTATAGAAATAATCAAATTGATTAGCTTTTGAAATGATTTTAAACGACGGCATTACTTTTTAAATGAAAATATAATATTTGATTCAAACTTGATTATGATTTTAGCTTGTATACATAAACGTGTCAAGTACATATGTATATATATATATATATATATATAATATGGATTTTTACTTTCTTTTAATAAGCAACCCATATGTATTACGGTTTATAACCCGACGACTCCAATATCCAACCATCAATAAACTTATACAAACAAAGAAAAATGATAAAAATAAATTAACATAATATTGAAATATCATAAATCGACATGAATATGCATCGAATAATATTTTGTATGGCAGATTTAGGTTAATTTGTACGTAGCATTGCTCATGAAAATCTAATACGGATACATTGAATGCAATATTATCATCGTGAAATAATATAGTAAATGTCCATATTATAACGTAATCTTATGTGTAAATGTGTACATAGCGATATTTTAAATTGAACAAAGTGTGAAAGTTGAAATTGCATAGAATAAATAGTTTACATACATATTATATATATATATAGTAGGTGTGTGTAACAAAATTCAAATAAGTAATTCGAAATCATAACATACGCTTTATTTTTGGATACGTTCGAATCATATTGTAATGATATTACTTTAATACACCACTTGTTGACTTTGAAGCCGGAATATCAATACATACATTGGTGAAACATTTCCCTCTGCACTTAATTTTATCCCCGATCAATAGCTATTGTGCTCAATGTAGAAATCTTGGACTCGATACTGTTTATATATAAGAAGAGAAGAATTGGACGATTATTAGTAATGTATATATACACATATATATGACAGTTGTATTTAGAAATTAGCGATTTTTTGTATTTGGATTTGTTTTAAATAATTATACATAATACTGATTGCATTTTAGCTGATCGGCTTGACTTTTTCAGATCACGAATTGCAATGACAAAATCAATATTTAACAATAAGCACTCACAAGAGCCTTTTCTCTACATATATATCTCTGCTATATCATATTACATGGAATAAACGAGAGCTTTTTTATACCGACATTAGATGACACTTTGTAAATCGAGGGATTTTAATCTTTTTTTTGAAAGTTCGTTTATGAAATACTTTGCTGCTCGTTGAAATTCAACTGTAATATACGTATTAAATATATGAATTGATATGAATTAGCAGATTTCAGAATTGAAGATGTTGTACGGACATTTTTCTCACCGTATTTCATGAAATAGCCGATGCATTTTGACTTTTTAAAATAAAATAGAAAAAATCGCCAATTTCCAAACGATCTTATGAGCATGAATTGTTTCAAATCAATACTATACATACCGTTACACTAGCTTGTAAACCTTATACGTATAAAAACCTTTATTTATAAACAATATTTTTATACTATCATTTAGAAATGTTTCATATTTTAGATCCATAACTTAGGGATGCCTAATCACAACGTTGTAAGTGCCACAGGGGTAGAACCAAGTCATAGTTGCATTTTCACTTGTATTAACAGTATTTTTTTAAATCAAAATATCAGTATTTTTAATCCTACGATATTCCTTAACTGGATGAATATTGCTAAAGGGATGATTAACAGTAAAAAGAGTTGAGAGAGATGACGCTATAGAAGTTGTCCATTTATTATTATGAAAGTGGTACATACAACGTTATTATGGCATTTAATCATGACATACACAAATGCTGGCACTTGGAATGCTTTGTTGTTTTTATTTATTTTTCTAATCTCTAAGACTTATTGATTGCTTGTTGAATGATTATAATACCTCGCAGAAGAATTAAAGTTTATTAATAAATGTTGCAAGAATGAATTTATATAAATATTTAATTTGTTAAATAATAGTCTCTGCTGAAGATTACATTTTCTAGCACTTGAAACGTTATGTTTTGGCGGTTCGGTGATTACTGGTCAAAAATTACTCGTCACAAAGTCACTAAAATCTCTATAACGGAACATCTGGCAGCCGAAAAGTCCATCATACTAACGATAACTATCATAGTAACGAGAACTTGAGTGCCAAATATTGTGTATTCGCGATTTTTATGGCAAAAATTGTCTTTGTGACCACCCCAATGTGACGAATAGTCCAATTACCGTTTTGGCACCACTGAATGAAGTTGATGAACAAAAGTGATAGAATACAGGTTTTTCATTCCAAATTGACCCATTTTCATTTTAAATTGACATCAAATTGACATTTTGCATTTCAAATTGAAAAAGGTTTAATTATAAATGAAAAAGGGTCAATTTGAAATGAATAAGAGTCAATTTGAAACGAAAAAGGGTCAATTTGGAATGAAAAACCTATATATGTAATACAATATAAAGGTTTTGTATTCATCCCTCAGTAAAAAAGGTGGTTTAGAAATAACTATGAAGGTTTCCAAACTAGTATAAAGATTTGTAATATTAAAAACGATATACATACATACATATATGTAATATTTCAATCCAGTATTTGAAGTGATGAAATTATATGTATGTAGGTAAAAAAAAAACCGCACTATAACATACAGATATAGAAGATTTGGTGAGTTATACATATAATTTATGTAGTGATATCACTATTCAACTGTAAGTAGATTTATATAATAGTATACGGATAAAATATGCACACATGAATTTGTTAAACCACACACATCTTAAACACTACGATTATGATCACTTTGCGCTTTGAATTAATTGTACTCGAGTGAAAAACAAAATCAATCACACAAACAACGTATTGTAGAACTGAATCGATGAAAAGTTTCTTGTTTGGATATGATTTGAAAGAAAACAAATAAAAAAAAAAAAAAAAACAACAAGGAAAAACAAAAATAGAAAGTATAACGTATAATATTATATGTATATACTTTTGTATGTGGCTGTTCCATTTTGCAAATTATTTTTCTCATTGTTTTCGCGATAAATGTCCATTACCGTGGCCTGGGAAGGTGTCTCTTGTTGTGCAGCGCCAGATGATCACTCCTGGCGAAGGACCTTTCGCAGACGGTGCATTTGAAGGGTTTTGCTCCGGTATGTTTCCGGTAATGTCGAGTCAACTCGTCAGATCTGGCGAACCTCCACTCGCACTCGGGCCATTGGCAAGTGTAAGGTTTTTCTCCTGGAAATTTGCACAAGGATCAAAATTTTTCATAAGACAATTCAAGGCCAACGCTGGCCACGATCGAGTCATCACCCCTGTCTTGGAAAAGCCACCCTAGAAGATACATCACAAATAGTGCAGGAAAACATCGCCAAATTCCAAAGTAAACTGTAAACGTTTGCAAACGATCGTTGGTATAGTTATAAAGTTATCGCACAGTTAGCAATAAATTCACACGCCAGGCAAAACAATGGTCGCTCAAACTTACCAGATGTAAAATCATCGATGATAATCTCTTATTACATAGCATACAAGTACAGATGTAAGTAAAAACTGAACGAAATTCGATAAATATAGTCGCAAAACGTAAAACAATACATCGTATGCTAGTCTTATGTACTATTATTTAATATTTTGTGGGAATTAGTCTCACCTGTGTGAATGCGTTGGTGAGCTTTTAAATGTGAGCTTTTGGTATAAATCTTGCTGCATCCTAAAATAAATAAAATCAATATTTTAATTGGGTTTTATGTAATTATTGTTTGATAAATAAAGTTGTAAAATAACATTTATATAGAAATTTAATAAATTTTTCTTTGCATTTCTTCAAATTTTTATTTAAAATACGGTGAATATATCAATATATATATCTATGTATGTATAGGTTTTACTTTCCAAATTGACCCTTTTTTATTTTAAATTAAAATTTTTCATTTCAAATTGACATTGAAAAGGGGTGGGTGTTCATTTGAAGCGAAAAAGGTTTAATTTGAAATGAAAAAAGGGTCAATTTGAAATGAAAATGGGTCAATTTGGAATGAAAAACCTGTATATCATACTTTATGACAAAAAATAATATTTTCACATTTTTGCTATCAAATCTTTAATAAGAAGTTTTTTTTATAAAAAAGGTGTTGGAACTTTCTTGTGTCTTTTTAATAAAGAAAATTATATTCAAATATCATTTTAATGAAATTTACGCAGCTTTTCCAATGCCATGAAGTTCATAAAAAATTGAACATATTTTATCTTAATTTTTAAACGTAAAAAAACCAAAAAAAGGTATTGATATTCTAACAATATTAAAAGCTTTAAAATTCATCAATAGATTGAAATAAATCAACAAAATAGTTTCCAAATTTACTGATTATTCAATTTAATTCCATATAAATTAAGTTTAAACTTGACATTCCTTCTAAAATATGCAATGCCTTTCCAAGATCAACAATTAAATACTAACGTGAGGCTCGGTTGACCCGTTCCTTCCTGTCATTTGTTGCTCTTTGCGAGTACTTTAGTATTGCCGTGCCCTGAATTAACTCGACTTTTACCTGATGAAATACTCCGACTGCCTGGTTCGCATATTATTTCGAACGGTTGGGCAGCGTATGGAAATATTCTGATATATTATATTATCAGGTAAAAATCGAGTTAATTCAGGGCACGGCAATACTAAAGTACTCGCGAAGAGCAACCAATGACAGGAAGGAGCGGTTCGACCAAGCCTAGAGGATCCGTCCTGTCGAGAATTCCGACTTTTACCAAAAAAATTTTAAATAACGATTATTATTATTATTATTTCCCTAATATTTGAATGCTTTTAAGCAAATCAGAAATTGGAGGAAAGGATATCGTATATTAAACTTCATATTAATTATTGTAAAAAAGATTTTTAATTCAGTTCGATATAGAAACAAACATTCCTAAATTTAGTTGTTTATTGGAAAAGGTTCGTGACCGTCGCTATATATACATATGTATATAATATAGGGGTCTTCCTCACGGGACCGAAAGTGAAAAGCCCGAAAAAGTAAATATCGAATGGCAAAGATAAAAAAAAAGGTTGTATAGTAAACGGTACTATGTATATATAATATGGTTCGGTGATTACTAGTCAAATGTGAACCGGTCACAGGACAACTGGTCGCTCTAGATCGGTCGCATCGGTCACACACATCACACAATCGGTCAACCAGTTTTCTCGTGACCGATTTTAGGGTGTGACCAGTTTTAGTGTGACGGGTGATCACGTGTGACCGATCTAGAGCGACCGTTTGTCCTGTGACTAGTTCACATATGACTAGTAGTCCGTTTACCATATTATATATATATGAGTGGCATGCGGTGAAATTATCTCTCTTTTTGTCATACGGCCTTGTTTAATGTGCGCGCGTAGGATACGGGAGGAAAAGCCTGTTCCTCTTGTTCCTGTTGTATCCTGCTCGGGCAAATTAAGTGAGGATGTACGACGGGGGGAGAGAGACTTTTACCGCACGCCACTGATATATATGTATATACTAACCGTTTTTCATATGTATGCATGGTAAACGAACAATTTCGACTTTTTAACATTCGGTGCGGTGATGGTCACCCATAATATAGATATAATTGAATATGTATAATTTGAATAGTATGTTACCCATGAATTCGCAATGGTGCACTCTTCGCCTCTCCAGCTCGGGGTTATTCCTCCGGTTAAACCTGGAGGGATGCGAGGGGGCTGCATGGGGGTGGGGCGGCTGCAAGGTGGGCGCCAGGGACGGAGGGGGCGCCAGGGGCAGCCTCGGAACCGGATATGGGGGTGGCGGCGTCCTGCGCGGCACTCCCTGCGCAATAAATGCATCACACCTTATACCCTATATTTAATTTACATTACATATATTTATTTTCAATTTATAAATCAATTCACATTCAAAGAACGACCCCGAATAAATAAACGCAGATTTATCAAAGTTTTCAACCACATAACAATGGCTAGGAATCGAATACTAGTCTACATCTACTATACGTACATATATAATATTTATTTTTATTTTTTTTTATTGAACTGATCTACCGCGTTGTATCAAGATGGTTTTGTATCAAATTTTGGTAGTATGAACTTTTTGAAATACTAGTATTTTTTAATATTGCATCATGACTCCATAACATCTATGTACTGTATTTTATTTCTTTTGAGTATGGAAATAACGTATTAAAAATATGTTCAATAACACTGAGCAACAAAAAAAATTACGAGATCGGAGACTAATCAATCTTTACTAAGTTTGACCCACTGAAGTCGAATATGATAATGATTTTTGTTGGTTAGTGATCGTTTATGAGATATGAGCGTTTAAAATATCATATCGATAAGCGATAAAATCAATAGAAAAAGCAATTGACTATTGATTCCAATACTCACTTTGAGCACCACAATACTAGATTTTGAATTAAAGAGCGTAAAAGCCAAAAAACTGTAAAAATCGCGCATTTTTTTAGACGCTCGTATCTCGTAAACGATCAATAAATAACCAACAGAAATTATTATCATATTCGAATTCAGTAGGTCAAACTTAGTAAAGATTGGTTAGTCTCCGCTCTGGTAACTCAAAAACGTGATTTTTTGTTGTTCAGTGTAATTATTCCATATAAAATAGTTAATAAAAACCAATTAAGTCGGATGATGAAATATCTTTCATACAATTTTGAGATCAAATAGTTTTATCATATATAGATGATTTAATCGTTTCGAATAAGTTTTGATTATTTGATTAAATGTTTTTTTTTAGTTACCAGAGCTGAAACTCAACAACTTTTACTATGTTTGACTTATTAAATTCGAATATGATAACGATTTTTATTGGTTTACTCTTGTTAGTGAGATATGATCGTTTAAAAAATGCGCAGTTTTTTCAATTTTGGCATTTGCGATTATTAACTCAAAATCTAGTATTGCTGTGCTCAGTGAGTATTGAAATCAATAGTCATATGTTTTTCTATTGATTTTTTATTGTTTTAAAATAATTATGATTAATAACTGGCGAATTTTAAATTTCGAAAATGTCTTTTTTTTTTAGAAATTTTTTCCCGTGATATTATGCTTTTATTGGGCCAGTTTTATGTTTTTTAACATTTATCTATCTCAATATTTTCTACTAATCTGAGCGGAAAATGATTTGGATGGGAAAAAATATGTAAAAAAGAATATTTTTGACTTTTAAAATTCGCTAGATAGTTAAGTATTTTAAAGTAATAAAAAATTACAATTAATAGAATGAAGCATCCGAGTATTGATTAAAATACTCACTTTTGGTAAAGCAAAACTAAGTTTTTATTTAAAGACCGCAAAAGTCAAAAAACTGAACAAATCTAATAGAAATCATTATCATATTCGAATTGAATTAGTCAAACTTAATAAAGATTGATTAATCAGCGCTCCGATAATTTTACTTTAATTTTTTGTTGCTCAATTTTATAATGAACAATGTGTTTCACATATTCGTTTTAAAATCAACTATTTGTGAAAATTTTATATTATATTTACACTAAGCTAAAAATAAAATGAAAAGAAAAAAATTGTCTGGTAAATAAATGTCAAAAATATTATATATCTTCTTTTGATAAAAATATAGATAAAATAGCACGAGTAACGCCAAGTGCTTTTTTTTATTAGCTACGACACTATCTATATATGTATGTACATATAAATAATATAAATAGAAGTTTTGAAAACCGAAAGCAATTTTTTATGCGACGTACTGCATTATTCGAGGTCATTCCGTATTATATTAAATGTAATGGGTAAAATTTTAATATTATAATTGTTGAATAGTAACAATTTCGTCGATTTTAATTTGAAGCGTATTCTTTCTGCATGAATTTCTGTAAAAATAGGAAAATTATGTGCTTTTAAAAATAATGTAAGAAAATTTCGCAGAGCAGGGCAATCTAAAAAAATCTAGAAACGTCTTCATATTACATCGCTTAAGTACATAAATTAAATAAAACAATTTTATTTTTTATAAAAAAAGTAATATTTTTAGACAATTTTACGTTTCAAGACTTTTGGCGCAAGCGCAATATAAAAATGAGCAGCAATTGACGCACATGAAATATTTACACAATTAATATTGAACAATGGCATAAATTCGTGCCCGATTTTCATCCGTGTTTTAACGGTAAACGGGCATGAACTTATGCAATCATCTAATACAATTAATTGACATTAATAACAGTCAAAACGCAAAACTGGAACATAAACATAGTCTATATATATATATATATATTTAGAATTTCTCTTGTTGCCTCGACGTAGCGTTGGTGATGTAATTGTAAGTTTACATGATCATATACATATGTAACTATCATACTATTACATATAATGTTGCTTGTAAACGCGCCTTTTGATGTCAATATTAAGAACAGTCAATTCGTATAATGTTGACACATTTCGGCTACGGATTTGTGATTGATTAAGTATATATGTACATATTTGCTGTCGAAAAAAAATCTGTAATATTATAGTCCACTGTAGGAAAATTCTTAGGCAAAACGCACTTGCTGTCCCCTATATCCAATTTCAACCAATAGCATTTTGCACGTACAATGTTCTTATTTTATGCATGGAATGCTATTGATCGAAATACGGTATAGGGGACAGCATGCACTTCGTCCTCCTACAGCGGATCAACTATATATATGTATGTATATATACATATGTAATTTTTTTTAAGTTAACCCTTTGAATGCTGACCAACGCTGATCGTCGTTTTGAAAAACACCGATAGGCGTTGTATTTTGAGCATGTACAAATTAAACAAGAATACTACCCGCTAAGCCTTTCCAAGTAGCATTGAAAAACATGGGTCGTGTAATCCGTGTCAATGTGTATAAAGACTGGTTTATACCGGAATTTCTGAATTTATAACCATAGCAGAATTTCCCAATGGAAATCCCTAACTGCAGAGTATTTTAGATTGTGGCTTGGCATTTAGATTGCGAGCATTAAATTTGAACAACAATGAAGAAGATGGAACTATGTATGTAGTTTTGGAAAAATACATTCATTAATCGACTTATTTTGCTTGTTTTATTTGTTGCAAGATATAATAGAGAGTCTAAACACGCCTATACAAAACTCGTAATCCTCGGCCGTAGTGATCTCGGATTTGTTTGGGTTAGCTACAATTTTTATACCTGCTTTCTTTAGATTTCAAAATAATTCTAGTTGGAAATTTTCAGCGTGGCGGGCTTTCAACAGAAAAGACGTCAGCACTCAAAGGGTTAATGGATTTGAGCACCATGTAGCACGTGTACAAGCGTTTTAATATTTAGGTAAGTAGAGAACGTTTCATTTCTAAAGGCCTACTTCTACTTCGCGGAAAAGATGCGCACACTAGTTTCGTGTACTGAAAGACGTTTCTGCGCATCGTTTCCAAGGAGTGGGGGGTGGGCCTTTATAAATGGAGCGTTCTCTATCAAAGTTGGAGAATTGTTTAGATCAATTTTTAGACGGACCTGCAAAGAGTTTCCAGGCGAGCCAGGGTCTGAGGTGGGTGGTGTGAGAGGGCCCATGTAGAAGGCTCTCGAGATGGAGGGCGGGGGCACCGGGGGCGCGGGGGAGTAGGGCATCTGCGGGGGGTAAACGGGGGTGCGCACACACTGGTGCTCCTGCTTGACATCGAGGGGAGCCAGTAGGGCCCCCGAAGACATGTTTTCGTCGACCTCGAGCTTGACGAAGGGTCCCAAGGGCGCCAACATGGACGCATTCTCCGGGTCTATGTTTCTTATCGACGAGGCTATGTCCTCCCATAGTGCTGGTCTTAGAAATGCGTCGTCGCATCTTCCGGTTCCGTTCTCGAATATATCCAGTTCCATGGAGGGGGAGCTCTCCCCCTCCTCCTTGCCTAGCAGGCTGTCCAGTTCGCTCGTCTGAAAACAAAATGCAAATACATGTAGTCGAAACGTTACACAATATCACTGCTAAAATGGCCATTCGCGAAAATATTCGTCAGCAGACAAATCGGTGGACAAGGTTCTAGCAATTGGTTGTTCGTAAATTAGGGCTACCATGCTGGTTGACTGGGACATGTCAAAGCTTATTTATTTATTTATTTACATACATATATACCAGGAAGGCCTTACAGGTAAATCCCAATGCGCCTTCCTGGCCAATTACAAATACAAATACAAATGCAGCATTTTTATAACAAGTCGTTGAATTGCGAGGCACCGAAAAACTCGCAAATTAACGAGACATCTATGAATTGTACATAAATTTTATTGCACATCAATCAAACTTCAAATAGTGGTGACATAGTAGGTAGGAAGGATTTTTAGCCCATTTTTTTTTTCCGGGAACCGTTTCAACAATGAAATCAGAGAAAATTGGCAAACTCTGATAGGAAACGATCAACCTGGAGTCACAAATCCAGGTCTGACCAACAGCATACTCTGAAAAATTCATTTTCATTCAGGGATTGAACCCGGCACCTTCTTGACGCTAAGCAGAAGCTTAACGACCGAGCTATGCTGCTGGCTATGTTACTATATTATATGTATGTAGTTCTGAACCTCAGTGTATCAGTTGTCCCGGTTCATGGTGTAGCGTGAGACTTACGACTAGAGGTAAGACCGGAAGCGTGCTTTTTTTTAAGGAAACAGGGCAAAATACAAAGCTAGAGAGCATAAAAAAAGGTTCATTATAAAAATGAACAAAGCACGGCGAACAATGATCAATGAACTGCGCAAAGTTGGTCCGCTCTTTGCTTACGAGAACCGAGCATTCTGTCGCATTTTTGCAATAATTTCTTTATTTTTTAAAAATTATTTCTTAGTATAAACTAACATGGGAACACGGAGAGTATCCGCTCTCTAAGTGCATTCGGGGGGTGTACAATGGAGACCCCCGAATTGGCCTAACGGGACTCGGTAAGTGCCCGCTAGAATTCTCAGAACCCGGGCGAGAGGGTGAGACTCACTTAGAAACTGTACGTACGATCGGGGAAGCTGTGGTGAGCAACTTGTAATTTATAAGGAGATACACCGATTATTACGGAGTGAGCGCTGGCTACATGTGGACCTGTGAAGCCTTTCATTTGGATCCTGAACTCACCCCTACGCAACAATATTATTACAATATATTTCAATGCAAAGTCTTTAATAATATTGCTGTAAGTTTTATTGTCCATAACATGACGTTGACAATTACTTTTATCGTCAAAAAACATAACTTCCCATAATATTAATTAACAAAAAATATAATTTCCATATAAATTTACGTAAAATGTACATGCTATCGCGTTCACCCCCCCCCCCCCCCCCCCCAATTCGACACGCGATAGCCAATTACATTTCGTTTCAGTTTCGCATTGCATTTTGGTCAAGAAATACAACATTACTCGTGCGTATAGCAGTCGGTAGAATTTGATTTTTTGTTTGTTTTGAGTTCGTGTTTCGTATTTTGAAATATTTAAATTAATTAAATTTTAATATAAAATACTTTAGTTGTTGATATTATTAATATATTTATGGAATACTTATATATTTTATATTAATGGAAATTTATATTTTTTAGACGGTAAAAGTAATTGTCAACGTTATGTTATGGACAGAAAAACTTACAGTAATATTATTAAAGACCTTGCATTGAATTATATTGTAATAATATTATATAGCATGAATGCGAAATTTTGCTCGGTTCTCGGAAAGTGTCAGGCTACATTAGATCGACTACAATTGCAAATATCAATGTTCTAGCTTTTGGTTTTCGATTCTAAATTTGCTATATTTCAATAAGTAGTGGGTAATGGGAGTAATTTGAATTCGGAAAAAATGATGATGGGACAAAATTGATATTCAAATACAATGCAACTTCGAATAAGCTTGATATATTATATTTGTTCCAGAAACATTAAATAAAATTGAAATATACGAATTTCAATTTAAGCATAGTTGTATACTATGATACTGTATAAACATGGAGTTTTTTTTGGCAAACACGTTTATTTTGATATGTAATGTAAATGCGAATTGGACCTTCTTGAGTTTGAATTAAACAGGGTTGAACTGACTGGACCGAAATGAACCCAGAACAGGGTCCACACAGCAAGACACCATTAGATCAGGGGTCACAATTTCGACGAGTCATTCTCGAAAATCAAAATTCATTCAACGGACAGAGGTGTTCCAACTTTGGACCTGGGATCGTCGAGATGATATTCGACTTGGTATAGGAAAAATTCGCTTCTGAGCCCACGTAAATTAATATCTAGATGTTTGAATACATGTACACACATACAATTGCATTCTACAAATCCACAGTTTTAATTTAGGACCAGCAAATTGGCATGCTACATATCTCACGGTATTAAATGTAACTTAGTATTATTCAAAGCCAATTACAAACATCGACCACTAAACATTACAATCATCATAGAGACACACATATATGGATACATTTTTGTAGCATTTTTAAATAACAAAAAATCATGCGATGCTGTGAACTCAAATTTTGCGAGAAATAGGACAGGATTGCCAATTTTTTGGAACCGTTTTCAATGAAATCAGATAAATTGAAAAATTATGAAAGGAAACGATCGCCCTTGAAGTCACATATATAAGGTCTGGCCAGCAACAAAGCCAGGGATACAACCCGTGACCACACAATCGAAAGCATTAGTCGCTAACCACTGATCTGTGTTGCTGGTTAAATTTTAATTTAGATTAAGTTAAATTTGAAATTAAATTCAAATACTGGTACCAAATGAAGGTAGGTGGCCAATTTGGTATGAACCATTTCAACAATGAAATCAGATAAATTGGCAAACTCTGATAGGAATCTATTGACCTGCATACATACATATATCCAAGGCCAGGCCAGCGACACTTGATCAGGGTTCGAACCCGTGAACCCTCAGTTGTTTGCATTATACGCTAACCACTTAGCTATTTTGTTGTTTATATTTATTTATTTAAAGTTTGAACCGTTTTAGAATTTCAGGAATTCCTAATGCGGCACAATGGTCGAAAATATAACAGAGAAAAAACTAAAAGTATATTAGTTATACAGGAATGAAATAATTAATTAAACATAATAAAACAATAGAAGTATTTAAATATAATAATATATGTATTAAAGGAGAAAAATTGGGAATGTCTTGCATCAACAGTCAGCACCAATTTATATTTGTACAAGAACCAACCGTGAATACAAAACATCCCCATGAGGCCCAAATAAAAGAGAAAATATCAAATTCACTCATAAATCACATCCAAATATGAAAATAATAATGAGCGCAGGCTACCAGACAAATAGGTTAAATAGGTAAAAATAATAACCGATAATCTACGTTCACCGAGGTGGAAAATATTAGATTCACTCACGGCAGCAACAATTTCATTGAGAAGTCAGATAGCTCTTGGAATATGAACCATCCGATAAAGAACTATGCGGGCAGGAGGTACAACTATCAATGATTATGTCTAACATAAATAAATAGTGTCCTTAGAGTATGATATGTCAAAAATCAAAATCAAATCACAGCAGCGTTTTAAACATTGCAATTAATATAAAAAAAATGATCGTTCTTTATAATTGGACTTATGTTTACTGTCTTTCAAGTTCTTTTGACGTTTAGTTTTAACTATAGTCTTACGAGAATTGCACGCATTCGTGCAATGTGTTGTAACATTGTAAAGGACGTAAAATAGTATATATATTTTTTTTTTTATTATTTCTTATTTAACTATATAATATTATTATAATATAATACAATGCAAGGTTTTTAATAATATTACTGTAAGTTTTGCTGTCCATAACATGACGTTGACAATTACTTTTATCGTTTAAAAAATATAAATTTCCATTAATATAAAATAGTACCGTTTACCATGCACCCTTTTTTTTATCTTTCAACTTAAGATCTTTCGATTTTCGATCTTTGCCTTCCGATATTTGCTTTTTCGATCTTTTGACTTTCAGCGCCGTGATATATATGAAATAGGCTATTTTGAATTTGAGCAATTTATCAAGGACCATTTGTGACGTACATATGTTGCATCAGATGGTACTGTATTTAGAGTACTGATACACATATGTAGTTCAGAAATACATAGATACTGGTAATGGGTTTGAGGAGATGGTTTCTATGGAGAGCTACGTATTAGGTATGTACTTACGTACATGTAATTAATTATAAAGTTTAAGGGCGAGTGGATTGTGCCGATCGATGCGACTTGTTCCACATATTTGTCAGTGTCTTTCTCTCGACGGAAAACAAAATTATAATAATTGGACGAGTGTCCGTTGGTTTCTTATCATCGCGGTGTAGTAAAAAGTTGTACCCAAAGAATAGCATTGTAATTTGGTGGTCGAATTAGCATACAATGAGATGAGAGCCGCGTGGGCGCTTTACCGCTGATTGTCGTTCGGTTTGGTTCACTCGTGTTTCTCCTCACATACACACACACACACATTGACAAAACTGTGACATACCAACTGGAATGAAGTGCTTAGAGCTATTTAGAATATCACCGATTGGAAAATAGTTAATTATTCAGCAGATTAACCAGTCTGTTGTCCGCCGATCGTGCTATGATTCGTGCACTGTCGCCACTTCGAAGCTCACCCAAAACTTTCAAGGTGTGCGATGGTACAGTTGAAGTGTATCTTCCAGTTGTAATATATTTTGACTGGTTGGTTAGCCAGCAGCATAGCTCGGTCGTTAAGCTAACATATTAGAGGGGTTTGGTGCATCCGCTCTAAAATCGTTAGATAAACGAACGACAGATTAACAGAACGGCAGCTTTAAACGTAATTCTCGTTTTCTCGAATGATAGATGGCACATCAGATGACGAGTAACCTTTCGATGTGCACAGATGCAATTATTAAAATGGTGATTATTAAAACTGAGTTGGATCTTTCCGGCGAGTTTAATAAGGCAAGATTCGGAACTTATCGAAAGCAGCCGTCCGTTAATCTGTCGTTCAATTTGTCTGGCGATTTTAGAGCGGATGCACCGCATCCATATTGGAGATATACATATGTATGTAGGTAGGTAAGTCATACGTTATTTCATATCATCGTATATATATAATAGCGCTATTGTGTGTGTCTGTATGTCTGAGTTAGCATGCGATACCGCTCACCGTACGATAATAGTCGTTTCGATTCGATATATGCACGTCACTGTTAAAACGCTGCCAACAAAAGTTACTAATATATTACGAGCATATCAACAAAAAACTTCTATAAATACTGTTTGCTACCAGTGTTTCCTCTAGGGTAATAAGTCTCTGAGCATTTATCGCCATCTATTGAAAATTTATTTAATTAATAAATTAATTTTTCTATTGGTGTTTTATATTGTTTACATTTTATTTTTTATTTTTTTACATATCATATCTAACGCGTCACTGTAGCCAGTCACACAATTACAACACAACTAAAGGTATATTAGCCGTTAAGCTTTTGCTTAACACCGAGAGGCGCCGGGTTCGATCCCATGAGCTGACTTTCGATTGAAAAGAATTTTTCTGAGTACATCTATAGTACTGCTGGTCAGACTTCGATATTTGTGCTCCAGGTCGATCGTTTCCTATCAGAGTTTGCCAATTTTTTTGATGTCATTGTTGAAACGGTTCCCGATTAAAATTGGCTAAAATCCTACTATGTCACCACTATTTGAGTATGATTAATGTACAATAAAATGTATGTGCAATTCATATACATATGTCTCGTAATTCAGCGACTTGTATAATAAAAATGCTGTATTATTTGTAATTGGCCAGGAAGGCGCATTGGGGTTACCTGTAAGGCCTTCTTGGTATATGTATATGTAAAGTCATTGTTTAAGTCATTATATTCCATCTAACCTAGTACTAACTACCATTATAGTTGGTGTATTTTCAGTTGTAATATATAATATGTTGACTAGTAGGAATTTATTCCATCTAACCCATGTAAGTTGATTCATATCGCGAATTACATTCGAACTAGTCCAAATATATTACAAATGAAAATAAAATTCAGTGGTACCAGGTTAGATGTTAAGGTTAGGTTTTCGTAAAAAACGTCACTCGACTGGTAAATTTAGTTGGAAAGACACATTTTTGTGTTAAACACATTCTTTGAATTGAACACATTACAATACGATACTCATTACCTTTATTCATAATACCTAGCAAATATTAACGCATTATTTAATTCTAAAGCATTCGTAAAAACATCCCACCTGTTAAAACTCAACTGTTATATTACAACTGGCGCACATTGTTGAAAGTGTATTTGCGCTTGTAGAGTTATAATTTACAAGTTGAATTGTTTTCGACTATGAACGACCTGAAACCCCAGTTGGAATACATATATTACAAATGAAAATACACTTCGACTGTAACATCGATACGATAATTTAATGCAATTTTGTAATACATTATTATACTACCACTTGTTGTGTTCAGCTCTACGTATTATATTACATAAAGTATCATATTATTGAAGGGTTGAAATAGTAAGTTTTGCACAAAATATAATCTAATCTAAAAGGAAAGAAGAAATGAATGCGTACTTTGTTGAAATACAAAACTGTGTTCATTAAAAAAACATATTTATATTCAATTAGATTTTGCTTTAGATCGACTTTAAAGGGTTTTTATTCGAAAATAATATATTTGTATAAAATGTAACATACATATATGTACAGCAAAATAAGTTTTTTTCTTATTTTGCTGTATATGTTACAGTCCAAGTGTAGATTTCGTTCGTTCATTAGCATACTAGTTAGTTCATATTCGAACCAATCTGGTCAGTTATAGTGTGCATAAAAAAAACAAATTGACAAACGAACTGGTTTGTTCATGCACAAACTATTAGGCATTAGATTAAATATCCAGTTTATGTATGTATGTGTGTACATAAACTGGGTTGCAATATTAACTAGATATGAAATTTCAGTTCAATACACTGAAAGGTTTCGGAGAAAAACTCAAAAAATCTTTATCCAAGTAAATTTCGATTTGTAAAATGTTGAATTTAATTTGAAAAGTGTAGAATTTGATATATAAAATTTCGAATTTGGAGTGTTATTGCCAATTATTATTTTCAATGAATAATTATTGCCCAAATTATTATTTTTAATGAATATTTCCGTACGCTGCCTAACCGTCTGAAATTATATGCGAACCAGGCAGTATATGTCGGAGTATTTCATCAGGTAAAAGTCGAGTTAATTCAGGGCACGGCAATACTTAGAGTACTCACAAACAGCAACCAATGACCGGAAGGAGCGGGTCGACTGAGCCAAGAGGGTACACCCTGTCGACAATTACGACTTTTACCGTTTTTTTATTAAATTTATTTGAATCGAAATGTAACTTTCATAGAAAATTTCCCAACAGTTCCCAACCAACAATACTTACATACATACAAAGTCTCTTTCGAAACTATATATTAGTTTAATAGAAATTTATATTTTTAAGACGATAAAAGTAAAAAAGACGTTCAAAGTTTTGACATGTTTACGAAATTCTCAACCAAAGATATACACATACATACTTACATAAATACAAAGTCTCTTTCGAAATTACATAGGGGTCTATCTCAAGGGACCGAAAGTGAAATGGTCGAAAAAGCAAATATCGGAAGGCAAATATCGAAAATTGAAAGATCTTAAGTTAACGTGTCTTATCGACACGACGTAAAAAAATTCACGTCGTGTCGATAAGAATTTCAGTAACTGATACCAAGTTTCAGTTCGATAGGATTAACGGTGTTGAAAAAATCCCCAAAATACACAGACATACACACACACACACACATTTTTTCTAGATCATGAAAACGTGATCAGTAATCGATTCTGAGTTCGAATCAGTCAAAATCTCGAGTTTGAATTTTCGCATGATCACAAAACTTCATCTATTGTTACTACGTATATAGATAAAGTAAAAAGGGTGCATGGTAAACGGTACTATGTATATATAATATATATATATATATATATATATATATATATATATATATATATATATATATATATATATATATCAGTGGCATGCGGTGAAATTATCTCTCTTTTTGTCATACAGTCTTGTTTAATGTGCGCGCGCAGGATACGGGAGGAAAAGCCTGTTCCTCTTGTTCCCGTTGTATCCTGCTCGCGCAAATTAAGTGTACGACGGGGGGGAGAGAGAGTTTTACCGCACGCCACTGATATACATATATAATATATACTAACCGTTTTTCATATGTATGCATGATAAACGAATATTTTCGACTTTTTTACGGTCACCCATTACATAGATTTTTAATTCGACTTCATCGTTTATCAGTAGATAGTTTCATTATTTTATTGATCTGTAGAAAAAATAAACAAATTGTATATAAATTTTAAAATAAAATTGAATTCATTTGTTTTGTTTTTTTTTCTTTCTATGCGTCATTTTTGTATCTATGGACGATGAGGTACAGCGCTGTGATAACTCAACACGGATTATTATAATTTAACTGGTTCAATAATCGAAACGGAAAAACGTAGACCGTTATTGTGGCGACGCGCGTGTGGGGTGGGGAGGACGTCGTCGAAGAAAAGGCGTCACCCGTGCGCCATCTTGTTTTCAGAGCGGCCAATGGCGGCTCGGTGCGCGCGCATCACTTCCGTCCCTCATTAGCGATCACTTCCGGAAAAGCCGACGATGGAACGCGCGACCCAGATTCGCCCATGTCCGATCGAAACATCACACACAGAAACGCGACAAATGTCCACGAACAATCAAATAACATGAACACATCTACACGTTTTCATCTACATATTTTAAATAAATTGACACCGGCCGTTACCGTAGATTTGAATGATACTCGTATATACTCGAATTCGAATTCGTTTCTGAGATGCAATTCTTTTGTTAAACATTGTTTTGGCAACATATTAATGTGGGATTTAGTTTTTTATGTATGAATAATTACGTTGGCACGCTTGATTAGAATGAATGATGAGGTTGGTAATGTTTAGTATGACGCTTAGACCGTTGCGGCGCTCAGATTAGTAAACAATGTTCCAGACCGCTTATAAAGTTTCATTTTATACTGCCGCCTATGTAAGATCCTACATTAAAAAAACAATAATATATATAAAAACGGACGGGATGTGGGTATGTGACATGTGGCAGACCGTGGACACAAAGCCGATCAGAGTCGAGGAGACGCCGGTAGCGGAATTCGTTTCTGAGATGCATTTCTTTTGTTAAACATTGTTTTGGCAACATATTAATATGGGATTTAGTTTTTTATGTATGAATAATTACGTTGGCACGCTTGATTAGAATGAATGATGAGGTTGGTAATGTTTAGTATGACGCTTAGACCGTTGCGGCGCTCAGATTAGTAAACAATGTTCCAGACCGCTTATAAAGTTTCATTTTATACTGCCGCCTATGTAAGATCCTACATTAAAAAAACAATAATATATATAAAAACGGACGGGATGTGGGTATGTGACATGTGGCAGACCGTGGACACAAAGCCGATCAGAGTCGAGGAGACGCCGGTAGCGGAATTCGTTTCTGAGATGCATTTCTTTTGTTAAACATTGTTTTGGCAACATATTAATGTGGGATTTAGTTTTTGATGTATGAATGATTACGTTGGCACGCTTGAGTAGAATGAATGATGAGGTTGGTGATGTTTAGTATGACGCCTAGACCGTTGCGGCGCTCCGATTAGTAAACAATGTTCCAGACCGCTTAACAAGTTTCATTTTATACTGCCACCTATGTAAGATCCTACATTAAAAAAATAATAATATATATAAAAACGGAAGGGATGTGGGTATGTGACATGTGGCAGACCGTGGACAAACAACCAATCAGAGTCGAGGAGACGCCGGTAGCGGAATTCGTTTCTGAGATGCAATTCTTATGTTAAACATTGTTTTGGCAACATATTAATGTGGGATTTAGTTTTTGATGTATGAATGATTACGTTGGCACGCTTGAGTAGAATGAATGATGAGGTTGGTGATGTTTAGTATGACACCTAGACCGTTGCGGCGCTCCGATTAGTAAACAATGTTTCAGACCGCTTAACAAATTTCATTTTATACTGCCGCCTATGTAAGATCCTACATTAAAAAAACAATAATATATTTAAAAACGGAAGGGATGTGGGTATGTGACATGTGGCAGACCGTGGACACACAACCAATCAGAGTCGAGGAGACGCCGGTAGCGGAATTCGTTTCTGAGATGCAATTCTTATGTTAAACATTGTTTTGGCAACATATTAATGTGGGATTTAGTTTTTGATGTATGAATGATTACGTTGGCACGCTTGAGTAGAATGAATGATGAGGTTGGTGATGTTTAGTATGACACCTAGACCGTTGCGGCGCTCCGATTAGTAAACAATGTTTCAGACCGCTTAACAAATTTCATTTTATACTGCCGCCTATGTAAGATCCTACATTAAAAAAACAATAATATATTTAAAAACGGAAGGGATGTGGGTATGTGACATGTGGCAGACCGTGGACACACAACCAATCAGAGTCGAGGAGACGCCGGAAGCGTGGTAGCGGAGAAGTAGGGGGGGGGGGGGGTGGAACGTTATGTGATGTCAGGCAGAGCGACGACAGGCATGTGCGACGTCAGGCCGATCGACGGATGACACACACACATTAATTCATCATTTCGAACGGGTGAATTACCTTACATATATAACTTTATTATATAATATATAACTTTATTTTATTCGTGTATCAATTCCTTTACAATTTCACCCACTAAAATCAACGGGTACAACACTAGTATATTATAATTATAGTTACAAAATGAAAAAAAAGTAAAACTAACATATGTTGTATGCCGTGATTGTAATTATATTCATAGCCAGCAGTATGGTTCGGTGTTTGTGCTAATTCTGAACCACCGAGAGGTCCCCGGGTTCTAGTTCTGGGTTGACCTCGATAGAAGATAATTTTTCGGTCAGACTTGGATATTTGCGACTGAGTCCATCTTTTCCTATCAGAAGTTGCCAATTTATCTGATTTCATTGAAACGGTTTCAAAAAATTTGCACCCCTGTCCTATCTCTCTCCGAAAAGTCGAGTTATTCAGCATCTCGATTTGCGCTGATTTGTATAAACAATGCAAATTTGTCCGTAGATGTCTCTGTGGGTGTTAATCGTTGTTTGTATTTGCCTTGTATAATTCTAACAATGTTTGACCATAGATGCCATATTTAATATAAATATATTTAATTAATAATTATGTATCTTATATGGAATTAATAATTCTCAATATGTATAGCACACACAGAGTAGTTTGACAAGTCGAGTGTGCATGATTAAATGATATATACGTATGTATAAATGTATTAAAATAGTATATATTAGCTCAGCAGTAATGCGTTCGAGTTATCAGTAGGAGGCTCACGAGTTCGAGACCCACTCGAGGTGAACATTTTTTTCTGGTTTTTGTATCGTATGTATGTATCTAATAGCTTTACCACAAACAAACAAATAAGCGAAAAGTTGGAATTGGGCTATTATATATAAAATATTATGATATTTCTCGATTGATTGTGAGCAGACCAGTTACTACGCTACGGCAGAAAAGTCACCAGACACTCATCTGGCGATTCGCTTGCAAACTTTAGGTGAATGACCACCTTGGTGAAATTTTCTCGGGAAAATGTTACGGGCTATTTTCAAGCATACATAGACTTGAATGAAAACACAATTTTAACGTTTGTGTATAGAAGTAAAGTCCGCTTGCCACCGTGGTATTGTTAGTGTCGACATTTGTCGTTTTTATTTGCTCAAGAATTATTGTCGACACACTGTGTTTGAATAACGTTTTGCGTCTAATGAGCGACCGGTAGCCGTACTAATGCACCAAGCAGTCTGCTTGCCCAAATTGAAAAATGGGGACGAGCTGTCTAAAAAGTACCAGGAGATGAAAGAATATAAAAAAACCAAACGTATATATGTACATATATGTATGTATATATCGTAGTGGTAAGTTACAATTAAGATAGCCAGAGACCCTACGAGAGATCTATGTACTGTATATATGTATCTGTCGATAGATTTCCACTTGAAAGCGCACCTTTACGACGAGCTTTCCCATTTTCCGGGTCGATTGGATTCTTATGAGAGTTTTCATTTTCATTTTTTTCAGCTGGTCGGAGATAGGGGTCGGGACAATGCAGAGGCGCAAAACCATTGACAGAGGGGTAGGCAGGGGTGAGGTTGGGTTCCAACACCAATATCCGGCTTCGACAAATCGTTATTTGAACGCATGCTCCGTTACGCTCGACTTCATTGAAACAATGAACTGTTCTGGCCGCCATTGTCTGACGTCCCTCCCCTTCCCCTTCCCGCGGCCTTCCACCGTCAAATTGCCGATTATTTTGCAACAGTGCGATTATTGAACGTGTAATGAAGACTTTTGAATGCTGGGTTAACAATTTTCAGGCAGAATTTGTGTCCCCTTGTCAAAGAAAATGGACAAAGAAAATGTTTGCAAAATGGCGTTTTGACATTCGAACTAAAATAATTATTAATTCAATTTTCTGAACTTAACTATATTATCAAAAAATATACAAAACTTTTATCAGATATCTCATTTAAAAAAAATATATTACATGTATCGAAAGGGTACAAAGGAGAATCACAAATATTCTTTCTGAACTTATGTAAGTCACTTTCTTATAACGAAAGATAATGAATCTCACTACACTGGAGACGAGAAGAATAAGAGGCAATCTTATTACATTCAACGAAAACACTCACCTCAGACGTCACTCGTTTAGACTCCAAAAAGAAAAATCTAATAAATTGATGAGAAATTCATTCTTTTCAAACAGAGTGGTTTCAGTTTGGAATAGTCTTCCCAATGATATTGTAATTTCTGACAAAATTAATATTTTTAAGAATAAGCTTGATGTATTTCTTAAACTTAAAGGATTTCTGTAATTCTTCTTTCCCATTATCTTATTTCTGTTTCTTGTTTACTTTTTTTCCATTCTTATTTTAATTTTTATTTTAATATCATCATTTTGAATGTATTTTACTTTTTTTTCTCATTTAATTTACAAATATGTATAAATCAAACCTCTTGGGTCTATCGGATTTGCTGCCTCCCCCAAGTATGTTAAATAAAATAAATAATTGTAAACGTCTCATCGTAGACTTTGCAGCAGAGGAACTATTGTGTTTTAACCAAATACGTATTTTTTTTTATTTCAATCGAACATGTATGTAGACTCGCCTTTACAGAACGCTTCAAAGCGACGAATGCAATAATACAGATACAATACAATAATACAATGAATACAAGAATATTTATACAATGCGAATTCATACAAACGTCATCTACATTGACATCTATGGAGAAATTTTGCAGCATTTTTTATATAAATTGGCGAACCTCAAGACGCTGAATAGTTTGAGATTTGCAAGAGAGATTGGATAGGAGATACCAATTTACAGGAACCGTTTCAATGAAAATCAGAAAAGTTTGAACTCTGAATAGAAACGATTGACCTGGAGTCACAAACCACGGTCTGGCCAGCAGCTACTAGTGGGAATCAAACCGTGACCACTCCGCTCGAAAGCATAATATGTTAACCACTAATCCACGCTGCTGGTTGTCAAATAAAACGATAAAAAAGCTAGTAATCAAACGATAAAAAAGCGTTGAAATAAATAGCACTTCAAACGCGTTCGAACTTAATTATTATAATTTAATTCACTTGTTTATTTTTATTAAATTTCAGTCGATTAATAACTGACGAGCCTCACAATAGGCAAAAATTGTACGCGAGTTTTTAACGTTTCAATCAATCATCAAATCAATGCAATGATACCGTTCGTGAATCAAACTGAAGATTTTCAACAAGATTAATCTCAATCCATGTGTTGATTAAATTTGTATTCAATATTAAAATACATGTACTTCATTTGCATACATATTTCGTTGTGCTAAAATTTTCCATCGCGTGTGAAAAAAAATTCATTTGTTTTGTATGAAGTGAATTTAAATTTTAAAAATAATTGATATAATTCTAAACGGTATCAAAAATAAATATCAGTGTTTGTTAAATTACGTGCAATCTTTTTAAAAGTTTATTGAAGAAGATGATTGGCAAAGGCGCTTTAACCATTGCTATGGAGAAAACATAGATCTGGTGAATTTTCACGCTTTATATTGCTGTGCAACTTTATTTAACAATATTGCTAATTTTAAATTTATTATTCAACTTTTTAGGTTGCAGTGAAGGTAGGAGATATAATTTCACTTGTGGATATAATTAAATGTAAGCATGTTTTATTTATTTTTAAACATACGCAAACAAATTATTTCAATAGATTTATTGCTTAAATTTTGTTTTGAGAATTCTAATGATTTCATGTAAGATGTGGACGAAAACACATATGGAAATTATATGTACATATGTAAGTACCGTTTGTAAATACAGACTTGGACAAATAAATGTATACCAATAGTATTTGAAACAGCTACTACCTATTGCATCTTACTAGGAATTCCTCTATTGTTTAACTGTATTTTCATTTATTATTTAAAAAATATACAAAATTGACCCTTTTTCATAATCAGTGGTTTCCTCTCGTTGTTTATTTTTCTTTTTTGGTTTTTTTGAATGAAGTGCATCTTCTTTTATTGCAAAATGCCAATAAAAAATACATGAGAATCGAGTGAAGATTATTTAACAGGGTTCAGATTATTTAAATAAATTTTCAAAGGTTGGGATAAATAAAAATGTCCAAATAACTTTAATTATTGCGATGTGTGGTCTAAACTAGATTCATCATCATCATCATTATCTACAGCCATTCACCATCCATTGCAGGATAAAGGATTTTCCATCCAACACGATTCCACTCGTCTCTGTTTTGCGCAACTCTCATCCATCTCACCCCACACATTTTCCCATTTTCGTCTACTTATCTTCCCTGCGGTCTTCCTTTTACCTTTTTGCATTCTTTCGGGTACCATTCTACCACTTTTTTCGTCCAACTTTCGTCCATTCTTCTAGACACCCGCCCATTGCCATTTCAATCTCTTCATTCTATCAACTATATCCAATAAGCTTGTCATACTTCTCACCCACGTATTCCGTTTCCTGTCTTTCCTCGTTATGCCAAGCATACAAAGTTTCATACATTTTTGTTTGCATTGAATTTAGTGTAGCAACTTGGCGTTCAATGTCTAAGTTTCACATCCATACGTCATCACTGGCAAAACACATTGATCGAAGATCTTTTTCTTCAGGCAAAGTGGCATTTTTGATTTAAAAACCGCATTCATTCGTCCAAATGCACTCTATCCTAATTTAATACGTCTCTTTATTTCCTCTTCATTACTACCGGACTTGTCTACTATTTGTTCTGAATATAAATAACTATTGACTACTACTACTACTACTATTTTGTCCTCTACTGAAATGCTATCAGGCACGCAATAGTTATTGAACATATTGGTCATATCTACGTTAATTTTTAATCCCACTTTCCTATTTTTTCTGTCCAGTTGTGTTAGTCTGTTAAGTAAGTCAGCTGGATCGCGAGCTATTAAAACTACATATACATATGTATCTACGATTTATAATATCTACTATACATATAAACTAGATTTAATGGACACAATACAAATTGATTCTATAAAAAATCGATCAAAAACGGGAAGAATAACACTATCCCAGACTTTTTGAGCTAGCATTAGAAGTGAAAAGGCAATGAAATATAAAATTTTCTTCGCGAATCGTAAGAAATCGTCTGACGGAAACTGGATTATGGGATTGTAGGGTCAAAAAGAAGCCGTTGCCTCTTGTTTTAAAAAAAAACATGAAATGAGTGTACAAAAAGTATCGAGAGGTTCGAGTTAAAAAGGTTAAACTTAGTTGTTGGGATAATATGTAGATGAGATGCTATTGGTCAAGAGGCGATTTAAGGGACAGCATGTACATTTTTCCAAAGTGTCTTTCTACAGTGGGTCAACAATACGTGAAAATTTAGCAAAAGGTAATAGATAATTTCGTCTTAAGTCCAAATAAAATATTATAAAAAGTGGTAAATTAAATATAACAATGTAATCTAAAAAGTGCCAGAAGTTCTGCATTATTCTGTATTTCTATGTCACATGTTGCGGATTAATTTTCGGATTTTTCGACCGTGATAGTATGATAAATAGAGTCGAATTCATCATTCGCACTTTTGAAAGCGATGTTAAAACCGTTTAAAACCTTCGTTTTGTTGACATTCCCACGCTTTTCACACGTACTTATTCGTGACCTTTTTTCCCATTTTGACGCGCATTTCGACATTCTTAAACAGTAAAAATTGTAATTTTTTTTATACCCTCTTACATTTTCAATATCGTACCGAATCTACTTTGACTGATGAGGATTATAGGATTAGTAATAAATAATAATAAATGCAACAAAAAAAAACAAAAAAAAAAAAAACACCGTATAGCGCAAAACGAGAGATTGTGCAAACGTTGCTGACCTTTCTCAGCTTTTTGTTTCCTTTGCTTATCGTAAACGTGCGACGTGCAAAAATTCGTTTGATCCACATGCCACTCGTCGACCGCAAAAGTGAGCCAAGTATCGAAAAATCTATTATGCACATTTTCGAAATTGATATCCACTACATATGTAATGGGAGGGTGCATGCTATTGTGCAAAATTAATTTACGTACATAAATCAATTACATATTAATGCATAACGGAGTTTCGACCGACGATTGTCGGCTATTGCCTTTTGCCGATACACTGATGGAATTCGAAAAACGGTAGGTTAGTTTGAATAGATAATCTATTATATGTAGGCATTGTTCTTCTTCTCTAGCACAGTATATAATATAATTGATGTCGTATGCATTCTGTTCGTCGCGTCGAGTTTCACCGCTTATTGCGATCGATTTTATTATCCATTTAAAATAGTTTTTTTTTCTATTTATACCGATGGGCTCAATTTTGTAATACGCTCGTGTACAATATTCACAGCGTGACTAAAGATAGACATTCATGGGGATATATTTTGGTAGACTAGTCTTTGGATGAAACTAGCAAAATATGTAGTGTAATATTTTGAGTCGCTACAAAAAAAAAACGTCGACACAACTAGGATCACCCTTTGTATTTTGAACAAACACAACTAGCTAGCTTTTGAGAAAATGCTGCCACAATAAAATTGGAGATCTGGCAATTTGTCATTCAAATTGAACACGTTCGAATAAGTTATTCCAAATTTCAAGTATCGTTTAAATGTATTTTTAGCAATACTGCGACGCTTCAAAATGTGCTCGGGCGGCGCCAGGTATTCGCGTGGAGTGATTTTTGTGTACGTATGTATGTATGTATGTACGTATGTACACAATAAAATAATCTGATCGGGTTCCAATTGGGAAACGTCGTGAACGACCAAATCAACTACCGAGCGTTTCGAGTTTGCCGATTACGTCATCTTTGAAAAATGTGTCTATAATTCAACCGCCATTTTATACATCAGTCACAGTAATGTAGCAATTTATTGTCGAATCGAACGAAAAAAAAACGCAAGAAAATGTGTGTATAATAATAATAAAGTCGACAGAAAAAATCCGCATAAGCTCGAGCGAGGTACTTACGCGGTGTGGTGCTTTTGGTCGAAATTTATTATATCGATACACATAATAATGAAGATTATTATTTGTATGTATGTATGTGTTTTTACATTTTTATCTATATGTATGTATCGTGATATTTACATATAGCTATTTAGTCATTTTTCATGAGTGACAAATGTACGTATTCAGGTAGAACCCATTTTATTTTATTCAAATTCCATCGAAAGTTATTTTTAAATATGTATTATATGTAAAACATAATATTTTTAGCAGTTATGTATTTTTCTTCAATTCTAGTATTTTCATGTTTTATTTTCGACATCTACATCAAGTTGAGAAATAAAAAATGGCAATTATCGAGGGTTTTTTTAGTAAAATTATAATAGAGCGAAAAACGTGAATCTTGACTTTTATCGATAGTCGTATCGAGGGAACGTGCCCCTTAAAAAAATTCATTAATTTTAAACAATGTCTTGTCTAATTGATTTTTCTCAATGAAAATTTTGGTAAAAAGTGGGTTTTTTTCATATATCTCTTTTTCTAGAATATTTTCGATTTTAAGGTATTTTTTTTTAAATAAACAGTTACCTGCTTATTTATATTCACGGCATTTTGCGTCAAGATTGGTCATTTTGGCCTTCTTTTATTTCTAAAAATTCACAATGTCTCTGGTATTTTTTGTATTTACATATATACTCGAGGAAGCTCAACGTCTTGTATTTTAAAAAAAAATCACGGGAACATGAAAATATTGCGATACTACGTACAAAGATAAAGTAAAAATCACTTCACCCATACAAACACCAAAACGTCAAGAATTCAAAATGGCGAAATGGTGACTTTTAATTCTCGTTAATCAGCTCGTTAACTACTCGTAAATGACTTATTTGAACCCAAATAGATTATTGTTAATTGTATTTGAATTTATGAAATGAAATTGAATTTATGAAGTCGAGATCAATCGTTTGGTTTGACAGTTTAAATCGATGACAATTTTTAAATCGTTTAAATCGATGACAATTTTTATTTAACGTTCCGTTCCATTAATGAAAATGCAAAATTCACGTTTTTCGCTCCGGCTTAGATACAATATGTATCTACATATGTATGTACATATACTAAATTAAAAAAATATTATTATATGAAAAAAATATACCTAATATAAAAATTATTTTGTTTAGTAACAAATATAATGTCGATATTTTATTTATTTTCATACAAATTGATATTTATTGTTAAAATCAAGTAAACTTGCAGTAAATGGATCTGGGGGCAAACGGATCACCCCTTAAATTTGGTGACACAGTTAAGTGTATATGTCATATTTTTCATCTTTCCCGTCATTAATTGCTTTTAAATTGACTCGGATGACAGTGATAAATTTCCAAAAACAGTATTTTTCTGTTAAATTCAATTTGGTGGATGTCCCTAACAATTATGTGCTTGCTAGACATCATCATTTGATGGCTTTACCTCCTGCTCGCACAGTTCTTTATCGAATGGCTCTTATTCCAAGAGTTATCCTACTTCTCAATGAAATCGTTGTTGCTGAGCCTGAATGTGAGATTTTCCACCTCAGTCAGCGTAGGTTATCGGATATTATTTTCATATATTTGTTAGATAGCCTGCGGTCATATATTTTTTTTATAATTGGACGTGATTTACAACCAGTATAACACCAGTATTGTAAAACGCAAAACATTATATTTAATGCTATGCGAGAAATTTCTCGAAATGAAGAAAAGTGGACTTACGCCAATTTCAAATATAATATAACGGCTCATATGTACATTTGTATGAATGAACATGTATTTTTGAGTTAATGAAATTTAAAGAAATGCAGGAATTTTATTTGTAATAACTTTACTATAAAATTTTCATAAAACATTGAAATAATTGGTAGTACTATTTTTCTTTCAAACAACACATTTGTAATTGCAATCAGTATACATACATACATCTAATATATAATTTAGAAAGAGACTTTGTATGTATGTACCTATGTTTGTTTGTTGAAACTAAAACTATTCAAATAAATGTAATACAATGTTTACTATTAGATTAGCCAGGCTTAAAAGCGGTTTATATTACAAATATTGAGCGAAGCCGAGTAAAACCACTAGTATGATATAAAGGACTAATAATAAGGAGAGAAGAAGATTTCATACAATTTAAGAGGTAGTTCATTTTCCCAACGTGCATTTTCCGCAGGTTTATTTTAAATAAAGAAAATGTACACACACAAACAACGCACATATGCATTTTTGTATGAAATCTATTAACTGCTTGAACTATTACATATTTTGAGTGAACATGTTTTAAGAATTTAAGCAATATGTATTGATGTGTAATATCAAAATCTTGACAAATACATATGTACGTCATACTTCATACTTGATCATAATAGGTTTTTGAGCTCTTTTTCCTATTATGCTGTAGATTAACATTAGAATAATATAATACTATGATTACTAACCAAATTAAATTAAATTGTAAAATAGAAAATGATCAGTAGATCATTAGCTATTAAAATAGATATAAGATGCATTGTGAACATAATTTCGTAATAATAAAAAGCATTTAAAATTCAAAAATACTTGATCATGGTATTTTTGCTCTTATTAGACGAGTGGCTCGCATCACTCGACGTACGGCGCCACACGCAAAGTACGCAAATACATACTCCACTTTACGGTTTCCCAAGATTTATTTTTTTTTCGGGAAAAGTAGACTGTTTTAAAAATCCGCTTGCATTCCACGAGTGCGTTTATCGCTTTATTGTTATTCGCTGGAGAGACAAGGCGTCCAAATAATCCGTTTTATGCGAGTCACGTGTGCACGCAGTACGAGTACACATAACGCAATGGCAGTGAACTCGTGCACGTACATACTGCCTACACGTATACACCATCATCTGAATCCGACCGTAATACATTGTATTTGTGCACGTGGATGTCTCTACCTATATTAATGTTAACGCTTGACCCAACGTCTATGTGTTCGGTTATACATAATGTGCTATCCCTCCTATAACGCGCTTTTGTGCGATGGCTCTTCTCTTCTGCGTCGCGAATGACTATTTTTGGACGGTGTTTGTTAATATGACGATGCTATTTACATATATACATTCGTTTAGGAGGATTCTTGGAATCAGTTTATGACCCACTTATGTATGTGTAATACATCCAGGTAATTTTTTTGTAAAGTGAATGTTTCTAATGATGTTATTGTATTTGAGTTGACCCCCCCCCCACCCGGCTAAAATTCGATAAAAAGGATTTGAATTGTAAGCAAGAGCTGATAGAAAACGTTGGAAAATGGTAAATGTTATAGTTGATCCGATGAAGCGTGAGACTTATGAGAACCGAGGATGCTGTCGCATTCGTGCAATGTGTTGTAACATTGAAAGGACGTAAAATAATTTCTTTATTTTTTTTTAATTATTTCTTATTTGACTATATTATATTATTACAATATAATTCAATGCAAGATCTTTAATAATATTACTGTAAGTTTTGTCGTTCATAACATCTTGTTGACAATTACTTTTATCGTCGAAAAAAAATATAATTTCCATTAATATGAAATAATATACGTATTCCATAAACAAATTAATAATATCAACAACTTGCGTATTTTATATTAAAATTTTATTAATGTAAATATTTCAAAATACGAAACACAAACTCAAAACTAACAAAAAATAAAAGCCAAATTCTGTCGAACGCTATACGCCCTAACGATGTTGTATTTCTTGACCAAAATGTGATGCGAAACTGAAACGAAATGTAATTGGCCATCGCGGGACGAATGGGGGGTGAATGCGATATAGCATGTACATTTTACGTATGTATCTAAGTCTTATGCTACATAGATTGGTTTGACTATATAATATCAATCAATCAACATTCAGTACTTTTATTTGCTGAGTAAAAATGTCGAATTTTTCCAAATCCTCTCACTTGAAAAGCGTTGTATTTTTTAATAACATTATATTTTAGAACAGATTAATGACTTGTACTCCATGTAATTTTGCTTGGCAGTAGACAAACTGTGTATTTCGATTTATGTCGGTTGAGCTTTGTCTTTGGTATTTCACTGTCTTAACAAAACTTACATGTGCGTACATATGTATGCATAAGTAAATCTTTGAATATGTAATTTCTATCGATCAGAACATCTTAGCTGGCTGATAGGAGTAGTTTAACTAATTGAACTAATTATACTAATTGAAATGAGGTAGATATAAGGGATAATTTTGTAGGTTGTATTCTCAACCTAACAGACCGAATGCGATCAAGTAACGCCTGGCAAGACCGTGCTTTACTTTAGTATATTTAAAAAACTTTGTTACATTTGTAAGATAGAAAAAGTATTTTCAAATACATAGGTTTTCACCAACGATAATGCAAATACTACATACGCACGTCACATTAAAGAGTCCTGACAACCTCTATCAGGAAAGTGGGACATAACACGTTAAAACACGGAACACGTTCCGTAAATATGTATGGGACGTTTGACCACCTTTCGTACATTTTTTCATACACGTTTTCCTCATACAAGCCTCATAAATCTCATACACAGGGATCTCGGGATTGAAAAAAATACCTCTCAAATAGGTACAAATGAAAATATTAGGCACAAACCTATTGTATACGTATATGTATGTACGAATATGCATATATGTACATACATTGGTATTTAACTGTTTTAGAATTTGTGAAAATTAATAAAAAACTATCCCATTTCAAATCAAGTGGGTAATATTGGTCTAAATAAATATATTTTAAGGTAGTATTGAGAAAAACAATATTGGGGTCGATCATTGTTACTATCTTATACTTTCCACTAGTCAATTGGTTTTTCAGAATCACTAGTAAATATTAAGTTTTCGATGTTAGGACTACAAACTATGTACACATTATGTATGTATGTTAATTAAGTCATATTTTATTAACTAATAGTAGGTAAGATATCTACCTTACAGGTATTCCTCGACTTACAACGGAAATACGTTCTTGTACCTCGGTCGTGAGTTGAATAAAACGTCAAAATATTAAGAAAATTTATCAATTTTATAAATTTCAACATGTACATATTTAATAATTTCTCAAAAAAATGCGCCATTTAACTTCTCTCAAAGGGCAGTGGCTATAGATAACGGCAGCCTATGTATGATTTAATAGTATTTTTAAAAAAATGACTCTGAAATTCGTTGATTTTTTGGAGATTAATTGGAGGACTACTTGTATTTTCCATTGATTACTTGAAGGAGTATAATTTAATGAAAGATAGCTCCAATGAATTGCTTCATACATTTTTTTGAAATAATTAAACGAATAAATGATTTTCGTCATAATTACATACATATAGTATGCAGAATAAAAAAGTAGGAAGAAAACAATTACAAACACACTGAAACGCATGGAATGCACGTGCTCGTGGTTTCCAATTGGGAAGGGTGTTTCTTCAGGCCATTGTTAATTCGTACGATCTTATTATTTCGAGTTCTAAGTTTCTTCTACAGTTGTTCAAATCACCTTTATCCATCATAAAATATCACCGTAAACACTCCAAGGGTGAGTTTTGGGAAGCTCGCGATGATTGGCACAGACTAAGAATGCCCCACCGTTTTTTTGCATGTGCAAAACTATCTAAAAAAGCATGTGCCGCGTACGATTCTGTGTATCTGATGCAGTTTAAGACTCTTACTATTGAAATCCACGCAATACAGCTTTTATGGTATAGTAAAAAAAATAATAAATTAGGCTATCCAGCTTTAAATAAGAGGCAAAATTTTTCCTTAATAGCAATCGTAAGTGAAAGTAAGAAGAGGGATGTAAAAATGGCGAGAATTCTGCGATGATTAAGATGAAATTTTTTTCAGAAGTATATATGTATGTATGTATGTATATACATATATAATTGATTCGCCATGTTTACGCTGTTTATATTACAAATAGTGAGTGAAGCCGGGTAAAACAATTAGTATTGTAAATATAAAATTGAATGTCTGTTTGTTTGTCTGTCTGTCTCGTGTCTGTGCTCACAAACCGATTACGATGCAACTATCAGGATTTGTTGTATGCACGTCCGGGAAGGTTAGTGTGAAAAAAAACGGAAAGAAACCTCTTAATAATAATATTCGTATTTACGATTTTACCGACGCGAAAGTTTGAAGCGCCATTGTGTAGTCAAGGAAATGTGTTCGTTGGCAACCACGTTACCAGTTGGCCTATGACACGGCGTTGAGGAGACGTTAGTTGAGCTCCAACCATCATTTGAAACGGGAATCGCATGCCTTATTCTGACATTGCAACGCATGCCGGGTTCAGCTAATTTTTAATAAATAAAATAATTATTTTGTTAGATTGAAAGAATAGGAACGTTTCCTCCCCGCTTATGTACACTCACGTGACGTGAGTTTTACTTGAAAAATGTAAAATTTTCATGAATCGATTAGAAAATGTTTCAGCGAATATTCAATACATTTATGTATTACACCTGATATATATATATATATATATATATATATATATATATATATATATATATATATATATATATATATATATATATATATATATATATATATATATATATATATATATATATATATATATATATATATATATATATATATATATATATATATATATATATATATATGTATGTATGTATGTATGTATGTGTGAGCGTTAACATTCTTTGTGATTGACCGCAACAATAGCGATCGCGGATTACAATAAGAGGCTCAGTGACACTATGTATGAGGCATCTGGCGTGATGGAACGTGAATCGATTTGCACAAATTATGGTTGGCAATTCCATGCGCATGCGCGCCCACGCGCCAACACAAACAATCATTGCCAATTCGCCCCTGGAAGCATACACTTCAAACCCGGGTTTTCGATTTTCGGTTTTTTATTTTTAATCTATTATTTTGCAAGAGTACGAGTGTACTAAATGTTGCATACATAGATAAATTCTTATTGTCTCGGAAATACATTTGGAAAAAAAGTTTTGTTGAGAAATTTGAGTTTTAGTAAGGATTTTTTTCAAACTAGGTTTATAATTGCCTAGTATTGTGAGGTCTCTCACGCAAAATCGCTTTTTAAAATTAGTATTGTGGTCGTAAAAATTTTTTTTTTAATATATACATATGTATTTGAAATGAATTTCATTTCAATATACATTTTTCAACTTTCATCTATAGTCAAACCGATCTAGCATGAGATATAGTAAAATGTACATGATATCGCATTCACCCCCCCCCCCCCCACTAGACCCGCAATGGCCAATCACATTTCGTTTCAGTTTCGCATTGCATTTTGGTCAAGAAATACAACATTGTTCGTGCTCGTAGCGGTCGGTAGAATTTGACTTTTATTTTTTGCTAGTTTTAAGTTCGTGTTTCGTATTTTGAAATGTTTACATTAATACAATTTTAATATGATACGTAAGTTGGTGATATTATTAATTTATTTATGCAATACGTCCATGTATATTTCATTTAAATGGAAATTGATATTGATATTGACGGTAAAAGTAATTGTCAACGTCATGTTATGGACAGCAAAACTTACAGTAATATTATTAAAGACCTTGCGTTGAATTTTATTGTAATAATATTATATTTAAATACGAAATAATTTAAAAAAAATAAAGAAATTTCTTTATTTTTTTTAATTATTTCGAATTTAACTACATATATAGTACATAATATTATTACAACAAAATTAGGTCTTTAATATGTTACGTCCTTATAATGTTATAACACATTTTCATGAGTTTCTCGCTACATCAGATCGACTATAATATGTATAAACGGTAACTTTTAAGTATATTTGTGTAATAATATACACATATATGACGAATAAAATGCATAATTAAAAAAAATAAAAAATACAAATTTATTAAAGTAGTTTTCATTTTAACAAACATTTTAATTGCTTATAAGCAAATCGAAAGTCTCACAATTTAGTCTTTAATTTTTAAAGTTACAAAAAAACTATAAAAAGTATGAAAAAGACAAGAAAAAAAGGGAAGGATGCAATTTTTTTTTGAAGACAACAAACATTCGCGCTAATTTTGGGGTTGAAATATAATTTTGATACTCGTGAAAAGTATGACAAGGGTAGTACATATAGTGGAGAGAATGAAGAGATTGAAATGACAATGGCCAGGTCACGTTGATGATGGACGAATTAAGTGATAGAACGGCACCCGACACTATGTAAAAGGGTGTAAAGAAAGCCACAAGGGAGATGGGTGGATGTAAGTAGAAAAAAAATGTAGGATGAGATGTATGAGAGTTGCTTAAAATAGAGACGAATTGAAGCATGTTGGAGAGGCCTTCATCCAGCAATAGATGATAAATGGCTTTGAATGATTTTTTAGTCTTAAGATAATAAATATTTCTTATTAAATTGTAAGTATCATTTTCACTAAGAAACATGTAAAATTGAGATTTAAAGAAACGGCTAAAAAATTGAAATAGCACTAAATATAAAAATTTTAATATCATTCGCAATTCAAGTTGAAATAGTGAAGATTTTTTAGTTATATTCGTGGTGTACGGGTGGGTGTAATAAAGGTGACAATGCGTTGCCCGACGTACAATAATTGAAATGATCGACCGGTTGGCCACCCCTGATGTATTCGAACACACAGGAGCTTTTATTTATCGAGGGTTCCTCTTTTCGACTATATAAATATGTACGAAAGTCGCACGCGCCACACTTTAATAAATTAATTGCTATGGTCGACAAGGGGTGAAACGACCCGTAATAGCCTTTAAATTGAATGAATTATGGCACTGTGAAAGGTTATATCGAACTGAACTGCCTGTATATGTAGGTATGTATGTACATTTATATTTAGTTTATCTACTATTAAAATAGTTATGCTTGTATCTTTAGTGTGAGGTCAAATTTGGCAAGGATGCAATACAAATATTATATTATATGTATGTACATGTTCGTGTGATTTGACTTTAGTGAAGTTTAGTATTTTTTCAAATACATATGTAGCTTCAGACATGAATGTTTAATTATAAATCTAAAGCTAGTTCTAGCACTTTACATATTCGTATACATTATCTGACACTGTTGCTGCAAATGAGTCGTATATTTTTACTGACAGGCAGTCGGAAGACTATTGCGTTGTAACTTTCACGAAAAGCATCGTCTATTTTCAACGAGTCTGCTAGGAATTTATCAATATTTTAATTACAGTCGAACCGATTCACCCCCCACTCGATCCGCGATGGTCAATTACATTTCGTTTCAGTTAAGCATTGCATTTTGGTCAAGAAATACAACATTGTTCGTGCGTATAATGGTCCGTGGAATTCGACTTTTATTTTTTGTTGCGCGTTCTAAAGTGAACCGAACCAATTGTTTTGATTTGAATTGAATTTACAATACATCGGTGTTAGGACTAGGTCCTTTTCTACACTAATTTGGAATTTTATAATTTTTGTTTCATGTATTCGCTAAATATACATATGTATGTACATAGAAAATAGAACGTGTCGAAAGTTCGTGTCGGAAACGTGCGCGTTAATAACAATTATGTTTATTACGGTTATTACAGATCGCCCTTAGGCTATGTGGATGAGGCTATATGTTTAACCAGATGAGTCGACTCGATGACTGTCCACGTCGACGATGATCCGATGATCTAAGACGTGTTCGAAAATGACGATGACGATGTGCGGATAATTTCAGTAAGTGAAAATCGTACCGTATCGCAAAGGGCCAAAACTCAGCAGACATACATATGTATGTATGTATGTATAATACATATGTATGCACGTACAGTTGTGGTTTTGAATTCTCGTATCTTTGAAACTGTGAATGCAACGACGATGATTCGATTAAAACCAAGATAAAGTGCAACCAATTGAACTTTATGTTGCATTCACGATTATTCAGGCTCATTGTGTATAGATAGCACTATGATTTGTAAGAAAAAATATGATTTATCGAGATCGTTTTTTTTTTTTATTATTATTAAAAAGGCTGAATTTTTATTTATTTGAAAAATGGTAGACTCGCACGTACAAAGAAGAAAGGACAATGTGAGTGAATATTGCGCAGTTCATTGTTTGTATAGGTAATGTAATATTTTGGTCGGATTTCGCCCACGCAAATTGCACAATGCAAGAGACGACGCGACGGTGGTGACTTTCATTGAAAGTATCAATTATCGACCATGCGAAGGGACAAAAGGACGAGACAAAAGGGACAAAAGTGCCGATCCACGTGCGCGTCCTTCCCACGTGAAACCGATAAATAATCGCCGACGTTCAATATTTAATTACACGTTTCGTCATACGCGAAAGGACGAAACGTTGCGAAAGCTTGGTTTACCATTAAGACGAATACACACCGGGGGACACGAGTCGCTGTTCGATAGATTTTCATTGAAGGTCTCCCGTATTCGTCGCCTCGACTTAAAGCTTATTATTAGCTTCATTTTACATAAGTTTATTATAAACGTTGACAATTCTGTTGGTAAAACATACTTGTGTTCATGTCTATACCCTTCAGGCATAAACACAGATTACCCGAACACAATCTGCTTTAGATAATCGACTTTAGATAGTCTTTAATTCATATTAGATGTATTATGAGCATTTTTCAGAATTGTAAATAGGTTTTTGAGCTCTTTTTCCTATTATGCTGTACATTAGCATTAGAATCATATAATACTATGATTACTAATAAATTAAAATTAAAATTGTAAAATAGAAAATGATCAGTGGATCAGTAGCTATTAAAATAGATATAAGATGTATTGTTAACATAATTTAGTGATAATAAAAAGCATTTTAAAATCAAAAAATCCATGCATCATTTCCGATGAGTTGTGCCCCCCCCCTTCCTTTAAATGTTTGTAAAACTAAATAAAAAGCCTTTTATTTTTTCCACCTCAGTGGGTGTAGGTAATCGGAAATTATTTTTATGTCCCTAATAATTATGTGCGTAGTAAACATCATCATTTGATGATTGTACATACCTACCTCCTGTTCGCACAGCTCTTTATCGAACGGATCCTATTCCAAGAGCTATCGACTTCTCAATGAAATAGTTGCTGCTGAGCCTGGATATGATATTTTCCAACTATGTAAGTGAGCGTAGGTTATCGGAGATTATTTTAACCTATTTGTCTGGTAGCCTGCGCTCGTCACTATTTTCATAATTGAATGTGATGTTGAGTGGAATATTCTCTCTTCCATTTGGGCCACTCAGGGATATCTTATATTTACGGTTGGTTCTTATTTTGGTTCTGGCTGTAGATGCAAAACATTCCCTATTATGTAATTTGATATTTTTACTCATCTCCTCTGTTATTTGATATTTTTACTCATCTCCTATTGTTTTTTTTTTTATGATTACGTATAAATGCATTTTTGTCTGTATGTACTTCTATTTTTTTTCTCATCTCTCTGTATATTTTCGACCATTGTGGCGCATTAGGGACTCCTGTTATGCCACAATGGTCCAAACTCAAACTTAAATAAATTTAATATGTGAAAGTTAATGAATGTGTGGTGTTTTTCCAATAGTCGAGAGATGAAAAACGATACTTTAAAATCCATCATATACATAGCTTGAAAGGTATTTCTACACGATGATTATCGTTTACATCTTCTTTTCCGGCTTTCACCCGCCCGAGCAACGCCGGTCAATTCGGTCAGTATGATATATAATATTTAAATATGAATATATTATATTATATTATAAGCATATCACGACGGTCACATTATTATAATTTTGATCACGTTCATCGCGTGGCACGCCACAAAGGGGGTAGGTCCGCACATCCCCATAATTTACAATTACAGAAACAAACACCTTGTAAGATATGGCTGACCTCACGCGACCCCATTTAATTTTCCACTGAAAGAGACTTTTAAAAAGATAAAACAAAAAACAAAAAAAAAATGAAACAGAAGCATGTTTTATCGAACTTATGACGCACGCGAAAATACTTCACTGTACATCGCAAAAGTTGAAAAAAGATGTCGGCATTCATGTAAATTACAATATCGATTTATCGTGCGGAATTTCACGCTCGTTGTAAGCGTTTTATATATGTATGCAATATTTACTCTAATAGAAATAGACTAATTGAACTGTCCGGTGGTGCTGCAAATTAAAAAGAAATCTTTCCAAGGGCTTCGACCTTTTTCAAAAGTCGTCTACGATATGTATATAATAGTACATACATGATATGGTATATAAAATTTGGCGGCTCTAAATCATTGAAAACTGTAAATTTGCATAGTGGACTAGCAAGCCTTTATCTTTATAAACATATATGTATAATATTGGATGAAGCTGGATAACGAAATTTGATTATTAAAATCATTTGAAACGGAGAGCTACGAGTTCATCTCAATAGATTAAAATATCGTATGTTGCATTGCTTTTGATCTGTGTCGTCGATTCCTATGTACTTTCTATTCTGATGTATTACACATACATATATTTAATTCGGTTTTAACTCCACACTTATTCAATATTAAAAAAAAATGCTCTATACAATACAGAAATAGAAAATGAAACTTTACAGATCTACATATAAGCATGCAGTTCTACGTCAAAAGACAAACATCGTGTCTTCGACACAACCCTGGCGATTCTATTGTTTTGATTGAACTTATTAGAATATCAATTTCTCCTTCAAAGATTTCCATAAAATTTAAAAATAGTATTATTTGATCGATGAAAGAGGGTTATATAGAAAAAAAATGATGGAAGTCACTTTTTAGAATGTAAGATGCTAAATGATATTTTTTTCACCAAAATGACTTCACTTTCACAATAACTGGCACATACATATGTATATGATATACATATATTATAATTATATGAATGATGAATGATTTCTGAGCTTTAAGGTGTCAAAGTCAGTTTTGTTAGATAGATTATATCACATAGATATATGAGGTTGTACATTTTATACATATTGATGAAATTAAAGTACATACATAGCTTTACTAATATTATATACATACATATATATGTATTTTTTTTGTTATTTGTTAATCAAACGTAAAAAAAACATAAATCAATTCATAAACGGCAAATTGAAAATAGAAATTTAATAAAAATTGAAATATCAATTTTTGAGGTCAATTGGGTCGTAAATTCAAAAAGTTTGAATGATTTAGATTATCAGAACTATTTTTTAAAGCTAGTTATATTTCATATAGCAGAATTTTCTACATTAAATCAAAGTGGCGATTCAAATTTATTATTACAATGAAGGAAATCTCTATATGTATGTATGTATTTTTGTATATGACATCACTAAAATTTTACAAAATAAGATTGAGTCACGTTTGCTTTATATACCAGTCAAATAACTAAATTTAATATACATGTGTATGTATATATGTATGTACTCCATTAAATGTAATTCAATTATTTAAGCAGCTGACTTTGACACTGGTACTCCTGAAACCGCATATTTATACAATGAGCGTGCACAGTGCCATTTGTCATAAACAAAAATGAAAAAAAAAAAAAAAAAACAATTATGACAATAAATAGAAGCCATGGTGTGTGTTTGCTGAAGTTAATGCCTTTACCTGATACTGGTAGGAGGATGGGAAGAGTTCCTGGAGAGTTTCAAAGGGAGGAGCTCGATTTTCGCCACGGTCCTGGAGCATCCAGTTCTGCATGATAAACATCAATCATTTTCTAGTAAGCTCAACAGTATTACGACACCAAATTAATTTATGTCTGGCTAAAATACACATCGTCATCTTATTTCAGCCACGACAGTATACGAAACATGTAGTGTGTATTGCACATTAAAACGCGAATAAACGATTAGTGCAATGAAATGTGGACTCGTCTCTGAGTCACGTAGTCTCTAATGGCGTGCGACAAACGCGTTCATCCAAAATGGCGAATTTTTACTGTAATTTTGACATCGAAATGCGAATAAATAAGAATTCATCATGGCGGCAAGATGTATGCATGTGTTAAATGTGTGTTTTTTTAGAATGTATGTGCCTTGGGAGATTAATTTTTTATGCGGCATGATTCACGTGGTCGTGTCCGAAGGGTGCCGCAAATTTTAAACGTTCGTTCATCCCTTACTGGTCCTTCTGCACGCCATCCGTGCCCAAAGTAGTTTTACCGAGCCGGACCTACGACACGGCCGAATGGAATTTTCTTTAAGTGTATTTTTGAAATTTGCCTTCTGAAATCCTTTCAGAAACCGTGGGATTATTCCATAAATATAGGCAGTTGTGTCATCTAATTTTCAGAACAACTGGTTTCGAATAAATACATTCGTAATATATATATATATATATATATATATATATATATATATATATATATATATATATATATATATATATATATATATATATATATATATATATATATATATATATATATATATATATATATATATATATATATATATATATATATATATATATATATATATATATATATATATATATATATATGTACATAAATTATATTTATATTTACCTATGTACATATGAAATTTGATTTTTTGCGGATTTATGAGTTTCCTATTGAAGATTATTTGTTATTTAACTATATACTATTATTACAAGATAATTCAATGCAAGGTCCTTAATAAAAAGTTTTGCTGTCCATAACGTGACGTTGACAATTACTTTTATCGTCTGAAAAATATTAATTTCCATTCATATAAAATATATAAGTATTCCATAAATAAATCAATAATATCAACAACTTATGTATTTTTTATTAAAAATATAAATGTTTTAAAACACAAAACACGTTCTCAAAACTAACAAAAAATAAAAGTCAAATTCTACCGACCGCTATACGCACGAATTATGTATGTTGTATATGTATTTCTTGACTAAAATGAAATGCGAAACTGAAACGAAATTTAATTGGTCATCGCGGATCGAGTGGGGGGTGAATGCGATAGCATTTACATTTTACGTAAGTCTCAAGTAAAAGTCAAGAGTACGGTCAAGAATACATATTTAACTTGTGTGTACCTATTCTCAAATTTGTTCCGTTGCTAATAAATTTTTAATAAATTTAAATAAATTAAATTTCGGATTAAATTTTGACCCTTTTACAACTACATCGCCGTGCGCCCACTGGTGGGAGCTTGAGCTAGGTCAAAATCTTCACGCGCCCGTCCGTGGGCACATAGTCGTGCACTTTAAATTAAGCTAAAATTAATTTCAGTTTCTTTATTATTTACTTTTTCGTGAGGTTTTGAATATTATCGATAATGGTGTCTACCAAAAGGATGAAGTTGTTAAAGGGTTTCCAAAGCTCATTGGTCGACAACTCTGTGTGTAGACGAAAAAAGTATTTAATCAAATATACGGATTCCAACATTACATTACAAATGCGAAATGATTAACATGTGTAAGTGAGTGGTTTGGTTTGGTTAGGTTAGGTCAAATAAATATGTAGTTGAGTTGGCAGTTCGTGTGACGTCAGCCAGCGGGCTGTTTGTCAGGAAAATGCTTCTGTCAATATTGAATGACTCAATACGTACTATTCGAATGGTCGAATTGTGAAATTAGAATATTTTGTAGTCTACGGTTTAAGGTGGAGAACCATGAGATAGTATACCTATGTATACTATGTTAATATGGTGGTATAAAAGACTAAGCTTTCAAAGGGCTCTGACTCTTTCCAAAACTCGTCTCTAGATAGTACCTATACCAAATGCAGTGATCCCTAGATGAGAGCTATAAATTTGCATTAAGGACAAACATACATTTGTACATGTATATAAACATTATACTTATAAATAATTACATAGTATTTCTTTATGGTTTGTGACGTTTTTGACGACTTTTTTTTATTTAATTTATTTGAATCGAAAAAAAAATCAAATCGTCGTCATAGAAACTTTGTTTTGTTTTCGAAGTTCCCAACCAAAAATACTTACATACATAATATGTATAATTATATACATATATTATATGCATTCAAAGTCTCTTTCGAAATTATGTGTATATTAGATTAATAGAAATGTATATTTTTAGACGATTAAAGTAATTGTCAACGTCATGTTACGGACAGCAAAACTAACATTAATAATATTATTGCATTGAACTATATTGTAATAATATTATATAGTTAAATAAGAAATGTAAAAAAAATAAAGCAATTATTATACGTTCTTATAACGTTACAGCACATTGAACGAATGCGATAGCATGCTCGGTTCTCGTAAGTCTCACGCTACATCGAATCGATTATAATACATATAGAACTTCAATAATGAAACAAATTTTTAATTAGTAAAAGTTTAAATATGTATTTTATAATGTTTATTAAAGATGTAAATCCACACAATACATTTTTGCCAACTTTGTCTACATATTTTTAATCAACATGAAATGCTTTTAGCGTAACGACACTTTATTTTGCTTTTTTTTTAATCTAACCATTTTGTTATTATTCGGATTAGAATATAAAAGCGATGAATGACACAGGCTTTTATCTAAAATCAATCTAATATATAATTTCGAAAGAGACTTTGCATATATGTACATATGTAACATTGGTTGGTTGGGAACAAACATTCGATTTATTTTTTTTTCGATTCATAGGCATCGATTCGATTTTTTTCGATTCAAAGGACTCCACAGGGGTGCAGCCGCAGGGGGCGTGGCCTTCGGGTGCGAAGTCCTACCCGATTTCTCTTTGGATTCTGGTATACATATAATTTCGAAAGAGTATACATATATGTTTGTTTGTTCGTGAGAGTCAATTAAATAAAAAAATTAAAAAAAGAGTATTCAAATAAATTTAATAAAATGTCTACTATTAGATTAGTCATGTTTAAGCGGTTTATATTACAAATACCGAGCGAAGCCGGGTAAAACCACTAGTATTTTATAAATAAATATGTAGTGCATATTCGATGACGAGCGTGGAGGACTTGTCGTAAAACATATTTTGTCCTGATTGTCATTTAGTGAAAATTGTCTTAGGAAAGCCGATTATCTCCAGTGGTTTCCCGTTTATCTTTTAGAACGGAACGGAATTTGATGTGTAGCTTGGATTCCAATTTTTGAATGGAACCGTCCAATAATCATTGATACATAAAATCAATAAAACAGAAGACAGTCGGTGTGGATTTTATAATTATTTATACCTTACTAACAACAATAGTAGAAATTGAATAAATTTTTCGAAAAATTCAATTGAACAATTGATCGAGTAGTGAGCTACCCCATGAGTATTTTATAAATATAGATCGTTCATTTGACCTAAGCGACTAGCAATTTTTTCTCGGGCGATGTCCGGTATATTTATGCATGTTGTTATAATATGTATGTATATAAGGCCTCGGTCATATTCCTTGCGAGGACGTCTCTTTAGTTCTATTGATTTTTGAGTTGGAGTAGGTGGGCGGGTGGGTGGGTGGGAGGGTGGGTAGTAGTCTGGTGGCGTGACGCCGTTGTCCATTAGCTGATTAGCCAACAGCCATGGCTATGGGGATGAAATCGCCACCACCTGGCCTTAGGACCCTCGCATCTCGACAATACCACTATTAACTTGTAACATCACGGAAAATTTTACATAAAAATTCCCATTCCATTCTAAATAAATAAAAACAACAGAGTGGTTCAGATGGATTCGTCTTTGGAACGCAAATATGATAACTTCACAATACGACACTATGAAACTACATATGTATGTAGATGTTCTATGATAGGTGGCTCGATTTCGATTTTGATATTCGTTCATTGAACGAAAAAATGTGCGATTTTAACGCGTCCTTATAAAACAAAGGTGTCGGAAGCTCCGCAAAATCTAATTAATCAAAGCATTATATAAATATGTATAAAATATAAATATTTAAATAATAATTTTTCATAATATACTCCAGTTCAATTCACTCTTACAGTTACTGTAAGCTTTTATGCTTTGATTTTCTAGTACTAATATTTTGCTCGTCGACATTTTAATTGAGTAATTTTAAAAATGACTTATATAATTTCATTATCACAAAATGGAATCATATTTTAGAAAATTTAAAAATTTGCCCTGATAAAATGTAAAATCAGGAAAACTCATTCACAAACAAACTCAATTTACACAATTCAGATAGTCGACTTCAAAGAGTCTTTAATAAAAAATAATACATAATTGGATCAGTAGGTATCAGAATAGATTTTTTTATGTAGGTATCAGTAGGTATCATCATAGGTATATCAGTAGGTATCAGAATAGATCAAAGGTATTTTGTGGACATATGAATAATAAAATGCATTTCAAAATTTTAAAAAAATCAATCAGTTTAATTGAATTATTGAGTTATCACCTAGGGTTTTAATGATCCGATAATGACAAAAAATTAAACTATGATCATTCGATTACATATAATTTATAGTTAAAAGTGACATTAGTCCATTTTTCTTCATTTCGATAAATATTTCGCAAAACATTAAATATAATGTTTTGCGTTTGCGTTTGTTGGCCTGTAATACGTTCATTCTGCTTTTCTGGACATATCGTATTGCATGGTTGAAATAAGTAATTACATATGTCGTCAACCAAAAATAAATTTTGGAACCGAAAATTGGACTTCTGCCACTTTCAAATATAATGCCTCATAAGTTTGGTAAACAAATTATAAAGATGAGACGTAATTGTAGAATTTTAAAATAAGAAAACTGCTAAATTGTAGTTATCTTTGCGTTCTAACGATGGAATATTCACATACAAATTGGATGATTAAACGTAAACGTTGATTATGCATAGTGTGTAGTTTGAATGCATAAACACAATCGGCGACTGGAATTAACAAATGCGCAAGTTATTATTAATATATTACTATGTATATACTATATATACATATATATGTATGTACATATGTATGTATATTGTCGTATTGATTTATATTTATAGCGATGGGAGTATGTTGATAAGTAACGAGATTTAATTAATACATTGCACAAACACTTGGAAGATAATATATGCACATACGTGTTGTTTCGGAATGCATGAAATATATGTATATTTTATTTCGATATCATTTTATAGGATTAGTGTAATAACAAGAGTTGAATTGAAACAATTATAACAAATGGATACTTACATATAATTCGTTATTCGTGTATGTATAGTTATATATATATATTGTGAAATATAGTAATAAATTGATATGCATCGTAAATAAGCTTTATTCTCATATTAAAAAGGAAACCACACTTTGACACCAACAACTTATTAGTCTAATGGCATAAAGACGCATTGCCTCGACAATACAATTAGTTGAACAATTCATCGCGATCATTTTTATGGTAGTAGGTAGCAGATTAATGAAGAAAGAATATTATTTTGTTAATTACGGTATAGTTATTACAGTATTTTGTCAAAGTTATATTTGAAAATTTTAAAAATGAGTAGCTAAAATTCACGTTTAAACTTACCGGAGCGGATGTTAATCAATCATTATTAAGTTTGATCTATTAAATTCGAATATGACAATGCTTTTTGTTGCTATCTTTTCATTTACGAGATGTGAGCGTTTAAAAATAATGCGCAATTTTTACAGTTTTTTGAATTTTGAAATCTTTAACTTAAAATCTAAAATTTCTGTGCCAAAAGTGAGTATTGGAATCAATAGTCAGATGTTTTCCTGATTGGATCATGTTTTTTGATTGTTTTAAAATACGTGTAATTAACTATCTAGTGAATATTGATAGTCAAAAAAATTTTTTTTTACACATTTCCACAAAAACTGAAAGTATGTAAAAATTGTGCATTTTTTAAACGCTCATATGTCATATATGAAAGCAAACCAACAAAAATCATTGTTATATTCGAATTCAGTGGGTCAAAATTAGTAAAGATTGATTAGATTTTTCTTATACATAGGATATCTGTGTGTTAAGGAGGCTATGATGATTTTTGGATATTCAAAGTTTTAGGTAACCATTTGAGGATTGTATTCAAATCATTGTAACTTTTTATAATAAAAATGCGTTATTTTGATTTAGCGAATATCATTAGATAAAGATGTCTGTTTGTAGGAATGATCAAGTCTCTAGGTTTGTTTGTCTTGAAAGCAGACCGTTAGTTTACTATAGTCAAATTTACAATAAATTATATGCACATATGTATGTACTTGCAATAAAGCAATAATTTACTAATCGCAATTTGAATAATAAATAATAAATTAATGTTATGTTTATACATATGTATATTAAATAGTTGAATAAAAAAAAGACTTCTCGACTATTCCAAATAGTGCACTTCGCCATGTTCGTTTTATTAAAAACTAGTCACATTAAATTGTCTGGCGTTGTTCGGGTGAATAAAAATTGAAAAAATAAAGTAAAAAAAAACGGGTTTTCCAGACAAATTTAAGTGAAAGTATTGTAAGTATATTATGTACATTTAGTGACACTAACTTGAAAACTGTAGATTTGCACGGCGGCTAAGCAAACTAATAGACAATCAACTTTATATAATTAACTTGCGTCATAGGATTTCTTGAAACCTCATCCACGAGCACTAATGGTATTAATTAATGTTGTCGCAAGTTGTATAAGTGTCATCGATAAGTAATTGGTTCGTTTGCTAACTCGTTAGGTGTTAACGTTGCATTATATTTACACACATAGGCACTGTGTATACGTTTCCAATTACTCGTCTGGGGTGATAGATATGATAAAAATAATTTCTGGTTATTCGAACCATAAACCCTCACGGTGTGTGCACTCGCGCACCCCTTCGTTAATGGAGGGTTAAACGACGGATGTTGTCATTTTCACGGTAGAAAAGCTGCACCGAGGAAGTGCATTAAAACATTGTTTTAATTTGTGTGAAATGATTTTTATAAAATCACATACATCAATTTGGTTCAGTGCGATTATAAACCGCCGACAAGATAATTTCAAGATACATTTGTATTTGAAATTGCATTAAAAATGTGTGTGTAATTCAAAATTCCGCATAGATGATGGTGAAACGACAAACGAGATATTTGAGTAAATTCAAGAGTTTTAAAAAATGTTCGTATACATAATATAACATCATTTTTAAATTTTATAATGATGACAATTTGTTTGTCTGCATTTTTCAGTTTAGAGCCATCACAAATGGTAATGCACTCTTATGGTACAATATGTATGTATGTAGCTTTGATTATACAAAGATGGGTCTTTCTGAAAAATTTATGTTATATCCAGACCTTGGATTTTGACTAGTATAATATCCCTTGTATTTGTAGCATATTATAAAAAATAATTAATTTATAAAAAGCTGAACAGAAATATTACAAACAACGATCTTTTCTTCCAGTAAAAAAATCCTTGGCACTATTTGTATGTTGATTAGTCGTTAGGGAGAATTTAGGTCATAGAAAATATAGAAAACATTCAATGCTATTCAAACATTAGATGCCTATTGATTTCGTATTAATAATTACAATCAATATTACCGTTCCTTTTTTTGCTTAAAAAATAATTTTAAATTTATAAATTATAACAATTCCTTGAAAAATATAAAGCAATTGACCAGTTTGCTTCTGTATTGATGGTTTTTTCACTCACGCCCTAATTTCCATCCGCATTCAGTTATATCCAATTATCAACTACCAGGACAACGCTGGGCAATTTGGATATCTCCTTCTACATACATCATCATCATCTACAGCCATTCGTCATCCACTGTTGGATGAAGGCCTCTCTAGCACGCTCCCACTCGTCTCTGTTTTACGCTACTCTCATCCATCTCACTTCATACATTTTCCTAATTTCGTCTACCCATCTTCTCTGCGGTCTTCCTTTTGCATTATCTCGGGTACCATTCTAGTACTTCTTTTGTTCAGCTTTCGTCCATTCTTCTAGCCACGTTTCTCGCCCATTGCCATTTTAATGTCTTCACTCTATCCACTATATCCTCTACGCTTGTCATACTTTTCACCCACGTATTCCGTTTCCTGTTTTTCCTCGTTATGCCAAGCATACAACGTTCCAAACTTCTATGAGTGCATTGTACTTTGTGTAGCAACTTGGCCTTCAATGTCCAAGTTTAAAATGCATACGTCATCACTGTCAAAACACATTGATCGCAGATCTTTTTCTTCAGGCTTCTATATATGTTTGTATGTATGAAAATATTATATAAGTCGCTATATTTGAAAGTGGCGGAAGTCCAATTTTCAGTTCTAAAAACACTATTTCAGTTTTACTTAATTTACAAATCACTAATTTTAATTCGGTATGTCCAGAATCTTTTAAAATATGAATTAACTTATTACAAGCCAACAGTATATTTAAATATTTTAAAACGCAAAACATTATATTTAATGTTTTGTGAGATATTTATTGAAGTGAAGGAAAGTGGACTTACGCCATTTACAAATATTACAAAAATTAACGGCCCATATGATTGTTCGTTTGTCTACTACCTTTTATACCTACAGTTTTCGATTTGAAAACCACCATTTTAAACCGAAGAGTACAAAACGTCGAAGAACTTTCACCCTTTAGCTTAAACTTTCACCCACACTAGAAACGTTAGGCATTCAGTTGATATGTTATAAACAGAGATCGGAGTTGTAAGGATAATTTTGCAAAACCAATAGACGGCTACATTATTAAAAAAAGCATGGTTTTTGTAAGTAATTGACAATAGTGAACCGTTTTTTGTGCGAAAAGCACCATCAACAAGTATTGAAGCATTAAACATGAAAAAAAAAATTAGATGGGATGCAGAAATATGGCGGAAATTGTAAAAGTTTTGGTTTTTTATTTTTTGTCTTTTCTTCTTTAAGCTTTATATGTATCTACATATGTACATATATAAAATGCTTATTTCGTCATACTGATGATTGTAAGCACATACGTAAAACCGACAATGCCCAGTGTTTTAAACTTGGCAACAACATTTTATATCAACAAACTATAGCCTCACTTATTATTCGGGATACTTTTGAACCTCTCTTGATCTAGACTATTTTGAAATAAAACTTCAATATCTCTTTCAAAACGAGAAATATACCATACATCGAACATTTTTTTATTGAATTGTATAAAAATAAAGCTCCGTAAAGTGAGGGATGTAAAACATTACCTAATACAAATACATAAAGTATGATACACATGTAGCACATAGTATGTATATACATATGTGGCAGGTAAGTCACCGAACTTTGCACGCCATAAAAGGAAAGTGTGACTTGAGAGACGCGCGCTAGAATAAGCGGGGGCGCGTGGCGCTCGTTATTCTAAATTCATTCGGGGTTGGGGATATTGGGGTGAATGAGAGGTGACGAGGAGGGATCAAAGGGGGAGGATGGGCGCCCATTAGCCAGGGCCGCACGCACCCATTAGCCATAGGGGGCGCCGGACACATCGTTCCGGTGCACGCGAAAACCGCATACACATTGTCTGCTCCACACACGTGCATACATACATACATATGTACATACACATATCGGGTATTGAAAATTTCGAATGTGAAATATTTGAAGTTAAGCTGCTTACGTCACAGTACTCATTTTTTACAACCAATATTTATTACGATATTGTATGTATGTATGTATCTATATAATTTCATTAAGAATCCATAATCAATTTATTTTTCAAAACAGGGTGGATTTTATGTAGGCTTGGCAATATATGTAGTATAATATGTATAAATAAATTGAGCATTTTTATATAGATAATACATGTATTTCAATGAATTGAAAATAATTTGAAAAATTACGTCTGACAGAGTTGACTTGCGCATGCGGAATTTTAACCACGCCTTTCGAGAGCGGTCAATATTTGGCGCAAACTCACAATCGTCGGTTAAATTTAACTATATACAATTTGCATATGCATGTAAATAGTGAAGTAGACAATTCGTTTTTTATTGCTTTTAATTTAAAATAAATAAAATGGATATTTAAAAAGCCACAGCTATTATTCCAGACTAGAGACGTCGTATTTTTAGTATCTATTTTTTTTTTTTTTTTTTTTAATTTTAACATTTTTATGTTTAATCTAAGCGAATACAATGTTCCATTTAAGCATCTAATTTTTATGTAATTTTTAAAATAAATATCAATTTCATTACTTGATATTTGAAAATATAGTATAATACTTACAATTTAAAGCTTACATAAAAATGTTCATAGTGGCTAATTTTATGTTGAGTATTGAATATAAATCTGCAAAGCATTAGGTATATAAAAAAAATAGGTATTTAGAAAAGCATTCGTAATTTTCGTTTTTATTGTTTTTCAAAGAATTTATGTATGTAAATTACTTTGAAAGGAAGAACTCGAATTATTCCAGCACCTACAAACTTATTATTCGATACAAATTCAAAAATAGATATACACTAAGCTATCGATATATAAGTTGTAATTAGATGTATGTTTATAAATATAATTGCAGGTTTTTTTTTTTTTATCACTTTATCGCAATTCCGAATTACTCATTTGAAATACATTCCATGTTTTTAATTCTGAACATGAGTCAAAATAATAATTTGTATATTTTTTCAACAAGGGTCATTGACAATTCGAACACATGTATATGTACATATATGTACATATGTAGGTCATCATTAATTTCCAATACGATACAAACATTATCATCAAGTAAGCGGTAAGATGTTCGAGATCTGAATTATGCTAATATTATCATTGCTCACACGTAAAAAAGTGAAAATAAAACTTGGGTATATTTAGAGGTGCTTTTCGCAATTATCAAACAATTATACACGAGTAAAATTTTCCTTAAAACACTAAATTTCTTTGTCTCCTGAACAAAATGTAATTTAGTTATATGTTAGTGTAACGATATGATATCGATTGGGTGTTTTAAACAATTGTACATAGGTTAAAAGTTTGCATTTACAACGACGTATGTCATCGTATCGAACAAAAAAGGAATAATTTCCGTTTGGGTTTGTTTTATTCGAGTTACATAATGCGGCAGGTCACCCACGCGTTCATGTCTCCAATCTCTACGTACTCAAAGCATGAATGGAGAACGTTTTATTACAATATACCACACAGGTAGAAGACGAGCCACTTTTTTTTCCGTTCTATTATTATTATTTTTATTCACGTTTTACTATCGTAAGTTTTACATGGTATTTTTTTCCATGTTGACTTTTGTTAAACTTGCAATTTTTTGTTAAATTTGCAATGCAATATACAAGTTTTCTAATTCGGTAAACAATTCCTTAGTTTAGTTATGATTCAGGGGTTATCGAACTCTGTGATGGTCATTCACGGATAAATTTTTCCTTTTGGGTCTTTGATTATGAAGTTTTTTCAGCGACTAGATAGCGAAAGAAAAAAAAGTAAGTGGAGAAAGTCTTCCGAATCGGAAGTCGAACTCTGTGTACATAAATCCTTTTTAATCCTTAATTCACGTCATGACGAAAGATGAATTTCATATTATAGTCGAACCTATCTAGCACGAGACTTACGTAAAATGTACTGCAATCACTACAGAAGTCACATCCTAAAGCAGATTGTGTTTAGGTAATACCACTCGACCACATCCACTCGACCCGTGATGGCCAATTACATTTCGTTTCAGTTTCGCATTGCAAATTGGTCAAGAAATACAACATTGTTCGTGCGTGTAGCGGTCAATAGAATTTGACTTTTATTTTTTGCTACTTTTAAGTTCGTGTTTCGTATTTTGAAATAATTACATTAATAAAATTTTAATAAAAAATATGTAAGTTGTAGATATTTTTAATTTATTTATGGAATACGTATATATTTTATATTAATGGAAATTTATATTTTTTAGACGATAAAAGTAATTGTCAACGTCATGTTATGGACAGCAAAGCTTACAGTGATATTATTAAAGACCTTGCATTGAATTATATTATATAGTTAATTATGTATATTATATAGTTAATTATATTATATAGTTAAATAATGATTAAGTAAAAAAAAAAATAACGAAATTATTTTACGTCCTTTCAATATTACAACACATTGCAAAAATGCGATAGCATGCTCGGTTCTCTTAAGTCTCACGTTACATCAGATCGACTTTAGTGTTCTTTGAGCTCATACATACATATGTATTATATAAACTTCTCATACAAAGCTGTTGATTTAACCATAAATATACTGATTCGATTGATACTTTACGAATTAGTCACCGTTTGTCGTAATTTACATATAAAGATACGTATGAACATAAAGTGTGCAAATTCAAATTAATCAAACCAAAACAGACGCCATATTCTTTAGTGTTAGAAAGCATAAGCCAAGTTCAGATCTGAAAATCCCCTCTGGAGAAAGTCTGAAATGGCAGTCAGTAATAAAATATTTAGGAGTAACGTTCGATAAAAGAATGAGATGGGCACCTCACATTGAGGCAGCGAAATGCAAGGCGATGCGGGGTATATCCTCAATATATCCAATATTTAATCGCCATAGTTCTTTATCAACGCTAAATAAAATAAAATTATATCGCGCGCTCATATTACCATTATTAACCTATGCTTCACCTGTATGGAATAACGCCTCGAATACTAACCTTTCCAAGCTCCAAGTAATACAAAATAAATCCCTAAAAATAATTTATAATACACCCATATATACTAACCTGAAAAAACTGCATGCCATATATAATATTCCGTTTGTTACAGACATTACTAACAAACTAACCAGTAGATTCTATGACAGAATCACTAATAACCATACTAACACACCTGTGAAGAGTCTCGGTGATTACAACAAAATGTCTATACCCTTCAGGTATAAACACAGATTACCTAAACACAATCTGCTTTAGGTCATCGACTTTAGAGAGTCTTTAATTAATATTATGTATTAGATGTATTATGAACATTTATAAGGATTGTAAATAGGTTTTTGAGCTCTTTTTCCTATTATGCTGTAGATTAACATTAGAATAATATAATACTGTGATTACTAACCAAATTAAATTAAATTGTAAAATAGAAAATGATCAGTAGATCAGTAGCTATTAAAATAGATATAAGATGTATTGTGAACATAATTTCGTAATAATAAAAAGCTTTTAAAAATCAAAATCAAATAAAGTGTGCGAATTGGTGCGTAATTTCACACTATGGTTTAGCTGTATAGTATTAATATTTCGATCGATTGCGTATCGTCAAATGACACTTGTTGATGATTCGTCAATACACGTGTCGTTATGTTCAATGTTAGACCGTTTATCCTTGGGCAAGCTAGATACTTATTATGTATATATGCTAGCTTTTTATAACACGTGTATTCGGACTTACGCTGAATACATATATATAAACATAAATATGCACATACATACATGTCTACATACAATCAACACTGGTTTTTTAGAATGTTCCCCGAGCAACGCCGGGCAATCCAACTCGTACTATATAAATAATATTTTTATATACCATGTAAATATTTTAAATTTATGCGTAGTAACATTTAGATATTTAGGTTATTATGAAAATTATTAAAAAATAAAGAATAGTCGAATGAGAAAAGACTGTTAGTTAAAAAATCTGACTTAAGGAGTATTTAAGTTAATATTATCTATAAAATGCACATATATGTATGAGCATTCGGTTTTTGAGGTATTTTTTTCTATAATGCTGTACATTGGAATGAAAATAATATAATACTATAATTACTAGCACATATTGTAAAATAGAAAATGATCAGTAGATTGGTAGCTATTAAAATAGATATAAGATGTATTGTATTGTAACATAATTTAGTAATAATAAAAAGCAATAAAAAAACAACAAAAAAAAAACTGGTGGAATATTCTAGAAATCTGTATGTGTTAAAAATTTCACGAATTGGTCAAAAATTGGTCATCAACTTTGAACAGATAAACTTTGAGCTACTTAAGACCGTGTTTATGTAAAAAGTTAACGACGAGACATATTTTGTGGCGTTCTGTATACGTATATGTATACACAATACGACATGTAACTTTAATGATACTAAATGCTATCATCGCAGAACATATGAAATCGATTAAAACGTGTCGTACGGCAATACAAAGCGAAACGTTAGCATAATGGACAAATTATCTTGTCAAAATAAAAGATTAGCTTCCGAGCGAAGAAACGCTTCGGTGATTTAAAACAGTGTTCGAAAATTGGTATAATAAGTCCAGGGTTACGTATGTATAATCGGGTTTGGTTCTAAAGGGTCATAAAAGTCATATAGAATTGACGGATTATACATTTACAGATTGATCCGTTTAGAAACAACACATGCCGTATAAAATTTTCATCCCACCTTTTGCGAATCATGTCTGAATTTTCTCCTTATTGCAAAACTCGGAAACGTTTCTGAAGTGTTAAGAATTTCCATCGTTTTATTTACCTGTGAACAAAAATAAAAAGTATATATTAAAATTTGATTAAAAACACACTGGACTTATGTACATATACATATGTAGATTGAGTGGGAAAATTCGATCAACTTTCCGATTTAAAACATACATTATTAAACATCAATTTATCAGTGTGAAGGTTTGATTACCGTGAAGTTGTTATATTATATTATATTGATACGAGCCATCGAAAGCTTGGAAAAATCAATGTTTGGTTTACCTACTCTATATTTTTTTATATAAAATTTTCAATTTTGAAAGTTTGACATGTTTTACTATATTATGTATATATTTTTGAATTTCTGTTTCGTTCAATGATTAGTGATATGAGGATATATAAATAATTATATATTTGAATAAAACTGTCGTATCAATAAAATGATCAACTTGGCACTGTCAATTTGATATATGACATCCTTTAAAAAACGAGACAGGCATCGTTTTTGTTCCCACTGTATACACAAAGTGAGAATAAAAAATTCGGAAGATGAACCAAATAAATGCAAAAAAAGTGATAGAATTCTCATTCACGTCTCGTACGTTTCTGCTTGTTTTGCTTTAAGAATCATCGAAGCTGTCGCGATGACATACTCTACATAACTGCAATGTCCATTTATCAGATTGAGTATCATATGATCTTAGGAGAACATTTAGGTCTGTTTGTGTGATGATGTATGAGTGGAATTTCGATCTTCTCTCTTCCATTTGGGCTTCGCAGGGATGTTTTGTATTAAAGGCTGGTTCTTATATATTGGTGCTGGCTATTGATGCAAGACATTTCCTACTTTGTATATTTTTTTATTTTGTATTTTTACTTTATCTGCTATTATTATAATGCTATTGTTTTTTATGATTATGTATAAATGTATTTTTTGTATATATGTATGTATGTATTTTTATTTTTCTCATCTCTCTGTATTTTTTCAACCATTGTGGCGCATTAGGGACTCTAGCAGTGGTCCATGGTCCAATGCTCCAAACTTAAACTTAAATAAATAAATAACTTATGATTTTATTATTTATCGCATTCCATTCAAAAGTTGTAACAAAAAAAATGTGAGGGAAATTTTATATATATGTAAATATATATACATATATGTAATATGTATTTGATATTGAAGTATGTACATATGTAGATTGATAGTTGGTGGAATCGTGGCGAAGATTTAGCTTATTGATTGATGATGTTTTTCAATGATTGCCAATGGCGATTGAATGTGTTTACCAGGTGATGTGGGTAAGGGTCGTTTGGGACACAATTGGGTCGATTGTCACACAATGCTGATTGCTTTTGAGAGTCCCTCGACGACCGATTTGATTGAGGAAATCAATTTCCGTTTGGATTTTTCACGCTTGCATACACACATGTATGTTTCCACACAAAGGGGACAAATTTTCAAAATATATTTATTCATTTTAACGTTGATATCCCTCTTCTTTTAATTATGTCGTCGAGAGTGCGCTCGAATGATTATTACGATCAAATTTTCTATTACACACATATGTATATGTATGTAGGTATAATAGGTGAGTGCATTCTAGCGAAGTATTCATACTTATTCGTCGCCTCAAAAGCTATTTTTCAAATGTACATACATAGGTATGTACATATATATAAGTATGAAAAATAACGATATGCGAGAATTCTTGAAATGAATGCGTGTTAAAATGGCATTGGAATTTAATTTCAAATCATATAGACGATGATGGATAGTGCTAAATTCGTATACAATATCAATCATTTTTAAATTTTCGCAATGAAGTAAAGAATAGTGCAATATTTGAGAAAGGATGTGTGGGACGTGCTATTTGGTAGTTTGTGAAAAATAATCAAAGTTGAAAGCTTCGATATTTTTCACAATGTATCTACTTAGTATGTGATTTAGAAAGGTAACTAAATTTTTGGTCAGTTATTAATTACAATTGGTCAGTAAATAATGTAATTGAATTTATCATTGTGTTCATTATAAAAGTAGAAAATTACTCGCGTATTGTCAGCTTTGAAAAATCATTTCATTATGGGTTTTATTATTATTTATTAAGCACAATGGAATTTCAGACCATTCAATCAAAGTACTGGCTGTTAACGATAAAATACTGACAATATATGTACGATTGATCGTACTGACATTTTATTTATTGACTTTTTATTATAATAACTGACGAAAAAGTTTTTTTTAAATATTAGACTATTTAAAAATAAATTATATAGGTTAAAAGAAATAAAAATTCAGTCACATGTGTACATATTGCAATTTATATGGAAAAATTATTATTAAAAATATATTTAAAAAAAAGATACCAATGTGCATTTTGCTTAAAGCCCCAATTATGTTCTGGGACTTAAGTTAGTTTTTTTCAATCTTAAAAATCTTTGCCTGTATATACATTATATGTATATACATATATGTATGTATACTGTATATAATATTTTTATACGTAATATTTACTTAAATAATTGGTTATGAAATTAGACGATTGAATATTCGAACTTTTTAATGTTTAAATTCACAAAGTTGTCTATTATAAAATTACATTAAAGAAAAAAAAATCCATTCTTTGTAGATACTTAAGCTGATGGAACGAGATTTTTTTGTTTTTGTTGTTGTCGCGTGAATATTTATGCGTTATTTAAATTTTTTTTCACTGATATAATAATAATATGCAGATATTTTAAAAATATCAATGAAAGGCTCGCGTCTAAAAAAAAATTAAAATAAATAATGGATTGTTGTTTTACGACTAGGTCTTCAACTATCGTGTGGCGAAGACGAGAATAGCCGTTCGAGAAAAAAAATGAATGGGTAAATTTTAATGTCATTTAATTCTAGTGAGTCACCATTACATCATTGAGTCATCTAAAGGTGAGAATTCTTCGCATTATTTATGTCGCACACCAAAATTATAATACCCGTAAAAATAGTTTATGTGTGGCGTTAAGAATATTTTTAACACCATTTACAAGGCGTAATGAATTTCTAAAAGCCGCTAATTTGACGCTAAAAAAATTACATTTTTCTCCGGCAAGATGACATCTATTATATCGTATACATATATATTGTATGTACATTATTCTTCAATTCGAACGACGGTGACTAATCAGAAGAAGAATAATATAATATAAAATATATTTTGTTATTAAAATTTATACTCGGGAGACAAATTTTAAATAAAATTTTTTAATAATAATTCCGATTGTGAACGAGATAAATATAATATATGAAGTAAATTGAAAATAAGTTTCCGTCTTTAATTTTTACGTATCTATTAACTATTGAAAGAGCACCATACACTTTCAAAACGCTAGTATGTTCTGAATGTTGATTAATTCATATGAGAACCAACTAAATAGAGATCATGTATCCAATATTATTGTTTCCATCAACTATCGCTGACAATTCAAATCACTCAAACATCTATATATGTATGTGCAAACTTTAAAAATAATATTTCTATACCCTTCAGGATCACAGATACAGAGATTACCTATAGACAGTTTGCTTTAGATCGTTGACTTTAAATAGTCTTTAGTTTACTTATTATATATGTATAATTGAATAATATGATACTCTAAATACTAACAAAAAATTGTAAAATAAAAAATGATCACTAGATCAGTAACTATTACATAGAATACACGTAAGATGTATTGTATTTTATGTTTGTATCTAATTTGAAGTATTAAGATGCTGGAATAATTCAGATTCTTCCTTTCAGGGAAATTTATTTATACTACATCAATCACATTGAAAGGAAAAACCTCAATTATTCCAGCATCTTCAAACTCAAAATTCTATACAAATTCTAAAATGGACATACAATATATGTGGATGAAGCCATCGATATGATCAATAAAAAGCATATCCAAATCGAATCAAACTTAAAAAAATAATAATAACGAACACATTTCTTTGACTATATAATGGCGCTTCAAACTTTCGCATCGGTAAAATCGTTATTACGAATATTATTATTAAGAGGTTTTTTTCACATTAAGTTTTCCGGACATGTATACAACAAATCCTGAAACTTCCATCGCAATCGGTTGAGTGGTTTAGGAGCCTATACGAGACAAACAGATACACAGACAAACAGATATTCAATTTTATATATACATATGTATGTACATACATATATAGATGACTTTATTGTAATTCGTGTATCAATTCCATTTTGAAACCACTCGTTGAAATCAACGGGCACAACACTAGTGTACGTATAAAAATGAAATCGATATACCAACGGAATTTCGATTTACCCGCAACTTTTCGCAGTGTGTATTCAGTATTGGCTTGAATTGAATATTTCGATTTGGCGCCATTGCTGCTAGTGCCGAGTGACGGGTTTTCCTTTACCATTATCAATGACCGCAGCTTGAATCGTTTTGGCCAAATGGGCGGGTTATGCTGGGTGGTTGGGGGGGTCGAAGAACCGGCACGCAGGTGGGCGGACGGGTCGTCAGGGCTGTCACAAACGAAACGTCTTTAATAATCCATATCTAGCAAAATACTACATAGAAGAGAACAAAATCCAAATCCAAGTTTACTTGCAACGTACATAATATAAATGCAATTACTCTATCATTCGATTATGCATATGTTGTACGTGGATAATATAATAATATTGTGATGGTTATATGTATGTAATATAATCGTACGAAGGAATATGCACATATAATATAGCGAGTGGAATATTGAGTAGTATAAATCCATTTGAATTATGCGCGTTACTAAGTGCGAAAAATGCGCGTGCGCAAACAACGAATAATTTATTGCACTTTTAAAAGCCAAGCGGGGATGTTGTTCTTGTGCAAGCGGGCACAAGGTTAAAATTGTTGTTTGCTAATTGAATATGTATTAGTGATGTGATAACTTTGCAGCATATAACACTGTCTTGTGCGAACGATGAGTTTTTTAAAACAACCTCGGATGTATTGAAAAACGTGGAAGTTAACATTATATCTAATTTTAGTTATGACTCATATGTCATTTTCATATCATAATATATATATATATATATATAATAGCGCTATTCTGTGTGTCTGAATCTGTATGCGATAACGCTCGCCGTACTACAACAGTCGACGGGTTTGGTGCATCCGCTCTAAAATCGCCACATTAACAGAGCGGCAGCTTTAAACGTAATTCTCGTTTTCTCGAATGATAGATTGCACATCAGATGACGAGTAACCTTCCGATGTGTACAGATGCAATTATTAAAATTGAGTTGGATCTTTCTGGCGAGTTTAATTCGGAACTTATCAAAATCTTGCTTTATTAAACTCGCCTGAAAGATCCGACTCAATTTTAATAATTAGCATTTTAATAATTGCATCTGTGCACATCGAAAGGTTACCGGTCATCTGATGTGCAATCTATCATTCGAGAAGATGAGAATTGCATTTAAAGCAGCCGTCCGTTAATCTGTCGTTCAATTTGTCTGGCGATTTTAGAGCGGATGCACCGCATCCCAGTCGACATATGTACATAAAACGCTGCCAACAAAACGTGCGAATATAATACGAGCATAATAACAGATCAACAAAAAACTTCTATGTATATACTGTTTGCTAGCAATGTTTCCTCTAGGGCAACAAGTATCTGAGCATTTATCGCCATCTATTGAAAATTAATTTAATTAATTAATTAATTTTTCTATTGGTGTTTTACATATATTGTTTACATTTTATTTTATTTTTTACATATCAACTCTAACGCGTCACTGACGGTATATTAGCCAGCTGCATAGATCGGTCGTTAAGCTTCTGCTTAACACTGAAAGGCGCCGGGTTCGATCCCATGAGCTGACCTCGATTGAAAAGAATTTTTCTGAGTATATCTGTAGTGCTGCTGGTCAGACCTGGATATTTGTGACTCCAGGTCGATCGTTTCCTATCAGAGTTTGCCAATTTTCTGTGATTTCATTGTTGAAACGGTTCCCGATTAAAAATCGGCTAAAGATCTTCTTACCTACTATGACACCACTATTTAAGTATGATTAATGTACAATAAAATGTATGTACAATTCATAGATGTTTCGTAATTCAGTGACTTGTATAATAAAAATGCTGTATTGTTTGTACTTGGCCAAGAAGGCGCATTGGGGTTTACCTGTAAGGTCTTCCTGTTATAAAATGTAATAAAATAATAATAGAACTTCCCTGCTTGACATTTATAATTGATAAAATCAACCACGGGCGTTGTTCCACAACCACTCAACCAGTTCAGCACAGCTTACATTAAATAGGTCAATTTCATCCGTTTGAGGAGATATATCGCTCTAGATATTAAAGATATACATATGTACATACATACATACATAGGTAGGTAGGTAGTTATTACTATTTTTTTTTCATGTTAAACAATGAAATATAAATATTAAATTAAATATATGTATTTAAAAGGTATATTAAAAAAATACGACCGCGTGCGGATCGAACACAGCACCGACATATTTCTTTTTAAATAATAGCTTAATATGCCATAATCCATGCGATGATATTTCATCGGGTGCAATACTAGTATATTATAATAGTATACTTTATGGCTAGAACGTTATACGACAGTCAGTGTTCAAATCATTTTTTTAAAATTAAATCGTACTTACTCACACCATGGATATCACTTAGCCACAGTGTAGTGCACTGCTAGAGAGATTACGGGTTCAAGTTCAAGCCAGCAGCATGGCTCGGTGGTTGCGTTGATACTAAGCACCGAGAGCCCGTTGGGTTCAATTCCGTGAGCTAACCACGATTGAAATGAAATTATTCTAAATTTAATTTAAAAGTATAATATTTAATGCTGGTTAGACTTGGATATTTGTGATTCGAAGTTGATCGTTTCCTATCAGAGTTTGCCAATTTAACCGATTTCATTGTTTAAGCGGTTCCTTCATCGAATTGGCAAAAACCATCCTACCCACTATGTCACCACTATTTGAATATGATTTCGAATATTTATAATCTATAACATAGATGTCTCGCAAATTTTCGTATATATAGTATTTGTATTATTCTTACATGTCTGGTCACAGTGGCGCGTTAGAATAGTCTGTAATGTCACTGTGGTTAATATGTAAATAAATAAATAATAAGTCTTGGCCAAATACGCAGCTGTTTTATGTTAGAATTTTCTGATTTTTCTAGCTCAATTGTTGATTGATGGATCCAATAAATCGGTATCCTCACTCAGTTTCTCGTAAATTTGAGATGTTAGCATCTCGAATTTAATAAAATATGCTACTTACATATATAATGTATTTCTTGCAAATTTGCCGTGTTTCAAAACTTTTGTTGATTGTCCATGGATGTCTCTATTGTATGTACTGTTATGTTTGGACTGATTATTTTGTACACGATAATTATTTCCATGAATATAGCGAATATGGAATATCTCGCACTTGATTTTTTTTTAGTATGATAGTTCGCGTGGGTTACTCTCGATGGATGTAATTTTCGGTTGCCGGGTATTCCATGATTGAGATTTTGTTGACGCTTTGTGTAGATTAATTACCGAACCGTTAGAAAACATGTTGGTACTTATTTACAAAAATAATCGAAACATACATACATATATGTCGCCTTGGGGTAATTCCTGTCATGGTACACATGATTTATGCAATAAAAAATAAATAAAATTTACTTAAGAAACAGCATGTACATACATATGTATGTAGGCTTTACATAAAAATTGTTTTTATGTAAAGCCCTGAATTATAAACTTCCTATAAACAAATGTACATACATATGAAGCATTACCCGTTGAATGGTTTATGATTATTTTTATATGTATCCTTTCTTATTTATACATAGTTGCAAAGTCCACTGCACATATATCATACCCGGAATTAACTACATAAACACCTGTATATTTATTGATATTTTTATTTTATTTTAATAAACATATGTACATATATGTACTACAGTACTGGTCTTCACAGGTTACCCCAATATGACATTGTGACCAGATAATATGCATGTACATAAATGACAGCCATTTTTTATAAACATACATACATACAAAATACATAAACACACATTTAATTATTTAACAAGCATTAACATAAAAAAATAAAGAACAATCAAAATTAAAAATTATTTGATTAATAATTATGAAATAATTTATAACTATGAATTAATTAATAACTAATTTATAATAAGTAATTTTTAATAATGCATTAATTAATAACTACAGTGAAATATCATCGCATGGGTTATGGCATATCAAGTTATTAAATAAAAAAAATTAAAAGAAATGTGTCAGTCCTGTCTTCGATCCGCACGCGGTCGTATTTTTTTCTAATAACTATTACAAATGCAAATACCTATATAAATATTAAATTAAACATATTTAATTTAATTGTTTAATATGAAAACAAATGGTAAAAATACCTACCTACCTACATATAAACAACATAAAACACCAATAGAAAAATTAATTAATTATTGAATTAAATAAATTTTCAATGGATGACGCTAAATGCTCAGCGACTTATTTCCCTTGAGGAAACATTTGTAGAACACAGTATACATATATATATATGCATAGAAGTTTTTGTTGATCTGTTATTATGTTCGTATTATATTCGCACGTTTTGTTGGCAGTGTTTTAACTGTGCCGTACAGATGTCGAATTGAAACGACTATTATATTATGGCGAGCTTTATCTTACACAGATACACACACAGACACACAGAATAGCGATATTATATATATGATAAATTTGTATGTATGTATGTAGTGCACATGCGTACAGACGCATACACCTCGGAATTGAGTCATTTACGACACTGGAAAACAATTTAATAAAAATATATGTATTCATAAAATGAATGCAGTTATACAATGCAAATTTCTATTTATTGCACTTAATTTTCACTCGTATATTATTTAACTGACTGCGAATTATATGAGAATATGACTCCATAAAACGATCACATCGAATGGTTTTAAACTCAATTAGTTTTAACCGGTATAATGGCCATGTGTGATTCGAATCCCAGCCAAAATCTAAAAAAATATTCAGTTTTCTCTATTAATATTAGAATTTGCCATATTTATCCGATAGTTGAAACGGTTCTCTAGAAAATTTCTCGAAATGATAAATGTATGCATCGTACATATATGTACATATGTACATGCATATGTATGCAATCGGGATAAAGGGACAACCCTGCGCGTGCGTCGAGACAGCTCGAGAAAAAACGATCCCAACAGATTATTTCTAGCGTCTTTATGTCTGTTCGGAGACGCTGTATAGCCGAATGTGCTTATTCATAATATATGTACGTACTTATAAATACGTAGATTATTATTCATGAAATGTGGCCGAATGTATAAATATTTATAAAGAAAGGCGGCAATCGCTGACTGTAATCGCGATCATACTAGTAGACAATCTCCCGCATGACCGCATACCTATATATATACATATACATATACGCATGTATGTATGTATACAACATTAACTATATTAATATGCCCATTACTTACATATGTATAATACATATATGTGGTTTATCGAATCGTGGCATTTTCTCTGTTTGGCAGACTATGTACATACATATGTAGTTGGGGCGAGGAAATCTTCGTCAAATCAGAAATTGCGCAAGAAGCTTCCTTGTCAAATAAAAAATTCGTTATAAATGTCCAAAATATTTTTGGTGTTCATTCTTTCTTTTCTTAATTCTTCAAAGATATTGTTCATTTTCTATTTTTTTATACATTATTTTTATTTTTCACAAAAAAATCGTTTTTGATCGTATTAATGTTTGCAATCATTTTGTCCGTGAGCATTATGTCGCTTAGACATTTTGTCTGTAACCATTTATAGTCTATAATGAGATTGATTCGACTATAACGTAAAATGAACATACATGCTATCGCATTCATCTCCCCACTTGAGCGGCGATGGCCAATTACATTTCGTTTCAGTTTCGCATTTTTCGAGAAATACAACATTGTTCGTGCGTATAATTTGACTTTCATTTGAGTATTGATTTTGTGTTGCGTATTTTGAAATATTTACATTTATAAAAATTTTATATAAAATACGTAAGTTGTTGATATTATTAATTTATTTATGGAATGCGTATATATTTTATATTAATGGAAATTTATATTTTTTAGACGATAAAAGTAATTGTCAACGTCATGCTATGGACAGCAAAGCTTACAGTAATATTATTAAAGACCTTGCATTGAATTATATTGTAATAATATTATATAGTTAAATAAAAATAATTAATTTTTTATTTTAAGGTTTATTGTATTATATATGAATAAGGTTAATTGTATTACCTATTGCTAATTTATTATAAAAAATATATCAATTCCTTTGAGTTTGGCTCTGAGAAAGGTCTCATATATATACTTTAAATTTTCTATTACTAATACATAAATGCCTGTACTATACATATGTACATTCATATCGATACATTCACATATGAAATATGTATAGGGTTTAGTGGAAGCTGCTTAGTTAGCTTTCATATTATGGCGCTTTTAAAGTTTTAAAAGTTTATACATACTCTCAATTATTAGAAACGTTATAAAAGACCACGTAAAACATTGGTTGTGACTAAAAGTGATTTTACAACATTTACTATACATATTTATATATGTACATATGTAAAACATAAACACGTATAAGGATTATCCTAAATGTGAAATCATCATATTCATTAAATTTTTCCGACTCCTGTCAAACTGCCATCTCACTAAACGATCATCTGATAATGAGATACACACACTTAGATATCCATGTAAATACGTACATATCTAGCTATAAATAATATTATATACCATATAAAAAAGAATAAAGTATAATTACGTTGAGTCGGTCTGCGTGGTGTGGTGTTCGCTTGTAAAAACTACTATCGCACTCCGGGGGGAAAAATATCAATTTGAACCTAATTACGTAAAAACATCAGGCGAAAGGGGAGCAAAAGTCGAATTATTACTTCATAATGTTTACCCCCGAGCGTGTAAATACACCCCCACACATATGCCGGTCGTGTAAAACGAATCGCTTACTAAGGATTAGTGGGGGATGAGGTCAACCGAGGAGGGATAGGGTACATCAACCCCTCGCTCACATCGAATTAGGGTCGTTACGATTTTAATTTTCTTCTCAGAATCCCAAATCATCACCTGGCAGTCTGAAGTCACGTCATGGCTACATGTAAAAAATCACCAAGTACGAAAAAGAGAATTCTTCATACATATGTACATACATATGAGCCACTTTATTTGAAAGTACCGGAAGTTCAATTTTCAGTTCTAAAAACACTACATATTTCTCTTTGAATTAACTCACAAATTGTTATCACTTCTTTTAATTCGATTTGTCCAGAATCTTGGAAAAGCAGAAAAAACGTATTGCATGCCACCAGTATTTGTACATACCTTCTTTACGTTTCATTAAATATTGTAGTAACTACTACAAACTAACCAGTAGATTCTATGAAAGAATCACTAATAACCATACTAACACACTTGTGAAGAGTCTCGGTGATTACAACAAAATGTCTATACCCTTCAGGTATAAACACAGATTACCTAAACACAATCTGCTTTAGGTCATCGACTTTAGATAGTCTTTAATTAATATTATGTATTAGATGTATTATGAACATTTATAAGGATTGTAAATAGGTTTTTGAGCTCTTTTTCCTATTATGCTTTAGATTAACATTAGAATAATATAATACTGTAATTACTAACCAAATTAAATTAAAATTGTAAAATAGAAAATGATCAGTAGATCAGTAGCTATTAAAATAGATATAAGATGTATTGTGAACATAATTTCGTAATAATAAAAAGCATTTAAAAATCAAAAAATCAAATAAAAATCAAAAAAAAATTAAATATTGTAAAACGTAAGACGTTATATTTAATAATTAAATTTTGCGAGATATTTCTCGAAATGAAGAAAAGTGAACTTACGGCAATTTCAAATATGACGACTCATATATCAAATACATATGTATTTGTACGCAAAATTTTAACTGTTTAGGTTAGGTTAGGCTTAATTTTGTTCACAAAAACCTTAATCATTACTTTAATTTTTAGTCACATCATATCAGAGAGTAAGACTTCACTATATTTTGACTTCATGATTAATGATATTCCAAATACATACATAATTGCACTAGTTTTAAGTTCAATTTCAAATTTTAGCTGGTTTTAACTTACCAAATTTCAGCTGGTTTTAAATGTCCAATTGTCATCAGTGACAATTGGACATTTTATGAATATGAAAGATGTCGAATAGTATATGTATTTAGAATTTTGCTCATAAATGAGTTATAGATATATACAGTATAAATCGATATAATCGAGTGTTCAATGTAAGATAAAAGGAAATCTAGATACGGTACTTTTCTCGCGGTTATACTTGTACTAGTGCTTGTAAAAAATACACATATGTGTACACATTTTCATGACGTCCTGTTTGTTGTAAAAGTAAACTAGCGGCATTATATCAAAGAAGACTATTTTATGACGAATTTTAAACATTGAACTTATTCTGTGCAAACAAGGCAAATGTGCTCTTATTGAGTCAGAGATAAGCGCCATTTTTTTATGGATATCCTTTCAGTCTTCCTAACAGTACATAAGAGCATGGAAGAATTGCGTATTTTAAACTCAAATCAATATGAACTTTAAAAATGTAATTGCCAATTTATAAATGAAAGCCCATCATTATTTAATTGAGGTATGTATTTACTAAGTACATAATTGGTCAGCAATTTGCAATAATGCGCTTTAGCATTATTGCAATGCTTTTGGTCAGTTATTATAATAAATATAATATGCGTATATCGATTGGTCAGTGTTTAAATTAAATGGTCAGTTTATCTCGACAGTCGGCTTCTAATTTGACAAATGAAGTTTTATTATGTTATTACGCATAATGATTATGCATTTAAAATAAGCTAAACTTTAAATGAATTTTTAGAAAGTTTATTAAGATTTCATTTTGAAGATTTTTTTTTAGATTATTACAAATGGCTTTTTACATATTATTATGATTCAATATAATGAAAATTATTATAAATTCATAAGTATCACATTAATAATAAAGGGAAAATATAATAAAGTACATATAATTGCAAATAAACAGTCTGTGTATTTATGAGAAGCCATTAGCATAAATAACATTACAAATATTCATTTTGAGCTGTTTTTATGCAAGTATACATATATATGTATATATAATATAATTAATATTATTGAATTAAAATAATACAATATTCATTGTTCATTATAAACGAGAAATTACTATTGAAATATTCTTATTGAATTTTTTAAAGTTGCATCAATTTGATGAATTAGTATTATTCCAATTAGTATTTTAATTTGTGACGTTTTCCAAGAAAAAAAATGACATGCGAGTGTTATCTATGTCATTTGTATAATAAACTGAGATAAAAAGAACCTACGTATATATGAACATACATATGTATGTAGGTACATAAAAATGTATGGTCACCAGATACAAAATATTGAAAGATAAAGAAAAGAAAACATTGCATGCATTTTTTTCGTCAAAAGCTATTAAAGTTTCACATCGACGATAGTATTATTTGATCTCTCGAAAATAGCTATCGTGATTCATTGTATGTATCTATGTATATTATACGTATGTATGCATGTATGTATATGAACACACATTTTTTCCATTGATGTTTTTTTTAATAAATAAGGCAACGCCACTATGCAGAGTTTTCGTATTGCGAAACCCGAGAGCTATGTACTGCGTTTGGTAATTTCCAACGAGCTTCGTACACAATGGCTCAAAAAAGCTTTCGGCTTTTGTATTTTATTACGAGATCATTGTTTTTGGGAACAGAGCTCGTCCGCAGACATTCACCGATGCCATAAATCAAGTGTCGCCTTTCGAAACTATCTAATAAAATAAAAATGAATAAAAAAATATCAGTATATTCGTACAAAAGAGAAGCGATCGTACACATACATACATATGTACATATAAATGAAAAGATGAGTAAAAATGTATACGCATCGGCAAGTCGATAAGTAACGTTACTCTCTGGCAAGAGTTGGTTTTTTCCTTATCTTTTTCGTTTACATTATATAACTAGTTTGAGTTTAATGTATAATGGGGACGATCGCTGTTTGTGAAACTGTCTCGGCCGTTAGACGGGGCAGGTTGCAAGCGGTATGCTCGCTAAGTGTCTAGACTGATTCTGACGACTAAATTTGCAATCGAGATCTATCGATGGTCAAACTGTGTGACTTCCATCGAAGAAGCGGATTAAATAAATCCAATTTTTATATACATATGTATTAAAAGTAGCTAGTATATACTAATAGCTAATATATACATATGTATATACAAGCTAGCTAGTATATACATATGTACATATACACACATATATATATATATATATATATATATATATATATATATATATATATATATATATATATATATATATATATATATATATATATATATATATATATGTAGAATTGATTTTTAAACGAGCCGAGACAGAGTGTGTGTGGTATGCCTGGGAAAGACCGGATGCGTGTTGTTATGGTCACTTGTTGGAGAGCAAGCCCGAAGATGTGTTAATAAATACATAGTTCTGACTTAATCTGCGTTTCACTTGGAATCCTTCACATCCGGATCCTATATTTGGGGGCTTTGTCCGGGATACCTGAAGACATTTCGAGTGACAGCCAGGAGCGGTCAGGCGACGACGCGGAGTTTTGACAGTTGAGGTTAGGACACGCTATGACATCAAGAGCGCGGACGCGGCGGTCGACAAACTGGGTGACGTCACGACCACGACAAGCGACGCCGACGACGCCAACGACGACGAACAAGACAACGACGCCAACGACGAACAAGACAACGACGCCAACGACGAACAAGACGACGACGATGACGAGAGAAGCAACACACGTAAATTTCCGAGATCTGGAGGTTGGCTTCGGTCTGCCGAAATATAACGGCAGAAATAGCCCTATCGCATCGTGGATTGAGCGTCTTGAAGAGCAAACGCAAACCCTCGGCTGGACGGAGACACAACAGTTGGTGTATGGGCGGATGCTGTGTGAAGGAACTGCCAAGGACTTCTTGGACTCGGAAACGGGCATAATCACTTGGGCGATTCTTAAAGAACGATTGACCAGAGAGTTTGGCCATCAGTTAAATAGTGCGGACGTGCACAGAGAACTGAGGTTAGAGAAAAAGGGAAAAGCGGAAGACAGTTTAAGCTACATTTACAGGATGAAGGGGATTGCAGCCAAGTGTAGTTTTATTGAGGAAGAGGCGATTATCGCGTACATAATTGGTGGACTTGGGTTTGATAAGTATGAAAAAATGACGCTGAGCGGGGCCGGTACAATCCAGGAGCTGAAGACGCGAGTTACGCAGTGCGAGAAAATTAGAGAGGACGACGAACCCAAGGTGGCGGGGCCCGTAAGAAACCGAGAAAGAGAGAGACCACAATGTTACAATTGCGGAGGACGTGGACACTTATCAGCCGACTGCAGATTCAAGAAAAGAGGAACCCGCTGTTTCAATTGCAACGAGTTTGGGCACTTATCAGCTCAATGCAAAGGTACCAAAACAAAGACCGTATTGACTATGAAGGAGGATAGGAACCCGAGCGTCGAAAAGGAAGTCAGTATTAACAAAGTCCCTTTAACTGCAATTATAGATACTGGTAGCCAAATAAATGTTATTACTGATTCCACAGCTCGACGACTCGGAGTCCGAATAAACAAAACACTAGCCATAAAAGTGAGCGGTATCGGGGGTGAGGCTTCGACGAAAGGGAGGTTCGCTGCCGAAATCATTGCTGATGACGTCAAATTCATGGCGGAATTCCACGTGATGGACGATAAAAGTATCCCGGGAGCCGTCCTGTTGGGTAGCCCCATCACAGAATCCGTCCTTATGTGCATTGATGGCAACAAAGTAAAATTCTTCAAAAAACCGAACCCTGATAGCACCACCCGTTGTAGATTTAGTAATTGCTTTAGAAACCTGCAAATAGCCGCAACCTCAGAAGTGGATCTGGCACATGTGAGCGACAGAGATGCCAAGGACAGGATCGAACACCTGATCAAGACGTACAAACCTGAGAAGACAGAAACCACAAACATCAAGATGACGATTGTTTTACAATCGGAAAAACCGATATACCAACATCCAAGACGACTTCCGTTCGCTGAAAGGGCAGAAGTAGAAGGACAGGTGAATAAATGGATTCAGCAAGGAATAGTCAGACCAAGCTGCTCGGACTTTGCGAGTCCCGTAGTACTAGTGCGGAAGAAGGACAACACGGCTCGAGTTTGCATAGATTATCGACGACTCAACCGTGAAATCATAAAGGATAGATATCCACTGCCCCTGATTGAGGATCAGCTCGATCAACTTCAAAATGCGAGAGTGTTTAGTACGATAGATCTAAAGAATGGATTTTTCCATGTGGATATCGAAGAAGACAGCCGGAAATACACATCATTCGTAACGCACGAGGGGCAATATGAATTTACAAAGGTACCATTTGGACTATGTAACTCACCATCAGTATTCCAGCGCTTTATTAACCGCATATTCCGATCGCTAACTTGTCGGGGCATTGCTCTAACTTACATGGACGATATCATTATTCCGGCTCCTGATGAACAAGAAGGAATGCAGAGGCTCGAGATGGTAATTGATACTGCTAAGAGATATGGGCTAGAGATCAATTGGAAGAAATGTCAGTTCCTTATGCGACGGGTACAATTTCTAGGCTATATTATAACAAACGGAACCATAAAACCCTCGCCAGAGAAAACCTCAGCTGTAAGGAGGTTTCCGGTACCAACAACGGCTAAACAAGTGCAGAGCTTTTTAGGATTGACTGGCTATTTTAGAAAGTTTATCCCGAAATACTCTACTGTTGCTAAACCCATCAGTGACTTGCTACGTACAGGAGTAATTTTCAAATTTGAGGAGAAAGAAGAGGAAGCTTTTAAAACATTGAAGGAACATTTGACTAACGAACCAGTTCTTCGTTTATTTAAACAGGGGTGTAGAATCGAGCTCCACACGGATGCAAGTCAAATCGGGTATGGAGCGGTACTACTGCAGGAGTCTGACGGTGATGGAAAATTGCACCCTGTATACTTTTGGAGTAAGAAAACGTCTCCCGCCGAAGAAAAGTACAGTAGCTACGAATTAGAAGTATTGGCTGTCATCGGAGCTGTGGCAAAGTTCAGGATTTATTTATTGGGCATGAAATTTAAAATTGTCACTGACTGTTCAGCTTTTACCATGACGATGGAGAAAAGAGATTTATCAGCCCGCATCACCAGGTGGGCAATGGCGCTGGGAGAATACGATTATGAAATGGAACATAGACCGGGAGAGCGTATGAAACATGTAGATGCTCTGAGCCGATTCCCGGTATTGTGCATCACAAATAACGGAGTCACCGCACGTTTGAAAGTGGCGCAGCAGGAGGACGAACACCTCGTGACCATTCGAGAAATACTCAAAGAAAGCAACGTGCCGCATGAGTCTTACTTTCTTAGGAACGACATTATATACAAATACACCGATGGCAAAGAATTAATTTGCGTACCAGAAGTCATGCAGAAGGAGATTATTAAGAACGCACATAATGTCGGTCATTTCGCAGTGAAGAAAGTAGAGGATGTCATACAAAGGGAATTTTATATCCCGAAATTGAAAGACAAGATCGAAACTTGTATAAAAAATTGCGTTCCATGTATACTGGCCAACAAGAAGTTGGGAAAGCAGGAGGGATTACTACATCCGATAGCTAAGGGAGAAAGTCCCTTGGGAACATATCACATTGATCATCTGGGGCCATTGCCGTCGACAGCAAAGAGCTATAATTACATACTAGCAATCATCGACGGTTTTACTAAATTCACGTGGCTGTATCCAACTAAGACGACAACGACAAAAGAAGTGTTGGATAAATTAATGATACAGCAGAGAACGTTCGGGAATCCATCGCGCATTATCAGTGACCGAGGAACGGCTTTCACGTCAAAGGATTTTGAAAATTATTGTACCGAAGAAGGGATCGAACATACACTTATCACCACTGGAGTTCCAAGAGGAAATGGTCAGGTGGAGAGGGTTCACCGCACTGTTATTTCTATTTTATCCAAGGTTAGTGTTGAGGCACCAAAAGCCTGGTATAAACATGTCGACGCCGCACAAAGGGTTTTAAATTCCACACTTCATCGCAGCATCGGGATGACTCCTTTCGAGTTGATGACTGGAGTCCAGATGAAGTCTAAAGAAGAATTGAGATTGCGAGAACTGTTGGAAGAAGAAGCGATCGAAGAATTTGTTCAAAATCGAGACCATCTAAGGGACGCTGGTAGAAGACAATTGCTGCATGTGCAGGATGAAAACCGGAGAACCTACAATAGAACACGGAAACAGGCGCGGACATACGCCGTTGGTGACTTGGTGGCGATCAAGAGGACCCAGTTTGGAACGGGATTGAAGCTATATAGAAACTACCTAGGCCCATATGAGGTCACTCGGGTTAAAGCACATGAACGATATGGAGTCCGGAAGGTCGGTACATTCAAAGGACCGCAACTCACATCCTCTTGTGCTGAGTACATGAAGCCGTGGTCGAAAGAAATGTAATTCGAAGCTGTTATATAGAGATAAGTTTTAGAGATATAAGATAAGTTGAAGTATGGCCGAGATACGAAGAATGTTTTATGTTATTTAAGATTATGTTTTAAGTTGTACCGAGGGAAGTGAAGTGTGCGTTAGTGAACTATATGTAGAAGTGGAATACACGGAGGGGTTTTTAGTTAAGCCTTAATTGTTTTATTGATTATTCTAGTATTTTTCGGGAAGTGCTTTGTATTGCTTGTAATAATTTTACATAGTAATTGTGATACCTTTCTGTTTTGTATTGCTTGAAATAATTTTAAATTGTAATTGTGATGATTTATGTGTAACTTTAATTGTTATGTGTAACTTTATTGAAGATTGAATTGTGTTGAAATGAAAAAATTGATTTGTAGTGAAATGTGTAACGATTGATTTGTTATAATTGTAATTGTTATGTAAATTGTGAAATGATTGATGTATAAGTGTATTGAAATGTAGTTGTGATGATGATTGTAATTGTGGTGATGATTGTAGTTGTGATGATGATTGTAATTGTGATTTAAATTGTAATTGTGACAATTGAAAGCATGTTTAGAAGAATATAGGATGATTTTAAAAGAATGTAAGATGATACATTGTATAGAGTGGAAAATGAAATGTAAAAGAATGTGAGATGAAACATTGTTGAGGATGATAGAGGAAATGTTTTAAAAAATGTAAGATGATACATTGTATAGAGTAGAAGATGAAATGTAAAAGAATGTGAGATGAAATGCTGTAAAAATATAAAAGACGAAGAATGTCATCCGAGGGCGAATGACAGTCAGAAATGACCGAATGTAGAATTGATTTTTAAACGAGCCGAGACAGAGTGTGTGTGGTATGCCTGGGAAAGACCGGATGCGTGTTGTTATGGTCACTTGTTGGAGAGCAAGCCCGAAGATGTGTTAATAAATACATAGTTCTGACTTAATCTGCGTTTCACTTGGAATCCTTCACATCCGGATCCTATATATATATATATTGGAATAAGACGATGCATCAAAAATGATTTTCATTGATTTACAATACTATTGGTTTTTTTTTTTTTAGAAAAATTTACATTACTTTATAAATGCTAATTTCATCATGAAAGATTTTCATTAGATCAGTTTTGTTGCATTATGAATATATCATTTATCATCTAATATATAATTTCGAAAGTTTGTATGCATGTAAGTATGTATGTATGTATATATCTTTGGTTGGGAATTTCGTAAGCAAGTCAAAATTTCTATGACAACGAGTTTTTTTTCGATTCAAATAAATTTAATTAAAAAACAAATGAATATTTACGATTAATAGATTTGCCATGTTTACGCTGTTTATATTATAAACACTGAGCGAAGCCGGGTAAAACAACTAGTATATGATATAATAGAACATATGCCGAATTATGCTTTGAAATGCTATTAAGACTTTCTACAAATGAACCTAATTTTACCTAATAGTAATGTGATTTATTTGAAAGAAAAATCATTTTGATTTGAGATTTGATAATATTTATAATTTGTGAAAAACGATATGAAGTATTGAAAATTGAAAAATTGTGCATAAAAAACTATTTAAGTAACTTCTGAAGCCTTTTCGGCGTTGCTTGAAATGTAGAATTTTAATAGTATATGTACGTAAGTATGTGTATCAAAGGTTTTCCTTTTGTTTATTGTTATTTTTTAGGACAGAGAATAAAAATATAACGTATGCGTGACGTAATGTCTAAAAAGTAGAGAAAGTAGTAACGTTTCCCTCTCTCAAGGACTGGTGAGAAGAGTGGAAAAATTCCTGAATTATCCCAACTCTGGATAAAATCATAACAAGAATACATTATCCCACGTTGAAATCTACATATTTTTATAGTGATTTTTTTTTAAATTTGCCAAATGTATTTAAAAACTTTTTTTTTCATAATTATTTGAAAAGACTCGGAACTATTGCTTTCCCAGGGTCAATTTATTTTTCTTGAAGAACTGTTTCACCATTCATCTCACCCGAGAAAACCTATACGACCGAGATAAAAAGTTTAAAGTCAATAATTACGGTTAATTTTCACAGAGAACCCCCCCCCCCCCCACTGTGCGTAAACACACAAAGTTTAAAGAACACTGAATTCGATGGATGTGGGTCTCAATATCCAACTGAGAGCTGTATTAGGCGGTCGAGATGCACTTTCCGATGCTGATAAGACGAAATATGCCCCACGGTGTTGATTACATGGCTGTGCACAGGCAGTGCACTGCACTGATGCAATTTCACTTTGACTTTTGAGCGTTTGAACACGACCGATCCGTTGCACAACCTACCACTGGCCCTATTAAACCGCTCGACCACTTACTTACCCACTCCAAACCCTTAGAACCCGGCAATGGGCACTTGGGCCACAACGTGGACCGAATACGAAAGGACTTGTTGGGTCAATGATTAACAAAATCAACGCTTCACACCTTTCAAAACAATATATTTGTCATACACACAAATCTACACTTTTCAACTAAGAACTTTCGAACCTATTATATTGTATAATAGTATCTTAACCTAGCCTGTAGACGTATTTTGGAAGCCTTGGGGCTTTGGCTTGAAGGGCTTCCATACAAAAACTACCGGGGAACGTTAGGCGTTATTATTTTAGTAATTAGATAATCAATTTCAGTACTGGAATTGCCTTTTGGCAGGGGCCGTAGCCCGTTGAAGTTTTTATTTATCACTCCATTTAAGCCTGTTACATGGTTTAAAATAATTATCTTTCATTCTAAAATTAACAATAATGTACTGCATTAGATCATTGAGTTTGTGTGTTTCGATATTTTTTAAATAAACAAAGAAGGGCGAATACTAAAATAAATGATTGATATGGCTCTATATGTCCTTCCAGACCCCGGATCCAGCTTTTTCGCCGCCCTGGACAAAAAAATATTTTTACAATGCGAATTCATACAAACATCATCCACAGTGATATTTTATTATAGAAATTGGTGAACCTCAAGACGCTGAGTAACTTGAGATTTTTTAAGAGAGATTGGAAAGGAGATGGCAATTTACAGGAACGTTTCAATGAAAATCATAAAAATTGGCAAACTCTGAAAGGAAACGATCGACCTGGAGTTATAAACCAAGGTCTGGCCAACAGCTACTAGTGGGAATCGAACTGTGACCACCCCGTTCGAAAGCACATTATGCTAACCACTAGTCCACGCTGCTGGTTAGCATATTTTATATTACCATGTATATATATATATATATATAAAATAATACAGTAACCCTTCACCTAGGGATCTAATCATAATTTAATGGGGAGTGATGATATACTTACAATATCTATTAATATACATATTTTTAAGATAAAATATTACCTCCATGCAATATGCCCAAAAAAAAAAGTCCAAATTATCTACATTTGAGAAAATTTGTATGTTAAAAAAATAATACAATTTAAATTTCCTTCAGTCATTGTGTAGACGAAGTTTGAAAAAAACAATATTTTTTACAATTTAAAAACATTATTTTTTACTATTTAAAAACTGACTTCAGTATTTTTCTTTTGAAATAAAATTGAAGATCTATTGTCTATCAATTTCATTATTTACTGATGATCGTCTTTTAATAATTAGGTTTCCCAACTTATTGTGTTGAAAATTTGACGCGTTCATGTCTTATATGGTCATATATAATTTTTCCTTTACACCATGTTTTCCGCGCCCCCTCCCCCAAACCTGCCGCTTCGAGCTTGCCCCTATGGATTTTGGCCAGGTCTTTCATTTGGAAACCTTCTGGTAGGTCTTCACTTCACGTGGTCGAATAGGTAATATGTAAAGGACTTGTTGGGTCTTAGGACGATCCGATAGTCACAATCTGCTACGATTGCATTGTATTATAATAATACAAGTAGGTATGTGTACTTTTTTTTGCGCACAAAAAAGTTCGACATTAACATAAATGTTTAGCGTGGTTACATGTTATATAGCGACGACGGAGACAGAGTGTTACAAAACGCTCGCAACCACCGCCCGTTGAGATACACCAAACAATCGAATTCGATCAGCGGGACTCAAAGTGCTTCTCAAATCCCGGTCGGATTAAATTTTGAATGGGTGTGACCAAAAATTTCGGTGAGTGTATCAAAGTACTGGTAACGAATCTCGCCCTACTAAGAGTGAAGGTTCTTTGCCAGTAATTTTCAACAAACACTTGTCAAAATATGATTCATGCTTAGTAGCGTGCAGGTGACGTATACAAAGTAAAGAGAGTAGGGACGTTTCTCTCTTCACTCTTGATTTTTAAGTCAGGGAAGCGTTTTGAATAAATCATATTTAGAACAAAGGGGCTTTTGCCAATTTCGAAAACTGGTCTAAAAGTCAGCTTCGTATAGTGTTTCTCACTATCAGCCATATAAATTTTATCATTGTAACCACATTAGCCTGATAGTGGCTCCATGTGAATTCTTCTCCTCGTTTGAATGAAAAGAGAACTGATAGGATAGCGTTTTCGAAGAAGGAGGTTATAGAGAAGGCGAAAGAACGTGAAGTTGAAGAGTTTCAAAATTAATATGATGCTCAACATTATTCAAGTGGTTGAAAGTTGGGAATAGATAACTTCGAATGGTTCTCAACTCTCTTAAATTACGTTTGCAATTTATAAAGTTTAGGGTACCGTGAGATAGTATTCCAGTAGCAGTTCATATAATTGCAATACAAAGGTATTTGCCAGACGTTATTTTATGAGAGTCCTTCAATTCCGGTCTCCAAATCCTTTGAAATGGTTTATAATCAATGTTAGGATACTATGAGATATAAAAAAACACAAATTGAGATTTTGTGGATAGTTAAATATCTATTTTTTGTATATACACAAATATCTACTCTTAGATAAATTAATGTTTATATGTTTGCTTGTTTGCAATATAAATTCAGAGTTTTCAATTTATGTAGAGACATCAAATTAGATATACTATTTTATGGTATCATATATAATACATGTGGATAGATTTTATAAGGGTTCGGCGGCTTTAGAAGGGTTTTTTGTAACTATAATCCAACAGGCAATCGTAATTCATAATATAATATATGTAAAATATGTACTAAAATAGTCATAAATAGAATATTTTATAAAGCGCAACTTTTGTCATATTAATACATTCGTACATTTATATAATAAACTCTCAATAAATAGTTTTTTAAATGTTTCATTATTAAAAATACTTTTATTAGTGTGAAAATGTATGCAAATAATAATGTAAAGTGAATGTTATGAACATTTCTATCGTGTATAATGACCGTTTAAAATGTACGTCTATTTATAGTATGCGTACACAAAAATTCAAGTGAATTAAGATTGTCGTTACAAGATGTTGAAATTCACAGAAGGTAGTAACGGAAAAAAAGAAAATGATGAAAAAAAAATGAGAAAAACCGGTCGGGCATTAAAACACGTATACTACGCGGGGCAAGCCGTGTCGAACACGTGGGCTTCTCATTCATAATTTGCTGCTCTTCCACACTTGATGACATAGCACGAAACTAAAAAAAATATATGGATGAATAAACGAATTCTATTCTTATACAGTTTGATTTTTTCAATTGAATTTTTGAATTGTACCCAACGAACGGATCGTTATTTGAAATGAACGTGCTGGAGAGTGCGTGGAAAATCGTTGGAAAAAGGTTTTATAGGATTATAAATGGGCAGTTTCCCGTGCTTTTATTACGACTCATTAAAAAGAAAGGGCGTCAACTAAAACACGAGTATTTTTTAATAAAATAATAAAAAAAATGTAAAGGAAGAGACGATTTATTATTTTTATTACGGTGTAGTACGTTGTTGACCTGAAATTTGCATACGTTTTTTTATGTTAATTAATATCATTTCCATTAAAAAAATCATAAATCTAATAACATACAGTTAAAAATCTTTCAATACATATTTTTTGGGATCGTCGGTTTGTATTTCAATGAGTCAAATATTGACACGGTCAAATCTGATCAATCAATCTGTTTATGTATGTATGTGCTTCAGTTTATTTTATTTCATAAGTAAGTAAAGTCTGTTTGAGTTTTTTTCAATCTAAATCAATGACACCCGGATAGTTCTAATCTCAACTGAAATATACACACATATTTGTGCAGTGCTCAATAAACAATCAAAAAATAGATAATGAGACTATAAATTACTACAAATCGTGTGCCTAAGTCAATATTTTGTATATTTAATGCTTTTATATCTAAAGAGAGCCAATTTCAAAAATTTTATTGGGCCGGTTTAAAGGTACAGGAAACAAATACATTTAACTTAATACAGTCGTAAATATATTATATATTGAGAATATTTATATGGAGAACTTTTTGTGACAATAAACTACGCTTATTTTGTTTACGAATGTAAAATACGTATTCATGAGATAAAAAAGCGAAGTGTATGTAGTTATTTGTATTTACATACATATGTACATATATACAAACAAATGTAAGCTTATTTTTTTAATTTTTATGTTTATTTTTCATATATTTTCCTACTTAATATAATTTGTGTAAATTTAGATTTGTTTGGAATTGAAATTTAAAGAATTTAATCATAAATATATCTGTATAAATTCAGAAAAATAAGTTTGATTCTATCAAATTGATTTTTTTTGTTGAAGTTTGTAATGAATATTGATATGAAAACATTTCATTTATATATGTATATGCTAATTGATTCAGGAGGTTAGATTTTATCGCGGTATTTTTAATATTACGAAAGCTCGATAGACCAGTCAATTTATATATATTTTTTTTGTAATATTCTACACTATTAAAACAACCAAATTTGAAGATTAAGTATGTAGGTATGTATGTATAATATTCGGAAGAAAACTACAACTACGCATTTGCTTCTTCATACGAAACATGGTTTGCGAAAAAATGTGCTGGTGTTTTTTTTTTTTTTAATATAGAACCGACGATGAATGAATTTGTTAGTCAATAAAAATTTTTAGCGCGTTTTCAAGAAGAATAGTCGTGGTTTGAGCATTTCGAATGCTGACATAACCAGTTTTGCTCTCGACAATACACATACATATATGAGAGGAGTGCGCAGCAGTTTTCACGCCAAATATGTGTTTATTTATTTATTTATTAGATGCGAGAGTATCGATTCAAACGCGTCGGTTTGAATAGGTTTGAGAAGGTATTTATTTGAATTTTCGCGGTCGAAACGATTTTTATGACACCAACTATGGGTCACATTTAAGCTCCTTATTCTCGTGATTTGTTCTTTATACACTTTATAATCATATACACGATGTATATATGTATGTATAATACGTGCGTATACGCGTAAAAAGATATACGCGTGTATAATTTAATTGTTTATAATGGAGTGAGCCTTAAAATCCGAGCCGTTCTATAATGCAATGTGTCACATCACATAACTTAACGCTGGTATGCTCATGTATCCCTTTCTCTTGTAGTAAAACTGGTTTTCGCTCGACCATCTGGGTCAGAAGTCGTTATCGACGGCAGACGAAACGAAAAAATAATATTTTTATTATTGTCGTCAAGAATAAGCACTCACTTTATACTGATTGATTTTAATGGGACACAAAATGAGTATGCATTTGCGTAAACATTAAATACCGCTTCCTTTCTTTCTCCATTTTTTTTTTTATTAAAAATCAAGACTTCCCTTTATAACTCGATCAATCGATCCCGTGAGAGAACATCAAGAAATTAAGAAGATAGACATAAACTGAACATGTAAAAAAGGCGGTTAAATATAATTAGGTTATTTTTATCAAATCTAATTGACTGTAGGTTTACGAATAATTTCAAATAATATCATTACGTTAGCTTGAAAGCCTCTGAAAACCAATTTTGTGTCTAATCCAAGTGTCAGGATTTGAAATTTGGATTTGAAGATGAGTAATAATCTTAGTCACTTCAGAAAAAAGCAATACAAACACATTCATTTAATAATATTAAGGTAAAACGGTTGTACTGTAGGAATTCACGCAGAGAAATGGAATAATATTGACAAAACATTAAAGTATTGTTCTTATAGTCGATCTGATGAAATTTATGATTAAATCAACAGCTTTGTATGAGAAATTTATATAATATGTATGAGCTTAAAGAACACTATAGTCGATCCAATGTAGCGTGAGACTTACGAGAACCGAGCTTGCTGTCGCATTCGTGCAATGTGTTGTAACATTGAAAGGACATAAAATAATTTCTTTATTTTTATAAACTATTTCTTATTTAATTATATAATATTATTACAATATAATTCAATGCAAGTTCTTAAAGTATATTACTGTAAGCTTTGCTATCCGTAACATGACGTTGATCGTCTTAATATAAATGTCCAGTAATATGAAATATTTATATACGCATTATATAAATTAATTAATAATATCAACAGCATTCGTATTTTATATTAAAATTTTACTAACGTAAATATTTCAAAATACGAAACACGAACTCAATACTAACAAAAAATAAAAATCAAATTACATATACGCACGAACAATTTTGTATTTCTCGACCAAAATGCAATTCGAAACTGAAACGAAATGTGATTGGCCATTGCGGATCGGGTGGGGGGTGAATGTGATGCATGTACATTTTACATATGTAATTCTCAAGCTAGATCGGTCGACTATAAATGAAAATTATGTCATCAGAATTTGCTGGTAAAGTTGACTGGCACAGTATACATATGTATGTGCATATGTATGTATAGGTATAATCTATGAAAAGTTGTGTTAAAAATCTGCGGTGCTTTGCAACCAGCGAGAAAACAAGGCGTCGTCGTAAAATACATTCAGTTTAATCGCCATTGTATGTTTTTAGTGTTGATTGTGTATTTAGTCGTGGGTCAGTCGTTTATCAATTTTGAAAAAAGGTTTTCGATCACTGTCCAGGCGAGACTTGAGCGGTCCATGAATGAATGAAGCTGCGCGTACGCTCCCGAGAGCTTCTTATAAATCAATGGAGTACAGTTAGGAAATACCGTTCCAGCGTTGGATTGCAACACGCGTGCCCGCCTTTGTTTTTGTTCTTAACCCATTCACTATTCGGAAATTCCTGGCGAATCCCGGAATTCGCCATTGGAATCTCTGGAAGGCAACCGTTCGCAGAAATGACTCGAATGATGTGTGTGTGTGTGTGTTTTTTATTCTTCACATATGTACTTATTTATATCGCGTTTGAAAATTGCATGGAAACTGTTAAATATGACTACGAAGGACGACGAGGTTAAAGTAAAAGGCGAGAGTTTCTCAGTGAGATTTTGAACCTTGACATATTGATTGTTGCTTATTGTCCTTGATCGTTCGGTTTTTTTTCCCTATTATAATAATAGTCTTCGAGTATTTCTTTGGTGTTTTTTTTTCTTATATCAACTAAATAATATTCGATTTGCTTCCGCGATAAATATATTTTTTTCTAAACTAGAAATTCCAGTGTCGAAAAAAAATAAACTCGTACAGGTTTGTGCGCTTACCGCTCGTTGTAATCGCCGAACTTTTTTACATATTATATTAATTGGTTTTAATTTTGGAATACTAACACATGTATATATGTAAATATTTAGAACGTTTTTATAATAATAAAAGTGTATTTTTAGTTTATATCATATTGAAGAAAGAATCAAATAATTGCGCCTTTCTAGTATTCAGATGTGAATTATACACATTCTACACCCTAATTTAAATATTATAAAAAAAGAGGAGACCTATAAGAGGAGGTATCGCTTCCAATATACCTTAATTTTATGAAAAAATTATTGCGTGACGATAAACATTATAGTAACTAATTTTGATTTTCAGTTTGATAATATTATCAGTGTTCAAATTATCTCCAAAATACACTGACACACACACATTTTTTCCAAACTGAAAACTGATCGATTCAAATCAGTCAAAATCTCTAGGTTGAATTTTTGCACGATCACAAAACTTTGTGTTGATACTTTGTACATAGATAAAGTAAAAAGTAATGATAAGAGGCTTGTTAAAAAGTGAAGACCGATCTAGCGTGCAAAAATCATTCAAAATTGATTTTTATTATTTTTTTTCGCGCTTTACATACGTACTTTTTCATGACGACATATTCTAAATTTTTCTAAAAAGAACCGAGCTTTGGAATAGCTCTACTTGAAATGTATTAAAAATTATGCCCATGTGAAATTGTTGACTTTTTGGTGATTCAATCTTCTCTCTGGATACTGTTTGGTACTCCATTTAGAGATCGTTCACTTACATCCGCATATGTACATACATATGTATGTATTGATAGAGGTCGTATTAATACAGTGACAAGCTAACCATTTTATCTGTAGAAACCTTAAACGGTGAGGAAATCAGCACTGGTGTATTTTATGATATAATAGTAGATCTACAGCGAATATACATATGTATGTATGTAATATATAGGAAGAGTTTGAACTTTCAATTTAATTATGAATGGTATTAATATTCACCCAATGCATGCTGAAATGCATTCGATTAGTGCCAAATTTGACACTGTAACGATCCTGCGAAATATACGATCTCTTTATTCTCACATTCATTCTACCAAATAAAAAAATAGAAAATTATTGAAAAAAAACGAAGCATATACACATGGTTTATACCTACAAATAAAGTCGATAGGTGGGTTAATTTATTACTAGCGGAGCTCGACGTGTAGACGTGTGCACGTACATACAAATGTGCACGTAAAGCTTTTTTTTCGTTGCTAAATTCTGCTGTGATTTATCGAGTGTATTAAGTGCATTCCGATGAGATTTTTGCCTATAAATATCACCGTTTTTGGAACGCGATGTACAACGTACATTTATGGTTCGCCTTTATATTATAATATTAGCAACGTGAAATTTTGGACTAGTTATACGGAACGTCTTGAGTAAAGGTAGACATTCACGGGAAGATTTGTATCTGGATGCATTTATCTACGACAGACAAGTCTCTCGACAGAGATTTCATCGGACAAAACTTACATAGATACACATGTACGTACATATGTATAAAAACATCAAAGCACATTGTTAAAAAGTTTGGTGATCATAAATTCCGATACATCATTCAATAATTGAAACGAATACAGCTATGATCGTCTGACTGTATTCTTTGAAAATTTGTCTGTAAAGGAATATCTGCGTGAATGCCCACCTTAAGTGACGTTTGCCAACAATGACGTAAGGATGCGAGATTTCTGCATATATATGTACATATAAGATTCAGATCACGGTCTGCGAAAAGATGTATGGAATGCAGTGTGCTTAGAATAATGATGAGATATATTAAGAAAAACACTAGGCAGACGAGTCTGCTCTGATTTATCTACATAGATCGAAGATTTATAGGAAATTTGAACCTTGAACTGGGTCTAACTTAATAATAGACAACACATACCATTTAGTTGAATGTCAAATTACAAACTGTAAATGCTTTCATAAATTATAACAGTTACAGTTAGTGAATTGTTGAATAGTACCCAATTAAATGTACAAGGATATCAAATGGGCTACAAGTGTTGTATAAGAATACTACAAACTAGAATGAGAGTGTTTTTGACGGAGTCAATTCCGTATGAAACTACGTATCTCACCAATTATTGTCTTAAACGAGAGTTGAATGACATGAGTTATATAATATAATAATTCAGATATTTCTAGTGTAATTCTTTTCCAAATGCTGCACACATGTAACATGTCAATTAAAGCAATTATGATTCCTCTACGATTGTATGTAAGTGGAGGCGACATGTGACACCCTCATGTAGGGTTAAACCACATACATACATATGTAACTCGCCATAGCGGGTTTGATTCCTTTTTTGCACTTGCGAAACGAGACGTGTTAAAATGTACAACCGTATGCTACTCAATCGAAGAACATACCTATTGATTATCTCCTGAAAGAATAGTAGATATATCAATGAGCTGTGTTGTTACATTTTGCCGATCCACAATGCATAAATGATATAAAATTGGTGCCAAATGATGATGATGAAAAGTTGTACGTACATATTCTGATTTAACGAGCTACATATACATATGTAGGTACTTAGTTTGTAAAGGATTTTACAAACTAAACACAATACATATTTATCATTATTCAATTTATTTTATGATATATCTTTACTTTCGATCCGCGGTTTCCTAACGCAGTTCTTCATAATTAGAAATCCTTCGTTCATAAATTATAATTTGTTTTTATATACATATAATAATTCAATGACTATAACCTCGATTAGAAATGAGCGCAATTGCATTTAGAGGTACATACATACATATATATTTTATTTAGTTATGTTTTTGATAATAAGTGAACTTCGCCAACCGTTACGTAAAGTCTGTTCACTGCTCTGAGCTCGACTGGTCCAAATACGGGAAAAACACTTGATTCTGCTTTTATATAAAAAGTAGCGAAACCAGTGAATGATAACAGTGATCGAGTGAATGAAGGGCAAGTAGTTTGAACAAGTTCTGAATTGATCTATAGTCCGATTTTAGAAATCGGAAAAAATTCGAGCGCTTTTCCCATAAGGACAGTTCGACATGGCATTTCAAATATATATTATATATATATAATAAAATGATACTAATATAAAATTAATAATATCATGCATTGACCTTTTTAAACCGGAAAATACTTGCGCTTTCTCACATGCATACATACAGCATCCGGTGCAATAAAACTAACGGATTTCGTATTAGATTCGAACTGGCTCGTTTAAATAAACAATGGATCAAATTTTACTATAGCATTGTGATTGATTTATGATGGTTTTTGACACCGCATTATACGTATAGAGAACCGAGTCAGGTCGATCTTTCAGGATTACACAAAGACCTGTCAAAGTTTCGGTGCTACCGTGGTATCTAGATTGGTATCAGCCTCCTTTGTGGTGGGGTATCTTGTACCCCACAAGACGGACGCTTCAGAAGAATGAGTCGTCAAGACATGACGTTTTCTTGAATGAGCTCGCTCACTCCAAATTTTTTTTGCCTGTAAACAAATCGTTAACTATACAGAAACATCGTGTATTTATTGCCTCCTATTTATTTCGATTAGGGCTACCACCGGAAATTTAAATTCGATTCTTAAAAATATTGTTCATATTTGTATATATATGTACATATTATATAATTAATACTATCCACCATCGTAATTCAACCCTTAGTATTTTTTCATTAAAATGCGAATAATTTTTCAATTGTTATTAAAATTTTTTAATAAAATCTTGGACTTAAAAATTGACCACACAAAAATAAGTGGTGGGTACTTGGAAGTAACCGTCATTTGAAGTTGCAAAAGTGATAATTCAGTCAAAAACTTAATTCCAGCTGGTGTTATAACCATTTGTATTTGGTCCTAATAATTCGAATCACTGAGCATCATCCGCAAAATAAATTATGTTGGCAGGGATATTTAAACCATAGTATTTATAATAAAATTGAAATTAAAAATGTATAATCTATACATGTATTTCAACCTAATTTAAAACCTTCAAGTCTATGATATTGAAAAATAATTTAATTACAAACATATAATACATATGTAATAATAGTGATGATGAAATTATAAATTTATGCTATATATATAATATAATCGTATAAAATCGAAAAAAATCAGAAATGATTTTGACGACAGCAAATTAGAAATTAATTACAGACGCCGTTGCGGTTTTATAAAACCGATTGATTGATTGATCAGTCGTTAAATAATATTATTTTTTCAATTCACAATGAATGATTAACAAACAAATGAAGATTTTTTTTCATGATTCGACGGTATTTTTACTACTAGACTGAATTTCCATTTACCAAGCGAAGCCAGGTACCACCACTAGTATATTATAAAGATTAATAGTAGATAACATTAACTGCATAGTTTAAAAAATGGTTTTTTGACCCAAAATATATATTCGAAAAAATAGTAATTAGCTACTATATCTACACGTAATAGTTTTCATCTTCAACGCTCGCTTTCAATTTTCATTTCAACATTCAACATGATGCATGCCTTACGGCGCATGCGTGCGTATCTCTACACTTATTCAATAGCGTTGATTGAAAATTCAACGGTATTGTTTCATCAGTGCGTCAATCTATTTATTTATTGTCTAGATTTCGATAATCATCTATAAAATTTATTATTTCCTCTGATTTGAGTGTGACGCATGAAAATTTTGCAAGAAAACTCGTCCGTTCAACTCTAAAGCGCATGCTTGCCCATGCACTACGTTTGACAAGCGCGTGCGCTTTTAAACGCATGAAAAGTGAACAAGTGGAGATATATGTATGTAGCTATTGGATCATTACTTTTTTGACGTTCATTACATTTTCAATATAAAAAGTATTGCGTTGCGTTGAATTTGATTTGAATTATGTATGTATTCAGTATCGACCATAGATATAGAATAAAGTTATTCTACATCTATGGTATCGACCATTGATCAATTTTCATCAAATGATCTAAATTTAAAATTACATTCGTTTAATGTCCCAGACATTTTTAAAAACCCGAATACGCTTTGAAACGTCGAAACACTACGAATTGCGTCCCTATTTTGGTCCACTCTGATGCTACTTTGAGACTGGTTCGTTGTGCTAATCTGCAGCTGGACGATCTTCTTTTTTTCAGGCCGTTGTGATCCTTCAGACTCGTTTAACACTTTCATGCATTGTATATCGTATATGGAGCTATGTTGTTTTATATATGTGACCGCATAATTTTTACATTAGGGTCCGTAACGATCGGTCCTCGGGAGGTAAATGGGATTCTTATCAGATGGTACGCCAACAATAATAAGCTGATGGTTCTTGTTATTCAAACGGTCGTTTGCAGCTTCCTCTCGGGTCACGGATCAATATTGTCATCGGATATAATATAACATGATGTGATACACAACTCATCTTCACATTGTTCGTGTGTGTGAGTATAGTTTGGTTCAAAAAGTTCCCTGCTAAATATTAAATATATGTATGTACGTATATTAGTTTGATAACTAATTTTAGACCCAGCCAGTCAGTAGCGTTTAAGCTTAATGGTCAGTTAATTTATCAGTTTGGTCAGTCAATACTTTCATTGGACTCATACAAAAATGTCTATTCTATAAAATTGATGTTTTCGAATTAAAAAAAGCATTTGATTATGCCCAATGGAACAATAGAACGTCACAAGATCTAACTGCCAAAATAAATTCGGCATTTATTAAAATTGATTACATAGTAAACATTTCAATAGGATATGCCATTTGATTAGATAGTAAACATTTCAATAGGATATGCTACATATCATCATCTACAGCCACTCACCATCCAATGCTGGATGAAGGCCTTCCACTCGTTTCTGTTTTGCGCAATTCTCATCCATCTTACCCCACACATTTTTCTAATTTTGTCTACCCATCTTCCCTGCGGTCTTCCTTTTACTCTTTTGCATTCTCTCGGGTACCATTCTAGCACTTCTTTTGTCCATTATTTTAGTCACGTGGCTCGCCCATTGTTATTTCAATCTATTTACTCTATCCACTATGTTCACTACCCTTTTCATACTTCTCATCCACGTATTCCGCTTCCTGTATTTCCTATTGTGCCGAGCATACAGCGTTCCATACTTCTTTGTGAGCATTGGATTTTGTGTTGCATCTTGGCGTTCAATTTCCAAGTTTCGCATCCATACGTCATTACTGACAAAACGTATTGATTGAAGATCTTTTTCTTCAGGCGGAGTGGCATTTTTTTGATTTAAAAGCAACATTTATTTGTCCAAATGCACTCCATCCTAATTTCATACGTCTCTTTATTTATTCATCTTTAATAGCAGACATGTTTATTATTTTAACTGAATATAAATAATCATTTACTACTTCTACTATTTTATCATCCAATGAAATGCTATCAGGCAAACTAATGTTCAATGCCACATATATGTAACTATGTAGATAATAATATAGTATGATAGTTAAAAATTAAAATGTTGAACTTTATATGTGAGTTTTTCGATTTATTATAATATTATATGTATATTAGACGTTCGTTTAGTTTTCAAATAACTACATCATAAATATACATGTGTACATGCATTGTTGGCAATACTGGGACATAATAATAAATAATCTTCGTTAATGTACTTGCTTTTTATCTTTCTTCTAGTAGTTTCTAGAATTTACTGTCGAATAAGTTTTATTGACAGGTCTGTGTATATAAAAGGACAAGTTGTAGCGCGTATACCGTTTAAAGTGCGAGCAAATACAGTTTTATTACACATGAGATAGAAAATCGAGTTCTGTTCGTAAGAGAGATTGTTTATTATAAATTTATAAAATATCGTTCTATACGAATAAACAGAACAAGTCGGAAAAATATAATTGATGATTGAAATCACTAGAAATGTATATCAAAAAGATCAAAACTAATTCATCAGATATACCATGAGAGCACAACTCAAACATTTAATAATTATAATTATTAAATATTTTTTTATTAAATTATTAAAAAGTTGATTTTGAAAAGCCCTTAGATCAGTCCAACATTGATTTTTTTTTATTTAATTAGCATTTCAAAAGAACTACGTTTATCGTTATAAAGTATTTTAAAAATTAGTTTTGATTTCTACAAAAGTAATTCCAAACGTCTACGTAGGTTTCAAATTCGGTATTTATTGGACTTTTCATCGTTTTACATTTTATGTAGTCGATGGTATTTGCGAACTGATCGTATTTAACGACGACTTGCGTTAACATTAGACCAATTTCTTCATCGACGGTCTCCGTGACATTTATTGAAATACCATCTCGACATAAGAGAGTTTCCTACATTGCAAGACTTCCCAGTTGAGCCTGTTAATAATATTGATCAAACTTAATAACATACACTACCGATCAAAAGTCACATCACTTAACTCGAAATCAGATTTATATTTAGTTTTCGGAGCACACTTTTGAAACACCCCATAATTTTTTCATCATACTATGCCAGAACTAGAATTGATCATTATCAATAACAAATAATATGTACACAATAAAGGTGAAGGTTCACCCAAAGATCTCTTTGTGTGCGATATTTTCTTCTTTAGAAAAAATAAATAAAAGGGGATGACACTTAACCCTACCACGAGATTCCACGTAGAGATTTGTTTGCAGGCATATATTGAGACTAAAAAATTGTCTGACGTAGTAATTTCTCACAAACCAGCGATTTACATGCCAATATATAAGAAGTCCTAATTATGCCCGTCGCTGTCTTTTAAGAACTCATAATTAGAGGTAGGATAGTCACAGTGCTATCCTACCTCTAATTATATGTAAATCCTTTGTAAAAAAGGTTCGGCAAACCTTGAACAATGCATTTACAACCTTTGAACAATACGCGGCACCTTCTGGGTCCGGTGACTACTCATAATTACAATGAATGTGCTTTGTTATATAGGCTTATTATTATGTGTATGTCAGTCAGTATGTACATACATATGTATGTAAGTCTTTTAAATATTTCAGAAACTACATACCTATCGATGATCAATATAAAGGTGATTTTTTGCGAAAAAATCAGCAGACAAGCAGTTTTTCTATCTTGTGGTTTCTTAGAAACCGACAATTTGTTTGTAAATAGATAAGGTTTTTATTTACAACACACACACACACACAATGGCTTGGTTGGGTGTATTCTTATTTGTAATTGTATTTCTGGCTGTCTTTCAAGAACTCAAAATATTTGTAAATAACGAAGCAGATTTAACACTTATTTTCAAGATAAATTTTATGATTTTTTTTATATGGATTTAATTGGTAATGATTGTTGTAATGGATGGACTCTTGGACAACGGACGTTAGGTCTACGGATGCTTGGCCAAACGGACATTAGGCCGATGGACTTTTAGCCGAACGGACAATATGTTGACGGACGCTTGTACAAATGGACATTTGGCCGATTGTGTATCGAAATTACTCGAAACTCACTGAAAACAGATATATTATACAAAAATCACGTCGACCTCACTATAATTTGATATTTTTAATAAATTTATTTATTTAGATACATGGAGAAGGCGGCAAAGCCGATAGACCAACGGGGTTGGACTTATATAAATAATAAAATAAAAACAAAAATATTCATATTAATGAGATGAAAAATAAATTTAAGCAATAAAAAAATTTAATCGGCCAATAGTCCGTCAACCGCCACGATGAAGCTTTTTTTGTCGGCATGATTCTAAAGTTTTGTTCGATTTCTCAAAAACGAAGTTGAAATATCTATCTCTTACAAAAAACAACAAAACATCATAATTAGAAACCCTTCGGGAAACTCGTCTGCAGACAAATCTCTAGGTGAATGGCCAACTTTAGGCCCGACTGACTGTAAGTATGCAATTGCAGTCAATCGACTCGCTAACTAGGTATGTATTATATGAAGGCACATATGTACATATATAATATAAGCACTCGAGTGTAGGAAGAACACAAAAGCGGCTAGATAGGTATTTTAAAATATCTGTTATCCATCAAGAGAGTCGACAGTTGAATTTTATAATGGATTTACTACATAGAAGCCCAGTACCCAAGTACCAAAAGTAGGTGCATCCTGTTTACTTAGTAATCGAAGTATTCGAGTGCGCAACGAGACGCGTTGCAATACTACGTATTATGCCGGTAAATATTACACTACGTCGCTTTCGTGCTATACGAAAACGATTAAATCTCATTCAAATTAGCAACACCATGTTAAAAACAAAAGCCTCAATCTTGAGGTCGGTCGTGGCCATAAAATCTGTAGATTTGCCGGGTGTAGTACAATAGGCAAATAATATGAGAGCTACAAGTACTCAGTGGTAATCGCGTAATTGCTTTTCTATCTACTGTTAATAGGAAACACCTAATGCAGAAATCGAAATGATGGCAATGGGTTAATGGTTTTTATCAATTACTTAAGAAAACCATCCCTTATCGGGGGTTAATCGTTTTAATGGTGGTTAAACGAACATCAAAGATTACATAACGGAGACAACCAACTTAAATTTCTAACTACAATATCTATACTGTGTAAATTATGGTGTTATAGAAAAGTTACAATCGAACAAACAATGATTGAGATTATAAGCATATTGTAGGATCAACTGAAATTTAACAAACGAGCAAATCGATCCTGAAGTCGTTGCGCGAATGAAGCATTTTGTAGTATATAATGTTACAGTTGAAGTGAATTTTCAGTTGTAATATATTCCAACTGGCGTTTTAAGTGATTCATATTCGAATACAAATCAACTGACAAATTTTAACTCTACATACAAGCGCAAATACACATTCAACATTGTGCGCCATTTGTAATATTACAGTTGAGTTTTGAAAGTTGTAATGTTTTAATGAATGCTTTAGAATTAGATAATGCGCTAATATTTGCTAGTTATTATGAATAGAGGTAATGAGTATCGTATTACGATGTGTTCAATTCAAAGAACGTGTTCAACAAATAAATGTGACTTTCCAACTCAATTTACTAGTCGAGTGATGTTTTCACGAAAACCTAACCTTTTCAACTAACATGGTACTAACTTATAGTAGAAGTGTATTTTCAGTTGTAATATATTTTGACCAGTTGGAGTGTAATTCGACACATGAATCAATTCACGTGGGTTAGACGGGATTTATTCCAACTAGTCAAAATATATTGTAACTGTAAATACAACATATATGTATAATACATACGTAAAGGTATATTCAATATATAATATAAGAGTAGACTTTGATTTGCTTTATTAATGTATAAGGTTTAAATTATGTAATAAAAGTCTACTATTCATTTAATTTCAAGAATATAGAATATTAAAGTAATGTATTCACCTTAACCTTTATGGGTACGATTATTCGTTTTTTATTTGAAATAAAGTCGTGCCTTTGTTGGTACCAGGCTAGGTGGAATTTATTCCAACTAGTCAAAATAAATTAAAACTAGAAGTTACACGTAGAGTTTAACACATGTGTTTGTAAATTGGTTATAATAAAAAATACACTGATTTCTAGTACATAGAAGGGCGTAAAAGGATGAGGTACATATTTTGAAAAGTAAATTGCATACTTTTTTAATACTAATTTCCCCCTTCCCCGTACATATGTATGTATGTTTGTATAGTGCAAAATATCGTGTTAGTTTTGTATGTTTAAATTTCAACTTTTTCTGGATCTTATCCGATAAGCCTTGGAGCTTTCCGAGTCCACCTGTGTATATATTATATGTAGATAGTGATATTGTGCGATTGATCGTGCGTGTACAATAAAAAGTGGCTGCAGTGGCTGCAACCAACCGGTTGGTTTGCAGATTACGGAATGGCTCTCGAGGGCGTGTTAGAGCGAAATAAGTCTATAGGGTTATAGGTTATAGAACCACAGGACCGTTAGGGAGAAAGGGACAAAGTCGCCGTCACGACTTTGATATTTCCGAAGCAGAGCTCGGCTTCTTGTACTCTTCGTCTCTCTAATACAACTTCATCGGCCATGGCAAAATTGCATCACTGCTTTTTGCCACCGACTATACTCTAATGCCATCCACTAATGTATAAATTGTACGTACTTGTATATATGTATACATGTATATACATATGTATGTATGAGCCGTTTAAAGCACATTGCAGTTGAATATATTTTTATTTGAAGTCTCAAGTTTGCATTTATTTACGTACTTTCTCATATTACTATTTCCTAATATTTTTTATTTATTTATTATGCTAGCTTCAAATTAAATTGCTCGAATGCAATTGAATAAAATCAATTGCTCAAAAAACAGTTCTTCAATTGTCAATTGATCGAAATACAGTTTGCTCGAAATAAAACCGTATTTATGAAATATACTTTTTTTTTAAAAGTACAATATTAATTTTTATAAAGAAAACTTTGAAGCCTAATTTGATATAAAAATAAACCAATTGAAAATATTGATTTTCAAGTTTAAATTGTGTTTCGAAGTATTTAATTTGATGTTTATAAATCGAAAGATTTATTAAGTTTCTCAATTATTTACAGTAGGTATGTGAATGGTTGATGGTAAGATCTGGATAGCAATAAAATACAAATAGTAATAAATTGCCGGTTTTATCTAAAAATAATGGTTAAAATCATAACAATTATTTTTAGATAAAAATCCATTTCTACTTTCCATTTTTAGATAAAATTCTACTTTCCATTCTTTCCACTCCAGAAGGCAAATGGGAATCCACTGCAGATAAGAATCCTTTCTCAAGGTAAACACGGAAAATATTATGTATACAAATATCTAAATTGGTTACGCGTTATCAATTAAATAAATAATAACATAATAAGTTTGATCTGAAACCCATTTTTTCAATCGATTTCTAATAAGAAAGAAGTCTAACATTGAATAAAATAAATCAACATGCTGTTATTATATTTATCGATAAACAATGTTAATGATTCAATCAACTCATTATTCCCCGTAATACATATAACACGTTCATTGATTCGATATCTTAGATAAAAACAATAACAAAAACATTTTCAGATAAGAAACGGTTCATAAATAAGAGACAATGCGCATTGAAGCGCATTTAATACGAAACCATGTCGTGGAAACTTTACTATAAACTATGTATGTAATAGACGCGAACTTGTCATGTTAAATTGCGATATAATTTTCATACATACATAATGATCAAGCTTTGTCGGAATTCAACATGGGAGATTTGCACGAAAGACATCGTTAATAAATAGATTCTTACATACGTAGATTAAAGCAATAATATTATTGTAATTGTATTGCTTTAATATAATAATGCAAGTTGTGTGAAAGGTGCAATTGGAAGACAGTTAAACGAACTGTTATCTATGCAATACCAGAAGAAGGTAGGCTTTGATGAATAAGTTAATAATTATTATTCATCGATCAACAAATTGTTGCGTGAAGAACCCCCCAATTTTCCAGCAATTTTCAAGGTATTTTTTAAAAGTGAATAATTGGAATTAGAACTTAATGTAAACAGAGGAAACGTTGCAAAGGCGCTGATAAAACGAACACTAGCATTCCGCTTTGCGAAGAACTGGGTCAAAATTCCAGTTCAGTTACGAAATCTGACGCACAGTTAAGTCAGTCGGTGAAATCCCGCGAAAGCCTCCGCGGCGACCGCCTCTTTTTCAACAATGTTAAACAAAAGTGAACCAGCTCCTCCGGATCCATCAATACCTATTGTAATTACGTAAAAGGACAGCACTTCTAAGCGTATTTCACCAATTCTACTACGCAGATTCCAAACATATGTATGATACAAGTAACGTATAATGAGTAAAAAAATCATAATTATGCAAATATCTCATGTATTTGAATACATTAATGAGAATTTACTACGATAGACAGATAACTTTCGCTACTCACTTGATCATTTCGATCGATTCTTATAGTAAAACACTTCACTGCTATTATTATAGCACTGCATCTTATTGAATTTTGCTTATTCAATTAAAATAAAATTCACAAACAAATTACTATCTAATAATGATTTAGAAAGTGCAAAAGCATTTCTTCGTTACCTAGATAGGAAAGAGTATGGATATTACCCATATCTCTACCCTAATCCTTTCCTTTCGGGCATGTTTGGGTATAAATCCCTTGAACTTCGGAGAAACTTCTCATTAATTCGTTTTGTTCTCCAACTTCAACGTGGTAATACGTCATGCCCGTCGTTCATGGAACAGCTGAGACTGTATGTCCCTAATAATTATGTGCGTGGTAGACATCATCATTTGATGGTTGTACAAGAGCTATCCGACCAAGAGCTATCCGACCAAGAGCTATCCGACTTCTCAATTAAATCGTTGTGATATTTTCGTTGTGAGCCAGAATATAATCGTTGTGAGCCTGAATATAATCGTTATGAGCCTGAATGTGATATTTTCCACCTTAGTGAGCGTAGATGATCGGATATTATTTTAACCTTTCTGCCTGGTAGCCTGCGCTCATCCTTATTTTCATAATTGAATATGATGTATGAGTGGAATTTTGATCTTCTCTCTTCCATTTGGGCCTCGCAGGTATGTTTTGTGCAAGATATTCCCTACTTTATATTTTATTATTTCATATTTTTACTTCTACTATTATAAATATAATTTAATCTGCTATTATAAATAAAAAATAAGAAAATAAAATATGTACACATGCATGTATGTATGTATATATGTATTTTTATTTTTCTCATCCCATTGTGGCGCATTAGGGACTCCTGTAATGCCTCGATGGTCCAAACTTAAACTAAATATTTGATTTGATTTATAAATAAATAAATAAATATTTGATTTGGCTTGTTAGGGTTAAAATAGCAAAAATGTGCAATTTTGAAACGAAGATTTTAGTATGAAAGTGTCAGCGAGTCGCATATCAGTATATGCACACTTAAACGTGCCGGTTAAATGGCTTATCGATACCACTTAGATAAGTGATATTTAAAAAAAAATTCTCAAGATTGTGCTATATAGTAAAACCTATTCTTGTGTGTGGGTATACGTTAAACGCTATGTAAACACTATATTCCGAACAAACACAACGTAGTGATAAACTACGGTTTCGATTTATAAATATCCATCAGAAAATGCATTTCAGTTTTTACTTTTTCGAAAATATTTATACATATGTATGTGAAAGTACTTTGAAACAATACACGAATCAAACTCCCTGGAATTAATAAATTTAAAAAAAATCGGTTTCATTATGTAATGTAGACTATATTCGATCCGATGTTGTGTGAGCATTCATGTAATGTTTTTTACTATCATTGTAAGGACATAAAATAATTTCTTTATTTCTTATTTAACTATATAATATTATTACAACATAATTCAATGCAAGCTCTTAAATAATATTACTGTAAGCTTTCCTGTCCATAACATGACGTTGACAATTAATTTTACCGTCTAAAAAATATAAATTTCCATTAATATGAAATATATATGTATTCCATACATAAATTAATAATATTAACAGAACATATTTTATATTAAAATTTTATTTTTGTAAATATTTAAAAATACGAAACACGAACCGAAAACTAAAAAAAAATAAAAGTCAAATTATACGCACGAACAATGTCGTATTTCTTTACAACAATTATAAAGCTTCTCGAAAGAGAAAGTGTATTTATAAATATAAGCGAACTAAGAATTTTCACTGTACAAATAAATGGTCCAAGCTCAATACTTAAATAAATAATTGGATATGATGTAAAATTGTAATAAATTTTTTTGGTATATAACATTTGAATATAACTTTTGCGGAAAGAGGGGGGGGGGGGGGAGTTACATGATATATTTTCGAAATTCGAAATATATTGTATATTTTTGAAATTTATACTTAAAAGTTATACTATAAAGTGAGAAACTGGCGCTAGGGTAAATAAGTTCAATCAATTCAGATGATTACACTTACCCTTTGATCAAACTTCATTGCTAGACTGAAGCCCTCATAATCTCTCTTAAAATTGTGCAAAATAGAAAAATCTTGAGAAAACATTTCATTGCATATTATATTAACAATAATATTTCGGTATTGTTTTTTTTTTACGATTTTTTCACAAAAGACCTTTCCTCACATCACATTAGCACATAATACAGTTTGATAAACGCAAGAATACTGAGGAAAAACGACACTTAACAAAATCGACTGTAACTGATTGGTATATGTACATACACACCATATGTACATATGTATGTATACTCGGACATACATACATACATACATATGAATGTGTACTCTTTCATGTATATGTCGGTAAACGCAAGGACAGGTTGACTTGATAAAAGACATATACCCACACATATTAGTCAATCTTATCTAATATTGATGTTTTTTGTCAAATAGACCATCATCGGTAAATATTTGAATAGCATATTACAAATTTTACAGTAACCTATACGAACGAACCTTATATACGAAATTATGGGCACTCACAATTTAAATACATATATGTGATTTTTAATGGGAAATGAGTCATACGTTATTACACATGAGTCATGATATTTTTTGACTTTTTGGTATGTCAGCATTTTGGTGAAAGTCTCAATTTTGAAACGAATGCAGATTTTAATGATCCTATATACTTACATATGTATAATATATAGCTTTGCCGATTTTTTTTTCTTATTTTTATTTTCAAGTACATACATACATACATATGTATGTACGATGATGAAAACAAGTCAATATTTTATTTTAAGGATGCAGAATAATCATATAATGAATAATTTAAAAACTATATTTTAAACTGTAACAGCACATGTCTGCATATATCATATAAACAATTTTACGAAAAAATCTATTAATGATTTATATATGTATATGTAACATACATTTCCCTCTCTTATTAATATTTCTTTGAAATTTGTATATACATATTATATATAAATTATAATAGATGAAGGGCAAGTTTGAATGAGGTCATTATTATTAATATGCATATGGACAAATTTTATATCCAATAAATTGTATGTATAAAATGTTAGGTTCACACAAAAACATTGATTTGATTAAAAATAACAGTCGAGAAATGGATTTTTCTCACGTTATCATATTGCGTCTTGAAGTTCAAGGCGAACAGTATCTATAACATTCTGATAAAATTTTACCAATCAATACTTGTATACATACATAAACAGTCAACTCACATTCGGGTGTGGTAAGTGATTTTTTCATTACGTGTAATTAATTACAAACACATTGAGAATCACACACGTTTTGATATACAATTATGCTTGAATGAACGTTTGATACTTGTTTATAATACAAGCAATGTATCAATTTTGATTTGTTAATGCAAATATTCAGTGGCTGATTTACTTCTTATATATTTACTTACATACATATATAAATATAAAAAGCTGGTTTCAAAACTTGCCCTCCCCCGTTACACGTACAATATTTTCAAATTAGAACAGATATTTTTTTTTTATATAAATAGTACGTATCATCATCCACTGCTGGATGAAGGTCTCTCTATCACGCTTCAATTTAACTCTGTTTTGCGCAAATCTCATCTTTCTCACCACACACATTTTCCTAATTTCGTCTTCCCATGTCCTCTTTCCCTTTTAAAATATATCGGGTACCATTCTAGCACTTATTTTGTCCACCTTTCGACCATTTTTCTAGATAAGTGAACCGCCCATTGCCACTTCAATCTCTTCGCTATATCCACCACCCTTGTCAAGTTTCCAACCCACGTATTCCGCTTCCCGTATATCTTGCTTCAAATATGATAAAGTTCCCCTTTGTTAGAAACGTTATTAAAGTATAGAATAATCATTTTTGTACTAACAAATGTGTTAAGTAAAGACCACAAGAAGGTTAGAATGTCAGAATTAGACTGATTTAAATCAACGATTAAACCGGTTTCGAGTGAAGACTAAAGCCATGCGTAGTGCTTTTTTGGAAATGGGTACGTGCGCGCATAAACATCCCCATTGACTTTTTGATCGTCTGGAATATTATATTATTACTTAATCTATGTTTTTTAAATAAACATAAAATTTTATTTGCACTGTGCATAAATCCGCCACTGCAGATACTCATACTCAAAAATAACGAATATCGTATTATACGGGGGGGGGGGGGGATGTTTAAAATGTTACAATTTACAAAAAGGAATACACACACACACACACACATATATATATATATATATATTTATATACCCATCATCTGGACTTTCATTTGTACTGTTATTCGATTATCACTTTATATATATATATATATATATATATATATATATATATATATATATATATATATATATATATGTTTAAATGTGTACATTGTATCGCCGAAGCATGCTATGGATATTATTTGATTAGAAAAATTTTTCGTGTCGACCCATTAAATTACATTAAAGTTACATTGAAAATGTCATATACTACGTACTTGATAATTAAAAGCGTGAAAAATATTGTCAAGTAATGGCGTAGGTGGAAAGTGAATGCTGTAATTAAATTGAAAAATTAATGCTAATTAAAAACGCAAAATATAAATAGAATCGAAAAACGGGTTCGAATGAAATTCAGAGACTTTCAATTCTTTTTTTTTCCTATGTATAATATTTGCTTGCAATAGAGCTTAGGTTTTAATTCTAAAAGGTCCGTTTTAAAGGTCAATCACCTTTATATGAAATGATACAAATTTATAATGAGAAATTTCGTTGAAAAATCTGGGTAGGTATAATAGTTTTCACTCCCACTTCATTTCACCTGTACCTGAATTGTAATAAATCTTTCAACTCCTACAGTGTTTACTCCTGAAGATCACCGAACAAGATTTATCGGTTCGAAATTTCCTCGTCTACTTGACTTGCTTTCATGGCTAGTAAAAATAATAAGACTGCGAATTTACTGTTTTTCTGGATGAAATCTTAAAGGAAGTAGAGGGAAAATCTGCAACGTATGTACGTAATTTATGTATATACATATGTATGCACATATGTATTACTTTTAAATATTTTTTAATATCTACATCTAATCTATAATTTGGAAAGAGACTTTGTATGTATGTATGTATCCTTGGTCGTCGTCGTCGTCGTCGTCTTCGTCGTCCGTAGATCGGTGACGTCATCGAACACGTGATTCGATTTTTTTTTTTTTTCGATCCATGGGCGCCGATTTTTTTTTTCGTTTCAATGGATTCACCCCCGCGGGGGCGCAAGGCGAGTAGCTTCATGGGGCCCCGCCAGGGGCGCCACAAGGGGCGCAGCCCCGAAGGGGGCCCGGGGGGCGCAGCCCCGTGGGGCCCCGAAGGGGGCCCGGGAGGCCCAGCCTCATGGGGCGCAGCCCCATGGGGCTCAAAAGGGGGCGCCAACAGGGGCACAGCCCCGTGGGGCCCCGAAGGGGGCCCGGGGGGCCGAGCCTCATGGGGCGCAGCCCCATGGGGCTCAAAAGGGGGCGCCACAAGGGGCGCAGCCCCGTGGGGCCCCGAAGGGGGCCCGGGGGGCCCAGCCTCATGGGGCGCAGCCCCATGAGGCTCAAAAGGGGGCGCCACAAGGGGCGCAGCCCCGTGGGGCCCCGAAGGGGGCCCGGGGGGCCCAGCCTCATGGGGCGCAGCCCCATGGGGCTCAAAAGGGGGCGCCACAAGGGGCGCAGCCCCGTGGGGCCCCGAAGGGGGCCCGGGGGGCCCAGCCTCATGGGGCGCAGCCCCATGGGGCTCAAAAGGGGGCGCCACAAGGGGCGCAGCCCCGTGGGGCCCCGAAGGGGGCCCGGGGGGCCCAGCCTCATGGGGCTCAAAAGGGGGCGCCACAAGGGGCGCAGCCCCGTGGGGCCCCGAAGGGGGCCCGGGGGGCCCAGCCTCATGGGGCGCAGCCCCATGGGGCTCAAAAGGGGGCGCCACAAGGGGCGCAGCCCCGTGGGGCCCCGAAGGGGGCCCGGGGGGCCGAGCCTCATGGGGCGCAAGCCCTAATAGGCATTAACTAAGGGGGGCGAAGCCCTAGACGGCAATTAATCATGGGGGCGCGGAGGGGCGAATTTTTTTTTTTAATTTTTAAATTTTTTTTTAATTTTTTTTTTTTTTTAATTAAATTAGCTTAGTCATGTTTAAGCGGTTTATATTATAAACACTGAGCGAAGCCGGGTAATACAGCTAGTATATAATAAAATATCTTCCATTTGTAGTCGTTTTTTGCTTGCGGTGCAACTTGGTATTTAGTTCTTGTTGTTTTTGACATTTTTTTCATAATTATTGAGCATGTCGTTGAGAAATCAATACATGGACTTCCAGTGCCAATTTAATAATTAATAAAAAATCCATATTTGACGAGAGTTTGCTATACTCTAATTTGTCACTGGGAACCTACAGTTTTTCTTGTACATATGTAGATCCGAGAGACGCGAATATACCTATACATACATACATAATAAATACAATCGAATCGAGAATTTCATCAGTGCGAAAATGATTTGAATATCAAGTTGTCTCTTCGACAGCACAGCGTGTTTACACACATCGAAAATAACAAAAATACAATTGTCTCGTAGGTATACATGATGCGATTTGCATTCAATTGTCGTGCGTGTTGACCTGTGGTTGCTGCGCGCTCATTGCATGTTAACATCCAAACTGCGTTACCGTTCCACGCCAATTTTTTACCACATTCTGCTGTAATTTCCCGGAAAGGATGTTCGAAACTTTAAAACGTGGATATAACACTCGGATATGTGACATTAAAATTGAAATTTACCATACAGTAACTTAATTGTTAAAGATTAGATTGAAATAATACAACGTGTTTGATCAAATATCATTTAAATGATGATGGCAGATTGTATAACAAATCTTGGCGGTTCACTTAAAGATTCGTCTGCTGGGTAATGAAATTAAACATGTCATTACCTTCACTGATGTGAGGATTATGCCAGTCATTTATTTAAGCTTAAGTTTGGGCCATTATGGCTTTACGGGAATCCCTAATGCGCCACAATGGTCGAATAAATACAGAGAGATGAGAAAAATAAATATATATGTATATGTACAGACAAAAATTACATTTATACAAAATCATAAAAAAAAATTGTATTATAATCATTGCAGATAAAGTAAAAATATCAAACGATAAAATTATGAAAATAATGATGAGCGCAGGCTACCAGACAAATATGTTAAAATAATCTCCAATAACCTACGATCACTGTGGTGGAAAATGTCATATTCAGACACGGCAGTAATTATGTCATTGAGAAGTGTGATAGCTCTTGGAATAGGAGCCATTCGACATAACCATCATATGATGATCTACCACGCACATAATTATTAGGGACATACAGTCCCAACTGTTCCAGCAACGACGGGCATGACGTCTTACCATGTAGAAGTAATAAAAAAAGAAACATTAGCTATATAAGAAACATTGGCTTTATCAAAACGACTAACTTACTCCTTTAGACTTCGCACATCTCGACATCCTCCGAAACACTAGAGTAATGTTCGCACCCAATCGAAGGACTGATGTATCGATATTGAATCATGAACAAGTGCAACCAAAGTTAGCGAGACCACAGGGCTTTTGACGCTTATGGCCAATTTACACATGCAAGTATAGTCGGTTGACCTTTTCGAGCAGTTGATCGTGCCATCGAAGCTCATTTTATTATTTACTTACGAGCGAAACCGGGTCGATGCTTTTTATATATGTATGTGCGTATGAATGTGCATGCCCGATCCCCCAGAGAGTTTGAGTGTACCAGCTTTTGTCAATGGGAAAAGCACACGTTGAAATTGAAATTGTACGTGCTAAATTGCGTTGAATTCCGATGTAGTGCCATTTTACAATAAATACACCATGAAATCCGGTACTAAATTGGTGAAATATTCGCCTTACGTTAAAGTATTAGTAAACATTTATTGAACGGTCCAGTAAATCAGAAACATGTCTGCAAATAAGTCGCTGCCAATTTATCTGTCGTCGATTCTTAACGATGTGTCTGTCGGCAGGTGAGGCTTTTAGACAAACTATAATATAATATGTCGGATGATCCTACAGGTAAAGACACACATAGAGGTACGTAGCACGTGTGATTTTTTTTAGATAGTATGTATTGGATAAGCAAAAAATGCTAGACGTACACTGGTACGCCAAATCTGTTCCCCTGGAATGCTTTCGATTATATTTTATCCTTGAATTGACATAAATTGATTCCCATATTTGAAACAATGTAGGAGAAGGTTGTCAATATACATTTTTTTAAAAATAGTGTGATAGTTCAATTTAACAATATATGTATATTAATCAATGCGAAATCAGTTTATGAAACGAATTGGAAACTATTGAGTAGATTGATTTTTTGCATCACATGCTTTTCACATCATCGTAACGTATAGTACATAGACAAAACAAGTCTTGATTAATTTCAAGCTTCATCAGTCAGTTGTTTATTATGACATTTTCTGATTTTACACTGCATTTACAACAGGTATGTATGAATATACATAGACACCAATTAGTCAGGTGAGATTATTCTTCTAGTTTGAGTGCCACTTTTGATCTAGCCGCACGTTATAAGAACAGCCATTGTGCAATGTATACATGATGTAAAAATTGTAAATACTATATACAAGCATATGTATGTACGTATAAAACTAGGGTCCTGATGGATAAGGCTTTGGAGTGGAGGCCGAATCTGAAAAATTGACCAACTAAAATAACTAAAACTTATTTATGAACAGTGCAGTAAATGATACAAATTCGCAAAGCGTTGACGCCATAACTTGACTTTTTAATGGCAGGATAACGCATCTATCCAATCCCATCAATAAAGAGTCACCAACCATCTAAATTTAAATTTATATCGTAAATTTACATTTACGACGCATGCACATAACTCTACACGTCGTTATTGGTGGATTGTTTAACTTTGCGAAAATTGTGATTTTCCCCTTATCTCGGACATTGGAAACCAACAGCTGAACCTTTAACGACTAAGATAAACCGAATGTTATTATGATTGATTCATGTTGTAATAGGAAAAGTTATAATTCTGCATGAAAAGCTTTCTTTACTCGGTTATATACATACATATAGATGGCATATCCCCGGGAATATTTAAAAGAATGATGCTGTACATCATTACCTCGTTTGGAAACTATCAATGTTAAATTCACATTTGCATTTTTGACATTGAGAAGTGAATTCGTAATTATATTATTAGATTCATACGCTTAACTACCGGAGTTATGGAAATAATAATTTCACTGTAACATATTTATATTATTTACAGGTTACGACCCATTTTAATGCATAAACAAATAAAATTACATAAGAATAATAACCAAAGTAAATAACATCAATAGATAAATTTAATAACATATGTCACTTCATCATCATCATCTACAGCCATCCACTGCTGAATGAAGGCCTCCAACACTCTTCCACTAATCTCTGTTTTGCGCAATTTTCATCCATCTTATCCCATACATTTTCCTAATTTCATTTACCCATCTTCCTTCCTTTTGCATTCTTTCGGATACGATTATAGCACTTCTTTTGTCCACCTTTCGTCCATTATTCTAGCCACGTGGCCCGCCCATTGCAATTTCAGTCTCTTTACTCTATCCACTATTCCGCTTCCTGCATTTCCTCGTTATGCCGAGCATACAGCGCTACATACTTATTTGAGTACATTGGACTTTGTGTTGCATCTTGGCGTTCAATGTCCAAGTTTTTCATCCATATATCATCACTGGCAAAACGCATTGATCGAAGATTTTTTTCTTCAGGCAGAATGGCAATATTTTGATTTAAAAACAACATTCATTCGTCCGAATGCACTCCATCCTAATTTCATACGTCTCTTTATTTATTCTTCTTTACTACCGGACATGTATATTATTTGACCTAAATATTTATAATTATTTACTACTTATACTATTTTATCAATGTCATTTACATACATAATCATACATATGAATATGGAAATGCAAAAATAGTATAAAGCATAATAGACAAAAGATAAAAGAAGAGGACACTAATAAATAACATTCAAGAAAAAATAATGTGCTGTATAGAGCTAATAAATTGACCATAAGTCACATTAAATATGTCGAGATTAATATGATCAGCTAAATGATTAAATAACCCCATGACCGTGTATATTTGGAGAATTGAAAATAATGCTATATTTTGCGATAATGGGTGAAAACAGAACGTGTTTCCGTACTCTAAAATAATTTTTAGGTACATAAAAATTTAATTCTTGGAGAGTCGGCGGATTATAAATAATTCCACGAAGTACAAGGAACATGTGACGTAATAATATGTATATAAAAAAGAGCATTACCTTTCTATTACATGAAATTGAATGCTTGTCCTAACCTAGACCGCAGACAGTTTTAGTAATAGTTCAAGGCGGCAAATATTTTTAAATAATTCTATTAATTTTACTTTATCAGTTGATCGCGAATATGTGCCGATTACGATCCTACCTATGTTACGAGAAAGTGTTATCGGTCCTTCGACTGTTACACACAGAGTTGACCTTAGAGTAAGTTTTGGCGTGACGGATTGGATAAAAGTCACCAGAATGTCAGGTCACTTCGGGCGTCATCTGGAGCGTTAACCCCGTGATTTCCCGTTGGTTTTATTACAATATGTATGTGTATTTAACGCGAAGCGATGAAGATATCCATCTGACGACGGACGTGCATCGTAAGCGCATCGCTCGTTCTCTTTCGAATTTCAATTAGCGCGGTATCCGGGCTTAGGCCACAGACCATCAATCACGCGCGCTTCTATTGTGCTCGAATTGACCATTATATCAATAATGAGCTGAGACTCGTGCCATCGCTTTTTTTTTCATCTTTTTTTGTTTCATTTTTTTTTTGGCTCACCCTAGCTACTGATATGCCTTCACAATTTGAACAATCTATTATATCGTTGACATACATATATAGATTCATACATATATAGATTCATACATATGCAGTGGTGTAGTGCTAAATTAAAAGGTTGTGGCTATTTGCAGGTACCATATCAGGGAATTATTAGCTATTTGCAGGGACTATATCTGCGACAGGCGCAAAGCCTTCTGCGCATGCGTGTAAACCGATTATGATTTCTTACATTTAATGTATGCTAGACTTGTTTTATAAATCGTTCATTATACATGCGACAAATAAATTTCACACGTTATTATAATAGATTTATATCATTTAGCTAGTTCGCGGCTTGTACTTGTATGTATGTAGGTATTATACGTTTTATATGATAATTATTTTCTAACAATTAATAATATTAACTAATTTGGATTATATTTTTTACTCTACGTCACTTTATGAGTTTGAACTAAATTTTAAGAGGTTTAAAACAAAATTTTAACAGTAAACACGTTGACAGTGACAATTCACGCGCATGCGCAGAAGGCTTTGCGCATGTCGCAGATATAGTACCTGCATATAGCCAATAATTCGCAAATATAGTACCTGCAAATAGCCAATAATTTGCAGATATAGTACTCCCGTTTTTTTTTACTCCATAATAGTACAGATATAGTACTCCCGTTTTTTTCGTTACTTAAAAAATATGTATCTTAATATTGGTAGCATCAAATGCTAATTAACTTGAAAAGTCAATGAAAATGGTCTGAGTAAGTTATTATTTTTTGCAATATAATAATATACAGTTCTGATGATTCGATTTCGGCATCATTCAAAGTATCTATAATTTTTACAATGGGTTGTTGGGCTGTTTTTGAAAATTTTTCTGCACTCAAATGGGTATTTGGGTGAGGATATGGTTGTAGTCACCAAACGCTCACAATATTTGGTATACAAAATTTGATTTGAAATATAAGCAAACATATTTTTTCATAAAAAATAATTTTTATATCAAAGTACCAAGGCGGCGACCTGGTTCAAAAATAAGTACCAGGACGGCGACCTGGCCCGACTACACCACCATTATTTTCATAATTGAGTGGAATTTTAATCTTATTTCTTCCATTTGGGCCTCGCAAGGATGTTTTGTATTTGGGGCTGGTTCTTATATATTGGAGCTGGCTATAGGTGCAAACCATTCCCTACTGTGTATTTTTCTTATTTGATATTTTTTTTTGTAAATTATCATCTTTAAATAGTTTCAATTCTATTTGCACAATGAAATCTAAATACTTGCAATGTTTTGTTTCAATTTCTATTATTTTAGTTATATAATTATAATTAGTTGCAATCAGCATATTACATTAAAACGTTTACTCGTTTACATAAAATAAATATGCATTGTTGTTCGAATTCCATTGTGATTACTTGCGTGGAATTAAATATTTATACAATCGTCTAATTATACAATAACTGGCAAAGCAGAGACAGAGACAGAGATGAAAAAAATCATAGTTTGTAAGACTCTAACTTTAGAAAGATATGTATGTAGTTATCTTGTATACTATTTAATTCGAATAAATAAGTAAAATGTAGTATATATATATATAATATATAAACTCTTCTTGTGATTATTTTCATGCTATAAAAAATATTATTTGGGAGAAGGGACTATATACATAAATATATATATATATTCCTGAACAACCCAGAATAAATCAATTTGTAATAAATCAATAGGACTAAATATATAAATAATTATATGGAATGATTCACTCCATCTAAATATCTTTCAATTTAAGGTAACCTTAGGTAAGTTTAGACATTTCAATAGGTGGCTTTGCATAGGAATCGATGCGTGATTTAAAATAAAGTTGAAACTTATGACTTTTGTACATTGCATTTCCTAACAAATTTGACGTAAATTTTAGAACTTTTCAATGTGCTTTGATAAAATATAAAAAAGGTACAAAATTGTATTAAGCCAAATCGCAGGCTTATCATTGTACTCTAAAGATTTGATATGTACGGTATTGCGGTATGTGGAGATAGTCGTAGCTGACATTTGAAGAGTTTTAAAATTAGAAGATTTTCTTCGTGCAATGACTGATACTGATAGCTTCTAATAACCGTCAGAAAAATATTATATTTAAATTTATTGAAGTTTTTATTGCAGAACTTAGATCAGATATGCATGTAGATACCCGTTATGAATATATTTTTTCCAATTAAAAATAAAATGCAATACATTTCGCTCTTTACGTAAACACCACTCACGATATAATATATATTTACAACCTGGCAATATCTCAAGCCGCATAACGATAGATTGAGAATGTGTGTGTGTGTGTGATATTGAGGAGATTTGCGGTGGACCCCGCGCGTCGATGTCTCCGACCGGTGCACACTGGTCACCTATTGTGGAAAGCATTGGCCAAAATTGTTACAAACGACTTTCTTTAGTTGTCAATTTACATATATTGTGGGAATCGTGATGATATAAGATTGCAGAATTGCAAAGTGATTTTCACAATTTCAAATGTTGGTACGTATTTGAAATTTGGAAGTTATATATACATAGGTAGGATAAAATAGCTTCATTTGTACTTAAGTACTTATATAATGTCTGGGTTATTTCATGATATTTTCTTCAGACACTGGCATTGACAGTCTCTACTGAGAAAATGATGAAATTGAGAACGCGCTCTCAACCACGATTGAAACGATTAATCCAATCATAAAAAGTGGTTTTCTTTAATGCATTGACTGACTTTAACTCATTTTAACAAATATTTCAACGCTTCAAATTTATTCAAATTCATGTTTGCAGATTCAATACTAATTCCAAACCAACATAAATGATCGTGCAGCATTGTCACGATGAACTTTTTAATTTTGACGCAAAATGTCGTATTTCACCCGTTGAAATCAACGGGTACAACAATAATAGTTCTTAAATAAATAAATTAATAAAAATGCAATAGATGAATATTTAGCGTTATTTTTATAAATCTAATATATAATTTCGAAAGATACTTTGAAAGAATGTAAATAAATATGTAATTTTGGTTGGTAACATCGAAGACAAATCGAAGTTTCTATGATGATTCGATACATTTTTTTTCGATTCAAATAAATTTAATAAAAAAAACAAACAAATATTTACTATTAGCTGAACCCGACAAGCGTTGCAACGCCACAATAACGCATGCAATTCCCGTTTCCGTTCCCATTTGTCAGAAAAACGCAGGCAGCGAACGCATTTGAAATTATTGCATTGCAATGACACTCATTCCCGTTTCCGTTTTCGTTTTTCCCGTTTTTTTTCAGAGTAATCTTCCCGGACATGCATACAACAAATTCGGAAAGTTCCATCGTAATCGGTTCAGTGGTTTAGTAGCCTATTCGAGACACACACACAGACATTCATTTATATATATATATATATATATATATATATATATATATATATATATATATAAAAGATTAGATTCGCCATGTTTAAGCTGTTTATATTACAAATACTGAGCGAAGCCGGGAAAAACAAACAGTACTTTATAAATCAGAACTATTTAAAAAAAAATCCATATGAGAAAACCAACTTTTTCTAATTTTTTGTCGAGATAAATCGATTGATTGAAGGCACAGGACATTGTTTAAAATCGAAGAATTTTTTTATTTACACTTATATGATACGTCGCAAGTTTTCCACTAGGTCCATCGTGGTAAATCCAAAATTCACGTTTTTCGCTTCCGCCTAATGTACACACATACATACATACATGCCTACATACCGGTCTCCGTGACGAGCCAGAATGTTAAATTACAGAAAACACAAATATCGGAAGACAAAGATCAAAAATCGAAAGATCTTAAGTCGAAAGATCAGAAAAAAGGGTGCATGGTAAACGGTACATACTCACTTAATTTGCGCGAGCAGGATACAACAGGAACAAGAGGAACAGGCTTTTCCTCCCGTATTAATGTGCGCGCGCAGAATACGGGAGGAAAAGCCTGTTCCTCTTGTGCCTGTTGTATCCTGCTTGCGCAAATTAAGTGAGTATGTACCGTTTACCATGCACCATTTTTTTTTTTTTTGATCTTTCGACTTAAGATCTTTCGATTTTCGATCTTTGCCTTCCGATATTTGTGTTTTCTGTAATTTAACATTCTGGCTCGTCACGTAGACCCCATACATATGTACATATGTCAAAACAATTACATATGACTGGGCATTGTATGACGGGCCACCACTGTGCACCGTTGCGCTGGAATGTAATTGTTGAATAGTGAAATTTTCGTGTTCCTCCGGTTCGGCAATAAATAGCGCTAAGTGTCTCCTCCGGCATGCGACCAGGTGCGCCAGCCTCGTCTGCAGGTGGACCAGGAGAAAGTTCTGCTCTTCGAGTTCGCGAACCGGCAACGAACCGCCTTGTGTGCTTCGACTCCGCATACTAACCGAGCTACAAACGGCGAAACCGAAAAAAACACACACACACACACACACACACCCAACACATCGACCGCGTTCCAGATCGCCTTTTTATGCGATTGTTTTTGACCCGTGAGAACCGCCGATCGATTGGAGAAAAACTAGCCGACGTTGACGCAACCCTTATTCGAAAATCAATATATTTTCAAATTCACCTAGAAACTAAATTCCGTGCCTATGTACATACACATATATAATATATAAGGCTCGGCTATGAAATCCTTATATTAGGGAATATAATAATAGCCAGCAGCGTGGCTCGGTCGTTAAGCTTCTGCTTAACACTGAGAGGCGCCGAGTTCGAGTATATCTGTAATGCTGCTGGTCAGACCAGGATTTGTGACTCCTGGTTGATCGTTTCCTATCAGAGTTTGCCAATTTTCTCTGATTTCATTGTTGAAACGATTCCCGATTAAAAATTGGCTAAAAATCCTTCCTACCCACTATGTCACCACTATTTGAGTATGATTAATGTAAATATTACAATAAAAATGTATGTACAATTCATAGATGTCTCGTTAATTGTCGAGTTTAAGTCAGTGTCTCGTAATTTAGCGACTTATATAATAAAAAATGCTGTATTGTTTGTAATTTGGCCAGGAAGGCGCATTGGGGTTTACCTGTAATGCCTTCCTGGTATGAAATAAAATAAAAAAAATAATTACCCTTAGTTTTAGATAGTACTTGCTGAAACCGGCATGCGTTACTGCAATGTCACAATAACGCATGTTCTCGTTCCCATAAGTCAGGAAAACGCAGGCAGCGAACACATTTTAAATTATTCAATTGTTTATTTATTTGGTAAAAGTCGGAGTTCTCGACAGGGAGGACCCTCTAGGCTCGGAAGAGAGGCTCGGTCGACCCGCTCCTTCCTGTCATTGGTTGCTCTTTGCGAGTACTTGCTAGTATTGCCGTGCCCTGAATTAACTCAACTTTTACCTGATGAAATACTCCGACATATACTGCCTGGTTCGCATATAATTTCGGATGGTTATGGATCACATATTTCGAATGGAATATACATACACGCATTCATTTGTGGTTCAATACAAATTCATCTAAATATGAATCAAAACGGGCACGCGATGTGCCAAATTGACGCCTTGTCTTTCTTTTCACATATTTTCCACATTTTGCGTAAGTATTTCACTATCATTTGGATCCGCGAAATTATAACCACTTTTAACGGAATTCTGAATATTTCCGTACGCTGCCCAACCGTTCGAAATTATATGCGAACCAGGCAGTATATGTCGGAGTATTTCATCAGGTAAAAGTCAATTAAAAATATAAGGATGAGCGCAGGCTACCAGACAGAAAGGTAATCTACGCTCACTAAAGTGGAAAATATCACATTCAGACTCACAACGATTATATTCAGGCTCACAATGAAAATATCATAACGATTTCATTGAGGAGTCGGATAGCTCTTGGTCGGATAGCTCTTGGAGGTACGACTATCAATAGCTCTTGGTCGGATAGTTCTTGGAGGTACAACTATCAAATGATGATGTCTACCATGCTCATAATGATTAGGGACATACATACAGTCCCAACTGTTCCAGCAACGACGGGCATGACGTATTACCACGTAGAAGTACGAGAACAAAACGAACTACATATGTATGTATATGTATGTGTAGTCGAGGATAGGTAAGAAACGGGATACGTGGGTGAGAAGTATGACAGATTGACGGGTTACGTAGCTTGAAAAATGGATGAAAGTACTCGGATGGTACCCAAGATAACGTAAAAGGGTGCAAGGAAGGCCACAAGGGAGATGGGTGAATGAAATTAGAAAAACGTATGAGAATTGATCAAAACACAGACGAATGAAGTGTGTTGGTGAGGTTTTCATTCTGCAGTGGATAGTGAATGGCTGTAGATGACGATGATATAATATGCAGCAGCAAATAAAACATGTTTTAATATGTTTACTGTATGTTCTTATTATCAAATGTCTATCATTTTAATATAGTCACGTTTTATATGTATTTATTTTGTGTACGTAATACAATTATTTTCAATATTTCACCAAACAGTCTATCCACTTTTTCAATGTTTTTTCACTTTTAGTTTAATTAAATTTAGTTTAATTTTATGTTTTCACTGTTTTTTAATTTTCTTCTTTATTTTTTGTTTCTTTGAATATTTTAGGTAACATGTGAAGATAAAATGTCGTTATGTATATTAAAATAAAATAAAATAAAATATGTATAATATAAAAAAAAACGATTTGCGATTGAAGTTTATAAATTCAGGCCACATATGTATAGGTACATATGTACCTATATATGTACATACATATAAGAAGTTGATAGACAAAGTTCAAAATTAAAATACATATTTTCAAACAGCATATATTGCTGTGATATTCAAAGATTGATATTTTTTTCAAAAAAAGAATTAAATTGAAGGGTAAAATTTTGAACAACAACCATCCTAGACATAGTTGATCATAAAATCATTGCAATCGTATTTAATATGAAATGTATTAAATAGCCTAAATGTAAGCACGAGCAAGGTAGATACATAGGTATATACAAGTATGCTTGAATAGTCCTCGAAACCAACTCTTGTTTGCCATTTTTGACAAGTTGGAAATTTGTTTTTCTTGTTTGTTTTCCTGAGAGTGTGCACTCTTGCAAATTCACACGATGCAACATAAATCATAACACTAATTCTATATAACTACTTGGAAAAAAAAAGCTTCCGAATTGGTGGTATTTACGAATTTAAAACAGGCTAATATGTATAATAAATGGATGCACACAAGTTAAAATAGTACACATAGCAAATCAGAATACTAGAAATGCAACTGTTAAAATTTCAATGAGCTCGTCTTATACGATTTAATTTTTTACAGGTATGAAGCACAGGTAATAATATTTGAACGCATGCCGTTAATTATAGTTATCAAGACGTTATAAACGTATAAGTTATAAACCACAACTTTAAAAATATAATGGCTCATATGTAGACTTGCTTATGTTTATACTAAGCTATTCCACAGATAAATCTCTACTTTTGGGATCCTGGTTCTTTTTAGTTGAAACATTGTGTATGATTTTACTGTTTAAGTGTACGAAATTGATGCGGCCAAATATAAAAATCCTACCCAAGAGAATGCATTTACAGAGTGATAATGGTGCGTTACTTACGCTTTCTTACGTCCGAGTTCATAAAACGTCATAAAATTTGTCCCCAAACTGGTTGGTTGCCAAATTTTGTACGAAACGTTGATTATTCCAATGTTTATTCAAGATAAAACTTACTTTGCAAAGAAAATATTACTTTGCAAACAGAAATAAATATACTATTACTAATGTTAAATTATGAAAAAAACAATTAATTAAAAAAAAGGATAAAGTTATTAAATTAAAATAAACCTAAAAAAAACGTACATATGTATATAAGTAATTTTTACATACGAAATTACATATGTAGGATCATTGACGTTCTCAATAATACGGACTTAATTTGGAATATATGAAAATGAATCATCAAATGGTACTTACATAATGTTAAATTTCATTTAAATGCATTTACTCTAATCATGATAGTGATATGGTATTGTTTTGTTGAATCTTTTAATTAAAAATAAATTGTGTTTTATAGTTTTATGTATTTATGTACGTAAAACTGATCTCCATCTTTTTTGCATTCAAAGCTATGCGATGAATTATCTTAACCGCGGAAAAAGGCGATAAATATTATACGTATATACGTATATGTTTACATACATACATATATAATACTTTTGTTAAGCCAGTTACCTTACTTCAATATTAAAAAGAAGATCATATGCCAATTTTGTGGTTGTGATTTTGTGATTTCGGAAATGAAAGATATTATAAAGTATTTTCTGCTAATTTATATCTTTACCATACTCCTTTCCTTTTGGGCATGCTTGGGTGTAAGTCCCTTGAACATCGGAGAAACTTCATATTATTAATTCGTTTTGTTGTCCAGCTTCTACGTGGTAATACGTCATGTTCATCGTTGCTGGAACAGTTGGGACATTATGTCCCTAATAATCATCTGCGTGGTAGACATCATCATTTTATGGTTGTATCGAATGGATCATATTCCAAGAGCTATCCGACTTCTCAATGAAATCGTTGCTGCTGAGCTGGTTCTTAAATATCGGTGCTGGCTATATGTAGATGCAAGCCATTCCTTACTTTGTATTTTATTATTTTATATTTTTACTTTAACTCCTATTATTATAATTTTATTGTTTTTTCTGATTATGTATAAATGTATTCTTGTTTTTCTCATTTTTTCAAGCGGGTGGAATTTTATATGAATAAATTTGAATTAGATGTTTTTTATATGTATGTATGTATGTATATATATATATGTATATATATATATATATATATATATATATATATATATATATATATATATATATATATGTATATATATATATGTATGTATATACATATATGTATGTTTATATAATATTTAATCATATTCAATCAGAAATATATTATTGAACGGAGCAATGAAGATTTATAACATTATTAATGTATGTATTGCAAAGAATATATGTGGATACGTATAAGGTATATATGTAAGTACATATGTATAGCAATATAAGGTTTAAATGTTGAATGAAGATACCAGCTGTACAGTTTATTGAGCTTTAAAGTTCTATTTATGGTTTTGATCAATTAAGTCGACACAATTTTGCTGTATAACATTCACATTAAAATTTCTGCTATAAAATTCAACTGACATTTTAAATTAACACATACCGATTATTAAACATATTTATGTATTTATTTTAGATACTTTATTTTTAATGTACCTTCATATCGAAATACGAAATACCAAGAATAAATCATATTACAATAATTAAATTAATAATGTACATTTGAAATGAAGAAGAGCTAAATGGATTTAAAGCTCAAACGCTACTAATGTATAGGTATATTCATTTCTATTGTGTAAAAACATACATTTATGTCATAGAAATGTGTACATTTTGCAAATTCCACTTGACTAAGCGTTGCAAAAAATAAAACGAACTCTCTCGAGACAATAATTATGTCTGATACGACATTCTGTATATTTAAAGTTACAGCGGGAGACTTAAGTTGCGCAGTTGACTTAAATTTCATTCATTGGACACTCACGTCTTACTTACTTACAAATAAAATTGGATTGTCGTATTTTCAGAATATGTGTATGTTTGAATAAACATATACATTTGTACGTATATTTCTACTTACATACATATATATGGAGGGAGGGGTATTTGATTTCGTTTTTTTCCCAAGAGTGTTGAAAAAAAGTTTTCCAAAGTTTGCGAACGTTTTTATAACACAATTTTTCAGTTCTAAAATTGATTATATTACTAAAAATGGACAAACATACTTGCACGGTGTCACCCAAGCGTTTTTTTAATTGGCAACCATTCGATCCCCTGCTCCGAGCAGTTCTAAAATCCTTCTACGGTCTTGCATAGTTACCATGAGATCGTATTAAATTTATTTGCCCTTATTCGGAAATATTAATTTGTATTATATATGTATATACGTCGACATATCATTTTTTTAATACTTATTATTAACAAAATTATGATTTTGTTAAATTTTCAAGTATAAGCATTTTAATGAAAATTTGAAGATTTCAAAAATCTATCAAGCTGTTATATATTTTATACAAAACATACATACACATAATAATAAAAATTAATATTCATATGTTTGTTTGTGTGCTATGCAAATTTACTGTTTTCAGCGAAACGCCATTAAATTTGGTAGACGTACATATACATATGTATGTTAGTGTGTGCATGGAATTTCACGATGCCCTGAATTATATAAAATAATATGTTTAGGTTTTGGAAGTGTTCGGAGACTTTGGAAAGACGTTTTTACAGTTTTCATTATTGAAATAATAGTAAAATCGGAAGTACCCGAAATTGAGTAATATCACTTACGTATGTACATATGTATGATAATAAGACATGGTGTTATTTTAACCAAAGGTGAAGGAACACCGTTAGAAAATCATAAATGAATATGAAAAAGAATCAAAGCGGTTAAAAGGAAACAGAAGAGCACATTATTTTATGTCGTAAAGAAAGCTTTTCTATTTTTTAAGAGCGTCGTAAACACTGTTAGATTACGTCCGTGTAATAAAATACGTCTAGTACAGATCATAATGGCGGTTTTAACTGTTTATGTGTGAAATGAACAATCGCAGAACTGATCGTAGACATCTCGAATCTAAATTTCTGTATACATACATATGTACGTATGTATAAGTATATGTACATATATAATACATGTGTACATGCATATAATATGTTCACAGAACAAATAATAAATATATAAATACACACACAAATACATATATTGCATTATATATATGTATGTATGTATACATATATATGTAATATGTACCTGCGTGCATATTTACTTTCTTTTTAAAAGTCGCTTAGACGATTGATTTATTGAGCCATTTCCAAAAGATAGATTTTTATTTCACTTTCACGAGTTGGTGAAATAAATCGAATTGAATTATCGTTTCGTGTGATTATTTAGGAAAAAAAGAGCGAGTGCACGGAAAAAATACTCTTTTTGAAGGAAATAGATTAATTTTAAGCGTGTGTTTAATCAAAATTTAAACATCCGGTGCTAAAAAAAAGACACTTCGACAGGACGTGACACTCTCTCGAGTTAGTGTTTCTCTTTTCGTAGTGTTTTATTTTATTTTCTGGAAAAATCGTATAACTTATCGATTACGACGTTTGTTTCTTGACGTTTTACTTTTCTTTTGTACGAGATTATTTTATTTTCGGATTCGATATGCAAAATTGCATCCGAGAGATTTTAATTACTAGTTCGACTTCCTCGAGTGTTTCTTTAACTGATGGAAAAAATTGGACTAGGATTCAGATGAGCTATTGCGAGAGCTATTCAAATAAAATATTAGCTCTAATAATTATTTTTTCTTTAAGTTTGAAGCAGGAATTACTAGCCTTTTTTATTCTATGAACCTCTTTATCAATAAGATGTACATAAGTCACGAAACCCTTATCAAAAGAACGTTTTTAAGTGCACAAAAAAAGAATAATATGTAATATGTACCCACATATGTACATATGTATGTAGATATATAGTAATTTTTGTACAAAACACTGCAATGTGAAGACTGTTTGTTTTTTATTTTAAATAAAAAACACTAAACTGTAATTTAATATTTAACAAGGCAACACGCATTTCATGTTGGACATTGAATCGATTTCGAATTTGATTTTTCATTTTTACAAGTATTGAAAATACCAATTTGAATAGTCGTTAAAATATAATTAAAGCTGGTATAGGGCGCTTTGCAAAACGTTTAATAATGTTGATTAACAATTCTCTTCCTAAACAATGTTTTAAACCACTCTCGAGACAAGATTTAACCAGCAGCTTGGATTAATGGCTAGCATATTGTTCTGAAAATACCAATTTGAATAGTTGTTTGAAGTTTTGAAAACACCAATTTGAATAGTCGTTAAAATAGAATTAAAGCTTGTATAAGGCGCTTTACCAAACGTTTAATAATGTTCATTAACAATTCTCTTCGTTTAATAATCTTCTGAACCACTATCGAGGCAAGATTTAACCAGCAGCTTGGACTAGTGGTTAGCATATTATGGTTTCAAGCAGAGTGGTCACGGTTCGATTCTCACTAGTAGCTGCTGGCCAGAATTTGGTTTGTGACTCCAGTTCGATCGTTTCCCATCAGAGTTTGTCAATTTTTCAGATTTTCGTTGAAATGGTTCCTGTAAAATTGGCATCTTATTTGGCAAGTTATTCTCTGTGCTGAGGTTCGCCAATTTGTACAATAAAATACTGCAAAAATTTCTCCATAGATGTCACTGTGGAAGATGTTTGTATGAATTCGCAATGTATTGATCGTATTGTATCTGTATTAGTACACTCGTCGCTTTGGAGCGAACTGTAATGTTCGATTGAAATAAAAAAAAAAAATAGGATCAACGAATTCATCCTCGGTTAAGTTAACAGTTAAAGAAAATATTTTAGATTTTAGTCATTGAAAAAATTATTTTTTTTACTCGTTGAAATTTTACAACAGGTTAATAGCCGTTGATTTGAAACGACGATAAACCCCATCCTAGTAAAGAGTCCAATTAAAATGTATACGAAATCACTTTCGGCAGGGGCTAAATCTAGTCGGTCGCCGTTTGCGCGGGAAAAGTCCCACATCCCACGCACTCCTCAAAGCGAATCTATCGTTGTTCATCAGTTAAAAGCTTGGTAAAGCTGTAGACAGCGAGAGTGGCATTCTTGTATCCATCAGAGAGGTTCGAGTTGGCCTTCTATAGATCCGGATTCGAATCCCGGGCGGTTTGTGTGGGTGTACAGTTCAAACCGACAACAATGAACGCAACAACAACGAGACGACCCGGCCCGCCAACTACGCCAAATTGACCGCGAAAGTATCAAACTATGTCTATTATTATAAAAAAAGCCTTCAACTTTGACCGATCCGATCGAGAGTATGGTGTAAATGGACCGCCGGCAAAAATTTTGTAAGCGCCTCGGCTAGTTTATGTATTTCAATGTGGCCAAAGGATAAAGATAAAGGTGGCCATCCACGCATAGATCTATCTCTCGTACAGACTTTAACTGTGAAAGACGAATCGAGAGATAAATCTCTCGACAAGATTTTGAAAGAAATTATTCAAACTGTTGGCTCGACTCTCAAAGTAAGAATTCACGCAGAGATCTGGACAGAAATGGAATAATATTGACAAAATATTTAATTATTGTTGTTATAGTCGATCCGATTAGCGCGAGACTTACGAGAACTGACAATGCTGTCACATTCGTGCAATGTATTGTAATATTGTAAGGACGTAAAATAATTATTTATTTATTTTTTTAATTATTTCTATATAATATTATTACAATATAATTCAATGCAAGGTCTTTAATAACACTGTTCGACAAATGACGACTTTTTTTTGGTTCAGAGACGAGATATGACTTTTCAAAAATTCTATAAATAACTGGCTTATCTCGATAAAATAAACGAATTTTTGTTATTAATCCTCAAGAATAGTAGAAATATGATTTTTCTAAGTGGAATTTTATTTAATTCTCATATAAAGATAATTTAATATATTATCCCTATTAATTCAATTCAGATTCGTGTAAATACGAGTAAACACTAGTACGAGCTTTTTGCTCGCAATTTTACCGACTTAAAGTTCAGCACACTTCCAATTAACCCTTTTAAACAAAAACAAAAAATATTGTGGTCAGAACACTATCTCAATAAGCATGTTTCAATAGAAAATACTCAATATATAATAGTATTAACAGTGGGAAAAAATCCCAAGTGAAAATACGTACTTTTGACTTTTGATTTGAACTGGATGACTACTTAGAGAGATTTGAAAGCTGAAAAGTACTACAAATGAAAGATAAAATAGCCGACTATAGATTCCATTATTCATTTTGAACAGGAAATTGACAGATTTTGAGACATCGACCGAACAACACCAAGATATAGAAAAATCGCGCGATTTAAAAAATCTCTGAATCTCAAGCCAATCAACATTTTTTATTACCAGATTCGTGTTTACTGGGAATAGATCTATAAGAAAAGTCATATCTCGTCTCTGAACCATTTTTCGTGTCGAACAGTGTAATATTATTGTAAATTTTGCTGTCCATAACATGACGTTGACAACTTTTATCATCTAAAAAATATAAATTTCTATTAATCTAATATATAATTTCGAAAGAGACTTTGTATGTACATATGTATGTAAGTATTGTTGGTTGGGACAAATACTGAGCGAAGCCGGGTAAAACAACTAGAATAAAATATATACGTATTCCATAAATAAATTAATAATGTCAACAACTTACGTATTTTGTATTAACAATTTATTAATGTAAATATTTCAAAATACGAAACACGAATTAAAAACTAACAAGAAATAAAAGTCAAATTCTACCGTCCGCTATATGCGCGAACAATGTTGTATTTCTTGATCAAAATGCAATGCGAAACTAAAACGAAATGTAATTGGTCATCGCGGGTCAAGTGGGGGGTGAATTCGATAGCATGTATATTTTAAGTAAGCCACATATTAGATTGGTTCGAATATAATGTCCGATAATCTAAATAAAAATAGCTTATGTGGGGAAAAACTACTATGTATAGGTACATGAACTTTTTGATTGAGCATTGTCGGTGTTAAAATTATCTCCAAAGCTCACACATGCATTTTTTAAAAACCAGGGAAAAGTGGTCATTGTCGATTCCGAGTTGGGTGATTAGGTGAATGAGATAGCATGTAAATTTTAAGTAAGTCTCATGCTGTGTAGATCGGTTCCACTATAAAAGCAAACCTACTCATTGTTCAAAAAAAAAAAGTGTTGAGATTATCTCCAAATGTTCCAAATAAAGATTGAAGTCTTTGGATGGTTCTACAAATAACAATGTTCAGGATTTCATTCACTTTGGAATCGTTTTTCAGTGATTTGATTTGAAAAAATGAGAATACAACTAGAATCACCCGACTGAATTGAAAAAACTTTAAAATTTAAAAATCTTTTAGTGGACAAGTTGTTAAACTTTAAAAAACCGCTACGACAAACACGTCGATAGGAACTTGATGTGTCTGCAGTCATTTTTTAGTTTCATCTTCATAAATTAATAGTACTTTAAAACAAGACAGATGACATATTGACACATTCTTCAATAGAAATTCTTATACCTACATATATAAATGTGTATGTAGTTCATAATCAGACCCAAAGGTATTTGAATGAAAATTTGGTTACAATTCAAAAGTGCATACTTTAAACTACATAAAATCATCTAAACATCCCCTTCAATATATTTCACACAACAGACAAACACTGTGTAGAATGCGATACCGTATTGCGAAACAATAATAAAACCGACGACTGGGATTTGCGAAATATACGAATACCTTAGTGGCATATTTTAAGCGGAAAATTTATTTGTTTGTTCCTTCGATTATTACAATAACAATTTAAGCCGTTCTATTTATACGAATATCGCATAATAATATTGTATGATTATTAAACGATTTCATTATTTATGTACATATAAACTTTTGCAATCCAATTTTTAACCCACTTACTTACACCGAGCTAATTGAAATTTTGTAGACATATGCATTGAAAAATATACTTTAGATTGTTAGCGAGACTTGATCAGCTATGTTTGGTAAGATGTCACGACAAAATGATAACGCGACATAATGTCTACGGACAAAATGGTAACGTGACATAATGTACATACGCAAAACATTCATATGTTCAAAAATGATTTATTTTAACGAAATAAGCGTGCACATACATATTTAATAAAACGTGTGGTGTCGTTGAGCGTTAGGTCCAATGAATGGTCATAGTAAAAATAATAAATGGTCAGAATATACAAGCTACAACGATAATTATCTTGTAGATCATTGTGTTATTCATTTGAATGAAAGATTCAATTTGAGAAGTATGTAAGTATATGGGAAAAGAACTCAGTCAATTTCAGTATTTGGGAATGTGTAATCTTTTCTGAATATTATCGTTCAATTCCTTGGAAAAAAAGTCTAGCTTTAAATCATAGAAATAAATCATTTTTTAAATTTATTTATCCATATTTTGGATAAAAATATACTAGTATAATATCTATGAATGTAAGTTTAAAACAAAATCTTTTAAATAATAATTTTTTGTATGAAGTATGTAGGATTTATAAACACGCTGTGTTAACGGTTGAATGAAATTTTATTAAAAACACGGTGTATGTTTCTACGGCCAATAGTGAGTTAATATTATTCGACACAATAAGATGAAAAAAATGCAGATCTACTGATTTGTGACCAATTTGTTTACTAGAACTGTATATTTTTCAGAATGGCTGAAAAGAATACTGATGCTATTTTGGACGGTGAAAAGGTTAAAGAGGATGAACCAAAAGATAAAAAGAATAAGTCTCACAATGAGTCCATTGAAGAAACTGTCGCATAATGAACTACATATTTACATATTATTATTATTATATTGAAATGTAGAAAAAAATTTACTGAAAATGAGATTAAAGTTCGCAACATGTTGCCCAATCCAACGTTCCAAGACATGCTTCCTGTTTTGAAGAGATACTTCAGTTTTCGCGGAACCCACCGTAGTTTTGTCCGTAGACATTATGTGGCGTAATCATTTTGTCCATATATATTATGCCACGTTATCAAGTTGTCTGTAGACTTTATGTCGCGTTATAATTTTGTCGCAGACGTTATGTTGTTAGAAATTTTCTCGCGGTACCGTTAAACTTATAAAAAAAACCAATTTAAAGACTGTAATTTAATTAGTTAATTTTAAATACCATATTATAGATCAGAAGGTCTTAATTCATATTAAATTTTAGCCTTTTATCCAAAAATATAATAATTACTTTAGAAGGAATGCATAAAATACCTACATATATCTATACATGCAAAAGAGGTTTTTGGTTGGGATAAAACGATGGTGGATTTAGTCAGGCGCTGCTTGTGTATTTTTCGTATGAAAGATGTTAGATCCCCTAGCCTATCTAAATACCACATATAGTATAAACGAGGTTCGTAAGAAAGTATATCAAATTTAACTACCCCGAATTGAAAACTGTGGATTTGCGTAATAGACAAACGAAATTTCAATTTTGCACACATATGTGCAGGTATGTATACATATACATAGACTCAAAAACTCATCTTGAATGCTTACAATATTAGCATTACGAACCGTCCATTTAATAATTGTCAAAATAGAGCAATATTTCAACATAGACTTGGTTCACTTTTATTCATCGGAGACAATAAAACAAAATCAAATTTGGAGAAAAGCTTTTTTCGCACAGCCCCGATAGAAATACGGTCCAAGCTGCGAGGAGCGAGGGACTCCAGAGCGACGTCTCTATACGGACTTGGCTCACTTTTATCGAGCAGGGTCGCGATCATCGAATCGTTTAATCGTCGCGTTTAACATGGCACGGTTCATTAAATGGTCGCCGACGTATTAAAGTAGACCGGAATCACGCTTCGCACGTGAATTACAATAAGCAATAATATTCGACATAAACGTATGCATGTGTGTATGTACGTACGTACACGTGGATTCCTCGACATACAATTTATACGCTTGTGCATACATACATACATATGTATGCATGTACGTAAGTATGTGTTTGTGTTGGGGGGAAGATAGGGCAATTATTTATATGAAACGGTCATCGAATAGTTTATACGCAACATTTGTTAATATCCGTGGTGGGCTCCCGCACGTGAGAACAACAATCGAAACTCGGGGGAAACGAGATACATTGTTACCGGGCCGATTGATGATGATACCATAGCCAGGGGAGATCAATCTGCACGCTGGTGTCATTTATAAAATATGACATGTGAATTTTTGCAACATATGTACATATGTTTGTACTAAAAATAACACCGATTTTGATTTTATTTTACCTTAGCATTTATAATGCTGATTATTATTTACAATTTTAAATTAAAAATGAGTAAAATAGTATACACACATACATACATACATATATACAAATATACCTACTGTTTATTTCATGGAATTTTAAAAACAAATGCTCAGTTCGTGAACGGGGCAAGCTCGTTGCCTTTTGGATGAAGTTGAAATATTTGCCGAATTCGCGAAGTGTGAAAAAGTGTTTTGCTTATTTCACGAATTTAGTATGTAGATAATGATTTACTGACGGTTCGTCAAGCGGTTTACGTAAAATGCTATCGCATTCACTCCACACTCGCCCCGTGATGGCCAATTACATTTCGTTTCAGTTTCACATTGCATTTTGGTCAAGAAATATAACACTGTTGGTGCGTATAGCGGTCAGTAGAATTTGACTTTTATTTTTTCTTTGTTTTGAGTTCATGTTTGGTAATTTGGGATATTTACATTAATACAATTTTAATATAAAATACGTAAGCTGTTGCTATTGTTAAATTATTTATGCAATGCGTATATATTTTATTTAAATGGAAATTTATATTTTTTAGACGGATTTTAAAAAATTGACAACGTCATGCTATGGGGGGTAAAATTTACAGTAATATTATCAAAGACCATGCATTGAATTATATTGTAATAATATTATATAGTTTAATAAGAAATAATTAAAAAAAAAGTAAAGAAATTATTTTACGTCCTTAAATATTATTTTTAATGTTACAACACATTGCACGAATGCGACAGCATGTTCGGTTCTCATAAGTCTAACACTACATCGGATCGACTATATACATATGTACTTTAATCTAGTTTGTTTAATTTTTAAATCACGTCTGAAATAAAAAATAAAAAACGTGAAATAAAAAATGCCAACGTCTGAAATAAAAATTATTATTGTAATTATAGTGAAATTCATTTCAATTAACGAAGTGAAAATAATGCATACATGATTAACGAACAAATTAATCATAATTTAAATAATTAACCGTAAAATACGGTTTGTGAGATTTTTAATACAAACTAATTTGAGAGAATGAATCATTTTGTCAAAATAATAGGTTTTCTTTTTTACAAATTCATGAATAAACAACAGATTTATGACGTTGATTTTGATTTTTAAATGCTTTTTTTTGGTACTAGTCTATTCTACACATTACTTTTCTTGTAAGTATTTATAGTATGCACTTATTTGTATAAAGCATAATAGGAAAAAATAGATTAGAAACCTATAACAATTCTCATAAATGTTCATAGTAGATTTCAAAAATATATTATTTTTGAAACTAAAGCCTCTTAAAAGTGGACGATCTGAAGCAAAAACAATTTCACGAAATGAACAATTTCTCAAATTATGTCTAACGTGCAAATATACACGTTTCATACTGATCACATGCCAAATTGTTATCTCACAAGTGATCCAACACACAAACGAGATTAACAACAATGAAAAAATGTAAAAAAAATGAGAGCCCCTGACACGCATACGATTAATTCTCATGGGCTGAGTGGACTTGACAATCGTTTGCTGCCTGAACGATTGCCGTAATACTTCACTGATTTTTGGATATAAGTATGCATTTTTTCTTTTTCATTTACAGTTAATAATGAGCATACTCACGAAATGTGACCTTTTATATGATACACACGTACACAATGTTCTATCGTTCGATTAATAACAACCTCGAGTGAATGGACTTGAAATTCCCGAATACGATACGTAGGACCCCTCCTATATTTATTATTGTATTAAAATTGTCCGCGAAATTGACATACATTGTATTTGTAAGACGTTTGGAAATAAGTACACGAAATAAAATTACCTGCATTTGTATCCAGGCGTCTGCAAATGGACTGTTGCTCTGGTAAGGTGGAGGAGGAGACGCCCAACAGTCGGAAGCGCCTGGTACAATCTGTCAAAATAATACATAAAATTATTAGATTTAATTAAAAACTATCTAGCATAAGACTTATGTTAAATGTACATGGTATTGCATTCACCCCCCACTCGACCCACGATGGCCAATTACATTTCGTTTCAGTTTCGCACTGCGATTTGGTAAAGAAATACAAATTGTTCGTGCATAATAGCGGTCGGTAGAATTTGACTTTTTTTTTTTGTTAGTTTTGATTTCGTGTTTAGTATTGTGAAATATTTACATTAATAAAATTTTAATATAAAATACGTAAGTTGTTGATATTATTAATTTATTTGTGGAATACGTTTATATTTTATAATAATGGAAGTTTATATTTTTTAGACGATGAATGTAGTTGCCGTCGTCATGTTATGGACAGCAAAACTTACAGTAATGTTATTAAAGACCTTGCATTGAATTATATTGTAATAATATTATATAGTTAAATAAGAAATAATTAAACAGAAATATAGAAATAATTTTACATCCTTACAATGTTAAAATACATTGCACGAATGCGACAGCATGCTTGGTTCTTATAAGTCTCGCGCTACATCGGATCGTGTGATTTGATATATGACCCAGTCCTCGTCACTTTCCTTTCGATTGCAAATAAAAGTTATTTATTTTCAACTTTTATTGAAGCTTTAGATTTTATGTCATCGAGCATTGGAAGGCATTCAAAATACCGAATTTTATTACTTAGAATGGAGAAATACCAAATTTGATTGATAAAATAACGTAGTAAGCAGTAGGTAGTACAGTTTCATTTATTGATTGAAGTGAGAGCTGATTTATATCGATTCTAAATATTGAGATTCGATATATTAAATACACATCCCCTACATTGCAATAAGCAATGATTAGTGAGAGTAATTGGCATTTAAAGCGTTATAATATGAAAATGATTCATGTAATTTAGTATTTATTCATCATATAGTTCAGATGACAGAGACTCGTATAACAGCGTGTTGATCACTCTTTTTGCTTTTTTTTTGGTAAAGTAAAGTAAATACTTCAAATTGAGTTAAATGAATTGTATAACAGATATAAATAGATCTAGAAAAAAATCTTAATTGAAAATATTCGATATGATTTGATGAAATCGACGGGATTGAGATCGTAATAATCATCCACTGCTGAATGAAGTCCTCTCTGACACGCTTCCATTCATCTCTATTTTGTAGAATCAATCTCTACCCACAATTTTTCTTATTTCATCCACTCATTTTCCTTAAGTTTATTTTTATCCATTTTTTTCTAGCTACGCTGCCCACCCATTGCTTTTTCAATCTCTTTACTCTCACCACTTGGCCCTTGTTATGCCGAGAATTCAACATTATATACTTCTTTGAATAACATTTTGGCGTTGAAATTTCGCCAAAAAACACATTGATTACAGATCTTTTCCTTCAGACAAAGTAGCATTTTTGATTTAAAAACGATGTTTTTTCGCCCAAATGCCATTTGCCCTAAATATAAATAATCTAACTAAATACTTCTACTGTTTTACTATTTAATGAAATGAGGAATGCCAAACCATAACGTTTCCAGGTGAGGTTTAAAGCTGTTTAAGCAAATAAATAATGCATAAATTCATTGTTGCAACATTTTTTTAATCTAATGTAAAATTTCGAAAGAGACTTTGTAACTATGTATATATGTAAGGTTTATTGAATGTAACAATTGAATGTTTACTATTAGATTGTTTCGCCATGTTTAAGTTGTTTATATTACAAATTCCGAGCAAAGCCGGGTAAAAACACTAGTAAACTATATTCTTCTGCGGTGTAGTATAATCATTCAACGAGGGATCAATACATCTTAGATATCAGAAAAATAAATTTAAAGAGAGAAACGAACACATCGTTTTAAGTGCCATCATTTGTGTCATAATTAAGTGCCTTAATAAAGTTGTATGCACCACTTTCATAAAAATAAATGAACAAATTACATATACACATCTCTAACAACTCTTAGATGTTCTCTTGATCATGGTAGCTGAAGGTATCATCAGCTTTTTAGTGTTAATCATCTCTTTAGCAAAATTCATCCAGTTAAAGTTAGACTGACAGTACAGTGGAACCAATAAGACACGTACAATGTAATGTTTTCCTACTTCGATTTTCTACCCCAAGGAGGTGGCATTTCAAAAAAAAATTAAGGTTAAATGCGGACACCGCAAATCACGAATAAAACGCATACAAGCCTATGTGGAACTTGCAACGTTATGGTTATGGTGTGGCAACCCTCAAATTTAATCAGGCATACAATACTCATTGAACATAGTTTGGTATTACCTACGTTTTTTTACGTAATTTTAATCCTACTTTGCTAATATTGTCGAAAATCGTAATATATGCGTATTATTATATTGAATTAAAAACTATCTAGCCTGAAACTTGCGTAAAATGTACACGCTATCGCATTCATCCCCCACTCGACCCGCGATGGCCAATCACATTTCGTTTCAGTTTCGCGTTGCATTTTGGTGCATAATAGCGATCGGTAGAATTTGATTTTCATTTTTTGTAAGTTTTGATTTCGTGTTTCATGTTTTGAAATATTTACATTAATAAAATTTTTAATATAAAATACGTAAGTTGATGTTATTGATTTATTTATGGAATACGTATATATTTTATATGAATGGAAATTTATATTTTTTAGGCTATAAACGTAATTGTCAACGTCATGTTATGGACGGCAAAACTTATAGTTATACTATTAAATACCTTGCATTGAATAATATTTTAATAATATTATATAGTTAAATAAGAAATAATTAAAAATATATATAGAAATTATTTTATGCCTTTGCAATGTTGAAACACACTGAACGAATGCGACAGCAAGCTTGGTTCTCGTAAGTAGTCACCGGACCCAGAAGGTGCCGCGTATTGTTCAAAGGTTGTAAATGCATTGTTCAAGGTTTGCCGAACCTTTTTTACGAAGGATTTACAACAATGGATAGCACTGTGACTATCCTACCTCTAATTATGAGTTCTTAAAAGACAGCGACGGACATAATTAGGACTTTTTATATATTGGCATATAAATGGCTGGTTTGTGAGATATTACTACGACAGAAAATTTTTTAGTCTCAAGATATGCCTGCAAACAAATCTCTACGTGGAATCTCGTGGTAGGGTTAAGTGTCATCCCCTTTTATTTATTTTTTCTAAAGAAGAAAAAATCGCACACAAAGAGATCTTTGGGTGAACCTTCACCTTTATTGTGTACATATTATATGTTATTGATAATGATCAATTCTAGTTCTGGCATAGTATGATGAAAAAATTATGGGGTGTTTCAAAAGTGTGCTCCGAAAACTAAATATAAATCTGATTTCGAGTTAAGTGATGTGACTTTTGATCGGTAGTGTATGTTATTAAGTTTGATCAATATTATTAACAGGCTCAACTGGGAAGTCTTGCAATGTAGGAAAGTTAAATAAGAAATAATTAAAAATATATATAGAAATTATTTTATGCCTTTGCAATGTTGAAACACACTGAACGAATGCGACAGCAAGCTTGGTTCTCGTAAGTAGTCATCGGACCCAGAAGGTGCCGCGTATTGTTCAAAGGTTGTAAATGCATTGTTAAAGGTTTGCCGAACCTTTTTTACAAAGGATTTACAGCAATTGAACAATGGATAGCACTGTGACTATCCGGTGTCTACTCATAAGTCTCACGCTACATCGGATCGAATATGCCAAAAATCACCGTTGGAAGGTTGATTTTCAAATAACAATAGAGTGTTCAAAGCAAGAGAACAAAAAAGCATGTTTCTTTAAACAAATTTACAATATGAACCATTTTTTGTGCGAAAAGCATCCATCGCCTGCCTAATACTGATTATTACAGAGTAATGAAACTGAATATGAAAAGCGAAGGTAGAGGATTTTAAGTGGCCATTTTGTGTACAGACAAGTCTATCGTAGGGTATCTGGCTACGACATTTGTCATATTATAAAAGCTGCGAGAGACCCGTCGAGAAACAACCATCTAAACATTGTTTCTGAGAATCTATATAATCGAACGAATTTTTTTCCTTTGAATATATTGACGTATATACATATGTATGCATAAAAAAGCAACCATAACCCAACATGATTGATTTAGGTTGATTGAAAAGGTTGACACTTTCAATACAAACAAAAATAACAAAGGTTTGCTACATAGTATAATCAGATAATTTAAAATGTTAAGCGATATTCGGTTAAATTAACACAAATTCCTTACATTTTGATTTTTTGAGACTCTTTTCTTACGAATTTGTTTAATTTGATGCATTCCATTGTACTGTATGTACATGATGTGAATTTGTATAGACTGTTCTCTTTTGTTTGTTATTTATTATTCCTTTTGTTTTTTTTTATATACATTTTTATTATTTATTCAAAGCACGTACGTTTTATTTTTAAATTAATATAATATTAACTATAATACATACATTTTTATATGATAATAAACATGATTCAAATTGGTATTCAAACAGCATCTCAAGTCCGAAAAAATAAAACGATTGGATAAAGTACTCTTTCGAAAACGAATTGAATCGCCAAATGTTCATTCATTGATACATTTATGTCCATATGTATGTATGTTATCGATTTGAATTTCTTCGTTATTAATCTACACACTTGGATATAAAACGGGCGTCAATCGAATGAATAAAAATCTTAGTATACACTGTAAGATAATTCTCACAATAAAAGTCAAAAGTTCATATCATGATATGCCTATATACTATCTCGGAGAAATATGAAATTAAAACACTGGCGGCATTGTAATTTTTCAAAATTAGTAATCCGTGATTCATCGATGGAGAATCATATTCATATATAAATAATATAACGTGATATAACTTCATGACATCAACGGTGTTATTAATTCGTTATGAAAATTCACCATGACGGATGTCCTATTAAATGTCGCCGAAGCGCACAGGTATAATTTATCGATCGAGTTATTCATCATAATCCTTGGATGAGAACGATTAGGTACACTTATACACGTCTGTTAATTATCTATGACCTCCTCTTTGCTTTTATTATTACACACTTGGCGGCTAGCCCGTCATGAGACGGTCGGTGCTCAAATGTTTCGCCTTTAGTCGGCATATCCATACGTATAAAATGTATTATGAATAGACTGTTTCCCTTTAATGTTGCATATACATACTATGTAGGTCTCTTTTTAAGAGAACATGTCCTCTTTGTTGACATACTTTTTTTGTTCCCCTTTTTTGTCAAAAAAACACATGTTCAAAATGTTGTCTTTTTGGTTTGGCCGACTTCTAAATATTTCGTAATGATTAAATAAGTGTTTATGATTTTTTAATAATAAAATATGCATTTATAGTATACTAGCTGAACCCGGCGTGCTTTGCAATGCTACAATAACGTATGCAATTCCCGTTCCCGTTGCGTTCCAGTTCCCGTTCTCGTTCCCGTTCTCATTCCGGAGATGTATACAATAAATCCTGAAAGTTCCATTGTAATCGGTTGAGTGGCTTAGGAGCCTATACGAGACAGACAGACAAACAGACAAAACATTCATTTTTATTATTATTATATACATTCATACAATTTGGAGCAATCGAATTGTTTAGTTCTAGGATTATTGAAAATCAACGAGCGTGTTATTAAAATATAGATATAAAGGATATTATTAGAAAATTTGAATAGTTAAAATCTGATCGAACAGCTTACTTTTAATTTGAGTGTTAAGAGGGCTGTACACCCGAAACCTTAATTTTGTTACCGTTCCTTTCTTCGATATATATATTGAGTGTATGTATGTATATATTGAGTGAATGCGACAATATATATATTGAGTGAATACGACAGTTGCGCTTCGACCAGATAAAACGTATTTTAAATTGACAAAATTGAGCTTTCGTATTCTCCTATTTTCTCCTCCAAAACTGGACCAATTTTAAAAAAATTTCATCATCGGTATGAGAAAGATACTTTCTGTGCATCTATTGGCGTATTTTTTTTTAAATCGACCGTTAAATAAGCACGCTGGACTCGTTTCGTGGGTGTAAAAAAGAGGCGATTTTATAGATGTTTGGCGGCTCCTAGCTCCTATAAAACATAATTTTTCAAAAAAAAAAATAAAACGATAGATGCACCCCAATGGTCGATATCCATAGCATATTAAAAAATAATTTCTCTAGTGCCATAATTGAGGAAGGGAGAAGTATAGTACGTTTGTATGGACAAGGCGCTGCTGTCCAGCCCTCTTAATGTGTTTCTGTAAGAAAATTTTTCAATCATAAGTGGATGTGATGGATTTTCATTTTATGAATTGTATCTATGTATAATCGTTTTGATGATGTTTATTTAAATTTTGACTATTTTAAAATCAATTTATAAATAAAAGAAGAAGAATATAACGCCATATTATAGTCGATCCGATTAGCGTAAGACTTACGAGAACCGAACATGCTGTCGCATTCGTTCATTGTGTTATAACATTGTAAGGACGTAAAATAAAATCTTTATTATTTTTTATTTAACTATATAATATTATTGCAATATAATTCAATGCAAGTTCTTTAATAATATTACTGTAAGTTTTGCTGTCAATAATATGACGTTGACAGTTACTTTTATCGTCTAAAAAATATAAATTTCCAGTAATGTAAAATATATACGTATTCCATAAATAAATTAATACTATCAACAACTTACGTATTTTGTATTAAAATTTTATTAATGTAAATATTTTTAAAATACGAAACTCAAACTCAAAACTAACAAAAAATTATAGATCAAAAATTCTAAACTTCTATAAAAAATTAATCACAAATAGAAAGAATAAGGAAGAAAGTACTATTAAGATCTTAACATGGATAAAAAATTGATATGCACCTTATCTAGTGTACGTATTACAATTGGATTAAAGTTAAATAGTATTCGAAGTTATTGTATAAGTTTGAATGTTATCCAATGTTGTCAATTTACGATCGAATAAATCTATACATTAATGAAATACACAAGTTAGGGATATGTTTGTTAATACATTCATTATACAGTATATATAATATAGGTACTTGCAATGTGCTTGTTGCAAAATTGCCTGCAAAAGTTTCAATGTACATTCGTAATTTTATAGGATTTTATATATATCAAATTTATATACTAATAACTTATTAATTAATTTGTGGGTCAATTAATTAATAAGTTATTAATCTTTAAATTAATCTTTAAGAATTGATTTTTAATCATTGAATTTACCCACATCGAAACACATTCATTCATTATCAGTTTTGTAAATAGTCGATTGAAAACTATCGAATGTTATTATAGTATATTTCAACATAAATTAATACGGAATGTTTCCTCTTATAGGAAAAGATTTGGGTTATATTTTTGGTTGAGAAGAATATTCTGTAGTGAATTTTCCAATTTGTTTTTAAGAAATTAGAATAAATCTCGAAACAAAAATCGGTTGCTTGAAACTTGATAATATTCAAATATAGCCAGTCGTTTTATCTTCGACTTCAGAATCTTTAGATAATATTATGTATTATGAGCATTTATAAGAATATTGTAAATAGGTTTTTGAGCTATTTTTCCTATTGCGCTGTACATTATAAAATTATATAATACTATAATTACTAACAAAAAAAAGTTGTAAAATAGAAAACGGTCAATAGATCACTAGCTATTAAAATATAACATAATTTAGTAATAATAAAAAAGTATTTAAACATAATATATGCAATAAGTGCAATACTTAACTGCATATCCTCTTGTTTATATACATTTTTAAAGTTTTAATATATATATAATACATGTTTCAATGAAATTCTACAGCCGCTTAAGTCAATGCTAGATATTTTCTAGATAAATAATAAATAGCATTTTGTAATAATATATCAGTAGAATGTTTGTGAATCCATCAAATTAGAAGTACATATTACATTTATTTTCAACTAAAAACATCTTGATTTCAAACAAAACTCATGTTTTCAGATTTCAGAGTGTTGTTTGAAATACATATGTTGTATCTTATGAATTTTTGATGTGCGATTTTTGATACGCGACTTTCAAAAAGTCAAAAAATTAAAACCATATAAATGTAGATAGATCCATAGAATTATACAGTTATAAAACCGACAAATTGTTACTACAAATATTTATATCCGAATTAGATATGCCAGTGTAAAGATATCGATATTGAACCAATTAGAAAGAAATAGACGGCATTACAAATTGGTACATATTATTTTCATATTAATATAATTTTTATTTCATTAAATATTATATAATTTTATTGCATCATGATATATGTATGTATGTATGAACTTTACCCTTTTACGCGATTTTTTTCTAGAGTAATCGAATTCCAATCTTCGATTTACAATAAGGCGTAAATAGAGGAAAGGATTTCACACTATGCAACTTTTTGCCTTTCATTTCAAATCTGCCTAATATTACATAGAAAGATACATATATACATATACATTATATTTATTTTACTCAAAACTACGTCATACGATGTTTTTCTCAAAACCTTTTGTTCATAGTTTAACTTTTTTATAAAGGTATTGCTTAAAGCTTTCATAAATATTAAGATTGATTGATCCATTTATATTTCTATTTCTATTATACGTATATTCTTTATCCAATTATATTATATCGCTTTATGTTTATCCAATTATATTATATCACTTTATGTTTATCCAATTATATTATATCACTTTATGTTTAATTATGCATTGTCCTATTGAGTCATACTTTAGTTTTTATTATTTTCTTTTTAATTTGTTTGTCTATATGCAGTGGTGTCACCCCAATTTTGGAACAACGGCTTTCCAATTTTTTTTCAGTTTATATATGTATGTACATATATACATACATATATTTTTTTCGTCCAAGGCACTACTATTAATTGCAACTAATCTAAAATATTTAGATAATATATACTTCATGAATTATAATTACTATTTGGTGTGACTTCACATCTATTTTTTATCAAACTTCTCTTTGACTTTTACTAGGAAAGATAATTCCGAGTGCAGACTGCAGACAAATTAAACAGTAAATTTCGCTTGTGCATAACGGAAGAAAAGGTATTTTCTCTTTACCTGCTATGTAATATACTGCGACCTTTTTGAAGTTGTAACCACCGAAAACAATTTTCAAGATTCGTATAATTTTTAGATTTCTAACAAAGAGTTTCCGGAAATTTTTTAATTTCAACAACCATTAGGGTAACACCACTGTCTATATGTACTAGATATATTATGTAAAAATCTATAATTGGGCTGAGATGCTATTTTGTTATATGTATTTATTCTTTATTTTTATGAATTTCTAGATCTGAGGCCTGTTGGTTTTTCAATAAGTACATATGTAATTAAAACTGACCGAAAGGGCATCAGTTTGCAGTCAGCAAACTGATGCCCTTTGCCTGATGCCTAGCAAACTAGATATGTATATTGAAAGGAAAATTCTTTATTTTTATGAATTTTTACATCTGAGGCCTGTTGGTTTTTTAATAAATAAATAAATACATATGTAATTAAAACTGACCGAAGGGGCACCAGTTTGCTGACTGCAAACTGATGCCCTTTGCCTGATGCCCAGCAAACTAGCTAAATATATTGAAAGGAAAATTCTTTATTTTTATGAATTTTTACATCTGAGGCCTGTTGGTTTTTTAATAAATAAATAAATACATATGTAATTAAAACTGGCCGAAAGGGCATCAGTTTGCTGACTGCAAACTGATGCCCTTTGCTTGATGCCTAGCAAACTAGCTATGTATATTGAAAGGAAAATTCTTTATTTTTATGAATTTTTATTACATCTGAGGCCTGTTGATTTTTTAATAAATAAATAAATACATATATAATTAAAACTGGCCGAAAGGGCATCAGTTTGCTGACTGCAAACTGATGCCCTTTGCTTGATGCCTAGCAAACTAGCTATGTATATTGAAAGGAAAATTCTTTATTTTTATGAATTTTTATTACATCTGAGGCCTGTTGATTTTTCAATAAATAAATAAACTTTATGAATGTTTATTTACATATAAAACAGTATGAACTTTATCGAAAGTCGTCAGGGATATTATATGAGCCGTTATCAAGTCCAATTTCAGTTCCGAAAGCACTATTTCAGTTTGACTTAATTCACAGATTGTCATCAGCGCTTTTAAGTCCAGAATTTGGGAAAAGCGGAATACACCAACATATTACAGGCCACCAGTATTTTTAAATATTTTAAAACGCAAAACATAATATTTAATGTTTCGCGAGGTATTTCTCTAAATGAACAAAAGTGGACTTACGCCAATTTCAAGTATAACGGCTCATATGTATGCGATGTGATGTTTAAAATCAAAGAACCCACTGTTGCGGAATTCGGTTGACACCACCGACGAAAGGAATATTGCAGAATCTCACCTGATCCCCCAGTGGATCCCCAGTGGTTCTCAATACGCAGCAGGCAGCCTCCATACCCCCCGCGACTCCTGCGTTGTTCGAGTGCCCCTCTAACACCGCCTATACCGCCCCCGCATCCCACAAGGGCGGCCACCGCTTCTCAAACTGTCGACAGGCGAAAGCACCCCCCTGTCTACATATCACCAGTGCATTTATATATATATATATATATTATTTTATGTTATATACGCACGAACAACCACCACTCACTCTAATATTTCGGTCTAATATATTGTATAGAAATGAATATATTTCTTCGATTGTTGATATATTTTTCGGTTCGAAAGTTTCACATTGGTTTAATATGTAAATGTAAATGAAAACGGTTGGTTTCGAGTGAGTTGAACGAGTTTTGGAGTGTGTACAACAAACAATATGTGTATGTAAGTTGCGAGAGTTGAGTTGAGCCGCGTACTAAACTGACTTGCGCGACCGCCACGACTCGACTGATCGAGCCTGACGTTCGGGATCGCACTGTTTATGCTAATACTCGTTTCTTGACATTACACACTCGCGCCAGCTTCGGCCAATGTGCGTAGTCGGCCAATGTGCGAAAAATCCTAGTCGATTTTCGATTCGGCTTGGAGATTTTTCCGATTTTCCCATACATTTCGGCTTCGGCTCAGTACACATGTACGCACTTGCTATAGATTACACCTATTTGTACTCGGAATCGACAATGACCACTTTTACCTGGTTTTTAAAAAATGCTTGTGTGAGCTTTTTTTTATTATTTTTAAATGCTTTTTATTATTACGAAATTATGTTCACAATACATCTTATATCTATTTTAATAGCTACTGATCTACTGATCATTTTCTATTTTACAATTTAATTTAATTTGGTTAGTAATCGTAGTATTATATTATTCTAATGTTAATCTACAGCATAATAGGAAAAAGAGCTCAAAAACCTATTTACAATCCTTATAAATGTTCATATTACATCTTAAATCGCCCGTTAAATAAGCACGCTGGACTCTTTTCGTGGATGTAAAAAAGAGGCGATTTTATAGATGTTTGGCGGCTCCTAGCTCCTATAAAAAATAACTAATCAAAAAAATAAAACGATAGATGCATCCCAATGGTGGATATCCATAGCATATTAATTTCTCTAGTGCCATAATTGAGGAAGGGAGAAGTATAATACGTTTGTATGGACAAGGCGCTGGTGTCCAGCTCTATTAATAGCTACTGATCTACTGATCATTTTCTATTTTACAATATAATTTAATTTGGTTAGTAATCCTAGTATTTTATTATTCTAATGTTAATCTACAGCATAATAGGAAAAAGAGCTCAAAAACCTATTTACAATCCTTATAAATGTTCATAATACATCTTAAATCGCCCGTTAAATAAGCACGCTGGACTCTTTTCGTGGATGTAAAAAAGAGGCGATTTTATAGATGTTTGGCGGCTCCTAGCTCCTATAAAAAATAACTAATCAAAAAAATAAAACGATAGATGCATCCCAATGGTGGATATCCATAGCATATTAATTTCTCTAGTGCCATAATTGAGGAAGGGAGAAGTATAATACGTTTGTATGGACAAGGCGCTGGTGTCCAGCTCTATTAATAGCTACTGATCTACTGATCATTTTCTATTTTACAATTTAATTTAATTTGGTTAGTAATCGTAGTATTATATTATTCTAATGTTAATCTACAGCATAATAGGAAAAAGAGCTCAAAAACCTATTTACAATCCTTATAAATGTTCATAATACATCTTAAATCGCCCGTTAAATAAGCACGCTGGACTCTTTTCGTGGATGTAAAAAAGAGGCGATTTTATAGATGTTTGGCGGCTCCTAGCTCCTATAAAAAATAACTAATCAAAAAAATAAAACGATAGATGCATCCCAATGGTGGATATCCATAGCATATTAATTTCTCTAGTGCCATAATTGAGGAAGGGAGAAGTATAATACGTTTGTATGGACAAGGCGCTGGTGTCCAGCTCTATTAATAGCTACTGATCTACTGATCATTTTCTATTTTACAATTTAATTTAATTTGGTTAGTAATCGTAGTATTATATTATTCTAATGTTAATCTACAGCATAATAGGAAAAAGAGCTCAAAAACCTATTTACAATCCTTATAAATGTTCATAATACATCTTAAATCGCCCGTTAAATAAGCACGCTGGACTCTTTTCGTGGATGTAAAAAAGAGGCGATTTTATAGATGTTTGGCGGCTCCTAGCTCCTATAAAAAATAACTAATCAAAAAAATAAAACGATAGATGCATCCCAATGGTGGATATCCATAGCATATTAATTTCTCTAGTGCCATAATTGAGGAAGGGAGAAGTATAATACGTTTGTATGGACAAGGCGCTGGTGTCCAGCTCTATTAATAGCTACTGATCTACTGATCATTTTCTATTTTACAATTTAATTTAATTTGGTTAGTAATCGTAGTATTATATTATTCTAATGTTAATCTACAGCATAATAGGAAAAAGAGCTCAAAAACCTATTTACAATCCTTATAAATGTTCATAATACATCTTAAATCGCCCGTTAAATAAGCACGCTGGACTCTTTTCGTGGATGTAAAAAAGAGGCGATTTTATAGATGTTTGGCGGCTCCTAGCTCCTATAAAAAATAACTAATCAAAAAAATAAAACGATAGATGCATCCCAATGGTGGATATCCATAGCATATTAATTTCTCTAGTGCCATAATTGAGGAAGGGAGAAGTATAATACGTTTGTATGGACAAGGCGCTGATGTCCAGCTCTATTAATAGCTACTGATCTACTGATCATTTTCTATTTTACAATTTAATTTAATTTGGTTAGTAATCGTAGTATTATATTATTCTAATGTTAATCTACAGCATAATAGGAAAAAGAGCTCAAAAACCTATTTACAATCCTTATAAATGTTCATAATACATCTTAAATCGCCCGTTAAATAAGCACGCTGGACTCTTTTCGTGGATGTAAAAAAGAGGCGATTTTATAGATGTTTGGCGGCTCCTAGCTCCTATAAAAAATAACTAATCAAAAAAATAAAACGATAGATGCATCCCAATGGTGGATATCCATAGCATATTAATTTCTCTAGTGCCATAATTGAGGAAGGGAGAAGTATAATACGTTTGTATGGACAAGGCGCTGGTGTCCAGCTCTATTAATAGCTACTGATCTACTGATCATTTTCTATTTTACAATTTAATTTAATTTGGTTAGTAATCGTAGTATTATATTATTCTAATGTTAATCTACAGCATAATAGGAAAAAGAGCTCAAAAACCTATTTACAATCCTTATAAATGTTCATAATACATCTTAAATCGCCCGTTAAATAAGCACGCTGGACTCTTTTCGTGGATGTAAAAAAGAGGCGATTTTATAGATGTTTGGCGGCTCCTAGCTCCTATAAAAAATAACTAATCAAAAAAATAAAACGATAGATGCATCCCAATGGTGGATATCCATAGCATATTAATTTCTCTAGTGCCATAATTGAGGAAGGGAGAAGTATAATACGTTTGTATGGACAAGGCGCTGATGTCCAGCTCTATTAATAGCTACTGATCTACTGATCATTTTCTATTTTACAATTTAATTTAATTTGGTTAGTAATCGTAGTATTATATTATTCTAATGTTAATCTACAGCATAATAGGAAAAAGAGCTCAAAAACCTATTTACAATCCTTATAAATGTTCATAATACATCTTAAATCGCCCGTTAAATAAGCACGCTGGACTCTTTTCGTGGATGTAAAAAAGAGGCGATTTTATAGATGTTTGGCGGCTCCTAGCTCCTATAAAAAATAGATAATCAAAAAAATAAAACGATAGATGCATCCCAATGGTGGATATCCATAGCATATTAATTTCTCTAGTGCCATAATTGAGGAAGGGAGAAGTATAATACGTTTGTATGGACAAGGCGCTGGTGTCCAGCTCTATTAATAGCTACTGATCTACTGATCATTTTCTTTTTTACAATATAATTTAATTTGGTTAGTAATCCTAGTATTTTATTATTCTAATGTTAATCTACAGCATAATAGGAAAAAGAGCTCAAAAACCTATTTACAATCCTTATAAATGTTCATAATACATCTAATACATAATATTAATTAAAGACTCTCTAAAGTCGATGACCTAAAGCAGATTGTGTTTAGGTAATCTGTGTGTTATACCTGAAGGGTATAGACATTTAGTTGTAACCACCGAGACTCTTCACAAGTGTGTTAGTATGGTTATCAGTGATTCTGTCATAGAATCTACTGGTTAGTTTGTTAGTAATGTCTGTAACAAACGGAATATTATATATGGCATGCAGTTTTTTCAAGTTAGTATATATGGGTGGAGATAATTTTAACACCGAAAATGCTCAATCAAACTGTTAATGTTAATTTCTCCCCATATAAGTTCTTTTTTAGATTATAGGACATTATATTCGAACCGATTTAATATGACTTAAAATGTACCGGTCTCCGTGACGAGACAAAATCACGGAGTTTACCATGCCCCATTTTTTTTGATCTTTCGACTTAAGATCTTTCGATTTTCGATTTTTGCCTTCCGATATTTGTGTTTTCTGTAATATAACATTCTGTCTCGTCACGTAGACCCGAATTTGACTTTTATTTTTTGTTTGTTTTGAGTTCGCGTTTTGTATTTTGAAATATTTACAATAATAAAATTTTAATATGAAATACGTAAGTTGTTGATATTATTAATTTATTTATGGAATACGTATATATTTTATATTAATGGAAATTTATATTTTTTAGACGATAAAATTAATTGCCAACGTCATGTTATGGACGGCATAGTTTATAGCAATATTATTAAAGACCTTGCATTGAATTATATTGTAATAATATTATATAGTTAAATGAGAAATACTTATAAATAAAGGAACATTTTTACGTCCTTAAAAAATCATTGCTCCAAATATTTGAATAACGGTTTTAATCTATATTTTAAAAAGTGCAGTCAACATAAAAATAGAAGATTAATATTGTGGATTATAAATATTTGCATGAAATCTGTCCCTGCAATAAAAAGCCACTGCTATGAAATGTCTGGAAACGCTTTTTTATTAGCATTCATTTATCTCCTATGCTTCACGACGGATTAGGCTGAAACTTTTTTAGATTTACTAACAGGTATTATAAATATCATTCTTATTTTTAGATCTAGAAAATCGACATTACATCTAGTCTCTTTTTTGGGCAGCTTTCAATCATTTCATCCCATACATTTTTTCTAATTTCGTCCAATCGTCTTCCTTGCGGCCTTCCTTTCAGCCTTTAACATTCTTTTGGGTATCATTCGAGCACTTATTTGATGTATTCTGATGGCTACGTGACTCGCCCATTGTCATTTCACTCTCTCTACTATATACTTACATACATATATTCAAAATTCCATTCTTGATGCATTCGACTTTGTGAAACATTTTGTAACAGTTTCAGATCGAAGATCCTTTTCTTCAGGCCTATATGAACTGAATATTTCATATGATATTTCGTATATACATATATACATAAGTTTTCACTTAATATCATAATAAAAGAACATAATAAATCAAGTGAAGATCCGTCAATCAGAAATGAAAGTTTCACTTTTTCTTTTACTATTTTTTACGAGAAAATCAAGGTATAATCATCCTATTGATAATTACAGTATAAAAATAAAAAAAAGCTACATTTTTTATCACACATATTGCATAACCGAATTATGCAAATGATTTGATAATTTCCTCACGTGAAATACAAAATGAGATCAGGAATGAAATTTACAATAAAATAGTGATTGATTTTAAATTTTAGGGACTCCTTATTTTTTAAAAACTCCTTATTTATTGAATAATAAAGCCTTTGATTCACAAAATTGTTTATAAGGATTTCAATGATCGTTACTAATACATACGTATATTGGAGTTACCAAAAAGCAATTTCATGATTTGAATTTGGTGATACGTTTAAATTTATTAGGATTCTTAAGAATCGCGATTTCATTGTTATTATTCATTTATTTATTAAAAAAAAAAACAGAAACAAACATTACAACGTATACAACATTGACACCAAAATGTCTAAAAATTATTAAAAAAATAAAACAAAGAAGAAAAGCATTGAATAATGGTAGATATGGAATTCGCATTTCGAGAAATATTTCTCAAAGCATTTTGCTTTTAACAATATTTAAAAATTCTGGTGGCCTGTAATACGTTTATTCTGTTGTTCCGAGATTCTGGACATATCGAATTAAATGAAGTGGTAACAATTTGTGAAATAATGTTTTTTTAACTGAAAATTCAACTACTGCCAATTTTAAATGTAACGGCTCATACGTACATATGTATTAATTGATCAAACAATATAAATTTAAATCCAGAACCACAAAAAGTATCAATATGAGTGGGAAAATTGTTAAAACAAGAGCACGATCTGTGTATATAAAAAGGAATCACAGAAATAGTCGGTAGAATGGTGATTAATGTGAAATTACAAAGGGATCTCATTGGACATTGGAATAGGATGTTATTAATAAATATGGAATATATATTATATAATTCAAAAGCTTTTAAAAATATATTACAGTAGAATAGTGTAAATACGATAAGGAATAGTAAATTAATGTTTTATGCGAGTGTTCAAACATCTCGTTTCAAGTCTTAATACAATTGCAAAATACTAATAAAACGTTTTGAAAATACTTGATTGATTTCAAATTTATAAATATACTACATTGTATTATTGAAGGAAACTTGTAACTAAATTTTGTCAAATCTTGAAGCTATCTTCAATGTGCTTTAAGTACTTGATATTGAATCTTGCATAATAATCCCTACTTATATAATCTTCAATTCAATTTATGAATCAATAACGTGTTTCATTACTGAAACGATGTTTTTTTTTAATTCGAAGATGACGACTTGATCAAATAGTGAAAAAGTTGACGATATTAGATGGTTTAATGATTCGGCTTATGTTAAAATAAACCCGTTCGGTAAATTCTTCCAAATGTAGAAAGATATTTCTTGAATTGCAAAAAACTTACTCGAGTTAAATGAAATGTTTAAAGTCAAATTTCAATAAAAAATCATCAAATAGATTGATTCAAGTGATCTGAGATTTTTGTTTTTGTTTTAATGATGCAGATATCGTCTCTAATTTCAATCGACAAATAAAATATGGCTTACAGCATTATTTACATCACAACATGTTTTTGTATGTACATAGTTAGGAGAGTTCAGTTATGGATACATTCGTAAAAAATAATATTGAAATAAAAATAAGGCATTATGTAATATATATTTAAGAAATCAAAAGTACTTCATATCATATCGCGCTTAGTATCATTTTAAAGAATGGTTTCATCAAAATATTCAATAGAGCTTTAGATGGTTAGCTTTCAGCTTCATTTAAAATTTCAATGACAATAATAGTTTTGTGTAATGGATTACGTTTTTTTTAATAGAAAATCATCGATATAATCCGCGTATATATATATAATTCATATATCGATGGCTTGGTGCATAGTGTCCATTTTCGAATTTGTATCGGATTTCAAGTTTTTATCGAATTTTAAGTTTGTAGATGTTGGAATAATTTAGGTTTTTCCTTTCAAGGTAATTTATATGGTATACATAAATTCGAAAAAGCCATCGATATGAACATATATTGTATTATTATAAATTGATTAGGTGGTTAGTCCGTCATAGGACCATTTTTGTTCAAACATCCTACCAATTTTAAATAATCAAAAACTTTTCATCATTCACTTCATTGCTTCAATTCAATTGTTTCACAATCATATGATCCTGTTTTTCAAATTCATCATTTTTGAATTTTGAAATTTTGTTCCTCTTATGTGTACCTACATACATATTTATATTATATGTACATATGTATATAATTTATTTATCTCTGCTGGCAACGATCAGACTTTTGAACTTTTAATAAGCAATAAATTTTGATCAATAATACGAAATTTATTTTGATAATATTAAATGCTATAATTCTCGAATGAAAAGTTTTTATAATATGATTTTCGGTTTCGAATGGATTTGAGGAAGTGTGACGAGACTTTTCAAAGTCAACGATTCATCTTTACAAGATAATGAGATGTAATCTAATATATAATTTCGAAAGGGACTTTGTATGATTGTTTGGTTCAAATAAATTTAAATAAAATAAAACTATTCAAATAAATAAAAAAAAATGTTAACTATTAGATTGGCCATGTTTAAGCGGTTTATATTACAAATACCGAGCGAGGCCTGGTAAAAACGCTAGCATAAAATAATTTGCATACAATATAAAAGTCTCGCAAATATTTATCTTTATGAGATACGGAGATATGATATAAAATATCTGGATATACATAATATAAAAGCCTAAAAATGTTCTAAATTTTTCAATTCACAGTTCTCTTGGCCTCGAAATGAATTACGGTCTCTTGTATTTTTATCCAAATGGGCTTAAATATTGATAATATTATTGTTATAAATTTATTTTACACCTTAACCGAATTCAAAGACCATAAAGTGTAGTAAAAATTCAGTGAATTGTAGTCTGAATATAAGAAAAACTTTTTGCACGTGGATTTAGTACAATGTGTACCTGCAAATAGTAGAAGTTGTTAAAATAGAAAATCTATGCATTGCGTAAGAAGTCGGCTAAGAAGTCCTGTTGTTGATCGGATCGACTTTCACTTCTGCTCTATCGAATGAACAAGTAAACCCTTAGCATTTCGCTAAATCGCTACGAATTGAATACGAATCTCAATCATTTTAATGTTGAGTGTAATTGCGCCGCTCACACAGGTGGATACATCAATGCTTCGAGTTTGTGGATATTTCGAAAGTTAAGGATCTATTTGTACTGAGAATCGCCTATTGTGTTTTCAGGTCCGCGTTCAAACTGCCATTAAAGCCGACAAAAACAATGGTTTCGATTGTTACCGAACCGTAATTATCGCACATAAAGCGCATCTCTGTCTATACAGCCTCAATATTACATACATAAATACGTCCGTGGATGCAGTCAATTTGCACTCGGGATGTTTGATTTTTGACCGTTTGAAAGCTGTGAAAAAATAAATTGCGTTTGTATTGTTAAAAGTTAAGGAACATATGTATTTGTAAATATGTTGATTAAATAAACGAGGGTAAAGAGACATCTATGTTTGGAAAATAAAACTAATGAAATAATATTCGATGGAAGTTCATTTTCGTAATGATAATTTATAAATAAAATATATCATACACTTAACAAATAAAATTCATATTGAATATTAAATATATTATGATAGCGTTAAATATTATTTAAAAAGCGTAGGTGTCTCATTATATTCCCAAGCATATTAAACATATGAAGATATTTAGTTTTTGGCCGAATAAATTAATATTTTTATCGTGTATTATATAAATATGTATATATATAATATTTTGTTGTCGTGGATATTTTAATAAATGGCATATTTTGGTTTTTAAAAATATGTAGTTTCAACTCAAAAATAGCTTACAGTGCCATCTATCCATCAAAAGTTAAATTTATCAAGCATTAAATATAAAATATGTTTTAGTTTTAAATTATCTTCATAGATGTCACTAAAATTATAGTTTTCAATTAATTTAAAAATACAGAATAGCACGACAATTCAGCGCACGTCAACTCAGCGGACGACAATTCAGCGCACGGATTATTCAGTGCACCGACAATTCAGCGCAAAATCAATTTTTTCAATAATTTTTAAATTCGAAAATAATTACTATTTAAATATTTTAAATTGTCGGCCATATCTACTTAATAATTTCATAAAATGCGAATAAATTTATTTGATACCTTTGTGTCTGTGATTTTCTCACTGGGGTCCACGAAATATTACGCAAGCAGGGTTTCTTAACTAAGGCCGCAAAAATTTATTCTTAAACAGGGTTTCAAACCGGGCAGCAAATATTTTTTTACATTTTGCCTTTTAGCTATCCAAAATCTTACGTATGCAGGGTTTCTAAACTAAGGTTCGCAAATCGTCATTATGGGCTTTGCTTTTGATAAAAAATGGGAGAATCTTTGGTTTTCTAGTTTTTTTTTATTTGTATCAGTGAGGCAAACATTTTTTCTAGCTTTGCAGCCTTTCAGCCCAGCTTCATTGAGTCTCCTTCTTGCGGTTTAATTTCAGCAACTTCAGCAGATAGCTTCGATGAAGTCATTCGGCGGTTTTTTAGCGATAGGCGTAGCAAAAAACGATCTTCAACAGCCGTTGTGGCCCTTTTTCTTCCTGATCTAGGCTTGCTAACTATGCTATTCGTTGTTATGAATCGATTCAGTGTTTTGAACATAACCACCTGAATACTTTAATTGCTGTGCAATTTTAACTTGACTCACCCCTTAAGAGGGCTGTACACCTGTAACCTTAATTTTGTTACCGTTCCTTTCTTCGATATATATATTGAGTGTATGTATATATTGAGTGAATGCGACAATATATATCAATATATATATATATATATATATATATATATATATATATATATATATATATATATATATATATATATATATATATATATATATATATATATATATATATATATATATATATATATATATATATATATTGAGTGAATGCGACAGTTGCGCTTCGACCAGATAAAACGTATTTTAAATTGACAAAATCGAGGTTTCGTATTCTTCTATTTTCTCCTCTAAGACTGGACCAATTTTTAAAAAAATTTCATCAGCGTTATGAGAAAGATACTTTCTGTGCATCTATCGGCGTATTTTTTTTAAAATCGACCGTTAAATAAGCACGCTGGACTCGTTTCGTGGGTGTAAAAAAGAGGCGATTTTATAGATGTTTGGCGGCTCTTAGCTCATATAAAAAATAATTAATCAAAAAAATAAAAAGATTGATGCACCCCAATGGTGGATATCCATAGCATATTAAAAAATAGTTTCTCTAGTGCCATAATTGAGGATGGGAGAAGTATAGTACGTTTGTATGGACAAGGCGCTGCTGTCCAGCCCTCTTAAGAGTTGAGTAAAACAATATTCGCTCTATTTAATTCACTAAATTCGCAGTTTTTTGGCATTTTAATATAGTTTATCTTAAAGGTCGACATGCGCTGAGTTGTCGGGGAGCCAAAATACAGATTTGTATCTTATTTTTTTAATTCTCGCCCACATTGACTTATTTGTTTACTCCTTGCTTCCATTTAAATATTCATTATATAATCTACTTTCTTTTTCTATGATTGCTGATTTAAAGATTTTAGCTTTTTAATTTATTTAAAAGCTGGTTAATTTCAGTTCTATCTATATTAATCATTAAAGAAACTTTTTTTTATCAGCTTCAATCTGTTGTTATTCATATGTATGTATGTGTGTATGTACATAGGTACAATATATTATATAACCTGAATGATGTAATTGTATATAATAATATGAATTTATTAAAACTTTTAAATCACCATTGAAAACATTAGTGAATTACTAATTTTCATTTTTGTCTCAGTTCATTCATCGTCAGAAAGGAAAAGGAGTTGAGAGACAAAATTCAAACAAATTCAATTACAAATATTTATATTTTTAATTGTACTTTTTTAATATTAATAACATTTATGCACACCGGCTACTACACAAAGGTCAGTAATGTAAACCTTACATTTTCATTTTTATTTATTTTTTGACATTCGACATTTTTCTCATCATAAAAAGCTGAATCTTCTAATACCACCACACTAAATTGAAAAATATCGATATATATATATATATATATATATATATATATATATATATATATATATATATATATATATATATATATATATATATATATATATATATATATATATATATATATATATATATATATATATATATATATATATATATATATATATATATATATATATATATGTATGTATGTATGTATGTATGTTCAATGTATATGTTCGATAGAGATGTGACAATCGAATATACGCATTTACATATGTATACATTTTCCCCATCCGTTTTGTTATATATTAATAATAATAACACAAAATAACACGAGAGGATAATAAATAATAAAAAAATACGATCATATATACGTATATATGTATGTATATATATTTAGAGTACGATAAATAATTTATTTTCCTATTTTTCCTAACATTCAGATAGATTAAATATCAATAATGCAATAAGTCTAAAAGGAGGTACAACATAACACATTTATATACAGAGTGAATCGATAATGATCCAAGTATGCATCTATTTATATGTGACACTTTACATGTCGCTTATCGATTCAAAAATCAATCAAATATAAATTTACACAAAATTAACAATGGATTTCACAAAAACTTTATTAGAGTTCTTTTTTTGTTGCATCGCATAATCAATGTATATAAAAAATGAAATACGTCAATGTAAGTCAAATATAATAACTTTTTAAAATATTATTGGAATTCATCTATTATTTTATTTGACCGAAAAATGTTTTTTTGACAGTTTGACTTGTGTCGGGATAAAATTTTGATATGTCGCATTGTTTTTGGACGGAAATTTAAAATGTAATATGAATTCGTTCCATTAAAATTGTTTTTAAATTTGTATGTATTGTTAACGATTAGTTCGAGCCTACTATTTTAAAAAGTTATCATATTTTATTTACATAATTTAATTTTGATACATATTTTAAATGTATGTACGCGAAAGAACACAATATCAATAATGGGAAATTAGAAATTGATATCATTATTAAATATTATTTTAGTATCATACACATAAATTTCTACAAGTTGTACACATACAGTAGCTCTATGTACAAGTTCATACGAACTGAATTTTTTATTTATTTTTTTTTAGTTCAATATTAACTCATTACAATAAAATATTTTACAAAGTCTCGTTGCACTCGGAGATTGTGCGCGATTCGTCAAATCATTTGATCAATATGACATTTTAACATTGAAAAATAATTATTATAATTATAAATAAAATACAATTTACACAGCTCACAAAAAATTTACAAGTGACAATAATTCTTAAATTGTATATACAATTATTATATCCTACTTTCCTTTCGTTGTTAGAGAACGCACGCGTTAAAGTCTCATTCTGTTTAATGCATTTTTTTTTATATTATTATTCTTTGAAAGGAAAGCGACAATGATGTATTCGAAAAGGGTAACGAAACGAAACAAAAATTTACGTAATCATATTATAGCTTTTAACAAATGTTAGGACAATAGTCTTAAATCACGTTAGTACCTAAATAAAATTTTATCATAATGTATATTTTTATATGTACACATTATCATTATTAAAAAGTAAGTCTTAAGCGACACACCACGATTTCACCAGCCTCACTTCGCCGTTTTGAGACTCAATTGAGTTTTTTTTTTCTTTAATAATGAAATGGAAACACACTCAAATTAGTCGGGAAATGTTGCGCTCTTTATTTAATCACATCGATTTACATTTAGTACACATATGACACGTAAACATTTAAATATTGAAAATTCGATGTGAATAAATTAGAATCGAAATATTATACATTATACAATCACAGAGGTTTGCACATATTGCAACCGTGATGCAGCTATTTTACTAAGAAGCTGTTATTTTGTATTTGAAACATATATTACCAGGGATATTTCAACTACATATGTATATGTATATCCTTTACGTTCCCAAATCCCAGCTGATGTTTTATTCACAAAAAAACAACAATCAAAGCGCTATGTTTGTGTGTATTTAACATGTAAATGCAATTATACTAGCATGTATTAAATGTTTTTCGATTTTGTAATTGTTTAAGCGTTAAAAGCAGGGATTCTTTATCTTTTTTGTCCAGTTCAGAAAGAAAATTTTAAATGCTTAAAATAAAATTACAATATAAGATATGTTGAATTGTAGTTTTAATTTCATAAATGGATCAGTGAGTTGAGATGAAAATAGTTATTCAAAAGTTTCTGTAATGCTTTCGAGTTCTTTTCTAAAAAAAGTTTGATCTGATCATTGATTCCTCAGAATAAAGTTAAAATAATCCAGATATATTGAATTTAAGTCTCAATATCATGTATAAATTATGATGAATGAGTTCATCATTGATTCACTTAAGAAAGGAAATGCTTAATAGTTCAAATTTCATATCATCGAGATGAAAAAAGTTCTGTATTGCTTTCAAATGCTTTTCGAAATAATTGAGCATTTTGTATTTCAACTGCATAAGGCAAAGAGCATTGGAAAGTTTGATCCGATCATTGATTCCTCAGAATAAAGTTTAAAATAATCCAGATGTATTGAATTTAAGTTTCAATATCATCTTTAAATGATGCTGAATGAGTTTATCATTGATTCATATCAGAATGGAAATGCTAAATATTTCAAATTTTATATCATCGAGATGAAAATAGCTTCTCAAAAGATTCTGCATGCTTTCAAGTGCTTTTCAAAATGATTGACAGAGAATTTTGTAATTCAATTACATCTTGGCAAAGAGCTTCGCATAGCATTGGAAAGTTTGATCTGATTATTGATTCCTCAGAATAAAGTTTAAAATAATCCAGATATATTGAATTTAAGTTTCAATATCATGTTTAAATGACGCTGAATGAGTTTATCATCGAATCATAACATAAAGGAAATGTTTAATAGTTCAAATTGTATATCATCGAGATGAAAATAGCTTCTCAAAGGGTTCTGTAATGCTTTGAAATGATTGACTGATAATTTTATATTTCAATTGCATCTTGGTAAACTGCTTCTCAAGTTTGATCTGATCACGAACTCCCCTAATCTTTCCATGGACCACTAGATAAGAACCCCTGATTAAATTCTACAAATCCGAAATTATACGGTAGATCAGTTCAATGTAAAAATGTAACAAATCTAAGAAAAAAAAATGAAAATGTTATATAAAAACGTGTCATCTTCTGTATCGTGTTTATTACATTTTCATTTATTTTTCCCTTCTTACTATTTTTTCAGTTTTCGATTGACTGGTGCTTTGACAGAAAAGCGGCATATTTTACGGAAAATTTGTTCTGTTTGAGTATGTTCTTACATTGTACAGAATTGCGAAAGTATTCTACATAAATATAATCGAAATTGAACAACACAAAGAAACAAACGGACTTTTTGCATGTTTACAATACATATACAACGACTAACTTTCAGGTGGAGCGCTTTCTGTGTTCTATAATAGTTATTATATAAAATTAGACACTTAGAAAAATTAATTGATTGATTATTGTATTTATTTTTATTTTATTTTTAGGATATAATTATGAATGTCATCCACGAGGTCCGGCAACAAGGGTGGTTTATTTTTTTTCTTCTCATCTCCTCATCTCGTCTCGTTTCGCCCGTCTAGTCCCATTTTATCCCTGCTTCTGTTCTAGTTTATCGTTATTATTTACTTTTATTCATTTTTTTGTCGTTTTGGATTTATTTTATTTAACTTTTGGTATTTTTTAGATGCTAGGTCATGCATAATGCGGATATGAGCCTAAATGCGAAGTGACGTGAGGGGGTGCCATCGAATGGGGCGAATACAGGTTTCCACTGCCACCGCCCCAGTTGCTCCATGATGCTGCTCCAGGGAATATTGAGGCTGTAAGATTTAAATCTGTTAATGAAAACAATACGGTTAATCAAAACGAATCGACAAATAAGTGACGCCGGCCTTACATATTATATAAAGAGTCCCATATTATATAAATAGTAGTAAAAGTATATATATATATATATATATATATATATATATATATATATATATATATATATATATATATATATATATATATATATATATATATATATATATATATATCGATAGGTTTTACTGCTGAGGAAAATTATCAGAATATTATATACATGAGCGATTATTTTTATCGCAATACTAAATGTGAATCAGTTGTGAATTTTTCACCAATTTATATTTCGTTCGACAAACTGAAATATGTACATAATTTGGAATTGGAATTCATGCTACTAAAATTTATATGAAAATGATGTATGATTCAACTCCTTTAAAAAATTATAATCGAAGCTATTATATATGTTATATAGGTATAAGCTGTTTTCACCAATTAGATCAAACATTCTTATAAAACGTCTAATTTTAAATGAGTGACTTGAACAATGAAATATTGTGAAATAAGTAACTAACTATTCTATGTATACTTTGAAGATAAGTAGGGGTGGCAAAAAGGCGCATCTGATAGCCAGTTGTCATCACGTTGATCTGACAGATGATTCCGATGCAATTAAGCTTAATATTGGATACAATTGCTTACTTTCAGTAAAATCATTAAATTACCAAAGCAATCGGAAGATTGAAAGTGGTTCAAAATCAGCTCACAAATGTTGTTTAATTATAAATGTGAATGAAAAAAGTAACTACCACTAATCAAAAATTTCAGCTGTAAGTTGCAAAGGGATGTTAGGAAGCCGCGTTTGGATAGATTGCTGTCATCGCCTCAATCTGATGTAATTTTTAATTAGTTCGTTAGTGAATCAACTCCTCTAGCTTCATGTCAGGAACATTGGCTTAATAATATCGAAGCGATCTAATGAGTGGTTCAAAATCAGATAACAAATTTTTGACATAGTGGAATGACTCTTAACTAGCTAAAATAAAAATATGGCATGAATTCCGCAATAGAAAAACCACAAACGGAATACTAAATTTGGATTCAATACCGATCAAGATCATAATAATGAACCTCATACGTATGACACATCACAAATTAGTATATGAGCGAGTGCAATTCGCAACGCGTCGCATAGGACATTCGCAAACTTTCGAGAAAAACGGCATACGCGCTTTAATTTTGTTTTTTGAATTTTTGAATAGACATGACTTTTAACCTGAAGAGGTGGGCATGGCGGCATGTGGTGACATGAACGAAGACAACTTGGCGCTGTGATGATACGAGCTCATGAAGAGATCACTCTGGTACTTGTATGCCGGGTCGCTCGCTGCGGGCTGGGTGGCTGCTGCCAGGCCTTGGAAGTCGAACTTGTAAGCATATCTCTTGCCATGGACTTTGGTCATTATGTTCTTGTCGTAGTAGTACCTGCCGGTGACACCATGGAACACATCAGCTTAAACCGTTTGAGTATCGTCACGTATACACACGGGACACATATCTCAACAGTCGCAATATTTACGTATATAATGTAGCGGTTATATGCGCAATTACATATATTAGATTTTTTAAATATTTTATATACACATATTCGCTGAAAGTTTGTATATATGCTCATACAATTACTTAGGAATGAGTTTTAAACTGTGCTAATTAATTTTGAATTTTGTAGTTTAAAATTTGATCCATAGATGTCACTAGTAATTAATTTTGAATTTTATAGTTTAAAAATTGATCAATAGATGTCACTAGTAATTAATTTGTTTTATAAAAAAATATATTCAAAAGGCAGAATATTAATTGTAAATGATACTATGTATAACGTTCTTAATTATAAAAATATTTTAAAAACTACATATATTTCACATATTAAATATTAATAATTTTACTGTTTGATATTTATATTAAAAGAGTGTTTAGAAAAAGATTTCCATGAAAATACGTAATAAAAATGATTTTTCAGGTCAGAATTTTAATACGTTCGTTGTCAGAATTTATATTACAATAGCAGTGCTACCCGGATTCGCTCAGTAAATGGAAATGCAATCTAGTATTGAGAATACCGTCAAACCATGAAAACAATCTTCATTTGTTTTTTTATTAAATTTATGTAAATTGAAAAATAATTATATTGTCTAACGACTGACTAATTACAAACGTCCTTGACCAATCCAGCCAATCAGAAACGAATTATAGATGCCGTTTCGGTTTTATATTTAAAGTTGGTCAGAATCAAACGGTCAAAATACTTTGACAGAATATAAATGGCCAAAATAAATATTAGATGGGCGGAATTCATACTTATTCGTCAAAATTTATATTGAATGGTCAGAATTTAAACTGGATAGGTTATAATTTACATCAATTAGTGAGAATTATTCTGAAAGATGGTCAGAATTGTTTTTTTTTTCAGTTAGCAATATCTAGTGTTGTTACTATCGCTAATATTCATGACCTTATGTACTTTCTCGTCTCGGATACGATTCATATCACTGTAAGACGATCAGTTAGCAGTTGGAATTTCAACGTACTCTAACCTAGTTAAAATCCAGTATTAATGCCGACTTCTTATTATTTTTGACCAATCTGACCATTTATAACCAATTATAACAATTCTGACCGTTTATTATGACCATTTTGACAATTTATTATGAGCATTCATTACTTTTATTTTGATCATATGCTACTTTTTTAATAAAATAAAATTGAATAGTAAAATTCTGACCGACATTCGATTTTTTTTCCGACCAAAAGTTGATTTAAGTTTTGACCATTTAATTTGTTGCCAATAAAAAGTGGGGGGTGCAAAAATACTGTCCCAATTGTTCTTATGAATTCGGCAAACTCTATTAAGAGATATTTAATTTGAATTATATATTATTTAAATCTTGTCGAAGGCAATAAAAATAAACGAAAATATTTCCAAATTGATTTGAGTCCGAATTCTCAACCGAAAGAATATGCATTAAAGATCTAGAGGTATTTAATAGTTTCCATTTATTGAATACCTTTTTTTATTTTGCTTAAAATTGATCATTTGATTGTGTTATTTATATATATATGTATATAAAATACAAAAAAAATCTTTTTTTTAGTCAACAAATACAAATGCTAAAAATAAATCGCAAAAAATACATCAACACCAAATGGAAAATTTCGCTTATTTATTTTTTATTTTAAATCAGAATCTTTATATAATATTAGAATTAATTAGTTAGATTCTGATTTAAAAAAAAAATATATATATATTACACGTATTTTTAACGTATAATATATTATGCAAATATTTTTCAAGCAAATTGATTTATTATATATAAATAATATAACGAATGAGGCGACTTTTTTTGATTATATGGTACGTTGATTGCTTTTAAAACAAACCAATCTGTTTAAAATCGACAAAAATTCGCCACAAATAAAACAAAATAATTCGCAGTGCAGCAATAATTCGCTTCGCCGATGTACAATAGTAAAATCACAGTAGTTTAAATTGAAATTCAATACAAATTCAGTGACAATTTCACCAAATGTGTACTTTATATACCTATATGCACATACATATATAAAGGTTCGTTCACACCGTAGTACATAGATGGCGATCGATCGCAACCACCATAGATAGGTACATACATATATGCAGACATTTCGACGTATATAAATATTATTCGTCGGTGTGAACGAGCCGTTATAATGAAAGTGGTCGATCAATACTAATTTCGTCTCGTTGGATTTCTAACCTAAGTGCGCGGCTGAGTTTGTCGTAGTTCATGTTTGGCTTCGATTTCCTCTCCCCCCATCGCCTCGCCACTTCGTCTGGATCCGTCAGTTTAAACTCGCCATTAGTTCCCTCCCAAGTGATACATCCGGCGTTGCTAGAGTCGCTCAACAGCTCCAGTAGAAATTGCCAAAGTTGGATCTGACCAGAGCCTGAAAACGACCAAGTTAAAAATTTAAATAACGTTCAATTATTAAAAGATATTCACTTAATATGACAAACGATAAAAAATTTTATTTTTTTATTTTTTGCCTTGGGTGGGTATCGAACCCGTGAGCCTCATACTGATAACTAGAACATTTGTGCATTTGATGTGGCGAGAGACTCACGAGAACTAAGATGCCGTCGCATTCGTGCAATGTGTTGTCACATTGTGAGGACGTAAAACTATTTATTTATTTTTCGTACAAGTATGTTTTATTTATTATGAATATAATATTATTTTACATATACCTTGATTTTAATTAATATATCAATATGTGTGTGAGAGGGTTACCTGACAACTCGTTCACAGATTTTCCGTAAACCGAGGATGCGCTCTAGGCATTACGTATACGGCCATATCTTTCTCACCCCGTCTGTTCACCAAGATCTCGTTTACTATGCCATTACGTATGCAGCCATCTCTTTCACAGACCGTCTGTTATCGGTGAACAGACGGTCTGTGAAAGAGATGGCTGCATACGTAATGGCATAGTAAACGAGATCTCGGTGAACAGACGGGGTGAGAAAGAGATGGCCGTATACGTAATGCCTGGAGCACATCCTCGGTTTATGGAAAATCTGTGAACGAGTTGTCGTGTCACCGTGTGAGAGATACATAAACGCTTGACGAACATAAAAGATAACTGAGGCTTTATGTTACCGTCACCAGCCGAGGGCCGAAATCAGGTTATTCAAATTTGGATTCACAGAAGACGTCTTCTTGACTTAGTCACCACACGTTGTTCAAAGTGTGTCCAGTAATTCATCTGCTGTAGGAAGACACTTAGTAGGTAAAACGTACATATGTATGTACATGCTATCTCTTTCACCGCCTCTCGACCAATAGTATTTCGTATAGACAAAAGAACATTGTACGTACGAAATGCTATTGGTCGAGATGGGGTGAAAAGGACAGCATATGCGTTTTAACTATGTAAGTGTCTTCCGACATTTCATTAAAGATTATAATTGTCAATGGAAAACCCGAAATTCATTACTTCACGCACTATTTTGACCATGTAAATATTACCTAACGGAAATTTCACTTAGCCGGGATTCAAACCATTTCACTTGACGCTGTTTTGTGGAATACTACTGCGTTAGTTCTCCTTGAGCATCTTTGAAAGTTTGGATGTCTCGAGAGTGCAACTATCTCGAGTGCATTTTTCCGATCACCATGAAAAGGTTCCCGGAAAGGGTGATCGGAAAAATGCAATCGAGATAGTTGCACTCTCGAGACATCCAAACTTTCAAAGATGCTCAAGGAGAACTAACGCAATAGAATTTCACAAAAAAGCGTCAAGGAGTAGTTGTATGTTATCCGTGGGTGCTAGCCGTTTTTTGTGAAATTCTATTGCGTAAGTTCTGTTTGAGCGCCTTTGAAAATTAAACAACAGATAAAATTAATTTGAGACAGCTACATACATATATGAAAAATGGTTTCCGGAAAGATGCACTAAATTGCTCTGAATAGTAGCGCAGTTTCGAGAAGTCCTATTTTTCAAAGGCGCTCAAAAATAACTTACGCAATAGAATTTCACAAAAAAAGGTTAGCACCCTCGGATAACATACAACTACCCATTGACGCTTTTTTGTGGAATTCTATTGCGTTAGTTCTCGTTGAGCATCTTTGAAAGTTTGGATGTCTCGAGAGTGCAACTATCTCGAGTGCATTTTTCCGATCACAATTTTAAAATTCTTAATTAAATATAAATAATTCGGTCTATTAATTTGTTATTTTTAATAGATTTTTTTTATTGAATAAACGATTGATATTTCACCAGGCTTATCACTAGTGTAATTCTAATTATCATATCGTACATAATATTGAATTAATAACGTCAAACTCCCCAGTCGCGTGTTAACCCTATTAAATCTGTGTCATTTACAACAACACCGGCTAACCCTCTTACTGCCGTCGTTGTTATTATTATTGCTATCGCGCATTTAATGACACGTAAGTCAAAGGTAATCACAGCGCACCCCAACTCGTTTCAATGGTTTTTAATGGTTTTATTGGCCTTTAGTCATAATCAACTCCCAGCCCGAGTGTACCTACACCATAAACATACATTTTAACCCCCCCTCCCACCCCTCATGCCGTTATATCCATAGTATTTATCACCGTACATTGAATATTTAGATTTGAAAATTTTCTAGGCGAGCCGTTATTGTGTAGCGTATTGATATTTCTACGGTCTGTGAGTAGAATTATTCGCCAAGTTATGTGTTGTGCGATTCTGTTGCTTTTTAATGTGTACTTTTAACGAATGCCGCACTAAAAAGTTACAATTTATCGCCTAATAAAGATTACTGGTGAGTTTTACATACGTACATATTTAGCATTGTGCAAGATCCTTCGGCTCATGCCGGTCGTAAATTCGACTTTTGGAATATTTTCAAAACCAAAATGACTTTTCAACTTTTGGCAGTTCGAACAACGTTGGGTAATTCGGCAAGTATAATTAAATTTATTTTAAGAAAAACCAAAGCTAGGAGTGTAGTGATTTAAATTACATAATCTTGTATACAATCTTATTAAAAATAAACGCATTGATTTTTTTAACAAAATAAAATTTCTTATAATTAACACTTTGTATGCGGGAAACGGAGATTACAGTCTTTAGCGCATTGTTACTTGACGGCAGGAGACTGTGATTTGTGTAATGAGACTGTGTCCGTTTGCATCCATGCTCTCCCACTATGATTTCCGTGAACAGTAGTAGGTTACTAACCTTTTTTTATACAACAAATTTTTTAAAGTGAGAAAAAAAATCTAATAATATTCCCATGGTCTTGATGTTATTAATTATTGAAAAATTTAAAACAAAATAAATTTTTGACTAGAGGAATAAGCCTTTTTTATACAAAAAAATCATTTCTGCAATCATTTATAGCAGAAAAACGATTTTTTCTAACTTGAAAATTTTATTTTATGAAAAAAGGCTTGTACGCTAGTCAACAAATTATTATATTTTAAATTTTGCAATCATTTATAATACAAAAATGATGGAAATATATTTAGACTATTTTCTCACTTCAAAAATTTTGCAATATAAAAAAGGTTGGTGGAACCAGTCCAAAAAATTATTATATTTTAAATTTTGCAATGATTTATATCATTAAGATGGTGGGAATATTTTTAGACTTTTTTCTCAACCCAAAAGTTTTGTTGTATAAAAAAGGTTAGTAACTCCCTTTTTAAAATATTAATCGATTAATTAGAAGTCCCTAAATAATCATTGGAACTTCCATTTTAATTTTATTTCAATCAGTCAATGCGTTTAAAAGTTTTGTTTTCACAAATGTTTTCAAGTCTTTTTGAAAATTTCTCTGATTTGCCTGCTACTCGGTAAGGAGCAATTTTGATTGACCCCCAAGCAAAGTGTTATCAAGCCGTTATCAGGTAGCCCTTGAGAGACTCTATGGTATTAAATTTGTACATATATAAATTTTGAAACCAGATTCCAATAGTGGGTAGGATGGTTTTGCCAATTCGATGAAGAACCGTTTCAACAATGAAATCAGATAAATTGGCAATATCCGATAGTAAAAACGATCGACTTGGAGTCACATATATCCAAGTCTGACGAGCAGCACTACAGAAAATACTCGGAATAAATTCTTTTCGATCGAGATCAACCTAAGGGATCGAACCCGGCAACCTCTCGGTGGTTAGCATTAACACAACCACCAATCTATGCATCTGTATATATTACCTATGTACATATGTAATGACTGATATTTTAAAAATCATTAATATTCATTTATTCAAAAGGCGAATAGTATATTTGTTAGCCTGATAAGATAAAATCATGAATAGTTATAAAAATAGACCGACCTATGGACATGCGGAACTGTTATATTTTTGTGAAATGTAATCGAATGAAAGCATTAAAAAAAGTAATATTTCAAATGCATTTGAATCTAATGAACTTAATTCACTTGTTAATTTTAATTTGTTTTCAGTTGACGAATAACTGACGAACCCTACACTAGGCAAAATTTTGTACGCGAATATTTGACGTTTCAATCAAATTGAATCAATCGATACAATGATACAGTTCGCGAATAAATCTGAAGACTTTCAAGAAAATTAAGCTCAATTCAAGTGTCGATTATAGTTTTATTGTATATTATCGTCTGCGAATTCGTACTTATGTATGAGCGCAGCGTCTGCGTACTTTGTTTAGATAAATCATCATTTGCAACAGTTACTAGTGACTATTAGCTATGTATTGTGATAAAAGTGATTTCAATGAATGTTTTTCATAATAATCTTAATTATTTCGCTGTTTAAATTTTTCTTCGCGTGTGAAAAATAAATTCATTTGTTTTTGTATAAAGTGAATTCGAATTTTAAAAATAATCAATATATAATTATAAACGGAAGCATAAATAAATATCAATGTTGAATTATGTGCAGTTTTTTTAAATGCATATTGAAGAAGATGATTGGCAAAGGCGCTTGAACTATTGCTATGGAGACTACGTACAGCTGGTGAATTTAATTTTGTTTAATTTTCCCGTTCAATTTTCTTTGATAATTTGAATTTAAAATATTAAATTAAAATTTTTAGGTCGCAGTGAAGGTAACATATTTAATTTAACTTGCGGAGACGATTTACCTGTAAGTGAATTTAATTTATTTTTATTACGAGATTTTACTTAATTTCACTTCTTCAATTGGTCTAAAAAACTTCCTACACTCTTCTGATCGCTTTGAAACGTTGCCATTTTGCGAGGATTGGCCACCGATAGCGATTTCAATTGAGTCCGCCGAATTGTGTCGATGGTGAAATATAATCGTAATAAACACGTTTAAGAATCTAAAAATGTTGAAGAAAGTGACAGCTTACCCATTTCTAATAGCCAGTAGTCTTATTTGTTTGACTTTCCACCCCCCCCACTAGTTTTGTCAGATTTTTATTGTTCAAACGCCAATAACTTTATCATATTCACACTATATGTACATATCTTATAAAATAAATTTGCATTATAGACTCTCATATATATTTTACTTCACTAATAGGTATAATGAATGTATGCGGTCTACCTTCACATATCTACTTTAGTATGCGATCTACCTTCACGTTTTTACTTTATGCGGTCTCATTGTCTCAGTTATCGCGTGTGATACTGGGACTGAATAAAACCGACCCTGACAACCTAATCTTAAATTAATAGGGCCCACCTTAACTTAACCTAACCTATCCTGACCCTTAAATAAATACGTGTTTGCTGCTAAGATATATATATTTGTTTAAAGTTTTATTTCATCAATATTTTCACAAAAATAAACATATCTTAGCAGCCAACACCTATTTATTTAAGGGTCAGGATAGGTTAGGTTAAGTTAAGTTGGCCCTATTCATTAAAGATTTGGTTAAGAGATATGTATCTGTTGACAATATTTTGATAGAAATACTTCGACGACATTATGGGGCGGCAGAAAAAACAAAAATTGTAATAAACATTTCATTGCTACGATACAAATAAAAAAAAATAGTCGACTGTGATTCAAAGGTAGATCGCATGCTAAGGTAGACTGCATACTAAACTAGCACCGTTAAAATGTTTATATTATAATGTAGATAATTCGATATGCCTGCTATGGCCAAAACACTAACGGTAACTTTTTGACGTCTCTCCGCTCGAACCAGTGTTTTCAACTCTCTGAATTTTTGCTTTTTGGATTGATTTTGAACAGAGAGTGTCTATTCGTAACTGCGATATATTGCGGACTTTATATTATACTATTTTTTATAAGCTATTTTTATACAATCGCCTATACCTTTACTATTTTAAAAACAGCTAAGGAAAAAAAGCAGTGTCGCTTTCATAAACAATGGAAATTTTCTCTATTTGTGTCCGGCAACATATTATAAATTACACAAACAACACAGGAGAGCCGTTGAAAAATCAAAATCGAATATTCCGAGCGTGACCGTTTGATTCGCGATAATATAGTGCTATGAATAATAACGACTGACAAAAAAAAAAATAGGTTCCCACTGTATATATGTACATTTGAAGTGGGGTAGAGTTACCAAGTGAGCAAGCTGACGCGTGTATTACTCATAAATGATAATGTGAGATTATTAAGGGGTGGCGATGGACACGTGCCGTTGACTACTGACTTTCGAAATGACTCGGTCTATCATATTAATCGTACTGTGTGTGTGTGTGTGTGTGTGTGTGAGTGTGTTGGATGAAAATAAAAAAATATATTTAAATCGATTTGAACATACCTGAACTCGCCAGCCGACTACTCGTAGGGCCAAACATTTGATAGGGATCTGAAAAATGCACGCATGATACACATTAATAAGTATAATAGTGACAAGTTTGAATATCAATGTTTGTTCTCAAAATTTCAGATTCACCCGAATCCGTTATGGATTTGGGAAAAATGATAGCTACATACATTGATAATTCGTATGATGTTCTAAAATAGTTAATACATGTTCTAGAGATTTATATAATTATAAAAATAGAAATAGGAATAAATTAATTATAGGCAGAGTTAATAAAGCAAGATCTGCAGGAGGTGTTTTTCACAGAGGTATTCGAATCTATTATTAGATTAGAAGTGCTAATAACATTAGTGTTTTCTTGAAGGGTGTAAATGGATACCTCTGAGGAAGATGATGTAATTATATAAATTAATAAATGCAATCTTTGGCTTCCTTTTCGGCCTCGCAGGGATGTTTCGTATTTACGGCTGGTTCTTACATGTTGCCGGTTGTAAATGCCAAACATTCTATACTTTGTATTACATATATTTATTTTATACTAGTGGGTTTACCCGGCTTCGCTCGGTATTTGTAATATAAACCGCTTAAACATGGCTAATCTAATAGTAAACATTTTATTAAATTTATTTGAATAGTTTTATTTTATTTGAATATTCATTTATTTTTTTATTAAATTCAACGCCACGGATTCTACGAGCCAAAACTTATATACATATGTACATATAAAGTCTCCTTCAAAATTATATATTAGATTTTTAATGTGTCTACCATTGTTTTTAATGATCATTTAATAATGTAAACTTAAATAAATAAAAATAAATAATGGAAAAAACAGCTAAACTATTGCTTGTAAACAGTTGCAAAAAAAAAGTACAATGTTGTACGTTGGCAAAGTTGCAACAGGTTGAGAAACTCATTTGGCAATTTGTCGTATTGCTAAACGAGCAAAATAATTTTGCGTGCTCTGATTGAATATTAAAGTGGGATTAAAACTGCATTAGACTCAATTCGACCAATTTGTGGAGTTGTCACCTTTGCGTACTACATACATATTGTATATGTACATATGTATGTGTGTACACTTTCTAATCATTCCAATCGAGGATTCTGTTATGATCAATCTGTTTTTTTTTTTTTTATTATAATATAATAGTTGTTTGTGCTCAGACGATCTCGAATCCCCTCCCCGTACGACATTCCATAATGAAACGGCAATGACATAAAGGCGCAGAGGTGAGGGGGTAAAAACACCCTTCGATTCGAAATTGAAAACGTAATCAGTTTTGGCATTCTCGCAAATCGCTAAAATAATATGACATCTGAGAGGAGGTGGGGGGAGTGGGGGGGGGGACAGGAGCACTAATTCGATGATCGGTTTTATTCATTTTTATTTTCAATTCGAGACGGAAAACTCGATTAGTCGCAAAACCATACGTTCGAGCGGGGAGAAGACGACTCCCCGTGTCTTCGTTATTTTTATTTTTAGTTTCGATTCGGAACTGCAATCACACGCGGATTTGTGCCGAGATTTGTGTCTCTGCAATGGAAGGCATTTGCATTGAACTGGCGTTAAATCAGGCGTGTCATCGGTCTATTGACCAGAACAAGAGATTTGCCCCGTTCACGCTATGCGAACATTAACTTACCCCAAGTCGGTAGTGCGCAAGCGAAAGATTCATTGTTAGGGGAGGGTTCGGGAAAAACGGGAGAAACCTTTAGGGTGCGCGCACTCGCTTGGCGTCTTGAGGTGTAAAAATTGGAAAATGAATATCGAAATCAAAACGTCTATTGTGTTGGTGTGCATTTTTTGCGGTGTATCCAAAATAGGCTGATCGTGAGCAATTTATTTGTGAAGTGAAACTTTGCAGGAGATTTTCCATTAAATAACGTTTCTTCGTACAGGAAGCCGAAAGTGGAGGTATTTGGAAATGTTCCTCTCTCTCTCTCTCTCTCTCTCTCTCTCTCTCTCTCTCTCTCTCTCTCTCTCTCTCTCTCTCTCTCTCTCTCTCTCTCTCTCTTCTCTCTCTCTCTCTTTCTCTCTCTCTCTCTTTCTCTCTCTCTCTACTTCATCCGCACAATCATCAACAAAATCTGCTCATCTGATTAATAAGTAATCATCAAATTTAGATCGAGAATTTCTTGCTTGGAGTTAGTTACATATTTTGAACAATATTCGCTGAGACGATTTCATCAAAAATCAAACGTTCCCACCAAATAATAATCCATTCTCACTTTCTATTCGTTTCCTTCCACTGCAGACAATAATCTTTCACGGGAAAACACTGCATGGGAAAGTCGTAGAAATTTTTGACATTCAAACGGTTCTTCAAGTAAGAAACAAGAATTTTTTTTCATTCTCTCTCTCTACTTCGTATATGTTTATTTTATTTTTTCTGAACAACATGTCACTAGTCAACGATGAAGGTAGCTAGCACTTATGGACTAGCACGAGAACCGAGCATGCTGTCGCATTCCTGCAATGTGTTGTGACATTGTAATGACGTAAAATTATTTATTTTTTAAATTATTTCTTATTTATATACTTAATATTATTACAATGTAATTCAATGCAAAGTCTTTAATAATATTACTGTAAGTATTGTTGTCCATAACATGACGTTGAAAATTACTTTTATCGTCTTAAAATTATATATTTCCATTAATATAAAATATACACGTATTCCACAAATTAATTAAAAATTGTATTAATGTAAATATTTCAAATTATGAAACACGAACTCAAAACTAACAATAAATAAAAGACAAATTTTACCAACCGCACTAACAATGATTATTTACTATACGCACGAACAATGTTTTATTTCTTGACCAAAATGCAATGTGAAACTGAAACGAAATGTAACTGGTCATTGCGGGTTGAGTGGGGGGGGGGGGGGGTGAATGTGATAGCATGTACATTTTACGTAAGTCTCATGCTGGATCGTTTCGAGTAAAGCACTATATTTGTGATTGCATAAGTTCATACCCGATTTTCATAGGTTTTTTTTAGCGGAAAACGATCATGAACTAATCATCGAATACAGGGTTCCTCAAACAATGGTTCGTGAGTTGCAAAAAATATGAGCGAGAAACTGAACAGGATTTTTACAAAAGTTATAAAAATTATAAACAACATTAAGAATAGTCCTTTGAGAGCAAGGCTGTTTGCAAAGCTGTGTGCTGATATGGAAGCTAATTATACCTCACTTTTGTATGACGAACGATAATTTTATTGCTAAACTTAAACTTGAAATTTTTGGAAAATTGAGCGGTTTAAATAAATCAATGCAGGGATCACAAATACACCCACTTGTTCAAAAAGACAAAGTAAAAGCTGTCATTACAAAATTAAAGTTATGGAAATCAAATTTACAAAAGAATGGGTTGGATAGGTTTTCACTTACCAAAGATTTCTGGGCCACAGCCAATATTGAAGCAAGTAAAAATATTTTTACCGACCACTTGGATGTTTTAGTGCTGCATTTTTCCAATTATTTCAAAGACCTTAATTTCTCAAAGTTTTTTTGGATACAGAATCCATTTAACTACAACGAAGAAGACGAATTCGAGCTGACAACCATCGAAAAATAAAAATTGATAGAATTATCATGCGATAGCTCACTAAAACAAAAGTTTCAAAATGAAACCATAATTAAATTTTGGATGAATCCTAGTGGAGAGTATGAATCTTTGTATTGCAAAGAAATGCAAGTGCTGCTACCGTTCGTAACGTCTTATTTATGCGAAACGGGTTTTTCGGCACAAGCTGCAATGAAAACCAAATATCGAGCCAGGTTAATAGTCGAAAAGGAGTTACGAGTGGCACTCTCCATATTGCCCCCAAGATTTGATAAACTTTGTGCCAATAAACAACAACATCCTTCGCATTCAATTTTGATGTGTTAGATGTTAGATGTTCGTATAAATTTATGTTATAGCAAAACCTTTTTATTATTCTGTCTATTGTAGAGTTCAGTATTTTATTTTTAAATAAAGGTTTATTATTTAAAACGTGTCTATATTATTATATCTATTAAAAAATAAAAGGTAGGGAGGCGTGAAAAAAAAAAATTGGAAACCGCTGGTCTAATAAAAACACATTAAGATTCATAAAACACAAAAAATATATGATTCACTATGATTTTTCGGATGAATAGTTAAACAAAACGCTTCCGCTAATCTCTCTTATGAGCAATAGTTATATGTATATCTGATCCAGCGTTAAATTCTAACCCCACGATTTTTACTTATTTTGTCTACCTATTTTACTTCACCTTCATTTACATTTTCTTGGGTACGTTCGAGGACTTTTTTGTCCAATTTTCATACACTAGGTGACCCGCCCATATAACGTCCTATACTGTTTTGGATGTATTTGATCTTTTGTAACATTTTAGTGTTGACTTCTCAAGTTCTATACCCAACCGTCATTTCCGACAAAACAAAAAAATCTATTAGGTACTGCATATATGTATAATATTTAAAAATTAGTGATTTTTGCAACAACTTCTAATTGAGGTATTCAAAAACGTAATACAGATTTATATTAATAATTATCAAATTACTGTTCAGATATGCAGCGAGACAAAAAAAAAGCTTTTAAAAATTTTGTATATTTTTTTGCCCAGCCATATAATATAATATAGCCGGTATTGTGGGAGAATGTGTGTAAATTGGTGAGGGGGTTGATCGAAGACGAGGGATTGTGGAGGTTTTTGGGAGTGGTGTGGTGGTGGTGGTTGTTGGTGGTATTAGTGGCTCAATCACTGCTCCCTTTGTTGGCGTTATTCTCCTTCATCAGCCGCCTTCACGTGCCCTTTGTGCTCCGGCCCTATTTACTAATGACCTTTTGATCGATGTTACTTTTACTTATTGCCAATTAGATTTATCGGTGGGGTGAATGAGCACGCTTTTAAGGGCGGGTGTTGGCTTTAAATTTTACAAATGTGCTCAAATCTATGTACTCGGCGTACCCACGCTAAGAAAAAAGGATTTCCAGTTCGCTAGAGACTTCGATGGAGCTCTGTGACCAACCCACGACTTAATCTATGTATTTAAGGGATATAAGAAGTATAAAAAACAAAACTCGATTATGAAACATATGTGCATACATTACGGTTATGAGAGCATTTTCGATACAAATTGAGCGCAATTATTCCAAGGATTATATTTGAATTTTCTCGTGAAGAGCACAAATGTTTAAAGGGTCGAAAAAAATAGTGGAAGAAAAATCGAACAAGAGTAAACTGCCACTTCCAGTTGACGGGTTCACTAAATTATATATGTATACTTATGTATATATGTAACTTGGTGTTAAATTGAAACTTCTAGATATGAAATTTCAGTTCAATACACTAAAAGTTTTTTTGAGAAAAACATAAAAAGCCTCGACCCTTTAGAGTAAAATTAGTACTTCCGGTTTAGGTAAAAATACTTTTAAAATATTAGTGTATGAAATTTATAATTCCCATTACGTGTAAAAAAATTTCAGTCCGATTTTTTGAACGGTTTGCGAGATAATTGAATTAAAAACATAAAAAAGGACACTTATTAGGAGAGGCACAATTTCCGATCAACTTAATAATTTGAAAAAAATTTAGATCGTACCGATAAACATTTCAGTAATGATACCACGTTTCAGTTCGATAGGACTCCCCAAAATACACAGACACACACACACACACACACGCATTTTTTCTAGATCATGAAAACGTGATCAGTGATCAATTCTGAGTTTGAATCAGTTAAAATCACGAGTAAGAATTTTTGCATGATCATAAAACTTCATCTATTGTTACTACGTATGTACATAGATAAAGTAAAAACAGTAGTGGAACTTTATAAACAGTAGTGTAAATATTCTGACTAAAATAGGATCGAGTGGTCGTCACTTCCAGAGTAAACTTTGAATAAAGCTCGATGTTTCACAGGAGACGCCAGTATAATACATACATATGTATGTACATTACTCAAGTTCTTAACGTACACGTATTCAATTTTCAGAACGGAATGTTTCGAGCTGAAATCCACCGGTGATTTGTACATATGTAAGATATGTATGTATGTAGTATGTACGAATGTACATTCTGTGTATCGGTGTTGGGTCGCATTTGCATGGCTTACTAAATAAAGCGGAAATATGGGTCTGAACCGGGTCTGTAACACGTGTCGCACTTCCGGTTCACGCAAGGTCGCGACACGCGTCTTGGCACCCCTGAACACACCTTGGCACAACACGTACGCCGAACAAATCAATGTTTCTACACCGCGATCCAACTCTATGCGCCCCCCCCCCCCACCCACCCACACCCCTTGATATACAGCATGTCTCAGAAGCGCGGCTACGGTCGATAGGCGAGGTCATTCCGAAGTTTATTGATGTTTTTTTTTATTTATTTTTTTAGTTTAGTATTAGGACGTCTTTGTTTCTATTTCTATTTCTGAATGAGGGGGGGGGGGTTGACTGTTATGTTGAGTTTTAAATTTATCCATTTTACTTTTTAAGAGGATATGTGAAATCCATTTCTATTTATGAAATTGATACGTTCGGTATTCCTCGACTCTTTTTTTGTCGTTTTCTTTGTAGTCGATCCGATGTAGCGTGAGACCTACGAGAGCCGAGCATGCTGTCGCATTCGTGTAATGTGTTGTGCAATAATTTTTTTATTTTTTTTAATTATGTAATATTATTACAATATAATTAAATGCAAGGTCTTTAATAATATCACTGTAAGTTTTGCTGTCCATAACATGACGTTGACAATAATTACTTTTATCGTCTAAAAAATATGAATTTCCATTAATATAAAATATATACGTATTCCATAAATAAATTAATAATATGAACAACTTGCGTAATTTATATTAAAATTTTATTAATGTAAATATTACAAAATACGAAACTCGAACTCAAAACTAACAAAAAATAAAAGTCAAATTCTATCGACCGCTATACGCACGAACAATGTTGTATTTCTCGTGGCAAAGTCTCTGTAGTGTTTTTTTTTTTTGGTTTCGGCATCACAAAGTGTTTTAAAAATGTTATTTACAACAACAAAATAATTTCATTATATGAGCCGCTATATGTGAAAATGTCGGAAGTCTAATTTTCAGTTCCGAAAGCACTATTTCAGTTTTACTTAAATAATAATTCACCAATTGTAATCACTATTTTTAATTCGATATGTTCAGAATTTCGGAGAAGAATAAACTTATTACAGGCCACCAGTAGTTTTAAATATTGTTAAACGGAAAACATTATATTTAATGTTTTGCGAGATATATTTTTTTTGTTTGAACGTTTAACTTTGTAATTATTACAAGCCCTGTTTGTTTCTATAATGTGCTTTGAAATATTCTTAATTAAAAAAATAAATAAAGTAGAAGTATGGAACGCTGTAAGCTTGCCATGATTAGAAGAGATAGAAAAAGGTATAAAATGAAATGGAAATGAGCGGGTCATGTAGCTAGAAGAACGGACGATAGATGGACGAAATAAGTGCTCGAATGGTACCCGAGAGAATTTAAAAGGAAGATGGGTAAACTAAATTAGGAAAATGTGTGGGGTGAGATGAATGAGAGTTGCTCAAAACAGAGACGAATGGAAGCATGTCCATCGGTTGAAAACGAATGGCTGTGAATAATTAATTATTTAATTAATTAATGTAATTGATTAAAATATATAGTTTACGATTAACCAACAATTAATTAATCACTATTTTATTGGTAATTCATTAAATTTTATTTCTCTATTTTTTTGGAATCCCTAGTACTTTTGAAATACATACATATTATTTTATAATTTTTATTTTCATTTAACGCCAGTCGAAATCTCAACGAAAGAGGGTCATCGCAGTCATTATCCACGGTTTAAAATTAATCGCTATTGTCGGGGGCTCTAGGGTGATTCACCAAGACCCTCCCACCCTCCGCTTTTTCTGATTGCCGTTTGCCCCGAGGAACGAATCAATTTTTATTTTTGTCGTTATGAAATAATTTGCGACATATAAAGGGGTCACCTCCGCCCGTCTCCTCCCCTCCCCCCCACCGAGCATGTGTATGTACCTATACATATAGCTAAATAAGCATGTGCATATGTACATACATACGTGTGAAATGACAATGGAATGTTCTTTTTGTTTGACATATTTTCAATAAAATTATTAAATATAATCAAATTGAGGTGAAAAATATATATGTAGATACATATATTTATGTATCTATTTATTGGTATGGCGTAGTCAACTTTGTGTATATTTGTATTATGACCATATTATGTGCATAGAATGAGTCTGGAGGATTCGTGGGATCTAATTGTTAATCAAGTCTTGTCCGAGTGGCTCTCGGGACCAATCACGTAAATAATTCCTTCTCTATCGGTAGGGACGTGTGATCTGAAAGCTATCAAGAGATGGGCTCTTTGTCTTAATCTGGAGCCTGAGCCAAAGTGTAAATATAACATAATACGTGCCTGGAAAAGGTTAGTCAGTTCGTAGAAATGGGGTGGGGTTTGATTGAAGCGTTGTTTGTGGGAGGGAGACTTTTTCGCAATATATTTATTAAGGTCAGCGAAATTTCGTATATGTACATATGTGTGTATGTATGTATGTATGTACGTATGTAGTTAAAATAATAATTAAATTTCACTTTTCATTGAATATATAGGTAAGTATGAGACATATCACAGTGCAAATACATATGTACATACATCCATTAATTGAAGGAAATCAGCTACTTGTACCTCTCTGTCTCTCCTCATTTCAAAAAATTTATTGTAAAGAATATATACATACATATATGTATGTACATAAAATATGACTTAGAATTTCATATAATAATTAGTCAAGCAATAAAATGTCTTTAGATCAGCGGTGGTGAGCCTTTTGAAAAAAATGTCACTTATTTTGAAAAAATTCTACCTAAGGTACTCAAAATTTATGTATAAAGCCAATATTGAGCTATAAGAATATTCTATAGGTGGCATATATAATATGTATGTATTTTTCAAAAGATGATGGTTTCTTGATAACTAATCCGCTCTTTCTTTCCATTAATTCACATAAAAAATTGAATTTTATTCTAATTCAATTATTTTTAAAATATTTATACATACAATTTATTTTTGAAGAGATTTCAATTTTTAAATTATCTTTTTCAATAGATTTGAGTTCACTTAATTTATTGATTTTTACAGATATTTATTTTTTCAATTGAATTATATTCAAAATCCAATACGGAATCTACATATACTCGCTGAATATCCTAAATTCAAATATATATAATTTTATAATGGTTATTATTATTGTATTATATAAAAAAATTTAAATAGATTTTGAATTTGTAAATAATATGAACATTAAGCGTAATCAAATATTTTTTTTTACTGCAGGTCTTTTCTGTGATAATTATATAACACGTGAAAGAGGGGGGGGACTTCGGGTATTTTTGAAATTCCAAAATAAATGTCTCCCCCCCCCATAAAAAGGTACAGAATTTTGCAAGGCTTTGATAAATCTAGTCTTTCTTCACCTAAATCCGGCTCTGTCTGAATATTATTTTTCAACATTTTATTACAATTAGACAATTAGAAAATAGATAAATTAGTCCATTTGTCAAAAAGGTTGTGCATCGCTGACACGAAATAAACAACAATGAAATTTTTCAATTAGCATTCAGTACCTTTATCATTTAAGTAGAATTTTTGTTTAATTGTTGAAAATATTTTGCGTGTAAGAGAAATTTTTCTACATAAGTTTTTTTTTAAATTGAAAAAATTTCAATAAAACTATTGCAGATGGGGCACAATTTTGTAAGATAAAACCCTGACATGTACTACTATAATATATGTACATGTGTATCAGTCGAGAACGGTCGTATAACGGTATGTAGAATCAGTTTGGATTTGAAGTTTCTAGATTGGCTCTAAGAGTCAAAGTATAGTAGACTCGTTGACGAGATATAGTCAAGTCGGGTGAGTGTATGGGTGCTTTAGAGCCGTGTTTGAGGACAATATACGGCGACAGGAATAAGCTTTTATGTGCCGAGCGTAACTGACCGTGCTCAACAAACACGCCGGGAAAACAAATTCAAATATTTGTACGGGCTGATGGAAGCGCCAGTTATATATTCTATATATATGTACGTACATACTTCTATATGTATATGTATATGTACGCTAGGTATTCGCCCGGTAGCCCTTCGTCGTTTTTGTCCGGCAAAACCCTAAATCGGACGCTATAATTCGACAAAGTTTATTCCCTTTGAGAGCCTTTCGACGATCGACCGTTCGAACGGGACAAATGAATGAAGCGTCGAGGTTGTTTGAATTTGCATTTATGCTGTGCGAAAGCTTAGGAGTGTCCGCTGAGTTTGAATTGCTACACAAACAAAAGCAATATTTTAAATATAACTAAATGGGACAAATCAATAAAAATGTTTTCTTTCTCGCCCGGGTGAAATTTAATTTTGGATTTACGAAGTTGATGTATTCGTGTAATTATATGTATGTATGTAATGTGTAATATATTTTTCATTGGAAGACACATTTTAATTTTTTTTCTGATGTATATTTTAGGTAAATTAGATTCTATCAAAAATGAGGCAAGCGTAACATTTATTTTTTTACGAGGTTTTCATTAGTTCGTTAGTATGGACAAACTTCCTACACTCTTCCGATCGCTTTAAAACTTTGCCATTTTAGGAAGTTTGGATGTTTGGATAGGGATTTCAATTGGGTCCGTCGATATAAACCGAAAAGTCGATATAAACATGTTTAAAAATTCGAAAATTGTGGATATGGTGACAGCTAACCCAATGACAATAGTCTTGTTTGTTTGATTTTATGCCCCCCACTCGTTTTGTCAGATTTTATTTGTTTAAACGCCTATAACTTTATCATTTTCACACTTATATCTTATAAAATTTGCATTATTGGCTCGCATTATCTCTCATATATATATATTTTTACTTTACTGATAGTTTTTCTTTTTAATATGAGGCATCACACTTTGATTTTCTTTATAAATATTTCGATGAAAAACTATTAACGTTAGCAAGAACGATAATTTTCTATTAGACAATAACAATTTTTAAAGTATCTTAGAAAAAAATGTTCTTTAATTGAATTAAAAAAAAAGACTAAAGGCACATAAAAATATTAAAAATTGACATCAACAATATTAATTTAACAGTTAAGTTAGTAAAAAACTTGAAAACACTAGAAATGTTTCCAGAGTCGTAAAGAAATCAACCGGTTCCAACTACTTTTATTAATTTTTTTAATGAATAATTTTGCAGAAGGTGTCAACTAGAGTCTCTAATTTTATTTAAGTAAAACGACTAATAAATTGAAATTTAATAAATTCTTTAAGGAAACCGTGAATTTCAATTACATTATAAATGGAATCGTAGAATTTCACATATTTTGATGTGTTCATATATTTTTTTTATTCTTATTTTTATATTAAATTGATTTGTTTGTGTATTAAATTCATACACATATACTATAAATTTGCTAAATTTTTATTTACATAATATACCTATTTCTTTAATTCTTTAATTTTTTATTTGTTTCAATTGCTATTATTTTTACTACTAATAATTTTATACGTTGGGAAATTTATACGAAGTCTGTCTTACTAAAATAATTCAAGTTGACGTTGGAGTCGAATCATAAAATAAATCCGTAGTCGGAGTCGGTAAATTTTGATCCGACTCCGAAAAAAATTATTAATGAAGTCGAGTAAAGAAAGAACGTTGTACATAATTTGCTTGAATGTCTATACATACATAAGTTAATGAATAAAATATATGTATGTGTTATCATTGACACACGTTGAAGACTTTGACTATTTTCCCGTTAGTTAGATATTATTTGTTCAATGCACTATTTTGAATTGCAACACTTCGGATTTTGAAGAAGTTAGTATTGAAAAAGCTCAAAAGACTTCAAACAAAAAGCTTTTCTACCCTTCATTTGTCTTTCGCTTCAATTCACCTCCTTGATTTTCACTTAAGTACTATATGTACGTATACACATAGCTATATACAAATATCTAAATTTAAACGAAAACATAAGCTATCTTACTTTTAGTTCCGTGAGGAATACGTGAGGATACCCCGATACAGAAATACCCCAAGATCAAATTATCAAAAATTAAAATTTCCTTTTAGCGAATTTCTTTTCTTTACCTATCGAAACTCTTGACAAATAAATGCCTATACATACATACATACATAGATATGTTTGCAGAAAAGTAGACGATATTTGGGCATTTTGTCGCCGTAGCCACGTCACACGCAGACATTGCACTTTATGCGGCACAAGGGGAATATTTGCAATATAGTCTGCAGCGTGCCAATGTTTGTTTGGCAAATATTTGACACGGTTTCGCGAATTCATGTTACATTAAATATATCCATACACACACATACACGCCCATATATATATATTTATGCATTGGTCGTTTTACATTCATCGGGGATGCCACGAAATAAAATTTGACATATAAATTTCTAAGAAAGCAATGACAAAATTTTATTTATAATAGAATCAACATTTATACGACACAATGATTAGTAGTTCGGATTATCGAGAGTTTTTAATTTTTCGATCCCCCCCACTCTTCACAAATAGTTAAGTATGTAAATAAGTTTTAATTACCAAATTTTAATTTTGAGTCGTTAAGTTATTTTATTTGATGTAATAGCCTTTACATTGCGCTTTTATTGAGTTGAATTTCTTGTTCATATATTTGTATACATATGTACTTGTATATTTATACATAATTTCGTACTGGGGAGTACTAGAGGGATGTACATTTATTAGCGACACGATAAAATCACTTTTGCAGATTCTCCACGCGGGACAATTTATGGGCAAGGGGAACACATAGACAATAAGGAACGAACTATTAATTGGGTTTTCATAGCGAGCACAATGGATGTGGGGACTTTTATTGCTCAATACACTTCTGCGAGGATTGAAGGGGGTTTTATCGCTCTCGTGGTAGGACGAAAAAGACATTTTGCTATTATGTTGTAGTTTAGATTTTTTTTAAGTGTATCGCATGTATTATATGTACATACCTGGCTGTCTGAGATGCGAGTGCGCTTCCAGTGTCGATTTTGACATTGCAGACAGTGAATTTGTTCCATAACCTGTTGAATAAATAATAAAAATTGCGATTAAAATATTGTTTTAAATCATTTTGTGCTGGAAATAATGCTCTCTAAAGTAATACAAATACATATTGAGTTGTTTCTTAGTATTTTATTATGTGAGCCGTTATATTTGTAAGTGGCATAATTCCACTATTCTTCACTGGGATAATCTCGCAAAACATTAAATATAATATTTTGCATTTAACAATACATATGTAGTTAAAAATACTGGTGGCCTGTAATACGTTTATTCTGCATTTGCGAGATTCTGTACATATCGAATTAAAAGAAATGATAACAATAAGCGAATTAAGTAAGACTGAAATAGTGCTTTTGGAACTGAAAATCGGACTTCCGCCACTTTCAAATATAACTGTGATGCTAATAATTGTATGCCATAAAATGTATGGAGTCATTTATTATGTATAAAGATTAACGTTTGCCCGGTTGCTCACTCATAGCTTACTTATGCCGTGGATAGTATTTAATGCTTGGATTAAATTTAATCCAAAAACGAATATAGCCGTAACATAAAGAGTATTAAGAAATTGATTGAGTCGATGGGGTTTCATCTGAAACGACTTTCCATTTCTATTTTGCAGCGAGATACCGCAGGAACAAAAGGTTTTTCAAAGACCTTTTTGAATATATAAAGTGGAAAGAAAAAAATTATATATGGCAGATATGGTGGAGCAGTTTTTGAAATTGATCTTGCAGATAAAGTAAATAAACAGTTTTTACTTGAAAAACAAGTTAAAGAATCACGAAGTTCTAAATTGAAAACTGTACATTTGCATAGATGATAAACAAACAAGAAAACATTTATTTTTAGTAGAAAATTAATAGTGCCACTTATGTATATGTATGTAGAAATATAGTCGATTCGATGTAGCGTGAGACTTATGAGAACCAAAAATGCTGTCGCATTCGTGCAATGTGTTGTAACTTTGTAAGGACGTAAAATTATATCTGTATTTTTTATTTAACTAGTATATAATATTATTACAATATAATTCAATGCAATGTCTTTAATAATATTACTGTAAGTTTTGCTTTTCATAAATGGCGTTGACAATTACATACTTTTATCGTCTAAAAAATATAAATTTCTATTAATATAAAATATATGTATACATGCGTATTCCATAAATAAATTAATAATATCAACAATTTAGTTTTCATATTAAAATTTTATTAATGTAAATATTTCAAAATACGAAACACGAACTAAAAATTAAAAAAAAATATTTCTTGTATTTCTTGACCAAAATGCAATGCAAAACTAAAACGAAATGTAATTAGCCATCGCGGGTTGAGTGGGGGGTGAATGCTTCATCTCATGCTAGATCGGTTCGACCAGAATTACATGTGTACTTTTACATATCGGTCAGATCAATTCTGACAGCTTGGGTGTATCCAAATTTTGTTAGCAGTGACGATAATCGAGAATTTACGAGCAAGAGAGCTCCACCGATTATTTTTCAACATTGTTTGAAATTTGCAGTGCAACCCAACAGATTGTCGGCGAAATGAGGGAGGGGAGGGACGATACGAGAGAAAATATTCGCGTTAGTAAAGGCTAATTTAATCGTCCGAAACGAGGGTAGATCTCGGCGCTACGCTCGGCGAGGGATGAGACGGTTCCCGTGCCGGAATTCATGTAACATTAACTTGAATAACTGTCCTGGAGGGAGGGACCGGGAGGACTAAGCCTCTCAAAGAGGACTCTGCGTATCCCTCACCCTCCCTGCGGACGATGACGAGTGTCAGGGGGTATGTTGGGGGCGATTACCTGCCAATTATCTGCGGCTAACCACCCCCAAGAGTCACCGATTAGTCGGCATGGCGAACAAAGGCGCACTCGAAAAGAACACTCATTCGCCGAAAGTTCGTCATCGTTCTGAATATCCGAGTAGTATTGTTATGAATTATTGTCTAGGTATGTACATAAATATGTATACATATGTATGTACATACGTTCGAACGTATGCACGTGTCTCGAAAATGATTACCTCAATTAAAAGATAAATATTCACTAGTTACAAATTATAGTATTGTTACAAAGCTATATTTTTAAGAAAATGTCTCTTGGGTGAAGTGCAATGTGTGCATTTCACACGGGCGGCTCAATTCTAAGGGCGGTCTTCAGCGAACTCGTATTCATTCATACAATATGCATATGCACTATGTCAGTTATATAGAAATTGGCGAACCTCAAGACGCTGAATGACTCGAGATTTGCAAGAGAGATTGGAACGAAGACGCCAATTTACAAGAACCGTTCAACGAATATCGAGTGAAGCCGGGTAAAACAACTAGTAATTAATAAACATTATCTTAATTAGTCATCATTGACGTCAATATGTACAGTCGATGATCGAAAATCTGGTAATCGATACGTTTTCCTCAGATCCGGCATGGATTTAGGAGTGCATTTTTAAATTTACCGCGTTCACGCTCCAATAAATAAATAACTTGAATTTGACACTTGAGACCAGTTCGATAATAATCTTTAATGTTGCAGATAAAATTGAAAGTACATATGATTAGAAAATTAGATATTTGGAATGTTTGTATCAAAAATGATCAAACTGAAGTATTTGAAACTTTACATAATTTCTTATCTGAAAACAAGAGTCGTATATCTCGGGATATACGTGAAAAAATAATTTAATATTTAATAGGGCTCGTCATTTACGCAGTGCTTCCCCAAGCCTTTTAGAAGCAAACAATTTGATTTCAAACCCCTTTGTTAATGAACATTTTTGGACAGGTACCAAGGAAAAGGAGAACTTAATTGAACTGTCAAATTATAGCATTTAAAAACTGAATTCTAAATAAATAAGGTTATTAATTTTTGGCTAGGTATTAGTGAAGAATATAAACAGCTTTATGATATAGCGCTTAAATTTCTGTCGCCGTTTACTAGCACTGAACCGGTTGAGAGAGCTTTCTCTTCATATATTTTAATAAGAAAAATATAGAAATAGATTGAATCCAGCTCCAGACTTAAGGGTAAATCTCGCATCATTTGAACCAAATAAAAAAAAACTAATTACAAGGATCTCAATAAATTTATTTTGTAAGGAGATTTAATGAAAAGAAAACATATTAGATGTACTTTGTAATATTGAGTTTTATTAAAACAATCAATAATATTTTTACTATAAATATTAGAAGTATGACAAGATAGTAGATTATATTAAACTTTGAGCATATTATAATTGACTGAATTGAATTCCATAAAATTGCTTACCAAAACAGATCTACATATTGCGTGTATCATGTCTTCACATTCCTTACCATGCAAATACTATATATAATAATTACACTTGCAAAAACAAATTTCATGAAATACAATCATTTTTATATGGTGGTACAATTTAGCGTTATGTACTACCAAGTGGTACGCGAGTCAAAAAAAGGTTGGGAAACGCTGGTTTAGACTAACTATGTATATGTATGGACATATGTATGTGCATATGTAGAAGGTGCACATATTTAAAATAATTTGTACCTATGTACATATATATGTATGTGGGTTTTATTTATCGTTTTTGTAAGTAAATTCCACGAACACGCCGTAGATTGAATCAGACCCGTGAAAAATAACTAAGCTGTGAATAGATCGAATTTATTTTCGAATAATTCGAATACCGTTTTCGTCGGGGTAGAGTACCGTTCGTGTTTGCGTGTCTGATTTGCAATGGGGGGAAAGCTAAGCTAGTTTACGGCGACGGTGATTTGCGCTTTGATCTCTAACAATTGCATTTCACGTATTGTTGAAAATAAAAAGGCTACAATTAGCTAGCACAGACATGGGATTTTCGATTACTATTTTTCTTTCTTTATGTTCTGTTCCCCATAAACCGATATTTTCGAAATCAATTCCGCCAATACCCACTCCTAATTGGAAATGGGGAGAAAAATCAAACGAAAAAAGCTGAAACCATATCTTATACCACATATGTACATACATACATACCATATACATATGTATGCATGTATGTACATGTCACAAAATATTTTCAAAAATGTGTGGAAGCTAAAAGTATATAGGAGTGTCAACATTTTCCGCACTGTGATGGGTAGCGAGTGACCAGGACTTGTATTCTATTTTATTTCTCCAAATATACTAAATTTAGGGTCTTCATATTGCATGTATTCCTCATCAAAACCTCTATGATTCGAATTATTTTATTTTAAGTTTAAGTTTGGACCATCGTGGTATTACAGTAGTCTCTAATGCGCCACAACGGTAGGAAAATACAAGGAGATGAGAAAAATAAAAATATATACATACATACATATGTATGTATATACCTATATACAGACAAAAAATAAATTTATACATAATCATAAAAAACAGTAGCATTATAGTAATAGCAGATAAAATAAAATAAAATACAAAGTAAGGAATATCTTGCATCCATGTATGTATGTATAGCCAGCACTAATATATAATATTAGAACCAGCTGTAAATGCAAAACATCCCTTCGAGGCCCAAATGGAAGAGAGCTAATCGAAATTCCACTCATGCATCACATTAAATTTTGAAAATAGTGGTGAGCGCAGGCTACCAGACAAATAGGTTAAAATAATCTCCGATATTCTACGTTCATTGATATGGAAAATATCACGTAAAAATAAAATTGATTAATAACAACAGAAATAATCATTTTAGCGGGGAAGTCTTTTAAAAATTTCAAGAAATTCCCTACTTTGTTTTTTTATTATTTGATATTTTACTTTATCTGCTATTGTTTTTTTTTATGATTATGAATAAATGTATATTTGTCTTTGTATATATGTTTATTTCTCCCATGTCATATGTATGTATTTTTCCGACCATTGTGGCGCATTAGGGACTCATGTAATGTCACTATGGTTCAAACTTAAACTTAAATACATAATAAATAATTAGTATTTTTAAATACGGCTTCGCTCGGTATTTGTAATATAAACCGCTTAAAGATGGCCAATCTAATAAATGGTAAACATTTTATTATATTTATTTGAATAATTTTATTTTATTCAAATTTGTTTGAATATTCATTTGATGATCGGTGACGTCACGGATTTACGAACCAACAATAGTTACATACATACATACATAGTAACATGCAAAGTCTCTTTCGAAATTATATATTAGATGGTTAATACTCGTTTGTGTATTAATCAGCTATGAAAATTTCATCGTTTTCAATCTATTTATAGAGTCGCCGAATTCAGAATACTATGTTATGGTATTCTAATTTAGATCTTAGACGAATTTTGGAAAAAAGCAAGAGGAGGAAAAAAATTAACTCTCATTCACCCGAGCAACGCCACGCATACAGGTTAGTATGGTATAAATATTGCGAATCTGCTAAACGTTTTTACGCGTGATAAAATTTAAGATTACAACCATTGGATTTGGTGTGTAGAAATTCGAAAGCTGACATCTATTCAGGCTCGAATTCGACTCGAAACTTTTCGAGTTCCCTGCACTTATGTACAAAGTGTATAAGGAGGTAGGGGGAGAGCGGGCGTTGAAAGCAGGCACTGTCAGTGGTGTATATCATATAATACACGTATAGAGGGACGGTGGGGTTGTTGAAAATCTCCTTTTGTGGAGACGTGAGAGATTTGCGAGGCAATCGCGCGAATTACACACTACAAAGGGTGTCAAAAAAGGCGAGCGAGCCGGCCGTAAACAGCCGCCCTGGGGCCATTTACCCTGCCGCACAAAGTGACTCGTTGTCTTTGACGTCGGCACGACACTGGAACGCAATCACTACACGCCCGGTTGAACATTTCGCGCACACACTCCCGCGAACTTATCCAAAGACATACGTGTATATGCAAGATGAGATTTTTCTTAAATAAAAACGATTGCGTGTCTCGATTTTGGCAAAAAAATATTTTGATTTTGTACAATTGTCAAAGAAATGTTTGAACGTTACACAAGTGTTTTTTTTTTCAAGAAAATGTGCAGAAAGTGATTTTTCTGTGCGGTTATATCGATAGTGAACTTTTATAGCGAGGGGTTCATAACGGATGTAGTAACGTCATTTGTAACGAAGCGCTGGAAACTGGTTGTTTTGGAAAACTTGAAGACTTCCGCTTGATCTGTGAGATAAAATAAAATTTTCATAAAAATGTTATTTTCTTATTTTCTTATTTTCCTTGCCACAATCCCCTGCTGATCTATACCATCTCTCGCTCTGATCATAAATTCAAAGAAATCAAAGATATTCACCCCGTGTCACGTTTGACATGCATGCCATCAGATTTCCTTATAGTGATATTGATCAAGACCGTTTTAATTTTTATATTTAAAGTTTTGGACTATTGTGGCATTTCAGGAATTCCTAATGCGCTACAATGGCCGAAAATATAACAGAAAAAAATATCTGTACAGAACAAAAAAATATATTTATACATAATACATAAAAAAATAAACGTTCAAACAATAATAGAAGAGGTCACAAAATACATTATATTAGTTAATATAAAGAGAAAAATTGGGAATGTCTTTTAGAACCAATACATATGTACAGCAGTGGTAGCCACGCGGGCTTTTTTCGGGCATATTTTATATTTTGGGCGTGAGCCATTTTTTATCGACTAATACAGAATGAATACCAGTCAAGAAATTGATATTGTTTTCGCATCTTTTGAAAATAAATAACTGCAATGAATACTTATGGTATAGTAGTACATGCGATGCCCGTTCATTGATACTATTTTTGTATGAAATTTCTGTCACTAAATACATTTTTTCTGTAAGCAAGACATTGTTTAGCTGTCAGCAGGGATGTTCATTTTATTTAAAAATAATACTGTCAAAGAAGCCGAATAGTTAAAAACAGGAAATAATGTTTATTGCGGACAGACGGACCGATGTCGTTAAATGTAAGTGCAAGCCTAAATACAAAAATAAAATAGATATAAACTTCATCGACAAAGAGAAAAAGGAAACGACAGATCTCATCTAAAATGTTTAACACGAAACATTTACAATTGTTATTGATTTATTTTATGACAATACATAGTACTTGCTTATTTATTTTATTAAAATAATCATATTTTGTATTGAAAACCCCTGTCCATTGCATCTATAGATAAAAAATATGCCAAATTAACTACGTCCGAAAAAAGCCTGCGTGGTAACCACTAATGCACTAGAACCAGTCGTGAATACAAAACATCCACGTGAGACCCGAATGGAAGAGAGAAGATCAAAATTCATTCATACATCACATACAATTATGAAAAATAATTATGAGCGCAAGCTACCAGACAAATAGGTCAAAATAATCCACAATAACCTACGCTCACTGAGGTGGAAAATATCACATTCATGCAATGAAGCAAGGATTTCATTAAGCATTTGGATAGCTCTTAGAATAGGAGCCAAAGAAGTGTGCGGGCAGAACAACCATCGAATGATGATGTCTACTAGCCACATATTTATTTATTTAAGTTTATGTTTGGACCGTTGTGGCATTGCAGGAGTCCCTAATGCGCCACAATGATCGAAAAAATACAAGGAGATGAGAAATATACACACAAAAAATAAATTTATACATACAAAAAAGCAACAGCATTATAGTAATAGCAGATAAAGTAAAAATATCAAATAATAAAATACAAAGTAGGGAATGTCTTGTACCTACATATAGTTAGTACCAATATATAAGAACCAGCCGCAAATACAAAATATCCCTGTGAGCCACAAATGGAAGAGAGAAGATTAAAATTGCACTCATACATCACATTCAATTATTAAAATAATTATGAGCGCAGGATACAAGACAAATAGGTTTATATAATCTCCAATAATCTACGCTCACTGAGGTGGAAAATATCTATTATAATAAAATATAATTTAGATAATATGTACAAGAATTTTTTTTTGATAAAAATATTATATGTGAACAATTAATTGAATTATTACATACATAGAGTGGAAATATAAATCGCGCTTAGCATCCAAAACACTTTTTAGATCATAACGAAGATAAATTTAGTGTTTCTATAGAACATTTCTACAAGGACTGTTGATGAAAATTTCGCAATAAAATTTATTAGCGAAATTTGACCGTAAAATGCTAGCGGCACTGAAACCTCATTACATGTACGAGTACATAGGTGTGTACGTATTTTGAGCGGAAACGTATCACGTGCGGTTTTTGCACTCATGTAAACAGTATCATTTACAAATCGGTGCTGATTCAAGAGACACCCTGTATTTATGTGTGCAGTGCGAATGAATGGATACACGAGCCGCGCGAAAACAATTTGTGTTAAAATTGAAGTAGTGGGCGCCAGACCGCAATGCTGCCTTTGATGTGGTTACGGTGGGTGGTTATGGGGTGAGTTTTGGGAGTGGTAAGGGTTCTGCATTTGGGACGACAAAGGCGTTGTATTGCGCCCCGGGGCGGGGGCTGACTCCGGCTCCCGCCCTTTGAGCGTTACCGAAGTTAAACACCCAACGTCAACGCCGAAAGCCTTTTCCACAGATGCATGCTCAATCTTTTGATTTTTTTTTTATAGCGCAACCGTAGCTTTGATTCGGTGTTATGTATCAATGAGATTATCTCATGCTAGATTTAAATTTCGGTCGAAGGCGGTTTTATAAACAAAAGGGATGAAAATATTTTTTTTTATTTATCTGTAATTTCTTCCGTCATTATGTATATTTTCATTTCTCTACTATTTCAAGTCGCGGCTATTTTTTTTTTGCTATGACTGCTTATTTAATTTTTCATTCATCGTCAAACACCCAATTATGAATCTAAAATAGTTTCTTCCATTAAGTAATCATCAATACAAGAAGGATACACTCTCTTTATAATAGTTTCATCGTAGGATATATGTATGTACATTCGCTTTTATTAAACTATTTGTTTGAAACATGTTTTTCGAGATTCAAGATAAGACTTCCCGGGCAACGGGACATCAAAAATTTCCTGATTTCCTGAAATATCTGTCGCAGTTCGACTCGGGCAGATTGTATGTATATATGTTTGTTCACTATAAAAATCTATATTTTTCAACTTATGACCATCAAATTGTAAACCGTCTCATGGTATCCGAAATTAGAATTTTAACGAAGATTTTTCCACTTTCATCCGCCTGATTAACGTAATTCCATTTAAGATGAAAAAAGTGAAAATGTCCAATTTAGTATTGTTGGAGAAAATAATTTTCAACAAGAAAAAACTACACATTATAAAAGTACTACATACATATGTTGGTAGTAACGTGCACTTGATGTTTACAATGTAAAGAAAGTAGAAACGTTTCACTATTCATTTCACTATTAATCCCACTCAAGAAAATTTACCCTACATTCATATTATCTAATATATAATTTCGAAAGAGATTTTGTATATATATATATATATATATATATATATATATATATATATATATATATATATATATATATATATATTTATTTTTTTATTTTTTTTTGGTTGGGAAAATAAGTTTCTATGACGACGTTTCGATTGGTTGAATATTATATAGTTTTCGATTCAAACAAATTTAATAAAAAAACAAATTAATATATACTATTAGATTCGCCATGTTTAAGCTGTTTATATTAAAAATACTGAGCGAAGCTGGATAAAACAACTAGTACTCACTTTTATAAGAAGTTCAAATTTATAAGCAACCAAAGATTAATGAAAACATTTATTAGAAAATCTTTTTGCACGCTCGTGAAACATACCGTCGATCTTCTCACGCCATAACGATGTTTTGACACGAGCCACAGTCGGCCATTTATTATGTGCAAGTAATAAAGGCCCCGCATCGATGATGCGGAAAATGCACGACGATGATTTCGATGGGTCGCATTGAGCGTGCGTTTTCCTAACAACAAAAGAGCGCAACGTTTTTGACCCCCTCGCGACTAGCTAATGTTCCTCGACTTGTGCACTTTAACCCATTAGGACGGCTGATTTATGATTGTTTAACGTGTTTGCACAATAAAGTCATCGGCTCGTTTAACCACCGAGCAATTAATCGTCCAGAAGACGCGTGACTACCATCAAGCGGTGAATTTTCATGTGGATTTGTTCCAAAGGGAATAAAATGGAAAATGTTATTTTAATATAAACATTTCTGTATATGTGTGACAGTCGAAGTGTATTTCAGTTGGAATATATTCCAACTGTCGTTTTAGGTCATTCATATTCGAATACAATTTAGCTAGTAAATTATAACTCTACAAGCGCGAAGAAACTTTCAACAATGTGCGCCAGTTGTAATATAACAGTTGAGTTTTAACAGTTCAGATGCTTTTACGAATGCTTTAGAATTTAAAAATGCGTTAATATTTGCTAGGTATTACAAATAAACGTAATGAGTACCGTATTATGATAACTCTAAGAATGCGAATATAGAATATTAAAGTAATGTATTCACCTTAACCTTGATGGGTACGATTATTCGTTTTTCATTCGAAACACTTAAAGCTTGGACAAGAAATCGTGCCTTTTAAGGATTGAAAAAACTTTTCAATAAAACGTTTTTACTCACTTGTATTTATTAGAAAACTAAAAATTGTATTGAACATAACGAGGACGTAAGTCTCATGCTAGATTTGTAATATTTCTCTTTAATTGATATTTTTATTGGAGTAATAAATAATAACAAATTTAAATTTTTTTTATTGCTTTACAAATAAAATGTCTTAAGAAAATATTAAAAAAATCCTTTCTATTGAGGATATTTTTTAAAATTTAAAGAATGAAATGTCTTTTCCACTCTAAAAATGTTTTATCATCATTTTTACTATTATAATTTGTAATTATTATATACATACATACATAGAATTTGAGCTTTGCATTGAGCTAATCTTATGTAATATTTGTGCAAATTACTATATTTTTAAGTTTTTTTTTTTAATTAACTTGCAAAATTTAAAAAAAATGCAAATACAATGAACCTATTATCTGTATTATACTCAAGAATGATATATTAGATTTATTCTATACTAGTTGTTTTACCCGGCTTCGCTCAGTATTTGTAATATAAACAGCGTAAACATGGCGAATCATTTTTTTATTATTAAATTTATTTGAATCGAATGGTCGTCATAGAAACATTGTATTGTTTTCGAAGTTCCCAATCAAAAATATTTACATACATACATATATACAAAGTCTCTTTTGAAATAACATATTCTATATATATATGTACATACGTAGATTTATCATTCACTCCATACATACATTTTTGATCAAAATTCACAGAGCCACAGAAAGTTTTACGTTGAAATATGCAAATCGAAATTCAATTTCATTCAAAGATAAAAATAGCTTTCCCCACATCGGAAAAAGTTTTCCAGAGACGATCAAAAATAGTATATTTATTACATAACAAAACTGCAAACACGTTTACATATGATACTTATGGAGGAGTTACACGATGATGTGATGCGTACAGCCCCGCTTAAAAGTTTAACTTCAGTGATTTGCTATGTTATCCAAAACACAATACACCCACACACATACATACATACATACATATATAGTACATTTGTAGATACATACATATATGTATATGTATATGTAGTATGAGGAAATCGTCCCCCCTCTGATAAGGTGAATGCTCATAGTATTGTGTTTAAGTTCAGTGAAGTAAGTGAGCGCGTGAGCTTACGGAACCGTGAGCTTCACGCTCGATCGCAGCTTTCTAAACTTATCTACGAATATACATACTTACTCGTACATACATACGTGTATAAATACATTTAATCGGTACAAATATGCTACTGTAAAAGCTCGAATGTCAGTGAAACGCAGCATTGGCGTGCAAAGTTTGGTGTTTTCCTCTTCTGAGAGCTTAGAGTAATTGTTTAAAGTCGCTCTTTATATCTTTAAGTATTCTGTTGTATATTTTGTTATTTGGCCTAAGCTTACTTAGTTTTATTTACTTAGTTTTACAACAACTTTTGGTATCATATTATGTGATTCTAAAATTCAATCGCAAATTCTCTTATTTTTCTTTTAAATAGTTTCTATACATACGTAGTTATATCGTGATGCAATATAATATTGAAATAGTTTATTTAAGTATGTTTATATATGTAGCTATGAATAATAAATGGAAATGAAATTGCACATTCAATGTACAAATATAAGAATATGTAAATATTTTATTTTTGATGATTTCTAGTCAAAATGATTTAAACATGTAATAAAAAATAGTATTTCATAGTTAAAAAAATATTAAATATGTTAAAGTACATACATACATATACAATAGCAATCTTTTTTTAGATTAAAATATATGTAGGTTTGTACGTACATATGTACTAATAATACGAGTCACATTTATTATTTTATAAGTATATTTTCTTTAAAATGGGTTGTGAAAACAAAATCGTTTCTATTTAAGTTTGAAATAAATTTTTTTTTACCTTACATCCCAAAATGAAAAATTATATATTATTATACTGTTATTTTACTAAAAATAACAAAAAAATAAACGTTTGGGAACTTTCCAATGTATGTACATTAAATCAAAAGTGCTAAGCAATCAAAATCTAAAAACGTGTTAGAATGTTTTCAATGATTACCAATGTGGCAAGATATGGATGTTTATAAAATTCAAATCGACAGTTCCTTTTAAAAAAATTCCGACTTTATTTAACTAAACCAGCCCTCCAAAATCGTAATCCATTCCCAAAGAGAGCAAACTGAAAAATAAATACCTTCTTCAGGACAACTTTACTACTTATTATAATAGGTACAAATGTCAGACACAAGGAATTTAATATAATTTATTATATATTAGTTGACTGAATCATAAAAAAAAATAAAAATCATCACACGGGGCCCCACTGTGTGGCGCGATTTCTCACGTGATCGACTCGACACGATCGAACGCAATTATTATTTTGATTTATTAATGGCATTTTGGCGCCCCATCCCCACACTTAGGGGAGGGGAGGGTGGTCCATGGGAGGCTGCGGGGAGGTGGGTGGCAGTTCAACCCCTCGACTCAACTGAACCGTGTGCGGATCCGCATTTAAAAGATATCCATCGGAATATTGCGTCACTTAGCGAAATATTGTAACTGTCAATCAATGCATTAAGGGGTGTATTGTTCGCGGCGCGTGCGGCGACGCAAGCTCAACCCACCCTCGCGACACGCTCCATACTATTATATTATATATACATATACATATATACTATGGATATGGTATGGTTTGGTACTCTGTGCCATCAGTGCTCTGTATTATGTGTTTCGATCAATTCGTCGATGAAATGGGGTGGGTAAGTTATAATTGCATAGGTGAATGATATTGCTCCTTGTATATCGGTTAGATGAGTTCCTCTATATCGGTTGGATGAGTTCCTCTATATCGGTTAGATGAGTTCCTCATACATGTAAATACATAAATAAATGGTAGTCGTTTTTGGAATATATTTTGACGTAGAATTATTAGTGAGAGTACAATGCACTCTCACTAATTCTACGTATTTTCTATCTAAGTGTTCGCCAAGTAAGTTGTTTTTGGGCGTAGTTTATATTTTGGGTGTGAACATTTTTTTCGAATAGTAAAGGACGATACTAGTCAAGAAATTGAAACTGTTCTCGCATGTTTTGAAAGGAATTAACTTCTAAATGAATACTTGTGATATTTTAGTAAAATAAGAGATAGGAGATATAAAAAATTACCACTTGCACGAAAACCATGTGAAATGTAAAGGAGGTATGTAATAATGAATGCTTGTGGTATTTTAGCACCTGCTCTGCCCGTTCATTGAGACTATTTTTGTATGAAATTACTGTTAACTAAATACTTTTAGACATTATTTAGCTGCCAGCATAGATATTCATTTTTTTTTTAAATAATACTCTTAACCCTTTGAGTGCTGACGTCCTTTCTGTTGAAAGCCCGCCACGCTGAGAATTTCGTCAACATTTACAATTATAATTACTTAGAAATCCAATAGAAAGCAGGTATAAAAATTGTAGCCAATCCAAACAAACCCTAGATAACTACCGTTGAGGATTTAGAGTTTTGTAAAGGTATGTTTAGACTCTCTAATATATCTTGCAAAAATATAAAATAAACAAAATAAGTCTATTTAATGAATGTATTTTTCTAAAACTAGTTCCATCTTCTTCATTGTTGTTAAAATGTAATGCTCAAAATCTAAATGCCAAGCCATAATCAAAAATACTCAGCAGTTAGGGATTTCCATCGGAAAATTCTGCTATGGTTATAAATTCAGAAATTTCGATGTAATCCAGTCTTTATAAACATTGACACGGATTACACGACCCATGTTCAATGCTAACTGGAAAGGCTTAGCGGGTAGTATTCTTGTTTATTTGTTTATAGAAAGAGAGAAAAAAGATACGACAGATCTCATCTAAAATATTTAACAAGAAAATATTGTCATTGTTATTTATTTATTTTATTACAATTATTAGTACGTGTTTATTTTTTTTATTGTGATTTATTTTATTAAAATACATATTATATTTTATATTGAAAACCCCTGTCAGCTGCATCTATAGACAAAAATCGGCCAGTTGGTTAATCTTGGAAAAATTAACTACGCCCAAATATAGTAGCTTGCGGTTTACATATACTTGCTAGCGGTTTACACATTATATGGAGAATGGGACATGTACATATGTAGATGCCTTTAGTAAGTCGAATGCCTTTATGTGTTGAAGGCGAATCTCCATCTTCAAAGAGCTGGAAGTTTCAGAGAGATTCTCCACAACATGTTGAAAAAGGATTCTTTTCTACTTTGGCTATATTGCCAGGAAGAACGTGGAGAATTTTGAGAAGTTCGTAGTTACTGGAACACCAGAGAGAAGGATGGTCTCCCACAAGATGGTCAGATCAAACCAAAGAAGTGATGGGATCGTCCTTAAACACAGCATTTACATATGTAACTTGGCACAGAACTGGGAGGAGTGGAGGCGGAACGTCCACCGAATTTCAGATGACAGAAATGACCACGACGCTCAGAATTGAGCGAAACGAAGAAGAAAAAGTCTAGTCTTATTATTATATAATCCAATGATGTACATATGTTCTTATTTGTATATGTATAATGATATGAAAATAGCTCACCTTGTGATCCTTGTGAAGCGGCATGAGAAGACCAAGAGCTTTTATACGACGCATCTGAAAAAGGCAATAGTACAAATTAATAATTTCAAAAGAAAAACTTAATAATTAATAATTTTAATTTGTATTGAATTTTATTCCATTAAATTCAAGGAATAATATTTTTGAAATAGTCTATTGTATGTAGTTGTATTGAAATAAATATGTCTGACAGATGTGTGTTTTATAAGAAATATGTTTATCAAATTTTAGCTTTTCATGAACGTATCTACAAGTTATTTTAAAATCTCATTTATTGGTAAATCAGGTAATAAAATTAAATATTCGAGTTGGTCCAATGTAATTTAATTTGAAATCAAGATCACCCAAAGTCTCATAAAAAATGAATACCTACACAATTAGGTGTATTAGATACATACATATTATTTATTGTTTTTAGTTATTAGTACTCTTTATTACTAGTAAAGCATAGGTACATTTAAAAATTATATATAATAAAATATTTCACATATTTTCCATTGCATTATTACTACATATTACTAGTACCTATGTACATATGTATATAAGAATTTATAAATATATCGATCAGCTGTTGTTGTTATCAGCTGTGAATATCGATTTTTCTATCAGTCATTTTGAGATGATGCAACGTTTTTAAACATTTTAAAAATAGAGTTCAGGTGCTTATGAAGTCAATAAATCATTTTATGTTTTAGGAACAAAATTTTATGGTATACTTGAACATAAAAAAAAAATCACGATTTTCTTTAAAGTAATTGAAATTCAATAAACAATCACTACAAACAAAAATAAATAATAATAATTAGTAAATCAAATGAAAACATACTTATTGATACGTAAGCTTTCATTTACAATGAATACTATCGATTTACATAGCTGTTACTTAATATTAGAAGAATAACCCAAAATAATATGTATTGAAAATATTATCTTTTACATACATAGATTTTTCCGGATAGTTGGAGTCTTATTGGAATATATTCAGAATTGCACCCGGAAAATCTTTTATAAGCTAAAACAGCATTAATATAAAAAAATAAATGTGAATTAAAATAAATTTTCCTAAAAGCACTAAACGTTTCTAATATCTCAACTCATTTTATTTATGTGATTTTACATAAAAAAATTGTATATACATGTACATATATATGTACATGTATATTCGACCTTTTTTGGTAAAAGGGGTAGGATTTTAAGATACTAGAATTATTACACAATATGCATCATGACCATAAAGTTGACTCAATGACATAAATCTTGATTGATTAATCATATAAAATTAGCCGTTTTTTAAATTTTTTCATTGAAAAACACTTCAATTATGCAATTACAGACATTTGAAATGCAAATGTCGGTAGGTTTCTTTTGTGACATTGTAATATTTAGCTATATGCATAGCTACAATACACATATTTATGTATGTATATATAAAGTCAAAAATACATATTTGTGGAAAATTTAGAAAACCCAATAGGAATTTATGTAAGCAGATTCCAATTATGGAAAATATATTTATCGGAAAATCGAAGACACGTGATATAAAATAATATTTGAATATTAAACTTCTATTATTTTGACTAATACTAATTCGTGAACTTTGTATAGTTTAAGTTATATTATGTTAATATTTATGAAAGAAAACTGTTCGAATGGCAAGAAGTACAGTAAATATTTTATAATGAACGATACTTGCGGGAAAACTTCGATTCAGGGATCAGCTTATACTAATAAGCTTATTGATATTTTCACAGAAAATACTACGTGCTAAAATCATACAGAATTGCACGAATTTCCGTTCGAAAATTGAAAAACACAAAATGACACATTTCACAACACTCAAAAAAAGCACCAATCGACAATGCAATTCCGTCGATGATTAAGTCATTAAGTACGTCATCACGACGTTGACGCATAATCGACATTTTGTACATACTAATTACAAAGCACGCACTTTCAAATTAATTTTCATATACGGACTGAACTCAACACAATCGACGATCACCGTATAATACAACCGAATCATTAATATTGGCAACTGACAATCACTGCACTATTTACAAACGATTTCACAACAAGCATTTTTATATTGATTTCAAATATAAAATATAATATGTAGTAAATAATTATCTATATTTAAGTCAAATAATTGACATGTCCGGTAGTCATGTCGAAAAAGAAGAAATAAAGATACGTATGAAACTATGTAGGATGGAGTGCATTTGGACGGATTAATGTTGTTTTTAAATCAAAAATACAACTTTGCCTGATGAAAAAGATTTTCGATCAATGCGTTTTTGCCAGTGATGCAAAACTTGCACATTGAACACCAAGTCCAATGCACTCAAAAAATTACAAGGAGATATACATGTGTAGGAAACGGAATACGTGGGTGAGAAGTATGACAATAGTGGATAGAGATTGAAATGGCAATGGGCAGGCCACGTGGCAAGAATAATGGACGAAAAGTGGACAAAAGAAATACTAGAATGTTATCCGAGATGATGCAAAATGCTAAAAGGAAGATGGGAAGACGAAATAAGGAAAAGTGAGATGTACTAGAGTTGTGCAATATAGAGGCCTTCATCCAACAGTGGATGGTGAACGGTTGTAGATGATGATGATGTATACATGTACATATATGTTTATTGGATTATTAGTCACATTGCGATCGCCCAAAAGGCAATTTTTACCTTAAAAATCGTGAATTCAAAATATTTGGCACTCGAGTTCTTGTTAGTGTGATGGACTTTTCGGCTGCCATATATTCCGTTATAGAGATTTTAGTGACTTTGTGACATACATATGTATATACACCTTCATTCCGGACGGTATTTAAATTCACAAATCACTTTAGATGAGAATTGAGTTTATGTTGCAATTTAGGATACATACATGTATAGAAGTCGATTTACATCGAAGGTTAGGTGTATACATTGGTAAACTGACAACAATGGAAGTTAGTATGAATGTGTGTGTGTGTGTGTGTGTGTGTGTGTGTGTATATATATATTGACCGGCGAATAGCATGGAGAAGTTGGTGAAGGTGCCAGATCTGGTGAGGTAGTCAGCGGAGCTCTTGATGTCCAACATGGCGCTATGTATGGTATGAGTATAGGACTAGCGCACCACAAATGTCCGCATGTTCGTGTCGCGTTCGGTCGCGCGCGCCGATCTACACCACTGTGAAAGCACCTCAGTTTGCACCCCGCGACTAGAAGGGGATGATTTGGGCCGGGGGCGGGCCGAGCCGCGCGTCGGCCAATCGCGGCGAAGGAGACAACGCGCTCGACCAATCGGAAGGCTCCGCCACGCCTCCCCGCATAGCGTTAATCCTTATCGCGGCGCGCGCCACTAAAATAAACATCGTTAGCGGGTAGAGAGCGCGGCGCCTATCGTTTTCGGCACAGATAATGGCGGCCGCTTTTTACCCCCGGCCCTCTCACCCTCCTCCGGTGGTCTCCCGCTACCCTCCTATCCTCCCGCGCCTACCCATCTCTCGTCTGAAAAGTGTACCGCGCTAGCCTCTCGAGTGGCGAGCAGTGGCGGTGCGTGAACCACCGTTGTCCGAGTCCGGCCCGCACTGCTATGTACAACCCTTCCGCATTTCGTTTCGAGTTTGTAGGCCCCGCGCTTTAATGATTATCAAATGTGACACAGTTGAGCTCGTGTGCGGACATTTGATCGCGTGACCATTTCACCGCACACGCCATTTTATCGCAGGACGACTTCATCGCGGCGGCGCCTTTTCGTCACACAAACGTTTCTTCGGGGATCTTTGGGGTTCAACTCAATGGCAAAGAGAAGACATTTATTTCTCGGGAAAAATTTCGTAAAATTATTAACCTTCCAGCGGGCGCGCGGAGTTATTTACTTTGAGCGGGCGCTTGTCGTAAATTTTACGTCATCAAGTTTTCTTCGTGTAAATGGTGTTTTATTTATGTAAATGGTGATTTCTTTATGTAAATGTTAAGGAAATATTATAAGGTTATGATAAAAAATGATAAATGACAATACTTTATAAATATATATTTTACTTTCTAAACAAAAAACCAAAACAACACTCTAAATATGCTAACGTTTCAAAACAAAATATTTTATCGACCTATTCGATAATTAGTCAGGATTATTAATCAGAATCAATATTACCTATTAGTCAGAATTAATATCTTCATCTTTACAATTACTACAAACCAACTCAACTGCAGAATGCTTCTTCCATGTAAAGGACTCAACCATTGATGTATAATACACTAGATCCGCCCTCACGTGTTATACTGGTCTCCCGTTTGGCGCATGAAAAATACATGGCGCATGCACAGTTTCTCTTAGTAGGTAGGTAGGTACCGCTGCGTCGTAGGGAAAAAAACCCAACTTCCCCGCTAGTTAAACCCCCCGCACCCCTCAGTTAGTGAAGACAAGATCTCCGACCAAAATCACACGTCAGGGTCCATCTATGCGTATTATACATCAATGGACTCAACGGAAATTCTCAAATATCGATGACTCACAAAAACTTCTAAGCACAACCGATTCGCCTGCAGTTTCGGGAAACACTGACCTTCGAATAGCTCAAGGTTCGATGCTTATCATTAAGTGGTAAAAGTAGGAGATGTGATAAAGCGCATTTGTCGTAAATTTTACGACAGCGCGCCCACTGGAAGGTTAAGAAGAGGATAGATTCACAATCCTGCTAATTAGGGCTAAAACAAACGTGCTTATGAATCCCCCCCCCCCCTCTTGAGAGTTGTTTGACTCCTCAACTTACTGGTGAACAAATCCTACGGGTCTAGTTCACGGCATCGAAAGTCGAAAGATCGAAAAGCAAAGATCGGAAAGCAAAGATCGAAAATCGAAAGATCTCAAGTCGAAAGATTGAAAAGAATGTATGTATGCATGGTAAAAGGTACTATGTAAATATAATATATATCAGTGGCATGCGGTGAAATTCTCTCTCTTTTTGCCGTGCAGCCTTGCTTAATGTGCACGGGCAGGATACAAGAGGAAAAGCCTTTTCCTCTTGTATCCTACTCGCGCAAATTAAGTAAGACTGTACGATAAAAAGAGAGAGAAATTTTTGTAAAAGTCGGAATTCTCGACAGAGTGGACCCTCTAGGCTTGGTCGACCCGCTCCTTCCTGTCATTGCGAATTCCGGTAAAAGTGGTTATAATTTCGTGGATCCAAATGATACTGATAGATAAATACGCAAAATGTGGAAAATATGTGGATGCGTGTGAAAAGAAAGATGAGGCGTTAATTTGGCACAACGCGTGCCCGTTTTGATTCATATTTAGATGAATTTGTATTGAACCACAAACGAATACTGCTTTCGCTAGTATACATAGGTATCCTAAGCTGTATTCCCGGTTCACTTCGACCGATATATATATATATATATATATATATATATATATATATATATATATATATATATATATATATATATATATATATATATATTATTTTATTTTAAAAATTAATACCACAGTGGCTTAACAGTTAGTTCTAATGCGTCCCTCTAGTTAAATACATATAATACAAATATATAATACAAGTAGATATAACAAAATGAAGAAAAATATATAAAGCTTGTTAGAAATATGTATAATAAAAACAAAAAAAATATTATATCGTGTTACGTAAGTAAAATGTGTTCGACCAACTTAACATGACTAGCATTGTAGAAATCCAAGGAATTTTCGTTTAGTTAAGTAGTCGAACAGCTTTCGAGAGGGACGAGTTCATGAGCATGTTTGTTCTAGCCCTAATGGGAAACAATATCTCACGTTTTCGTAAGACCCTATGATTATCCAGGACCAAAAATTTTAACTTCTCCGGAATAGGAGGGTTGTAAATCACTTTCTTTAATAATTTCATGAAATGCTTCCCAAGAAATAAATCTCTTCACTTTGTCAAGGAGTTGAACCTCAAAGATTCCAAGACAAAGGCACTAGTGAACAGATATATGTATGCAGATAAAATCAAAATGTCTTCACATATAAAAATCTGAGGAATTTTCTTTAGATTTGTTCCAACATCAGGGAGTAATAATCTTGATAGGATGACCATATAGTAGGGACAGACTCGAGCACACTGCGAACGAGTGTACAATATAATAGACGAATTACGGATCACGAATCCAAGGATAATTGTATTATCACCGATATTTCCAATATGGATGTAGAAACTCTAATTATTTTCGAAAATGATTCTCAGATCTGATATAAATAATTCTCTCAAGATACATAGATAATCATGAAATTTGTACGAATACTCAATAGGAGAACGTGAACGAGAGTAAGAAATAACCCAACTAATTATTTTTACTGCTTTATTATCTATCGAAATACTACCAGGCAAGCAATATTTAGAAGAGGATTTAATTTTAATATATATTTTCCAATTTTGGGCAAGATTTTAACCTTCAGCTGTTATTCAACCGATGGGGTCTGTGTTAAAGTGCCACACGAATAGTTGGTTACACCTGGCCTGTGCGCAATTGATACCCCATAAACCGCAATAGTGACCTCACGGTCAGTCAGTTCTAAGTGTCTAGCATTGATTATTGATCGATTCTGTGGTCGGGGTGAGAATTGTGAGCTCCGAATGCGGCCCTTACTAGATACATCGCAGTGACCGCATCGATAAGCGACCACAAACGCGTAATTGAGTACCGCCACGCCACATCACCATAAACCACACCACAGCCGGACCCATAAACCACATCACCCACGAGAAGGTGACTTCCAGGGCAGCTCTCTTACAATTCGGCAACTGGAGATCTAAGAAATTTTCCAAAAAAAAAAAAAAAACTAAAATTATCTATTTATGTACATATTTGCCAGTTGAGGGTTTGTGGGTCCAAATCTCGATGGAAATTGAATCATTCATACCATCGATGATTATGTTTATCGCTGTTAGAATGGTCTGGATGATTATTATTTTTTTTATTTTCCATCTCCTGTCAGAATTTGCTAGTTTTATCTGACAATAATTGTTGAGACGGATCAATACGAAATAGCTGCCACAATATCCAACGCACCAACATTATAATCCTTTTCCACTTTCCATTCTTTCACCTACAAACATACTATTGGCAGACCATTTGGGATAAAAATTTGACTTGAGACAATTTTATTACATGGAAAACAGTAAAAGTGTAAATATTAACCAGCAGCGAGGTCTCTTGTTTGGCATATTATGTTTTCACTAGATGAATAAGTTCTCAAATTGTACCCGATAAAATGTATGTAAAAGGGTGCATGGAAAACTACAAGAGATACAGGTGGATGAAATTAGAAAAATTGAGTCGCTCAAAACAAAGACGAATAGAAACGTGGTGGGGAGTGAAAGGCTGTAGATGCTGATTTTATTTATTTATTTATACTTGGGAAAGGTGGCATACATACAATGTAGTCGATGTACCCAATTTTATATTTTCCCAAGAAGTTATCGAATTGCCCCTGAGCGACATCTATGGTATTAAACTTGTACACATGTGCCTTTGAATATACATTTTGAAATGCACTCAAAGAAGTATGGAACGTTGTACGCTTGGCATAACGAGGAAAGACAGGAAACGGAATTCGTGGATGAGAAGTATCACAAGGGTAGTGGGATGGTGACCGGAAAAATGCACTCGAGATAGTTGCATTCTCGAGATATCCAAACTTTCAAAGATGCTCAAAGAGAACTAACGTAATATAATTCCAGAAAAAAGCTTCAAGGGGTAACTGTATGTTATCCGAGGGTGTTGACCTTTTTTTGTGAAATTCTATTGCGTAAATTCTTTTTGAGCGCCTTTGAAAATTGGAACTTCTTGAAACTGCGCTAGTATTCAGTGCAATTTAGTGCATCTTTCCGGGAACCATAGTGGAAAAGTGAATAGAGTAAAGAGTTTGAAATGGCAATTAAATGATGAAAGGTGGACACAAAAGTGCTAGAATGGTACCCGAGAGAATGCAAAAGGGTAAAAAGAAGACCGCAAAAAAGATGGATAAGAGTTGCGCAAAACATAGACGAGTGGAAGCTTGTTGGAGGGGCCATCATCCAGCAGTGGAAGGTGAATGGCTGTAGATGATGATGATGATGATTCAAATAGTTGTGACATAGTGGGTAAAACGGTTTCAAGGAACCGTTTCAACAATGAAATCAGACAAATCGGCAAACTCTGATAGGAAACGATCGACTTCGAGGCACAAAATCAAAATCTGACCAGCAGCACTGCAGATAATACTCGGAATAAATTATTTTTAATCGAGGTCAACTCACAGGATCGAACCTCTCGCTAGTTAGCATTAATGCAACCACCAAACTATGCTGCTGTAGGCTCTTGATTTGTACAATGTAAAGATTGACGTACATATGTTTATTTCCTATTCAAATCTACAGTTTTCAATATATGTACATATATAGAACCACTAAATTTGATAAAGTAAATTTAAAAAAATAATTTTTTGCTTTTTATTTTAAATTTTAATCCACCTGAGCAATACCAGACGATTCGGCTCAGTCACTACTTACTTAGTGTCTAAGTGGCTTAGTATAGGTATATGAAGATGTGATTTTCGCTTCACACTCGGCATCTCATATATTTATGTATGTACATACATATGTACATTCGACTTGCACGGGCAGAGTGGAGATTTATCCAGCCGATTCGAAGATAAGAGCGATCGATTCGTCTGGAAAATGCAGACATTACGCTCGGGTCTCATAATCGCGGAATATAATTTAATTGCGGCGACAAATTGTAAAAATGGTCGATTTTCGCCCGCAGTGGGTACGTGTTGAGCACAATAAATACGAAACGGTTATTAATGGGGCCCGACCACCATTACGGGGGGCGATAACGCAACACGACATAGGATATGGGAATAACATATTTACCAGCAACATTTCCTAACGCTGTTACGACCGGCGGCGTATTTAAACCGTGTTTAATTATTTTTTCACAGTTATCACGCGACCGCTCTATGTCGTCGCACACGCGTATAAGTATACCCACGTAAGTGACGTAAGATCGCACGCTTTTCCGAAATTTGGCATGCATACGTTCCGAGGAGAACGCTGATTAAATTACCGAACGGAATAATTGCTCGATGTATGTATATGTACATAAATACACTTCGAATAAATCTCTATTAAAAAAATCGACCGTGTATGCTGGGGTTCGTGATTAAGGAATAGGTGTGGGCACCTTTCAAGCGTCGAATTCTACATAGTTGCAGATGAGTGGGGTTGCCACGTATTGTATCACGTTTGGTTCTATTTGCTCTACCATGAGTGGAGAAGTTTTCAGGTCGAAAATTTGCTTTGTCGATATACATACGATAATTTGATTAATAAAATTTGATATGAGGAAAAAAGCAGTTTGGAAAGGATCGGATAAGAACCCCAATTTCGTCAGTCGAAAAAGCGAATTAAGAAGAGGTTAGTAAAAAAATGATCTATGCTTTTTCTTATTTTGATGCTGGGATTGAAATTTTAATGAGAAGTTTAAAAATATATTTTTTTATTTTGACTTTGAGTTGACTTTCTTATTATTATTATTTAGTATTATTATTATTATACGTGTACTAGTGTTGTATCTGATGACATATCATCGCATGGTGTTGGAATATTAAGTTATTAAATAAAAAAAAATTAAGAGAAATGTATCGTCCGTCATGTGTTCGATCCCCACGTGGTCGAATTTTTTTAAAATATCTTTTAAATATATTTTATTTAATATTTAAATTTAATTGTTTAATATGAAAATAAATGGTAAAACCTACCTACCTACCTACATGTGAACAGTATAAATCACCAATAGAAAAATTAATGGCCGCCGCCGAGCTGGCCGCCGATCTCTGGTTATCACTTATTTTAATTTAATGTCCAGAATCTTGGAAAAGCAGAATAAATATATTACAGGCCACCAGTATTTTTAAATATTGTTAAACGTTAAACATTATATTTAATGGTATTTCTCGAAACTAGGAAAGTGGATTTATGACACTTTCAATTATAACGGATCAGATATTAATATTTGTGTACCGACGAATCGTCCCCGGACGAAACGCCGAACGATACAATGTCCCCGACAAAATGATAACGCGACATAATGTCCACCTACAAAATAGTAACGCGACTTAATTATTACGGAAAAAATGATAACGCGATATAATATGAAATTAATATGTTCAAAAACGATTTTTTTAACGAAAAAAGCGTACAACATTTCAAAAAAACGTGCGATGGCAAAGATCTACATATACACGTCCTTTGTCATATTAATAAATGAATATTTAAAAGCCATTTATTTTGAACAACAATCACTGAACTAACCTCATACATTTTCCTTATTTCATCCACCCATTTCACTTGTGGCTTCCGCACTATTTTGGGAACCATTTATAAATATAATACAAGAAATACAAACTAAAAAACTTTGGATGGATATTTTTGCTCTGTTTGTTACTGTGTCGTTAAATATGGATCTTGACCTTCTCAAAACATATATATACATATATATATATATATACAGTGGCGGACTGGGACTGAAATTAGTGCATGCCAGGAGTCAAAGGGGGCCCACCCAGGGTTAAAAAAAATTGTCCACCCCCCCCCCCCCCCATATAACAAAATTTTCTTCTTTCCATCACGCTTAAAATCAAGGGTAAAAAAAAAATTTTCAAAAATGGGAATAAACAAATTTAAGTACAAGAAAAATGGCAAAAGCAAAATAGAACCATAAATTACATTGTATATTTCTTTTTAACCCTTGTCCTAGGTAAATAGAATTCATCATAAAAGAATGCGGCATAAAAGCGGCTTTTACTTTCGGTAGAAAACAATCAGGGACGTCATTTCAGTTTTTTCTTGGGGGGCGCAGGCAAAGATTGGTCAAATAGATTTTTTTTCAAAAAATCTTTTTTATATCGGAATAAAAATGGAAAATATTCTTTGCATACACCTTATTGAGTTATAAAATATGAAAAAATAAGCTTATTTTTAATAAAATAATTATAAAAAAATATTATGAAAAACGTGAAAAAAGCGCCGCAGGCGAAAAATTTTTTCCACAAATCTTCACATGGTCAACAAAAATCGACCATAAAACTGAGTCACTAAAAAACTATCAATTAACTTAATTTCTACCGACTGTCTTTTCACTTTATCTATGTACATACATCCATACATATGTACGTAATAACAATAGATAAAGTTTTGTGATCATGCGAAAATCGGGATTTTGGGGAGGGGGCCCCTATCCTATATTTCTATATACATGGATGTGTCTAGATTACGAATAGATTTTATATTCGGAAACTGTTTAAAATTGTGTATTTAAATCTTACTATATCGTCAAAGTATAATCAAATGTTATTTTGAAAGTATGAAGTAAATTTAAATCGCTGGTTGATGATGAATCGTCCTATCAAAATTGTTTTAAGCAATTCAGTTTATATTATTTACGGAAATTTGTTTATTCCCATTTTTATTTCAGTAGGTAGTTGTTACATATATAGGTATTGGTATACACATAATATTAAGGTTAGAAATGTTAGAAATGTTGAAACAAATGTTGAAACTTACATTTCGAGCCTAATAAAAAAAGTTAACCGATCCTTGGGCTGTTAAAGCAGGTATTAGTTGTTTGTGTATATCGTAAGAAATTGTTTTGTTGAAATAGCCAAACTTTAGGTCCCAAAGTGCAATATCCTATAAATTTTTACACACGTGAAATAGTTAAAAAGTTATTTAATTTTACTGAGGGCCCATATTTTCTAACAGATAGTGGGGCCCACATGCCATCGGGCATGTTCGCTTGTATGGCCAGTCCGCCACTGTATATATATATATATATATATATATATATATATATATATATATATATATATATATATATATATATATATATATATATATATATATATATTTGTAATTTTAGCAAAGCGATTAGCACTTGAAACTGAACGCTAACTGAAAAACACTGGTGAAATCACCCACTAATAAAAACTTGCAAAATTCTTTATTGGAATTTTATGTTTTTGACTAAGAAAGTCGTTTTTAAAACACTTAATAGTTTGGTAAGTATTTCCTGAAAAAAATGACAGGGGGGGGGGCATAGTTACGTAACCTAGTGCCTCTCCCTCTTGGTTTTGCATATATGAATATATTTGTATTCGAATGTAGCATAATACTTAGAAACAGTAAAACATTTATCTCTTATAATAAATTTTTCATCGTTTATTTATATGAGTGCGTGCGTTTTATGAGTTTCCGCTCAGTGCGTACTTGCGTTTGAATCAAAGTGTAGCGAATTAGAATTGAAAGCATCAAATTGTTATTGAATCGCAAAATACTTCTTGTCAATATTTCATTTCATCATATTTCATTGTTACTTGTTACAATTTTAATACTATTTCAAAAATATGCAAATAAATAATTATAAAATATGTTTTGAAATTTGTACGATCGATGAAATCATTGTCATATAATAACATTCTATGTAGAGTCGTTAGCAACCACAATAAATATAATATCTACATTATCTTCGGTTTATTCGTCCTTTGATCGTCTTACGATATATACATACATATGTATGTACATAGGTATAGTCAATTCTATAATGCGGTATATCGGTTCAGTAAAAAATATTGGAAAGAAAAAGCAAAAAAATAAATGAAATTGTAAGAAAATATGATATAAGGTAACATGAAGCTTTCATTATTTTTTCTCTTTTTACGTACCTCACTTACGATTACTATTAAAGAAAAATGTTGCCTCTTATTCGATCGCTTTCATACTTTGCCATATTTTGACCTTTCTTTGGTTTATTTACTGTACTAATATACCACGTTTAAGGCTTCCAATCCCGGGATCACGGAACCGGGTTTTCTGGTTCCATGAATCCCGGTGCTGAAACTTGTCTGAATACCGGGATTACGGAGCTGGCAAAATTTCATTGAAAATATTATTTTTACAAAAATAATAAAGAAAAAACATAAAACTACATTATATAATGAACAATGGTGGGATGAACAATGACAGTCATAGTCCATTTGTTTTCTCTGACCCGTTTTGACACCGGCTTGCCATTCCCACGAAATGCCACATCGGCCTGTATTGTGTCGCAGATTTTGTGCTCAACTGCAATGATAGTTGTAGCATATTTTGACTGATTCGAACTCAGAATCGATCACTGATCACGTTTTCACGTGTGTCTGTGTGAGTGTCTGTTTGTACATATGTCTGTACGTCAGTGTATTTTGGGGATTTTTTGAACACCGTTCGTCCTATCGAACTGAAACTTAGCATCGGTTACTGAAATATTATCGATATGACGTAAATTTTTTTCAAATTTTCAAGTTGACCGGAAATGGTACCTCCCATTATAGGTGTTCTCTTTTTTACTAGCCTCTTTTCAGCTTGCTTTCAATTTTTTCGTCTGACAATATTTTCGGGTTCTTATCCACACTCTTTTGTTTCGATGAATAATTACTAGACGGTACAAACTATTTGCAAAAAACGAATCATTGAATCAAAGTTATGTTTTTTAATTTATTTGATTACATTAAAGGATGTCTTTCATTTAATCTTAGAAATCTAAAAATGGATTTGAACCGAAAATTTAAAGAATGTAGCCAAAATCTCAAAACAAGAACGCCAATATGAGGAGTATTTTTTTCGTGAAACATCGGAAGAGTTTGCAAAATGCAATTGAACGGTGTTGAAATATGAAAATATGCAATTGAACATTTCTTTCTTTTTTTGTTGTAAATTTGATTTCCCGGTGCTAGCACCGTGATACTGGGATCGGAAATTCCTAGCACCGCAATCCCTTCCGGGCTTGGAAGCACTAACCACGTTGTATGAGGTCTATGTATATATTTATGTTTGAGTCATCCTCACTTTATCGAATATTTTGCGAGTCTCACAGTATTCTTTTTTATATTCTTTTAGGGATGTAGAATAAATACCGAAAGTTTAAAAATATCATTTTTATTTAAAAAAAATAAATTGTAAGATATTGCATTTTAATTATAAAAGGAATTACATGAGATAGTGTGAAAAAAGTAACTGTTAACTAATGAGTTGCGTATTTGACGGCAGAAGACGCATTGGATAGCCAGTTGTCATCCCGTCGATCTGACAGACGATTCTGATGAAATTTTAATGATTTCGTTAATGTTTAAATTCCTCAAGCGCTACATCAGCGATATTTGCTCACTTTAATGGGAGAAAACTTCTGTTTGTCGGTAAAATATCAAACTGATTGGAAAACGGGGTTCATTTCACAAATTTTCTAGGCAAAACGTCTATTTAGTGAAACTAATTAAAAAAAAAGCTTGAAAAAAATACTTTGTACTCATTGCAAAACAAAAACGAATACACCAAGACCACTCAAATGTTATATGTATATATAATACACGTATATATGAATTTCTTTGTAAATAAATAGAAATTCATCCAATATATAATATCGAAAAAGACTTTGTAAGGTTTAATGTATGTTTTAAATATATTTAACTATGTAAGGTTTGGGTGGTAGAATCCGTGACGTTAAAGTTAATAAAAAAATAATTCTATATATTCAAATAAATTTAAATAAAATAAAACTATTCAAATAAATTTAATAAAATGTTTACTATTAGATTAGCCATGTTTAAGCTGTTTATATTACAAATACCAAGCGAAGCCGGGCAAAACCACTAGCATTAAAATTATGTCTTTGAAAAAAGTTTTAACATGTAAATCCTCTACAACGTGGATTAACGAAATATAATTGTATGCTATTGAATAATTATTTTTTACATATGCTACTAAAGGACTTAAAGATTAAACTAGTTGACTAAACAATTTGTACTTTAACTCATTAGATTGATTAGTGCAAAGAAGAATATATGAATATATGTATGTTCATTTGTTGATTCGGAACTAATAGTCTGTTAAGTAACAAAAATAAACACACAACATTGACAAGGACAAACATATCAACGTAGGATATCAATAATGTCCCACTGAAACACCTAAGCAGTAAGCACACACTCGGTAATATCATTCAGCATCCCGTACGCGTCTGAACAACGAAACCTCCCCTCACGCACAGAGGGGGTGAATAATGCAAGGGGGCTAGGGGCAAATGTGAAAATCGGAATAATGAATACGAAATGCGCATTAATTACGCGGCTTCTTCTAACTAACAACGGGCCATTGTTTTCCGGGGTGCAAGCTGTCCTTACGACCCCTCGATTGTCGCGTGCATATTTTTTATGCGTTACACTCTCGCGTATTGTATTAAATATACGCGTTGTGCGTGTGTGTGGAGGGGGAGTGGGACAGCGGCAGTGAATGTGTTAACATAGTCTTAGCCGAAGTCCTATCTGCGCTCCGTATCGACCGATGACGCACAATTAGGTACGCGGCGTTATTCGTGTGATCTGTGCGCGTGCGCGTGTGAAACTTCGGCACTTATGGTGTTAGCACTTTGTTCAAAAGGAGGCACCCAAACGGAGGCCGTGTCCTCTTTTACGAAAATAATCTTCATCCCTTTTAAGCACTGTCCTCTTTTATACACCATTTCAATTTGGTCCAATATAAAATATAAAAAATACTTTTTAGAAAATATAAAAAAAAATTCACACTAATTGAACAATTTAAGACTTACATATCTATTGTTTGGTGCACAAATATTGTATGTCTTTTTGAATTGGTATTGAATTTTAAGTTTGTAGATGCTGGAATAATTCAGGGTTTTTTCTTTCAAGCTAATTTATTTGGTATATGTACATATATGTAAATTGAATATATGTAAAACAAACTGAAAATTCGATACAAATTCAAAAATGGACATACAATATCTACGCATCAAGCCATCGATATGTATATTTAAACGGATGGTATTTAAATGGTCAGTATTACATTGGTGAATTATATTGAAACGATTAGAATGAAATATGTATTAAATTTCAAAATGGACAGTATTTTTATCGACTTCGGTCAGTGTAAAAATTAGCCGAGCAAAATTTTTTTTGTTGATATACAAAAATTTTGCCAAACAAAAAAATATTTAAAATGTTTTGTACATTTTAATAACCATCATTTGATTTGACTGACTGACGTATACCGGACCATTCAATAACATACTGACTGTTTTAATATAAAATACTGACCGTTTAATATAAAATACTGACCATTTATTATTTATACTGAAAACTAGCTGCTTTAGGTGCTGACTGGTACATATTATATATGTATATATGTACTGGTCCGTCTTATAAAAATACGGATCATTCATTATACATATGTAAATACTGATCATCTGTATATACATGTGTATTAGTCCAAATAGACGTTTTCTTTTAATAATAAAATATCGGTTTATTTTATATATATAGATAAACACATAGGTACTTCTATGTTTATGTATTTGTATTTTTTCGTGTGGTAACCCTATCAAATCCGATCCTTTCTATAGAAGACTCGAACAGTTTTGATATAAGAAATATAATTAGGCTATTGATGTGAAATTTATCGTTATAAAAAGTGAGCTTTTTTTCAACAAAATTACTTTATACAAAATAGTTTGAACAAACAAAATCATCACATTGAAAAGGTTCAAAGGTCAGATTTTTTCCACACAATCTTTTATAATTGCTTGTACCACTAGGGGTGCACCGCGGGGGTGTTTTTCTCCCCGGAATGAAATAAGCGCGTGTCGTGGTCGGTTACGCTCGACCCGATCCGGAACCGGCACACGCTCCGGGTCCGCCAGACCCGACCCGACCCGACCCGACCCGGCCCGATCCATCAAACGGGGGCTCACCCATAGTGAAAAACACGCGCGGGTGCGATAAAAGCCAACCCTTGGTCAATTCACTCCACGTATCGCTTTTGATGGGGGCGATACTCACAATAAGCTAAGTGTCACACTCTCCAAAAGGTGATTCTCCCACATTTATTCGCGCCATCTAGTCGGTTAATTTTCAATTGTACGATTTGTAGGGTTACCATATGTAGAATATCCAAATTGCATAATATTCATTTTAAATTGTGTTCGTAGAGCGCAAGGGCCAAATTATCAAGGAAGGGTTTTAAAAATAAAAATTATATTTCTTCATAATTGTTCTTGTAGTGTTTTGACTGTTGACCGTTTGTTTAATGGACGATTTTGGAGAGAAATTGATACTTGATTTAAAATGAATGTTAATATTTCTAGCTTTGTGTATTGTATTGCAAGAATAATGTAATGCTATTTTGAAATGTATTCTGAAATTGCATTTACATATACTACAATTTATCCCACATGTGGATATATGTATTATTATTAGTATAGGCCTAAAAAAAGGATTATAGGAGATTTCATTAATGTCTTTTTCGATATAAAATTGGCAAAAACACAATATTAATTCGTTTAATATTATATAAAAATATAATGTATAAAAGATTAAAGTAAAAATGTTAACATATGTTACTGTTATATTTGAAAGTGACATAAGTTCACTTTTCTTAATTTCGAGAAATATTTCGCAAAACATTAAATATAATGTTTTGCGCTTTATTTAAATACACAATATTTAAAAATCGCACTATATTTAAAAATACGTTTATTCTGCTTTTCCAAGATTTTGAACATATCGAATAAAATAAATGATGACAATTTGTAAATTAAGTCAAGCAGAAATAGTGTTTTTATGTCTGAAAATTGGACTTGTCACTTTTAAATATAACGGTTCATTTGTGATAATATAATTCACTGTCATCGTTTTTAAGTATTAAATTCGTTCAAAGCAATGGATTGTATTTAAATTATATGTATACAGGGAGGTTTATTATCAAGATAGCAATACAACGATAACATTTATATATGTATATAATACAAAAGGGATAAAAATAAAAATTGGAAACTTGTATTGTATCACACTCAAGAGTGCGGCACGGGAAGCGTAGATTTGAACCCAGCTGTAATAGACATTTTTTTATATCGTTGTTTATTTGTACGATCTTATTACTTCGACAAGTTTTTTTAAATTTGGTAATTAGCGTTTGCGAAAGCTCTCAAATCTAACCAATATAAACATAAAATATCACCAAAAAAAACTCCAGAGGACTTGCAAATAGACGCGATGGTATAGATTTGCCCTAGTAGTGTTTTTTGCATGTGAAAAGCTCTGTGTATCTATCATTTTCAGTTGATATAAATATTATCATCATTTACAACCGTTCACAATCCACTGTTGGATGAAGGCCTCTCCAACACGCCTTCATTCGTCTTCGTTTTGCACGACTATCAACCATCCCACCCTATATATTCTCTAATTTTATCCACCCATCTTCCTTGCGGCTTTATTTCACTTTTTGTCATACCAGAACTTCTTTTTTCAAACTTTCGTCCATTATTCTAGCTTCGTGAGCCACCCGTTGCCATATCAATCTCTTAATTCTCTCCACTACTATTATATCCACTACTTTTGTTATACATACTTCTCACCCAGGTATTCGGTATCCTATCTCTTCTCATTCTAAAATAAAATATTATATGTAAAAAAATATATATCTTCACACTGTTCACATATTATTTAGGCGTAGTAGACGTGCTATTTTACTCGGCGGAAAAGTAAAGTTTGCTTTAATTACACGGAGGAAATTCGAGGGAAAAGGCGAAACGGACTGAAGGGGCTTTCAGAACAATATAGAGTACAACACAAAAGGGCATCGAGTTTTCAGGATACACGTGAGCTGCACTCAGCTATAATCATTGTGGCACTCGTGCAGTTATGGACCACTTCACCTCTCTTCGATGCACCCTTGCAACCACTTGAAACAATTCACCGCGCGGCCCTTTATTACTGTTACTTTGTTTCTGCCATTCTCACTAAAGCTTGCCAATTTTTATAAACAATGCTGTTCATTCAAATTATTACTTTAACACTACACGTTATTATTTTCGTTGAAATTTGAGACAAAAAACAATACTCTGTATATATAATATGTATGAACATTTCAATCTGTCGAAGGATCACTGCTGTAATTTTAAGATCATGTTGTTGATTGTATTTCACAGTAAAAGTGAGATTTTTGAGAGCATACAGGACGTTTGACCTTGTTTGACGTATACAACGATTGCATTGACATTCACACACGCTAGAAAGAAACAACTTTCGTCACGACTTCCGTAACGGTCAGCACCGAATTGCGCCCAAAGGAGTTAATATGTGTAAACAAAGTATTTTTTAGTTGAGAATTGAGAAATGTTTTATATAATTGACGGCTATAAATAAAGATCGGATAGTCATTTCATGTATAACGATTTAAAATATGTCATTTCAGGGGCCGAGCTAGGCAATCGTTTTATATTTTTCAAGGCATTATTATAATTTATGATTTTTTTTAAATAAGAAGGGATAATATTTCATTGATTGTAATAATAATTTTACTTTTATTTTTTGTTAGTTTTGAGTTCGTGTTTCGTATTTGGAAATATTTAAATTAATAATTTTTTTATTCTTTGTTTGCCGCTATATTTACAATCTGTTTAAATAACATTTCAATGTAAAATATGTAAGTTGTTGATATTATTAATTTATTTATGGAATACGTATGTATATATTTTATATTAATGGAAGCTTATATTTTTTAGACGATAAAATTATGTAATTGCCAACGTCATGTTATGGATAGCAAAGCTTACAGTACTTATTATTAAAGACCTTGCATTGAATTACATATATTGTAATAATATTATAGTTAAATAAGAAATAATTAATAAAAAGTAAAGAAATCATTTTACAATCACCTTACAATGTTCAATACATTGCAAGAATGCGACAGTCGATCCACCATATTGGTCGTCAAACATAGTTGATCCACCATATTGGATCCACTATGGTGCACTAAATTTAGTAAATACTGATTAATCCCCCCAGTCCGGTAAGTAAAAACGTGATTTTTTTGTTGTTCAGTTTAATTGTAGTATCTATTATTAGAGTTAAATATTTTTTATGAGCCGCGAGGATAAAAGTTCTTTTTCTGACTAATAAAAAAATAATAGTCTGTCTAGGATATTTTTAGGTTGACGAGAATATAATTTAATAATTAGCTATATGTATTTCATTTATGTAATTTTCTATCAATAAAACCCTGTCCTTTTTCTTGTTTTTGAACTGGTTCTGCCCCAAAAGGATTCTGCCCTGGTAATAATCTGAGGTCTAGGCTCATAACTAGAGTACGGATAGCCAAGGTGCCGTTTTTTGTTCAATTGTTGTAAATCCTTTGTAAAAAAGGTTCGGCAAACCTTAAACAATGCATTTACAACATTTGAACAAAAAACGGCACCTTGGTTATCCGGGCTCTAGTCATAACTAAGGATAAGGAATAGAAATTGCCTAGTGGCAATTTCTATTCTATTCTATTGTGACCTTTTTTTTTGCTCTCTAACTTTGTAGGTTGACAATAGGAAAACCCTATTTCAAGGAAAATAGCACCTTAGCGCTTATCCTTAGTCATAAGCCAGCATTATAGCTTGGTCGTTAAGCTTCCGAGAGGCGCCGGGTTCGATCCCATGAGCTGACCTCAATTGAAAAATAATAATTTAGTATATCTGTTGTGCTGCTGGTCAGACCTGGATATTTGTGACTCCAGGTTGATCATTTCCTATCAAAGTTTGCCAATTTTCTCTGATTTCATCGTTGAAACGGTTCACGATTAAAAATTGGCTAAAATTCTTCCTACCTACTATGTCACCACTATTAGAGTATGATTAATGTAAAATAAAATTTATGTACAATTCATCTCGTAATTCAGCGACTTGTATAATAAAAAATGCTGTATTGTTTGCAAGGCCTTCCTGGTATAAAATGTAATAATTAAAAAAAAAAATAACATTGTTCACATTAATGTATGATTAAGGCAAAAAATATTAAATTTACCTATGTCAAAAATTATTTCAAATCCACCACTACTTATTGCAATGAAGCTACATTGTTTGATAATAGCTCCCGAAGCTAAAGCTTTGATTTATAAAAAAAAAGTAACTTTATTGTGCTGTAAAATTTTATTGATAATACTCAAACTCGATACGCGGGCATTGTTATAAACAGACATGTATATGTGTGAGAACGGGTCAATTCAGAGATTTCTCCCCCTCCCCCCTTCGTATAGTCTCCTCATTCCCATCCCCCCTAGAACGCAACAGTTCTCATGATCGCTCGAAAGGCCCAATTAAAGCACTTTTGTCAGTGAAATTGCCGGTCATTGTTGCGATTCGGTCGTTGTGCGAAAAAAATGTCGATTAACACGCTCGCGCCCGGTCGCGCGTGCGTGAACACAAAAACGCAAAAATTGAATATTTTAAAGCGGCAATAAATAGAGGTGTATGGCGACCGGCACGCGACAAACCCGACCTATCGAATGTCACGCAAAACAACCGCGACACAAAACGCACCGATTACATCCGTTTTATTGTTGCCGCTATTATTTTATATACGAGTGGATTCTTACATACAAATAAAATCAACATTTGCGATGTTCTCGCACATCGATCGTTGCTTATCTTCGTCTCTTTTGCCGAACATATTTCTTTCAAAGTGAATACCACTTTTTTATTCATGAATTATAACATTCCAAAGCTTTTTTTTAATTTGTTGATTTGTATATGTTGTAATTATGCATTGTGTCATCACATGTGGATGTGTAAGAAATTTACTGATTTAGTTTATAAATTGAAATGTAAGTATATGCATACATTTAGGTATAATATACATATTATATATGTGGGTAGGTACGTGTGGCATTGCAATATCCTATCAGAAATTATTAAATCGTTTCTAGAAATACATCATCAACGTTTCAATATTTAAATGAGTTTTGCTGTACAGAATCGTACCGGAAGTTGCATAAATTCGGATGTATGTATTCACGTTTTCGAACGATTGACATTTTATACAATTATAGATTTCTAAAACCATAAATAACCCAGTAGTGTATATGTAGATACATAAAATTTTGCATTGAGGTTTTATTTATGATTGCATTATACATATATGTATATATTTTTAACTATTTAAAAACATTATACATATATGTAAATATGATAGTGAGCTTGTCGGCTATTTCAATCTATAATTTTCATTTTGAACCATTTAATTCTGTATTTTATTTCACAATAATTTAACTTAGATCCATAGATTTACTTTATTTTTAATTTTCACCTTTCCAAGCAATGCCGGGAAATTCGCCAAATATATGTACATATGTATATATGTATGTACATATCTTTTCAATATTTAACCACCCGAGCAATGCCATGTGAATTCGGCTAGCATTGTATATTATTTATTTATGAAAATAATGGTTAAAATGATTAAAAGTTTATATTGTAATAGTTTCAACCTCAAAAATCGGTAAACCATCTCATGGCAACCATAACTGATCATATACGGGGTTTATAAAGGATATTGAATGTTTTTTATTCAATTTTATTCCATCGCTAGTGTGATGTAGTAGATTTTGAAGAGTAAACGCCATTTTTACAAGGTTTTTCTTAATTTCACTGAGTCATTTAGTCTGACAAACTTCCTACACTCTTCCGATCACTTTGAAACTTTGCCATTTTGCAAAGTTTGGCCGACGATAGAGATATCAATTGGATCCGATAAATCGGTGGTGAAATATAATCATAATAAAAACATTTTAGAATCCAAAAATTTTGGAGACGGTGACATCTCACCCACTGCCAATAGCCAGTAGCCTTGTTTGTTTGACTTTCTACTCCCCATTCGTTTTGTCAGATTGTAATTGTTTAAACAGCTATAACATTTTCACATTATATCTTATAAAATTTATATTATATGCTCTCATTACCTCTCATACATATTTTACTAATAAGTTATACATATAATGAATGTTAAATATTGATAATTCGATATACGTGCTATAGCCAAAACACTAACGGTAACTTTTTGACGTCTCTCCACACGAACCAGTCGATCTTTGTTTTCAAATATCTTATTTTAGCTTGATTTTGGACTGAGACCGTACATTCGGATCTGCAATATTTTACAAACCTCATTTTGTACTATTTTTTCTGGTTTATTTCAATTTAACAGCCTTATTCCATCGATTTGTTTGATAAATAGGCACTTTTATTGTATGTATGATGCATTCAGTATAATATTGGTCATCATCTGAAATAGAGCTTGTTGCAAACGAATCGATCGAATACGGAGACCGAAACTTATCACGATAATCTTTGGTACGTTTCTTGGCTATCGGATGGGAGGACGAGTGGGTGGGAAGACGGGTGGGCGCCGAAGGGGTTGAACAGCGATTTAACCTTTTTAACACGCGACTCACGCCTAGCAAACAGCCGTATCTGTGTTCGAGGAAAAAGCCACTGTACCATGTCTCCGGTATGCCGATTTGTATGGGCGCACGTATGCTAATATTACGCATACTGTACAATACACGTGTATGTATCGCTTTATATGCGAGTATAGCACGTTCGTATACACGTGTATGTTCGTGCCAGATTTGTAGGGGGTAGCGTGACATTGCCGTAAAAGTAAAAGTTTAACCTCTAATAAGGCAAAAGTCGCACGTGTGCGTTGCACGTTATTTATACGCAAGTGCTACTATTTGTATTATTCTTTGAAAATTTTCGATGACTGGTGTGTTTGAAATGAATTTTGGGAGGAAAATAATCTGAAATGGAAAATAAAATACTTGATGAAAAACATTTAAAGTGGCACAATAATGAAGCAAGACTTTTTTGATCAACTTTCATTAGTAAAAATTTTAGTCGAAAAAATGCTGATGACAATTTTGTATGAAATTGTTTCTACAATTATCGTCAGATGAAAACCAAAAAGATCCAACAAAGGCCGATCTTCATAAATATTATTATTAGATTACCAAAACACAATTTGATTTCTATCGACGAGTTTAGTCGAGTTATCTCTATAGCTAAAAATAGCATATATGTATTATGAACATTTATAAGAATTATAAATAGATTTTTGACCTTTTTTTTACTATCATGCTACATGTATATATTACTAGTGTTGGGCCCGTTGATTTCAACGGGTGGTTTCGAAAAGGAATTGAAAATCGAATGAAAATAAAGTTAAAGATGTTGAATCGACTGGTTTCGGAAAGAAATTACGAAGTGATTACGAATTACGTTTTGTGCATCGTCCGGCACCCCGGGGCCTTCGCCCCCAGCGCCGCAGACACCTCCGGTAGGGCTTCCTGAGTTTTAAAAATTGAGTTAGCAACGTTTTGTCCAGATTTTTTTTTCAAGTCAACCTGCGGTCCAGATACATACCCAGATATTTGTGAAAGTTTCATGTTCAATTCAATTGTCTGGGGATGGGAAATCAGAACTATACCCAAAGTTGGGTGGCGGCTCCAAAAAGTTAAGGGCGAAAACACACAGCACATGGTTTTTTTTTTAAATTATAGAACGGCCAGCACGCGTCGTTCAAAATGACCCACTGGAGTGTTTTCGGTAAAATTGTATCCTTGTATTTATCCTTGCTTGACAGTGATCGATAACATATTTGAAGAAATATAGGAGAACTTGTCGACGATCCACGTGTCACATTCCGTGCTGTGTTTTTGCCCTAAGAAACGCAGACATAATGTGTTTTGTGAACACAGTATATGTATGAAAATTAAAATCCATTTAAAATTGAATCAGAAACAGCTTTCGGTCATGTCGGCGACACAGCCTCGGTAGATAAATACATTAACTGTCGATATCCTCGTGGAAAATGCACTTCCCGGGAAATTTTCTTACATCCACATCAAACTGTGTAAATATCCGTCGTACATATGTATAGGTACCTACATATAATCAATGTAAATAGTGCAATGGTGTGGGTTGTGTCTTGGAAGACAGTGTTTGTCGTGGTGTCGGGCAGGCGTCGCTGCCGCCGCCGCGACCGGAAGTGTTACCATGGCGACGCCGGGCGCTCGCATCGATCAGCCGTTGCTGCGGGGGGCGCACGCCGGGGGCGCCGCCTCAGCCTGCGCCCCCGCCTCCGCCCCATCCCTCCAACCAAGATGCCCTCAACAAAGATGCAGAACACAACCTTATCGCTCCATTTTCATTTTCCACCGCCCTCCTAGGCTGCTAGATGGTTTTTCGCCTCGGTTCGTCTTCTCCAAAATTGAACCAAGTCCGGTCGGAAAATCGATATTTTCACTGCCCGCCCTGCCGACCATCGGTCACTTTTGCGCTGCTGGAGTTCATTTTGAATCCAGGTACAATGGTATTCGTATAAGTGAAATTTAAGGAAAAATCATGAATTTTCATCCCGGTACAAATTACACTGTTTGACAAATGACGACTTTTTTTTGGTTCAGAGACTAGATATAACTTTTCTTATAGATCTATGCCCAGTGAATACGAATCTGGTAATAAAAAATGTTGATTGGCTTGATATTCGGAGATATATGTGTTTTTTAAATCGCGCGATTTTTCTATATCTTGGTGTTGTTCGGTCGATGTCTCAAAATATGTTAACTTTCGGTTCTAAATGAATATTGGAATCTATGGGCAGGTATTTTATCTTTCATTTGTAGTACTTTTCAGCTTTCAAATATCTCTAAATAGTCGTCCAGTTAAAATCAAAAGTCAAAATTACGTATTTTCACCTGGGATTTTTTTCCTCTGTTAATACTATTTTATATCGAGTATTTTCTATTGAAACATGTTTATTGGGATAATTTTCTGGCCACACTATTTTTTGTTTTCGTTTAAAAGGGTTAACTAGAAGTGTGCTGAATTTTAAATCGGTAAAATTGCGAGCTAAAAAGTCGTACTAGTATTTACTCGTATTTACACGAATCTGAATTGAATTAATAGGGATAATATATTAAATTGTCTTTATATGAGAATTAAATAAAATTCCACTTAGAAAAATCAAATTTCGACTATTCTTGTGGATTAATAACAAAAATTCGTTTATTTTTTCGAGGTCAGCAGGTTATCAATTTTAAGTTCATATGTAATATCAACAAAAAAATGCATACGTTACTAGCTGAACCCAAATGCCACAATAACGCATGCAATTTCCGTTCCTGTTCCCGCTCCTGTTCTCGTTCCCGTTGACGCAGGCGAAGAAATTGACTTGACTTGACAAAAAAAAACAATTTAATTATTCAATTGTTTGTTTATTTTACCCCAACAACGTAGGTTGTGAACTGATTTGAAATTATTTTCCATGCAATGCCATGCATTCCCGATTTTGCGGGATTTTTTCAACAGAAACCATAGCGGAAATGCACACATTAACTTTAGTGTGTCATCGCAATCGGTTGTATGGTATTGGAACGCATACGTACCTTGCCGTAAAATCGCGCCGTACGTTGCTTGATTTAACTTTCCTGCACAAAGAAATTAATAACGAAATTGATAGTACTGACATCCTAAATCATATATCGCTTTCTATACCCTTTAGATACCCTAGATACCCCTTAACTAAAACCTTCCATATCCCTGTCTGTAACACTAATCTCGGATTAAATGCACCTATTGCAAGATTATGTAGAACCTATAATGAAGTAAACTCTGAACGATGTAATATAGATATTTTCAATGATTCCATTATGATGTTTAGGAAGAAATTATTATTGTAATCGACAAATATGTCTTAATTGTTCTACTGTATTCTAGATTAATTGTTTAACATTTTAAAAATAAATATGTAATATGCTTAAGTAATGTTGTGCACACTTATAATTGATGTATTTACCAGTATCATAAATATGTAAAGATTGTGTTATGTATGTATGTACATTGTTGGTGAGCCAAATAAAAAAAAAATAATAATCATCAGGTCTGGCCCAAAGTACATATATGATGAACCTGGGCAGATTGGTTTTCAGCGCCCCCCCCCCCCTATAGTTTTTTTAAAATAATTAAATTTTTAGAAGAAAAATAATAAAGGCGTCTCGTGGGACCCTTTGACTATGGTGTCCCTAGGCAGGTGCCTAGTCTGCTGTACCTTTGAGCCGGCCCTGCGTATAAAATATTTCCAACTAACGGAAAGTTATTTTGGGATTGTAGTAATTTTAGATGAGAAAAAATGGGCGGCCTTAATTTTGGATTATTTGGTGGTTTGTATCGGAGGCATCATCATAAATTACAGGAGTGTGTGATTTTTTCCAATAAATCGTTGTACTAAAGAAGAACTTTGTATTAAAAATGTAATAAGGAATTTATATAATGATGATTTTCATTTTTTTTATATATTTATTTGAATCGACCAATAATTCAAATAATGAATTAATTTATTTATCATAAATATTTTCATATACATACGTAATATGAAAGTATGAAAGGATGTTGGTTCACTATTTATGTTTGGTGACTCGTTAATTTACTCGATCGAGTGGTATACGGTAGCTGAAAAGAGAAGTTTCACAGTGGTGCACGAGACGGCGATTCTCTCAAACCAGCTTTAGATATTTTCCAACAAAGCAAGTTTACCTATTCTGAAATGCTAGTGGAAAACTGATTGTCATAAAAGCTTTTCCTATATAATATCACGGGATGGTATAATACAAATTTGCAATTTATCGCGTAAGTAGCGCCACCAGATATCCACAAATAAACTTCTAAGCCTAAATGGATTATATATGTAACTATCAGTTTCTCTCCACAAATGAATAGATAGGTACATATTATAATGTATAAATCTATTTTTGGGTACTTGTATTTTATATAAAATATATGTATCTCTATAACAATATACAAAAATAACAATAAAAGTCTTGAGAAATTCAAAAAATCTTTTGAAAATTTCGAATTTACGAAATTTATTCCAAAATTGATACTCCGAATTTGATACTATATTCGATTTAAAAGTAACAGCCAATTAATGGTTCAAGGTTTTTTTTTTTTGATACTGTAGTCGATCCGGTTACCGTGAGACTGTCGCATTCGTGCAATTCGTTGTAGCATTGTAAGGATGTAAAATAATTTCCTTATTTTTTTTTAAATTATTTCTTATTTTAATATATAATATTATTACAATATAATTCAATGCAAGATCTTAAATCATGTTAATGTAAGCCTTGCTATCCATAACATGATGTTGACAATTAATTTTACCGGCTAAAAAATATAAATTTCCATTAATATGAAATATATAGGTAATCCATAAATAAACTAAAAATATCAACAGCTTACGTATTTTATATTAAAATTTTATCATTGTGAATATTTCAACAAACGAAACACGAACTCAAAAAATAAAACTAACAAAAACTAACAAAAAATAAAAGTCAAATTCTACCGACTGTTATACGCACAAACAATGTTGTATTTCTTGAAACTGAAACGAAATGTAATTGGCTATCGCAAGTTGAGCTTTGCTTTTTGATAATTTAATTAAAATTCGCAGCTTTTTAACGATGGTGCGAAAAAGTAAAGAGAGGGGGGCATTTATGGCTTGGAAGGCGTTCGCTTCAGGGCGGGGTCGAGTTTATTTTAATTAGATTCCTCGTCTTAATTGAGTGTTGCGATGGAAAGACGGCCGTACGCGGACATTGTTTTCTTGTAAGGGGTGTCAGGGAGCTTGGTTTGAGGGGTGGTGGCAGGGGGGAGGGGGCGAGTTTGGCGTCAGATACGGCTGAAATAATAATTAAATTGCTCCCTGGAAGGGGGCGGCCGCACGCCCCTGCCCTTCGGCAGCTCTAAGCTCATTTCCGCCGCGCCGCCTGCGTTATATTAATTTTAAATTAAAGTCGGCTAACACACGCCCGCGAGCACCAGACGTTTTCGCCGTACTATAATCCAGGGGTAGACAAACTTTTACAAATTCATCAATGCCGAGATGATGTCTGACTGCTTTGTGGTTGATCTTTGATGTGAAATATCGTGTCAAAATGTTCAAAACGGAAGCCTAAGATACGCGTTTGTTGACTAAAGGATTTTTTTTAGGTTGTACTAGTCTTACTACATTGGGTGGTAGGAGGGGGAATTAATTTAAAATTACTACTATTATATGAACTGTTATATTTGAAAGTGCCCGAAGTCCAATTTTCAGCTCTAAAAACTGTATTTCTGTTTGACTTAATTCACAAATTGCTATCACTTATTTTATTTATTTATTTGAAGTTTGGACCATTGTAGTATTACAGGAATTTCTAATGCGCCACATTGGTCAAAAATATAACAGAAAAGAAAAGAAACAAAATAATAACTATAGAAATTAGACATGAAAAAACAAAACATATATGTATAGTTACATATACACAAACAACACATTTAACATAATCATAAAAAATAATAAGCTACAAAATAGCGGATAGTAATAATAAAATTATATAAAACAATGAAGGGAATGTCTTATAAAAATAAAAAATAGAGAAAGAAATATAAATATATACATATGTACATATATATATATATATATATATATATATATATATATATATATATATATATATATATATATTTTTTTTTTTTTTTTTTTTAATTCCATGTGTCCAGAATCTCGGAAAAGCAGTATAAAAGTATTTTTAAATATTGTTAAACGCAAAACATTATACTTAATGTTTTGCGAAATATTTCTCGAAATGAAGAAAAATGGAATTATTCTATTTTCAAATATAACGGCTCATATCATCACACAAACCTCAAATGCTTTTTTTGTCCTTCTATTAAAAAAATCCTATTCTGTCATATACATTGATGTATAATACACTAGATCCGCCCTCACGCTTTATACTAGTCTCCCTTTTGGCTCATGCAAAACACATGGCGCATGCACAGTTTCACTCAGTAGGTAGGTAGGTACCGCTGCGTCGTTGGGAAAAAAACCTTTTTTTTACCAACTTCCCCGCTAGTTTAACCCCCCGCACCCCTCAGTTAGTGAAGACAAGATCTCCGACCAAAATCACACGTCAGGGCCCATCTATGTGTATTATATATCAATATACTTAAACGGGTTCAAAGATCATTTAAGAACTTATACAAAAACCTTTTGATTACATAAAAGCTCTGACTTTAGGGGGATAGCTACTTTCAAATCATCATCATCATCATTTACAGCCATTCGCCATCCACTGCTGGATGAAGGCCTCTCCAACACGCTTCCACTCGTCTCTGTTTTGCGCAACACTCATCCATCTCATTCCGCACATTTTCCTAATTTCGTTCACCCATCTTCCTTGCGGTCTTCCTTTTACTCTTTTGCCTTCTCTCGGGTACCATTCAAGCACTTCTTTTGTCCACCTTTCGTCCATCCTCCTAGCTACGTGACCCGCCCATTGCCATTTCAATCTCTTCACTCTATCCACTATGTCCACTACCCTTGTCATATTTCTCACCCACGTGTTCCGCTTCCTGTCTTTCCTCGTTATGCCAAGCATACAGCGTTCCATACTTCTTTGAGTGCATTGGATTTTATTTTGCATCTTGGCGTTCAGTGTCCAAGTTTCACATCCATACGTCATCACTGGCAAAACGCATTGATCAAAGATCCTTTTCTTCAGGCAGAGTGGCATTTTTGATTTAAAAACAGCATTCATCCGTCCAAATGCACTCCACCCCAATTTCATACGTCTCTTTATCTCTTCATTTTTACTACCAGACATGTCAATTATTTGACCTAAATATAAATAATTATTTACTACTTCTACTGGTTTATCATCTAAGGGGATGCTATCAGGCATGCAATAACTATTGAACATTAGTTTAGTCTTATCTACGTTAATTTTTAATCCTACTTTTCTACTTTCCCTGTCCAGCTGTGTTAGTCTGATAAGTAGGTCAGCTGAATCACGAGCTACTAAAACTATATCGTCTGCGAACCGAAGGTGACTCAAAAAGCGACCATTGATGCTTACTCCGGCTGTATCCCAATCCAATTTCCTGAAAACTCCCTCAAGCACCGCATTGAATAACTTGGGCGAGATTGTATCTCCTTGTCTTACTCCTTTTCCTATGCTAAATCTATCTGTACCTGAAAAAATTTTAACTGAAGCTGTGGCATTCTTATATATTGTAGCTAACAGTCCCACATAGGGTTCCGGCACTCCCTGTGTTTTTAGAGCGTTAAGTACTGCATTATGACTAACTGTATCGAAGGCTTTCTCATAATCGACGAAACCTAGGCACAGTGGCCGTTGGTATTCGTTGGCGCGCTCGATTAGTTCGCCAACTACTTGGAGGTGGTCCATTGTGCTGAAATTTGCCCTAAACCCTGCCTGCTCTATAGGTTGGTTCTCGTCGAGGATATTCTTCAGCCTTTCTGTAATAACCTTCGTGAAGAGCTTGTAGACCGCTGAAAGTAGACTAATGGGTCGGTAGTTCTTGATATCGCTTTTGTCGCCTTTTTTGTGTATTAAAATGATAGTTGCGTTATTCCATCCTTCTGGTATAGCTTGGTTCTGGATGCATTTGCTGAAAAGCCTAGCTAAGATATTAATTAGGGGGGGGCCGCCACATTTTAGTAAGTCGATGGGAATATTATCTTCCCCTGGGGTTTTACCATTCTTTGCAGTTTTTAGCGCGGCCTCTACTTCGCTAGGCAATACTGCAGGAACCCTTTGGCCGTGTGTCGATTCCAGAGTGGGGAATTGGCCGTTGTCGTTCTCGTATAGTTTTGCATAGAACGTGTAAACTCTGTCTATGATTTCTTCTCTATTCCTAATTATTACTCCGCTCTCTGATCTGATTGCGATCATTTGGTTTTTGCCTAAGAAAAGATCCTGTTTGCACTTTTTCAGGCTACGGTTATTCTTAATGGTATTTTCTATTAGCTTGCTGTTAAAATCCCTGACATCCCTGACTATTCTCTTCTTAATTTCCTTATTTACTAGATTGTATTCTTGCTTATTATTATCCCTATCTAAATTCCTTTTATGCTTAATTAGGTTTTTTGTTTCCGCTGAAATTTTGCTTAATTTAATCTGTTTCCTGAAACCACCTAATTTCTTACCTGTTGAGGTTAGAACCGAACTAATTACAGTGTTCAATTCCTCGATGTCTGCTTCTGGGTTTAATTTCCCGTATCGATTTCCAAGTTCGAGTTCGAATTCCTTTTTCCTAGACCTTAGTTGAGCGAAATCTGGAGAGTTACTGCATCCTTTTATTAATTTCCTACGTTCGCAATTTATATTAATGGCCATCTTGGCACGGACTAATCTGTGATCGCTGCCTATATCTACTTTACTTAAAACACTAACGTCTTTAACGGAGTGCAGGGCATTTGTTAGGATGAAATCGATCTCGTTTCTGTCTCCTTTAGGACTCTCCCAAGTCCACTTATTGTTGGTGTTTTTCCTGAAAAATGAATTAGTGATGAAGAGCCTGTTGTGTTCTGCGAATTCTATGAGGCGATCGCCTCTGTCGTTTCTTTGGCCGGTACCAAAATTGCCTACTGCTCTTTCTGTGTTTGCCTTTTGTCCTATTTTTGCGTTAAAGTCGCCCATGATTATTTTAAAGTGGTGGCGGCTATTATCGTATGCGCCCTGTAGTTTTTCGTAGAAGTCTTCTATTTCCTCGTCTGGGTGGCTAGATGTGGGGGCGTACACTTGGAAGATTTGACAAGTGTACCTGCTCGAGATTCTTAATACTACATAGCATATACGTTCCGATATGTCGTTTATTTCTATAATATTTCTTTCTATTCTCTTATTGATAAGAAACCCTACTCCTCCTATTCTACCATTTGGTAGCCCTCTCCAGTAGAGACAGTTACCACTTTTTAGGATTATTTGGTTTTCCTGTTTTCGTCTTACTTCGCTAAGTCCTACTAAATCCCATTTGATACTTTCTAGTTCATTCTCTAATGCAAGCACACTTCCTTCACTCGATAACGTTCTTACATTGTACGTGGCTAAATACAGGTTTCTATTAGCTAAGCTATCATCCATCGTCACTCTTACCTTGTTGGAGGTTTGGATATTATTTTTCTCGCATTTATCCAAGATGTGTTGAGAAAAAGGCGGTACTTGAGAGAGATTTCCATTCAAGGAGTGAGTTCTTACCGCCATAAACTCTTCTCTGTGGTCAGCTTTGACATATAGTCATCCTAGGTATCACTTGGATCACTTATGAGTTATTACATGCCATTTAACAGGGTTACTTTGTAAGTGAAAGTAGTTAGTTATGATAATAATAGATTAGCAATTGTTATACTACTTTTTTACAGATCTTTATCGTGAGACGCCTCTTTGGAGACAACGGATTTATATATGTGAGTGCGGTTTGCAATTTAATATTTTAATAATAACTTTAGTAAAGTATATAAAATTACACGAATTACTTTAATATAATTTAAATATGAAAAAGAACTGATAGACAGTTGGGAAACACCGTTTCTGTTTGCTATTATTCTATTAAGTAAAGTTCGTTAAAGATTTTTGGCTGGAAGCAATTATGTGGAAGATTTATTGCTTCTGTGGGACCGACTTGGCTGGCGAAGGACCCTTTTTTTGTATTCAGGTAGGGAGATGTATCTCGTTTGACACCGATTTGACACAAAAATTAGCACAAAATTTTTCGAAATAACTGATATAAAACCGCTTTTTACGACCGATTTGCTGTTTATTTTTACACTTAAATTATACTAGGATGCAATTAGTAAAATAAGTGATTAGATGGTTAAGTTAAATTTCGTGCAATAGCCGGGTTTAAGCGAGTAATAGCGGGAGGAACGCAGAAGCACGTCCTCCTCACATGACACGAAAGACCGAACTCTACTTTCAAATATGTAGCCTTAAATACGAAGCTGTGTGCACCAGTGCGCTTATGGCGATGTGGTTAACTCAAAATCTAGTATTTTTGTGCCAAAATTTTATGTTAGAACCAATTATTAGATGTTTGTTCTATTGATTGTTATTTTTTATTACTTTATAATACGTATAATTAATTATCTAGCGAATTTTAAAAGTCAAAAATATACTTTTTTTTTTACACATTTTTTATTCAGTGGATCGGAGTTAATTAAGATTGATTAGTCTCCGACCCGGTAAGTAAAAAAACGTATTTTTTGTTGCTCAGTATTATTAGTAGGTATATTATTATGATAAAATTGTATTAAATGAAATATTTTGTATTTATTGTTTTTTCGGACTCGCCTTTTTTATTGTGGGGTGGGAAGGAATTTAACGTTAATTGAATAGGCATTTTTAAATGGTATATCACAGAATATTTTTTTTAAATATTCTTTAATACAAATGGGGACTAGGTGGGGGGGGGGGGGGATTTCTTAAAGACATTTTATGAACATAGATATTATTATTATTAGATATTATTTTTTATAGCATATTATTAAGATTAAATTGTATGAAACATTATATGTTCCATATTTAATTTTTTTCACAACAATGACGTGTGCTGCAGGTGATTATTAAATCTCATTAGATATAAACGTAAGAGTGTAAAAGTCTAAGATTCATGGAAGTTTAATCTTACTTTATTGGGATGAGATTACTTAAAAAACATTAAATGGATTAATAATATACATATTTCTGACATCCGATTTGATATTTTCTTTGAAATAAATAAACATAGGTATATATTTATAAATATTAATATACATTTGATATATCATTTATGGTGGTGTATCAAAAACAGCAAAACTTTAATAATATCTAAAATCAATTATCCTATGTATGTACGTTTAATATGGTAATCTGTTTATTAAAATCTTAAGAAATGTAAGAAAACGTCATCTTCCTCACGTTTTTTGTTTTAATAAGGTACCAATGAACCATTTAAAAACATGTTTTTTTAAGTTTTCCCATTAAGAAAATGACAAACCCCTCCTTTTTGAAATTTCTTAGAAAATTGCTATAACTATACTCATATTTTTACCCTACGTACAAACATGAAAAATTACAAAATTAAACTTTGTTTGAAGATGGCTCGTACACCAATGGTTTGGTCGTCCCTGATATACGTACACATACACACACACATTCAATTCATGTCCAATTCTATTAAGAGAAAAATCCCCTTTCAGAAAATTCAAATATTCCATTCATTCTTTGTCTTTTAAATGTCGCGTACAATATGCAAGGTGTTCGGAATCAAAGTGGACCAAGTCAAGTGTAATATTCTAATTTCAAGACCACCTCGTTTATGAATGTGTTTCATATTCGCTATATCTTAGGCGAACCAATATGATGATAGATGATGACATAGCGGAATTACATATTTTACAGAAAGTTTTTTTGGATTGCGTGAAATATCAGTAATTACCCTGAACGCTTCCATTTCCTCCTCTCTAGAAGGTAACCATAAATCATCGAAGAAAAACCATTCCTAAGACGCTTAATCATATGACAGAGCAAAATGATTGTCATGGTGAAGCACTTTCACGTAAAATGGTGACATTGAAAGTGACCTACCTTACTTAAGATGAAAAAATATCAACATTTTTAAGTATAATTTTTTTTTAGAATAGTTTGATTAGGAATCAATATACATATGTTTGTTAAATTGTTCTTTATAAAATACCACAACTTTCAACTTAGATCCGAAAAATTTGACGTACTATTTCACGGTACTATAACTTGGTCGTTGACGAGCTTTGGACTTTATAACTTTATATAAGTTTTTTCAACCTTATACCTACATATAAAGAAATCAGCTTTATAAATATGAGTGTTTGCTTAATATAAAGGTATAAAGAAAATAAAAAAATATTGAATACTTAGAATGTATAAAAAAATATAGAATATTGAATACTTATGTAGATTTTAAACGGTTTTTGAAACAGATCGGACCCCAGGGTCAAGGGTCTTCCATATCAAATTTTCTAAAAATGCTTTAAATTTTTCCTCTTAATTCCAACGATGCCAGAGCAATTCCAGGTGATTTAGAAATGTAATATAAATACTCTTTACAAACAATTTCATAATATTTTGCGTATCTATAAGATGAATAGTTAATAATAATAAAATATTCATCTTATAGATATGATGATTTTCAATTCAATAATTTCAATTATTTTGTAGTCAATTTTTAAAGTAATTTAGTTTAAGGAAAAATTGAATGAAACATTACTATGAAATTTTTTTTAAATATGAATGATATAATTTAAATGAAACAACAACATCTTACAAGTGTCGTTTAATGTTTATAATATTTCAAGTATAAATTGGAAAACGTTTGTGATAAGAGAAAACTTTTTAAAATTGGGACAATATATTATATTCAATATAAACTCGGTTGACGTTGGTCCATTCTTGTACGTGGAAAATACATATAGTTTATATTTTATTTTTGTAATCGGGAAATGTGTGTGTGAGTGTGTACTGAGTGCCGTCGGAAAAACACGAGCTTATGAATTTTTCGATATTACTGAAGAAGCTGAATCAAATATTTATATTAAATGTAATATTTGTCTGAGCTCGGGATTGCCGTTTATTATTTTTCCAGGAGAGATTTTTCCGCTCAATATCAATCATCTCGCGGCGCAGAGTATCGGAGAGGGTGTGAATGTTGCCCTATCTATGGTTTATGGCGTACTTGTCCTTTTTTATCCTCCGGATATTGGATTTATAAAAATAAATCTCTTCATTGAAAATAAGAAAACTTTTGAATCGGAGATCTGCAGCAGCAGTGCTTACGAATGGGCATGTTTCGAAACAAGCAATATTATTCACAAATTCATGTACATATGTACATATGTATATATAATTAAATATTACTAAAGTAAATTTATTCCAAAAATCCTGTACGTATTAAGCAGCTTTAAAACAATAACATGCAATATCATTGAAATCAGTTCTATAAAACATGGCAACAAGTGATCGGCACCAATATATGACTTTTTCATGATACATTTCGCTTCGATTGAATCGAATCTGTGCTTAAAATTCGTTGTTTAAAATAACCAAAAGATTTTTATGAATACTGGCAACTTTCATTTTGATGCTTTTTAACAGATCATTTATAAAAATTATATTAAAAAAATATATTTATGTAAATCTACTGGCCATTCCAAATATTTTCATAACAACAATATGTTTATATTTTTACGTAAAAATATATGTAACAAACCAATCCTGAATAATACATTATTCACTTATTAAGAAACCCTCGAAACTGTAGAAAAAATTACAAGGCTACAATATTGAAGACTGACTACAAATCACCAGAAGTGTTATTGTTACAAAGCGTCAAGAATTTATCCAGAATTTCAATGCTAGGGTTTATTAAGGGGTTTAAAGCGATTTTAAAGACCTTCACAGTTAGACATAATTCTAGAGTAACCATAAATTAGAGCTTATTTATATAATATATTTTATTTTTATTTAAAACACTTGGGAGGGGTGGCATAGCCGATAAAACCAAAAGATTTGTCAATTTGTAATAATACAAAGATTCAAGATAATACATATATAAAAAAAATACATTAGAACGAACCGATAAAAAGAACTACAAAAACCCATTATTTTTTAAGTATATTTTTTAGTACATTTTTAATGAGGTTCAAACTTATACGTATGTATGTATTTATGTAGCAGTTAAATATGTAGATGCCCTGACATGTTAGATGCATTCGAAATGTGATGTTGGAGGCGGATGCTGTCCACTCCATGGAACTTAAGATGCACGAGCATCTTCATTCTGAAAGAGTTGTCAGTTTCAGATAGACTCTCTACAACATGAAGAAAAAATTCATTCCTACTGTGGCCATACTGTTTGGAGATATCTGGAGAGTCTAGACTAGAATTTGGTCACTAGAACACCAGAAGGAAGGGTGGCGAGAGGACAGTCTCCCAAAAGATGGTCAGATCAAATGAAAGAACTCACGAGATCGTTTCTAAATGTTGCTTTCAACTTGATACAGGACCGGGAAGAGTGGGAACAGATCGGCCACGGGATCCCAGATGATAGATATGACCGCGACGCCAAAAGAAGAAGAATCGTCGTATTTTTATTTTCTAGCTTCTTCTTACTTCGCTTTCGATTTTTACGTCTGATTTCGTCTGACGAAATTTGGGTTCTTATCCGATCGTTTTAAAACTTTGCCATTTTGCTCGGTATGGTCAACAATATATGTGGAAATCAAGTCCGCCACTACGATGGTGAAAAATAATCGTAATAGACACGTTTGAAAATACTCTATTATCTTTCTCGGTGACGTTCATTGTCCACATTGCCGGATTTATCCGCACTATTCCCTTTTCACTAGTTTTTTCCCTTTTCGCCACCCTCTCGCTATGTCAGATTTTAATTGTTTAAATGCCTATAACATTTTCTTTTTTCCCTTTATCTATATATGTATATATAAAATTGAATGTCTGTTTGTCTGTCTGTCTGTCTCGTATAGGCTCCTAAACCACTCAACCGATTACGGTGGAACTTTCAGGATTTGTTGTGTGCATGTTCGAGAAGCTTGCTGTGGTAAAAAACATCTTAATAATAATATTCGAAATAACGATTTTACCGACGCGAAAGTATGAAGCGTCATTATGTAGTCAAGGAAAATTTGTTTGTTGGTAACCGTGTTACCAGTTGGCTTATGACGACACGGCGTTGAAGAGACTTTACTCCACGGGGTTGAGCTCCAATCATCACTTGAAACGGGAACGGGAATTGCATGCCTTATTCTGGCATTGCAACGCATGCCGGGTTCAGCTAGTCTATATTTATAAAATTGAATGTCTTTGTGTGTGTGTGTGTGTGTGTCTCGTATAGGCTCCTAAACCACTGAACCGATTACGATGGAACATTCAGGATTTGTTGTATGCATGTCTGGGAAGATAACTGTGAAGAAAAAACGGGAAAAACCTCTTAATAATAATATTTGTAATTACGTTTTTACTGACGCGACAGTAAAGCTAACCCACTTTCAACGCATCACGCCGCGAGGGTGACAATAATCGCGCCATGCCTACCTCGCACTCGAATGTACTGACCATTCAGGGCTGTACCCGGGGATGGCCCACGTCAACAAATATATCTGGGTCTATCTCACGGGACCGAAAGTGAAAAGGTCGAAAAAGCAAATATCCGAATGCAATGATCGAAAATCGAAAGATTTTATGTCGAAAGATCAAAAAAAAAAAAGGGTGCATGGTAAACGGTACTTTGTATATATAATATATATCAGTGGCATGCGATGAAATTATCTCTCTTTTTGTCATACAGCCTTGTTTAATGTGCGCTCGAGGGATACGGGAGGAAAAGCCTGTTCCTTTTGTTCCTGTTGTATCCTGCTCGCGCAAATTAAGTGAGGATGTACGACGAGGGGAGAGAGAGTTTTACCGCACGCCACTGATATATAGTATACTAACCGTATTTCATATAAATAAACGAATATTATAAGCCGACTGAAATTTCGATTCATTCAATGCTGAAGATCTCCGAATCGCATGGTCTCCAAATCCGGATCGAAGGATGTGATGGATAGAACTAGTGAAGAGGATTAAAGGATAACCTGTGTAGATGTGATGCGACCACTTTGTCGGTGTTTTAGGTCGGAAGCTGGGGGCCCCCGTCTCCGTCGGGGCGCATCCGCCGGGGGCGTATTCCCCGCCGACGCCTAATTGTCTCCGCTTCCACTTATTCCGACGCCCAGCGCCGGCCCTTCCGCCGCCCCTGGACCCTTGTCACACCCCCCCGCCGCCCCCAACTCCCACCTACCTATGTTCCTTTTTTTAAACATCCACATGCCTAATTTTTCGAGTCTTTATGTGTGTGTCTGACAGATCTGTCTTCCTTCAATTCTTCGAGTGCATACCTTAGAAATTTTTAAATCGGTCTTAATTAGTAAACATTCATTGTTTTTTGGCTGTCCCTTTAGCTGCTACGATATTTTTTCAAAATCCTAGCGAGAAATGCTAACATTTCTAAAAAAATGTATTAGTAATTGATCATGTGTACTTCATTGGACGAGCGCGCCATACTTGATTGTACATTTTATTTGTATATATATTTGTAGTATATAAGTCAATCCTAAAGCCAGTCTGGACATATGGTATCCAACTATGGGGAACGAGTAGTAACTCTAACGTGGAAATCCTACAACGATTCCAAAATAAAGCCCTTCGAATTATAACAAATGCCCCATGGTTTGCGAGAAACACTGAAATTTATCAACATGTACCATCAATCAAAACGGAAATAGAAAGTTATACAAAAAACTACAAGCGTAGACTCGAAACCCACTCAAACGAGCTGGCAAAAGCTCTTATAAAGTCTAGTGCAAAAGACACTAGACTAAAGCGCCGCAGAGTGCTCGAGTAATGGATAAAAAGCTGGCAATTAATGAATTGCCAAATCATCTGAAAAATAAATTGTGATAAAATTTGCTTATGACCGACGGGTCGATTGCAAATATCTTAAATAAAAAAAAAATTATATGAAACGAGTGTTTGCTTTCGCTTTCTATTTTTTTATTACTAGCCTCTTCTTAGCTCGCTTTCGAATTTTTCGTCTGACATTTTTTGGGTTATAATTCCGATCGTTTTCAAACTTTGCGATTTTGGTCGGTTTGGTCATCAACATATGTGGAAATTAAATCCGCCAAATTTGTCGTTTTACAAAAACAAATTCGTCATGTTGCAAATCAAATTAAACAATTGGATGTATTTTTTTAATATTCATTTTATTAAACACATGTACATATATGTACATACATACATAGTGAACTTTATAAAAAGAAAAAGAGAATATTCATTCCAATGATGTACTAGCTCAGAAGCAAGTATTAAAATACTACCATTATAACCTCAACAACGATCGTTATAAGTAATTCTCACCGTTTTCAAAAACAATAATATTTTAAGTTTTATTTATTTATAATTTATTATTATTTTTTTTATTATAACACAGCGACGTGACCGACGACGTGACGTCACCTTAAATCGACAATATGTCTAACTGTATACAATGCAGGTGTTGATTGGATATTAATTAAAAACCGTGTGAAAATGTATTGCTGTCAACAATCAACAAGTTTGGACTGAATTTGAGTGAGTGAATCTGTTGCATATTGGCGTTCCAATACATTTTGTCTTATTATAAAAATACAATAATTGTATAATATACAATAATTGTTTCATATCGGTATAAAATATTATATTATAGCGTAGATTTTCCATTTTGCAGGGTAAATATGGCATTATTAACAAAGATACATTTCGGTGTCGATTCAAAGCAGGGCTTTTATATTAACTTCGGTTTGAAATCGCGCGAGTGTTAGAGATAGGGATGGAAAGGGAGGAAAAGAGCGCTCTCGAGGTTCCTTCGAGTATAAATAAATGCTTATTTGCCAGAGAAGATGGCTTTAAAAGCGAGGACAATATTGGCGTGAGGGGGTAGTTGTAAAGAGTGGTGTTAGGTAAAGTTAGGGGTGAACGGCAGCTCTGCGTGACGTTTCAATGCTCAATGATTACCTTCTTATTCTACATAAAGAACCCACAGACACGTTCGAAAAGAGTTGATGGGATCTTTTAACGCGGTAAAAGCATACAACGACCCCAACAGGACACGGACAGTCTATGAAAATATCGAATTTAATACAAAAATGTATTTAATACTTGTTTTGAAAAGGGGTGCAAGTCGTTATTGAATTGATTCAAACACAGAACAAAGACCATCAATTTTAAATTTATATTTAAATTTTTAAAATTCATTCAAAGCAGAAAGAGGCAAAAACAAAAGCATTTTGAAATTCTTATACATACATATATTTTTTTTTCTATGAATTTAATTCTTGTATCTAATCCTACAAACTGGCGTAACGACTTTGATATTTATCATCTTTCCATTTCAATTTTGGAAAACTTATTTGAGGGCAATATGTATGAAATCTTCTGTATTTTGCATGACCTTATCCCATGTTAAGATATTAACTACACCTGTCTCCATTTGTTCATTTTTCGTGTAGCTTAAGCGCATGCGCTTTTCGGACGTAATGCATATGCAAGGCTTTAGGGCGAAAACACACTGAGTGGTACGGAACGTTATGTCAGTGGGTGTTCCCCAAATTCGGTTGTAGCTGCACGTTCAGAGTGCCTATGTTTCTCCTACATTTCTTCAAATATGGGATTCACCGTTATCGATCACTGTCAAACAAGGATAAAATATTACCGAACACTAATTGTAAACATACACTCGCATATTTAAAATTAGTTTTTTCGCCCTTAGATTTGAATGGACACGTTTTGACAGATTGCACGGGAAGCGCACGCACTTTTGTCTAGTATTTTTGCAATTTTTTGTGCGTCAAGTGTGTAGTGGGGACCTGAATGTATGACATGTGCTCCTCATACTTAACACTGAGTGACGTCAGGCCGAACGATGGGTGACGTCAGTATTAGATGCACACATTCACAAAGACACACACACACCATCATTTCGTTCATTCATTTCGAACGGATGAACGGGTTGGATCAACGAGCGTGTAATCAACGCACTCAAATTTTTCTATTAATACGTGCGCACTAGCCTATAAATGACCTTACATTATACATATTTATATATAATACATATAACATATTTTATTTTATTTACTCGATTAATCATGTACACTGGTTTATTAAATTGAATCCAAAGCGACGAGTATACTATACAGATTAAGAAAAATGTCAAACTACATATAATACATAACCATTATATACTTTAACATTTTTGCATTTTATACAGTACGACTATTTTTCTACATTAATCATCCACAGAGACATCTATGGAGAATTTTTTGCAGCATTTTTGTATATAATCGGCGAACCATGAGACACTGAATAACTCAAGGGTTTAAATAGAAATTGGGGAGGGAATGTCAATTTTTACAGGAACCGTTTCAATGAAAATCAGAAAAATTGGCAAATTCTGATAAGAAATGATCGAGTTCAAGTCACAAACCAAGGTCTGGCCAACAACGGGACTCTAGTGGGAATCGAACCCGTGACACCCTGCACGAAAGCATAAGACGCTAACCACTAGGCCACGCTGCTGGTTACTTTATTTTATATTAGTGGTTTTACCCGGCTTCGTTCGGTATTTGTAATATAAACAGCTTAAGCACGTTTTTTTATTAAATTTATTTGAATCAAAAACAAATAACATTCGACGATATCGATGTCGTTGTCGTAGAAACTTTGATTTGTTTTCGATGCTCCCGACAAACCTTTAAATCTTACATACAAAGTATCTTTCGAAATTATATATTAGATTTAACATTATTTTAATTCGTGAATTAATTACTTTCCGAAACCATCCGTTGAAATCAATGGGCACAACACTAGTATTGAATAATTTAAAATTTTCCGTTCATTACAGTCCGATTTCTTCGTATGGGGCTATTTAAAGGTATGGTCACTGACTTGAAAGTATTTGGGAATAGAATGATAGCATCCACACGAAAATTCATACTGATGAAAATAATATAACATTTTGTTGATTACAACAAAATGTCTATACCCTTCAGGTATAAACACAGATTACCTAAACAAAATAAGCTTTAGGTTATCGACTTTAGAGAGTCTTTAATTAGTATTATGTATTAGATGTATTATAAGAATTGTAAATAGGTTTTTGAGATATTTTTCCTATTATGCTGTACATTAACATTGGAATATTATAATACTATGATTACTAACCAAATTAAATTAAGATTTTAAAATAGAAAATGATCAGTAGATCAGTAGCTATTAAAATATGTAGATATAAGATGTATTGTGAACATAATTTCGTAATAATAAAAAGCATTTAAAAATCAAAAAAATACATAATATAACGAGCCGAGTTCGCCCAAATGACATTATCTTTGACATTGTCGTATAAGACTGGTGTTTATTTATGTAACTTATGTGTTCCCTTATAAGTACCAATCATTATTTAATTGCTTCCGAAGTACATATTTCATATGAATGTGTTTTAAAATGTATATAATATATGTACTATATGTATATAAATATATTTAAAATTGATATATGGGGTGCGTGAGTCGGTGTGGTGTGGATGTACCGAGGCGTATCCTTCCCACCCGACCATCCCCCTCCCACCATCCCCTTCAGAAGCACTTGACGGCAGCTCTAATCGCAGCAATCATCACCTCATCCTCTTGCGGGTGTGATGCGACAGAGCGAGACGTGGCTATTCGCGAGAGAGGGATGTTCGTTGTCACCCCCTCCCACTTTCGTCACCCTCCCACTCCCTCCCGCCCCCTCCCCTTGCACCCACCTCCCCACACCCACCCTTCGGTCGGTGCTAATCACTACAATCATCTTCTGTACGAGCGCGCCTGCTTCACATACTGATGTATTTGACTGCCGTTAGAATCAGGGATGTTCAACCGAAGAAGTGTGATGTAATGTACATTATGTACGTGTGATATAAGTGTCATGTAATGATTGCGATTATTTACGCATTTTTTGAATTTTCAATTAAAACTCTTACATACATACATACTTATATACATTTCTAAGATTTTGAAGGAATTTGTCATAACTTGCAAACAAATGGGTTTCGCCTGGATATGTAGAGGTGGGGAGAGGAAAATTCACATGATTATATCGACACTATTGTTGTGCACGTTGATTTCAATAGGTGGCCGTCACTGCATCGAAAGTGACTTGAACGAAAGTCTAAAGATCGAATTTTTTTCGCGATTTTTATGACGATGTATGAAATACTAGTTCGTTTACCATACATAAATTCTTTTCGATCTTTCGACTTTCATTCAAGTCACTTTCGATGCAGTGGCCCAGACCCAATTTCAACGGGTGGCTTCAGAAAATAATTGATACACGAATAAGATAATATGTATATATATATATATATATATATATATATATATATATATATATATATATATATATATATATATATAAATATATATATATATATATATATATATATATATATATATATATATATATATATATATATATATATGTATATCTATATAAATATAGTGTAAGGTAGTTTATAGGCGCGCGTGCACATTAATAGTAAAAAGTCGAAACCTTAATTTTGTTGCCGTTCCTTTCTTCGATATATATATTGAGTGAATGTATATATTGAGTGAATGCGACAGTTGCGCTTCGACTAGATATTACGTATTACAATATATTACAACTGGACATCATCGGTATGAAAAATATATTTTTTATGCAACTGTGCGCATATTTTTTTTTTAAATCGACCGTTAAATAAGCACGCTGGACTATTTTCGTGGGTGTAAAAAAGAGTCGATTTTATAGATGGTTGGCGGCTCCTAGCTCCTATATGTATATACACAGACAAAAAATTAATTTATACATAATCATAAATAGCAATAGCATTATAATAATAGTAGACGAAGAAAATATTTCAAATAATATAAAACAAAGTTAGGAATGTATTGCACATATACCCAGCACCAATATATGGTGGCGACAAATAGCAGGTAGGATGGTTTTGCCAATTTGATGAGATCGATCGACTTGGAGTCACAAATATACAAGTCTGACCAGCAGCACTGCAGAAATACTCCGAGTAAACTCTCTTCAATCGAGGCCAAGCCAGAGCTTGAACCAGGAAACCTCTCGGTGGTTGGAATTAACGAAACTACAGAGCTATATACTGGTGGCTACATTGAGCTATACCCGGGTTCGAGTCCTGGTTGGAATTTTTACTTTATCTATGTATGTAAGTAGTAACAGTAAATGAAGTTTTGTGATTATGTGAAAATTCGAACTCGATATTTTGACTGATTCGAACTCAGAATCTATCACAAACACGCTATAAACCTTTTTATTTATTGAACTGAAATTTCATATCTAGAAGTTTAAGCTTAATACCAAGCTATGTATAAAATTTGGTTAGCATCCATCAATCGGAAGTGGCAGTTTACTTTTGTTCGATTTTTCTTCCACTATTTTTTTCGACCCCTTAAACGTATGTGCTCTTCACAAAAAAATTCAAGTACAATTATTTTATCAATGTGATGGAAATAAAAAAAACACTAAATTTTATAAACCGGAAGTGGGCATTTTATCCACTTAGAAAAGTCAAAAATGTTGAGACCACGATTATTTCCACACCCCTGAACGTATCAAGCTGAAAATTTATATTTGTATTTTTTATGCACTAATTTAAAACTGATAAGGTTTTGGTCAGAATTCATAAACTGGAAGTAGTATTTTTTTTTAAAACAACATTTCATTATTTTATTTTGACCTTTCAAATTATTTTTATTTTGTTGATATTTAATATGTATAATATTTGTAGTGATTTTTCATAATAAAAAAATTTCGAACAAAATCCAACAACCAGAAGTAGCACTTTTGTCTTGTGTAAGTTTCCCTACATTTGCGCTCAATTTATATCGAAAATGCTCTCTTAACCGTTGCGTGTGAACGTGTATGTGTGTTTAAATATCGAATTTTGTTTTTTGACCTTTATATATTCCTCAAATACATAGATAAAGTCATGGGCTGGTCACATATGATTTTTTTTTTGTCTACAACTCACTCAAAAATTAAATTAAATTTATTTAAATGTCAACCAAAAGCTGAAGTTGAATTCCCCTGGTCCTGGTCGGTGTCACCCATTTAGCGTCTGTTCGTTAGACAGTTCTGGCGCAAGACTGGCGATATAGCCAAGCGCAATAAAGCACCTTTCAAACGCGCCCGCACCTATCCAACACATCTTTTACATATTTTGATACACGCAACAGATACCAAACTCAAGCCCTTACTACTCCCCCCCCCCCCACCACCTGGGGCCCCGTCGTGAACGTGTTATTTTTCAAATCGACCAATTTTTCAACCCAAAAGCCATAAAAATGTATCACAAGTTCAGGGGGGGGGGGGGGGAAATTACGGCGAATTTTACGTCAAACATCCACCGAATATACTCTTCTGATAGCTAAGCTGTCTGGAAAATATACGATTGCCATTGTTAAAAAAAGATATCTGAGATGTGATCAATTTTAACGAGTGTCAGTTACTATTAATCGTTTTTAATTAAAAATGTCATTAAAATAATAAATATCAATATTTTTCCTTATAAACAATTCATATTGTAATAACTAGTATTACTTTATGTAAAAGCTAAGTTTGATAATGTGCTTTTAATACTATGTATTTGAATTATAATTAAATGCAAGTCACATCTATCGAGATTTTCCTACAGGAAAATAACCAATTTTGCAAACCACCACTGGTGTTAGAATTGCGCGGAAAATTCGTTGGGTTTGTGTCTTTGATAAAAAAAAATTAGCAGCGAACTCTATAGGTCAAATGGAAAAGTTGTTCATAATTGTTGGAAAAATTCATTTGCGTGAAGAAAATTTTGGGAAATTCGTTTAAATATTGTTTTGTTTTTTAGAAATTAAATTAATTAAATTGCGACAGTTTTTGATAAACATTTTTTTAATTTAAATAAAATGTATGTAAAATATATTAGAATTTTTCCGATGGAAATTTTACTCTTTTTTTTATTACAAGCCTTTTTTTATTATTATCAGGTTGCTTTCACTTTTTCTTACTAGTCTATTATTTACGTTTTTTTTAGTGATAAATCTTTATAACGGATTCTCGTAATATACGTTTATATAATCACATACTGTCACAAATAACAGATTATCTTTGGAAAATTCTATATTATAGTTTTATAGAAGCTTCCATTGCCTTCTATGTAAATAGAGAGGAACTAAGTAGGGTAAATTTCAAATGAAATCATCTCAACAATTTAGGTAAAAAAAATCAGAAAATCGTAGTGATAGTCTACGGATCTGGATCACAATTTATCAGAGGATGTGACTGATATGTACAATTCGTTTTCAAATATGAAAATATATTTGAAACAGCTTTACGAAATCCAATCAACCGAAACGCTCAAACTGTATCACAAACAGTGCTCGCATACATAAAAATCTATATTTTTCACGTCGATCCAGATAAGCACGTTGAGGCGTGAATAGCATCCCAGTTTATTATACTCGGCAAAAATATCATACGGTACATACACACATACATGAATACGTATACATATGTATGTATATGCAGTCGGTACTTTGTTACAGAACACGATATGACTAATCTATGAATTTCCGGCGTGGAACGATGGAGCCACACGTCACTTCCATTTCCGGCACACACGACAGAAAGCGAGAGGGGGGTAGGGATGGGGGGATAAATAGGGGAGGTTGGGACTTGGGACACATCTTCCCCGTCCTCCCAGGACTTGTTAAATGGACCGGAAGCTGGCGCATGCAAATTAAATGCGTTTCGAATAGATTCGCGCGCAAACTTACGGGCTAATGGTCTACGATCTCGAACATACAATTGAAACAATATGCTGTTGAATTGTTTAGTATTATACGTGTGTTCTTTTGTGCGTTTGTGAAGTGCATGTGTAAGGGGATTGTGCAGGTTTTAATTAAATAAGTTTCCGCACGAATTTTACTATGAAAAATTTCAAAAAAAAATTAACACTAAACTTCACATTATAAAGAGTATGTAGAATTAAATAAATGTTTGAATCTCAACTTCCTTAAACAAATAAGGTTAAGTAATTTTAAAAGTTTTTATCTAGTCTTTAATCAATTTAAATTTTTATCATATATTAAATTAGAAAAAAACCATCTCTATTTTGATTGAAAATAAAATTGTGTAGATGAGTTTGTGTAAATTTTACGTTTTTAAAATGTACCCAGGAAATATATGTAAAGGTATGTACGTATGTATTTAACAATTGTGAAAGGACATGCACTCAGATGAAATTTTTTTTAGAAAATTCGTATGTAAATACATATGTATGAATAGTTGAGATGGTAATTATTTTAATATTAGTTTGTTTGTAAATAGCATTGAGCACCAAAAAAATCTCGTTTTATACTTATTTTTGTTGACTTACTCTCGTTTAGGAGATATGAGCGCTTAAAAATACATGCAATGTTTACAGATTTTTGGCTTTTTCAGTCCCTAATTCAAAGTCTAGTATTACTGTGCCAAAAGTGATTGTTGGAATCAATAATTAGCTATTTTTCTATTGGTTGAGTATTTAAAAGCAATAAAAAATCACAATCAATAGAAAAAACATTTAACTATTGATTTCAATACTCACTTTTGGTACAGCAATACTAGATTTTGAATAAAAGATTGCACAAGCAAAATATCTGTAAAAACTGCCTATTTTTTTAAACGCTCGAATCTCTTCAACGAAGCCAAGAAAAATCATTGACATATTCGAATTTAGTGGCTAAAACTTAGTAAAGATTGATGTTTCCGCTCCGGTAATTTTTTTATTGCACAGTTTAGTTAGTAATGGGTCAAACTGTTGATCACTCTGATCAACAGTTTAATCAATGGTTTGGTCAATAGCTTTCAATCGACGATCAAACTTTTGATCAAATTGGACGATCAAACTCTTGATAAAACTGTTGATCAAACTACTGATCAAACTGCTAAAATTGAGAACTGTTCATCACATTGTCGAGAATTGAATTATGAATCGAGATGCAGAAAGTCCGGGAAGAAAACGGGAAATTTGGAAAAAATGTGATATTCGTCAAGATAAATTTAAATTTTAAAACATATGTACATGTATTTGACGCTGAGCAATAATTTCAATTAATAATCAAATACTGGAAAAATTCCACATATTTTTACGTGCAATTTGAGAAAGGCATTGATTAAATGTTGAATTATTGTATCTACGTATAAAATGCACATTGTGGATAATAAGTGAATAATGCTATTCGGATTGAGCAACGTTTGCTAAACCTACTACCCCATCGGAGGTAACAAAGGGATTGGGGCTGTTGCAAAAAGGGAATCCCCGTCACTGGTCCCCGATAACAATGGTCGATTTAAACCAAGTGCTTTTGTTTGTCGACTCGTTAGGGCGCGGATGGTCTTTATTAGGACACGCGACCCGTAACGACACACCGTGACGAAGATTTCTCCTCAATGCTACTGAAGAATTCATTAATGAGTAAATATTGTTTTATTTTTTAATATGAATGTATCGTATTTATTGTTGCAAATTAAAATATTAAGCGGAATAACGAAACATCTTCCTGCTATAAGAGTGCAGCGTATCTAATATATAATTTGGAAAGAAACTTTGTATGTATATATGTATCCTTCGTTCGTTGGATCGTAAATCCGTGACGTATCGAACAAATAATTCGATTTTTTTAGATTCAAAGGATTCAAAGTCCCCGGGGGCAAGGGCGCCGAGGGCGAATCCATATGGAGCGGAGCCTCCGGAGGTTGAGCCCTAGGGGGCGCAACCGCGGGGGTGCAGGTGCTGGTCTGGTCTAGATATAATTTCGTATACATACATATATTTTTTTATAAGAGACTTACTATATATGTTTGTTTATTCGTGACAGTCAATTTAATAAAAACAAAACAAATGAGTATTCAAATAAATTTATATAAAATAAAACCATTCAAATAAATTTAATAAAATGTTTACTATTAGGTTAGTCATGTTTAACCGGTTTATATTACAAACACCGAGCGAAGCCGGGTAAAACAGATAGTATATTATATGTATATGTACATATTTTAACGTTGGAAAATTATGTAAATAAACGTGGGTCATTCGTGTAAAGATTTGTCTGTATAAATTGGCAGAAAAAGATCTTCGATCAATGCGTTTTGTCAGTGATGACTAGAGGTAGGACCGGAAGCGCGCCGTCTATTATTCCATTATTGTAAATTCTTTGTAAAAATGGTTCGGCAAACCTTTAACAATGCATTTACAATATTTGAACAATAAACGGTCCCCTCAGGGTCCGGTGACTAGTGATGACATATCGATGTGAAACTTTGACATTGAACGCCAAGATGCTACACAAAGTTCAATGCACTCAAAGAAGTATGGAACGTTTTATGCTCGGCATAACGAGGAAAGACAGGAAGCGGAATATGTGGTTGAGAAGTATGAGAAGGGTAGTGGACTTAGTGGATAAAGTAAAGAGATTGAAATTGCAATGGGCGGGCCACGTGGCTAGAATAATGGACGAAAGGTGGACAAAATAAGTGCTAGAATGGTACCCGAGAGAATGCAAAAGGAAGACCGCGGGGAAGATGGGTAGACGAAATTAGGGAAATGTGTGGAGTGAGATCGATGAAAATTGCGCAAAACAGCAACAATTGAAAGCTAATAAATAATAATATTTTATTATTATTATTATTTATTAGTAGTTTTTTCTCAGATGAGGCTTTTGTTCTAAGTTATATAATCATTGAAAACATTATAATGATCCGGACATTGTATTCAAACTGATTTTTTTTTAACAAACAGTTTTCAATTATATGTACATACATACATATATACATATCATACATATGTAAGTCTTGTCACAAAATAATTGTATTCGACAAAAGATTCTCATGAGATTTGTTTCTAAACGTATTTCTCACAGAGTCTACGTAGCATCTGTAAATGGCAAATAGAGAGATAATAAGATATTAAATGCCTTTTCATATCTTGATTTTTGCCAGGATCTTCTCATACTCTTCATAGGATTTCTACATTTGAAATGTTTTACCAGTTATGGTATTTTTAGTACCCTTACATATAAAGAGTTGATTTTTAGTATAAATTTTATTCATTAAGACAAATAAGGCCATATGAAGAAATCTTGATTCGTTTTAATGTATTCATAGAAACTACACACATAATAATATTTATACCTAAAAAAAACAACTATATGTGCATTTATAATTTTTAAATATATGATTAATACATGTGGTAGAGTTTCATCTTTCAGATTGTGTATTAAAATTGACAAATTTAAATATTTAGTAAATTTTTAACGGTAAATTTAGCTCTTCAGATATATGCGCCGCGGGAAGGGGACTACGCATCATAGCGTAACTTTCTGGATAATTTACACATAGCAAAGGTTAAGCAGATCGCTAATTGGCGGGTCGTTACGTTTTCGCTTTGTCTCATTTAAAAGCAGTCGCATAACGATTGCGAGTCGTTAAGCGCGAGAAGAAAGCCATTAACGACATAATAATTGATCTCGTTATTGTTGCCCTTTTGTGTGTCGCGTTCGGGAAAAGTGAATAATTAGCAGAGGCGTCTCGGAGAGGGAAAGAAAATTTAAATAACATATATTCACTATATTTATATATATATATATATATATATATATATATATATATATATATATATATATATATATATATATATATATATATATATATATATATATATATATATATATATATATATTCAATGCAATGTGTCATTTTTGTTTATTGTATAATATTTAATCAAATATAAAACATGATATATTTTCTGTATTACATGAAATAATTAAAAAAAAATCATTTAATTTGTTTTGAAATTAAGTTATTTCTAATATGATGACGTAAATATTGAATCGCATTTTTGCGAATTATGTATATCGAAGATGCTGACCTAAACAAGGATGAAGTCATTAATTTTAAGACAAAAATTAAAGCTTTATTAAGAGAAGTCTAGAGAAAATTCTGGTGTTTTCTGAGAGAAACCTATTATTTTCATCTGATCTGTAATCATTTTGATTGTGTTTGCAATGACAAATGTATATATGAGCTACTATGTATGTATAGCTGAATGTCCAATTTTCAGTTCCAAAAACACTTTCTGTTTGACTTAATTCACAAATTTTTAACACTTATTTTAATTCGATATCCATAATCTCGGAAAATCAGAATAAACGTATTACAGGCCACCAGTATTTCTAAATATTGTTAAAGGTACATATTATTAATATAATAATAAATCCGTCAAATTCATAAATCCATAATTAGAAAAGGAAGCACAGCGAGAATTTAGCAAATTTAATAACACTTCACTCAAAGAAGTATGGAACGATGTATGCTTGGCATAATGATGAAAGACAGGAAACAGAAAACGTGGGTAAGAAGTATAACAAGGGCTGTGGATATAGTGGATAGAGTGAAGAGGCTTAAATGGCAAACGGTGGGCCACGTGGCTAGAGGAATGTACAAAAGAAATGCTAGAATAGTACCCGAGAGAATGCAAAAGGGTAAAAGGAAGACCGCAGGGAAGATGGGTAATGGGAAATTAGGAAAATGTGTGGAGTGAGATGAATGAGAGTTGCACAAAGTAGAGAAAAATGGAAGCGTGTTGGAGAGGCATTCATCCTACAGTGGATCGCGAATGACTGTAGATAATAATGATGAATAACATTTGGAAAAACCCCAAAGGCACCAATATATTAATTAATAGTAAACAATTTTCAACAGAAATAATCATTTGGAGGATAGAAACGAACAGAAATACGACGAATAATATTGCAAGATACACTAAGATAATTAGTATAAACTCAATAAAAAGAGCGTCCTTCATAACAGCTTACATACATTTACATGATATACATATGTAGTAATATAAAAAAATAAATGATAATAAGCTTCTACTTCAAACTTAATTGTTATGTTTAGTACATTAAAATTAATGAGATTTTTGCCGTACCTTTTATATATTGATACATAAATATATACAGTAAGAAAATATATGTATATACATATATACGTACATACATAAAATATCTATAAGAAGAGAGAGAGAGAGGTCCGTTATCTAGCATTATCTCGCCTGCGGCGGTGTCGTAGACCGGGGGCGATGATTAATGGAGATGATGTTGCCTCAAGAAAACTAAATGACGAACGAAACCAGTATACACCCCAGCGAGAATAATGGCCATAAACAGCACCTCTCCTCCCCGTCGGGGTAATGGCGATAACAACCCCTGGGATAACAGCGGGACCCTGCTTTGTCAGCCCTGCGCGTTCACCCACCGAAACGGGCCGTGCCTCACTTGGCCCTTTGTATCGAATAAAGAATAAACAGAAAATTCAATATTTCTTACATGCGTATGTTTCAATGCTAAACTATCACAAGAAATCATCTAAGTCAACCATTTATATTAATATAATATACTACAGTACCCAAGTTAAATTCCGATAGTTGTAAATATTACTAACAAACTAATCAGAATCTTAGAATGAAACAATCATTAATTATTATTTTGAAAAATCAGCTGATAACTAAAAATAAAACTATCACTGTTTGATCTGTATACATATGTATGTAGCTTGTATTGGTTAGAAAGTTTTTTTTGGAGGAATAAACAATGAAATTTGAGGTTATGAGTTGCTGCCGGCAATATGTATACTCATTTATGCCGGGAACCTTACAGCTTAGAATAGTTTATTAATACTAAGATTGCTTTAATGATTTGCTTTAAGAATAGTTTATCAATGTATGATTGTCCATAAATGAGTTTATGTATTTACAGAAATGAACTTTTCAATCATCAGATAAATTAAATCAGCTAGCTGATAACTAAAAATAAGTGTATGTATGTATTTAAGCTTATTGTAAAAAACTAAATGTATGTAAGCTTATTGTAAATCATATTAGCAATTAGATACAACATAACTTCTTATTGAATACTTATCTCGCAGATAAAACCAACTGAGGAGATATACAGTGAAATGTCAGATTTGACATATTTGGCTAAAAATCAATATATATCGTGTATTACAGTACATGAAGCTAGACGCCAAATTTGAAATATATATATATACATATGAGAGTTAAAACTATAAATATTTAAATATTAGAGATAACGAGAACCTATAGAGCAAATTTTATAAAATATATGTAGAGTGAATTATAGGCATTTAAACAATTAAAATCTTATATGGCCATATCAAGGCGAACAGGTTGGAAGACGGGAAGAAAGCTTATTAAACACCAGGAAGGTTTACGGGCCCCGTTTTTAATGTATACGATATTTTATCTCCAACGTAATGGCAGACGATACATTAACGTGTATTGATGACCAAAATGAGCAATATGGCAAAGTATGAAAACGATCAGATAAGAGATAGAAATGACCACTAGCACGAAAGCCATGTGAAACGTAAAGGAGGTATCTAAAAAATACCAATAATTTTGTTTTACTACCACCATCTATGTTTAAAACTAAAAACTGGATAAACGTCAGGCGCTTTTCAGAAATTCAAATTTCAAACATAACTTAAGAAATTCAAATTTCAAGTCTTACACGATATTTTTGCACCATCGTAATGGCGGAGGATCCATTTACTTATATTGATGACCAAAATGAGCAATATGGCAAAGTATGAAAACGATCGGATAAGAGGCAAATTTTTCCTGAATTGTAATCGTAAGTGAAACGTAAAGGAGGTATTTAAAAACCGTACTATGCAAAGTGTGAACAGTATCAGTTATTATAAAAACTGTGTCAAACCCTTCAGGTATGAACACAAATTACCGAAACACTATTTGCTTAAAATCTAATATATAATTTCGAAAAAGACTTTGTACGCTTATATGTATGTAAGTATTTTTGGTTGGGAAATTCGGAAACAAAACAAAGTTTCTACGACGATTCGATATTTTTTTTCGATTCAAATAAATTTAATAAAAAAATAAATGAATATTTACTATTATATTCGTCATGTTTAAGCTATTTATATTACAAATACTGAGCGGATCTGGGTTTATCAACTAGTTTATAATATGTATAATATATATTATGAACATTTATAAGATTGTAAATAGGTTTTTAAGCTTTTTCCACTTAAATTGATTTTTATTTTATAAATATGAAAAATTATATGTACATATGTGTAGTTTTTATGAATTCATTAAAACGAAACGAGATTTTCTTTATATGGTCTTATTTGTTATGAATAATATTACTACTAAAAATTTAAATCTTTATAAGGGTACTTAAAATACCTAATCTAGAAATACATTTCAAATGTCGAAATTATTTAAAGAGTATAAGAAATTCCTGACCACAATCGAGAGATGAAAAGGATCACATCTACAGCTTAGGCATTTAATATCATATTATCACTCTGTATGACATTTATTACTGTCGTAGCTAAAGATGTTACGATATACTCTACGAGAAATTCGTTTAAAAACAAATTTCATGAGAATCTTTTGATTAACAGTAAAATATTTCGTTGAATACAATTATTTTGTGATAAGACTTATGCATGATATAAACATATGTATATGTACATACATAATTGAAAACTGTTTGTTAAAAAAATCAGTTTGACTACAATATCCGGTTCATTCTGATGTTTTCAATAATTAAATGACTTTGATAACAATAGCTTCATCTGAGAAAAAGCTACATAATACAACAAATAAGAGACTTATCTGCCATTTTATCTACATATAGATAAGTCTTTACAAATTACTTTGATGTAATTTTCAACGTTAAAATAAATGTATATAATATTATACGATACATTATTATTACAGGAAGACGTGTCGTTATTTCACTAAATATTTAAATTTGCAGTAGATAATAAATTTTCTCTAAAATAAAACTTGGCAATGAAATACGATACATTCATATTAAAAAATAAAACAATATTTACTTAGCACAATTTTGATATGAATTGTAAATTGGTTTTTGAGCTTTTTTTCCTGTTATGACTTTAACACTTACATTAAAATAAGATAATGTTATAAATTTTATACTAATAATAAAAATAATGGGTAAAATACATTATGATCTTTGGATCAATAGCTATGTACATATATATACCGCTATTTGGCGAAATGTTTTTTCTGATTTTTCAATATAGAAAAGTATCTTGTTGAATGTTTCATAGTCCGATTTTTCTTTTAAATAATATAAAAGTATGTCTTTCACTTAAATGGACAAAGCTATAAAGTTTTAACTATTAATCGTAAGCATTGTTTCAAATAATCCATTCGGAACAGTATATTTGAGTAACGGTTTTATGGAAAAGCTGTATTGTCAATATATGTATTTGTTTTATAAATGTACCTTCTACTATATGAAGATTAATGTTTATTTATATGTATGCCACTGAGTTTTTCCATTTTAAACCGCAAAGCTCGATAAACTATCAAAGGCCTTGTATTTGAGCCTTAAATCGAGGTAAAAACATATTTAAAAAATTCAATTTTATACTTTGTTCCAACTTTTACTCGTAAGAGCAACGTCGGGTATATTACCTATATTTTTATCAATACATGAAAGGCATGAATAAATTGTAAATTTGAAAAATATTTCTGTCATTATTATTCAAGAAAGAAGTCTCATTAGCATTTTTCCGTTTTTAAAGTTTGTTTTTATAGCTTGATATATGGTTTTACAATATTATAAATATGTGTATATGTATGTAGGTACAAAAAAAACTGACGATCAATCAAACTCACCTGAACATTTTGGATTGCGAAACGAATCTGTCAAGCTCGTAGTTCCATAACTTTTCATCAGGCCACTGCTTAATTTATCACCACCTATTTAAAGCGAAATACAAATGTTAGATAATATGTATGTATAAGCCAAACTTTTAGTGCAAACAATATATATATGTATTTATTTATTTATTTGGAAAATTTACAGTTTATTAAGTTACATAGATTGATAGTAAAAAAACATAATTATGTTAAGTAAACCATTAATAATTTTCACATATAGGTAAAAAAAAGAAAAGCTCAAACATTTAAAATAAGAAACAAAAATGATAATAGAGTAAGAAAGTTAGAGAAAACAAAAAGAAAAAAAATAGAAATAACAGTACAATAAAAATATCAAAATAATAAGAATAATAATATGATAAAAATTATGAAATAATAAGAATAATAATATGATAAAAATTATGAAATAATAAATATAATATAATATATAACAAAAAACAAAAAGACAAAATAAATACATCAAAATAAAAATTCATAATCACAATCGTAAATTTTCAATAAAATTAATCATCGAAAAACAAATTTGCAATAGTCACTCTAGCTTGTATAGCATTAATATTAAATAAGTCAAACATAGAAATTGTTAAAATTAGTGTGTTGACGGTGGAGCTTGCACGCTAGATGAATGAACTTCTTCCATAATTAGAAAAAGTATTAGGTATGTAAAGGAGCTCATTACATCTAGTCATTCTATTTGGCACACGCAATGATAGTCTGCTCAATAATTGAGGACAGTCGATCGAGCCGTTAAGGATGTTCAAAATTGTTGAGATGTCAGCTATCTCCCTTCTTTTGACAAGTGGAAGTAGATGCTGACACCTACAAGCATCTTCATAGGAAGTATAGGATAATCCAAAACGGCTACTGATGTACCTCAAGAATCTCTTCTGAATGCGCTCCAATCTGTCTCTTGCACCAGAGTACTCTGGGTTCCAAACTTGGGATGCAAACTCAACAATACTTCTTACGTATGCACAATATAGTATTTTGTATGATTTAATAGAAGTAAAGCATTTGGAGGACCGGATGACGAACCCGAGGGCCTTCGACGCTCGAGCTACAACATTGTCAATATGTTTACTAAAGGATAGATCAGAGTTTAAAAAGACTCCCAAATCCCTAATTTCCGATACCTTGTCCGTTGTCGATGTCCGTTGATTGAATGAGGAAAGTCAACTGGACATATATAGTATTCTGGTGAAGGTTATGCAGGAGCATTTTGCTACATTAATTTCCAACTTATTTATGCTGCAATAAGCCTCTAGCCTGAACAAATCATCTTGTAGGGCCAAAGCATCATTTCGGTTGTCTATTCTCTTGAAAATCTTCATATCATCAGCAAATAATAGTAAACTTGAATTCTGAAAACATTTTTCAATATCGAAGATGAAGATATTGAATAATAGAGGTCCCAAGAGGGAGCCTTGCGGAACACCAGAAGGAATATTCATCCATCTCGATATAAATCCATTTAATAAGACAGCCTGTGATCGACGTGTAATGTATGAGGTGAACCATCTATAGAGATCACCATGAATACCGATCTGTAAAAGTTTTTCAAGGAGAATATCGTGATCAATCCTGTCAAATGCCTTACTATAATCTGTATATATAGTATCAACCTGAGACCGATCGTTCATGGTATTAGTAACAAAATCATTAAATAGTAGTAAATTTGTTGTAACTGAGCGTCCTTTCTGAAAACCATGTTGTTGCATACTAAGAGATTGCGAGATAGCTGGAAAAAGTTGGTCGTACACTAATTTTTCTAGTATCTTAGCAAATATACATAGCTTTGATATAGGCCTGTAATTGGAAATTTCGTTTTTTTTCCTTTCTTATGTACAGGAGATATGAATGCTGATTTCCAGATACAAGGTACAAGGCCCTCACTAATAGATCTTTTATAGATAATGGTTAGTGGCAAAGTTAGGCTTTCAGCACATTTTGAGATAAAAATTGGAGAAATTAAATCTGGGCCTGCTGATTTATGAATATCAGTTGATTTCAAAATATTTAATACTTTTTCACTTCGAATTTCAATTGATCCAATTTCAGAGGAAGTTGTGACAGAACAGACGTTGGTTGGTAAGGGTTAAGAGGAAGTCGATTGATTAGAGACAGGTTTAAGGAACGTCGAGTAAAAGAAGGAAGAAAACAAATTACAAATGTCCACCCCCGTACCAGCAGTAATGTCACCATGATACAGAATATGAGGTAGGACGTTGTTTTTGTTCCTTGATTTAATGTAGGACCAGAATGCTTTGGGATTCAAGGAAATGTCGTTTTCTACTTTAGTCATATAATTTTTGAAACATTCTTTCTCTAAAGTTTTTGCCCGATTGCGTAATAGTACAAAGGTATGATGGTCAGCCAAGTTGTTATAATTTTTGAATTTCTTAAAAAATTTGTACTTTTCCTTCAGGATTTTTTTTAGGGGTGCAGTATACCAAGCGGGAAATTTTCTACTTTGAATATGTTTCTGTGGGATATATTTATCCCTTAAATTATATATATATATATATATATATATATATATATATATATATATATATATATATATATATATATATATATATATATATATATAAGATTATAAAATGAATTTACAGCATCATCAAGAGAAACAGTATGTAAATAAGACCAAGAAACAGAGTTTAATTCATTTTGAATCTCGTTATAGTTACCAAGATCAAAAAGGAATCTAGTATAAGGTTTAGATCTAAGTGATCGATAAATAGTTAGATCAGCAGTAATTAAAAGAGATTTATGATAAGGATCCTCAGGAACGAGAGGATCTAAACAGGCATCTACTACCAAATGTTCATTTGATAAAACTAGATCTAGAATACGGCCGAATAAGTTAAGTACTCCATTATATTGTTTAAAGTTACAAAAATGTAATGCATCAATAAGAGTCATTTCGGTGCTTCTTAATGAATTGATAGGCATAAGTCCTCATCTGGAGATATCCTGGGACCATTGGATATTACTTAGATTGAAATCTCCCACGATTAAAAATCTATCATCCGGGTAGTTTGTTGAAATAGTAGACATGTTTTCAAGAAAATTAGTAAGTTGAGTATTAAAAGAATTACCTATGTTCTCAGAACATAAATACAATACACATACATGAAATTTGAGAAGGTTGCGATCATTAGTGATGTTGCGTAAAGTGAGATATATCCACATATCCTCCACAGAAGAGTGCCATTCTGGACGTGAAACAACTCCAAGTTCACGCTTAGTAGCTACAAGGCAACCACCACCACGTTTTTGGTTTAATCTAACATAATTACGATCTCTTCGCCATACTATATATCTTTCATCAAAGAGTTCCTTATCACTTATAGTGTCCATCAACCAAGTTTCAGTAAGCAAAATAATATCATAATTGGACATGTTTATATTTCGTAAAAAAATATCAGTTTTTGTACGGAGACCACGTACATTTTGATAATATAAATTAATAGAATCCATTAAGTAGTCTCAGAAAAATCATAAAAAAAAGGTACACATATATACATATATGTGTATACAAATGCATATAAACACATATACACATATATACAATTATACACGAAAATACACATGTCCATATGCATACATACAAAAATATGAAACGGATCAATAGAGTAGGAAGATAAAGCATATGGAAATAAGGATCATGGAAAGTACACAGGATAAAATATAGCAATGTAATAAAAATCGGATAAATTGTAAAACGTAAATAGAATTAGCAATTAATGAGTACGTAGTGATAGACGTGTAGATATCCATAAGCATAAATATCAGTAGTTATGTGTATATGTATATAAATATACATAAACTTGCATCCATAGAAGTGATACGGAATTACCGAGCAAACCATCACTCGTGATACCAATTGAATTATAATATAATAAATAAAGCGAATTATATAGTTGTTTGGCAAGTATTTGTACATAATATAATAATAAACAATGATTTAGATGACAATTGACGATAGAATTGAAAATAAAGTGCGTTTAGAAACATAAGAAATAACCAATAATTAATAATGAAAATAAAAACCATAATATATAGGTAGAATTGATAGTGCATAAAGATAGATGTATAAGCTTACATGCGTAGGTAAACATAGACATATGTATATAAATGAACATGCATTAGTAATTATAAATAAAGATATAGAATTATTGTTCAAATAATAATCATTGATGGTAGTAAATGAATTTGAATATATATTAATAAAGTGAAATATGGAATTAATTAGTTTATATTCTTTAATAATAATATTAATATTAAGATAATAATTCATAATAGAAGTGAAATTATAGTTATAAATAGAGCAAAATGTATGGGAGAAATTACAGTAAAAAATGTAATTGCATGCACAAGTATATGTAATTATAAATGAAGATATAGAATTAATTATCAAATAATAATTATTGATGATAGTAATTGAATTGAAATAAGTATTAGTAAAATAAAATATGGAATTAGTTAGTGTATATTCTTTGATAATAATATTTATATTAAAATAATTATTATTAATAAAAGTGAAAATATAGTAAAAAATATGGTGGAAAATACAGTAAAAAATAAAGTAAGAAATGTAGATATAAAATATAGAGAAGAGAATAACAGGATCGGTAAATATAATTATCACATAAAAGAGAAGGTAAGAAAAATATAAAGAAAAAATTAGAATTGATTGCTTATTCATTGAAAAAATATTTATAGAATCTTTTTTAAATCGTCCAAAGTCTTTATGTGCAGAATCTTTGAAGTGGAGTTTTTTCTTAAAAGTATGTTTGAATTTCTTACCCAGACGTATTGAAACCCCTTATCTTTAGCATAGGATTTTGTTTTGGTCAAAAGTTGTTTATTGGCAATGGTTAACTGATCATTTATGTAGATTTTGGTATTATCAACACCAACACCTATATCGTTAACCGTGAGATTCTTGTGTTTACGGGTAGTCGCAACAAAGTTTTCTTTAATATATCTATTGATGAAGCTCACTACAAGTAGTTTATCCGAAGTGTGGGTGGGAACTCTTGTGATATAATTAATTTCTGATTTTGGAATATTACAATTTACAGTTTTGGAGATCGAGTCAAAAATATTAAAGACGTTTTCATTATTTTTACAAGGATTCCTTTTATTTCCACATTGTTGAGCCTTAATCTCTGTTCATTGCTTGCGATTTTATTTTGTAATAACATCAACAATATTCTGAAGTGACTCAATGTCTTTCACTTTATCCTCTACTGCACTTATCCTATTTTCGGCCTCAATAATCTTTGAACTGTTGCTTTGAGGTCGCTAATATCAGTTTTTATCGTTTTTATGTCTTCTGCAAGCGACGGCAGGCATGATATGTTACGTTTAATATCAAGGATCTCCTTAAGTAGTGTACCCAATGACGGCGAAGGTGACTCGGTCAAAGACTGAGAACTTTGTGGATTACGGCATCGTGGACACTTCCATGTAGCCCTTTTAATAGCTCCCAATCTATTGTAGCCGCCTTCAGTAATGTTGGCACAATTAAAATCGTAATGTCTCTTACAATTACCACATTGAACACCATTAGAAAATTGCGTTTCACAAGATGCACAACACTGCATGATTGCCAAATTGAATTGAACTAAAGGTTGACAATCTATGAAATTCACTCTGCGAACGAGAATGTATGGACTACCCACTTGAAACTTGAATTCATATTTTTGTAATTATTATGAGTATATTGAGTATATTTTATAAGTACGAATTAAAAATAGCACAACAGGAACAAACTTTGTTGACAGATTGTTTGATTGACAAGACCGTTTAGGTACTTTAATTAAATATTATTTATGGAAGAGCTAATAACGGTGCGAATGCGTCATCGATCGACAACGATCGACGGCGAACTGATATTATTTATTTATTATTTATGTAGATATATAAAACATGAATACATTATGTATTATGTTGGGAACCAAAATAAATCAATTGAAATTGAGTTAAAAATAGTTTGTACAGTATTATTTAAGCGAATCATTGTAAAATGTATGTAAATGTATTCGCACATTTACCTTGAGTTTATTTCACAAACATTGTACACAAAGGAGATGAAAAGACTCGTAGCCAGAAATATCTGCAGACCACAAAGGAGACAAAAATTTAGACGTCGTTGTTTAAAAATATTTTGAATTTCTGACATACAGTGACTAACACAATCACGTTTATTCAGCCGATTGTATTGTGTTGTAAACAAAAACCTTATCTGATAACAGACGAGTCATTGATCTCTGAGAAACCGCTACGAAAGGCAAATGGCCAGAGACTACGTTTTCTAGTACTATGAAACACATGAATATATACATATTTATTCGCTTATTTCTGATAAGAAACAACATCGTATGTACATGAAGAAGTATAGTTTTGTAATTAAATATTGGTCAAAACTATTATCTTTCATGTGCATGCTTACATATATGTAAGTCAGATTTTTAAAAAGTATCGAAATTTATTCATTCTAGTTGTAATAAGATATATAAATTATTATTTTGAATAAAAATACCAATAATTTTATTTTACTACCGCCATCTATGTATAAAACTAAAGACTACATAGACGTCTCCCAGATTTAAAATTTTCAAACTTCAAACGCGTCTTAAACGATATTTTATCTCTATCGTAATGGTGGAGGATCCATTTACTTATGTATATTGATGACCAAAATGACCAATATGGCAAAGTATGAAAACGATCGGATAAGAGGCAAATTTTTTCCTGAATTGTAATCGTAAGTGAAACGTAAAAGAGGTTTGTAAAAATAGAAATATTAATAATGTACATATCATCATCATCACTTCGTCTCTGTATACTCTCATCCATCTTCCATCATCTGCCCTATTGTGTAAAATTAAAGTTGTATGGTAATGCGTTCCAGTTATCAGTAGGAGGAAAACGGGTTCGAAATCCACCCAGGACAAAATCCGACTTTAGTTTTTATATCGTATCGTATGTCGTATTAAATATTTACATACTTAAGTAACAACAAACAAACAAACGGTGTATCCCAAATTCGTTATAGATCACTGTCAAGCAAGGATACAATTTTACCGAAAATAGTCCGAAGAGTCGTTTTGGTATAGATCACTGTCAAGCAAGAATAAATACTACCCGGTCTCTGTGACGAGCCAGAATGTAAAATTACAGAAAACACAAATATCGGAAGGCAAAGATCGAAAATCGAAAGATCTTAAGTCGAAAGATCAAAAAAAGGGTGCATGGTAAACGGTACATACTCACGTACATACTCACTTAATTTGCGCGAGCAGGATACAACAGGAACAACAGGAACAGGCTTTTCCTCCCGTATTCTGCGCGCGCACATTAATACAGGAGGAAAAGCCTGTTCCTCTGGTTCCTGTTGTATCCTGCTCGCGCAAATTAAGTGAGTAAGTACCGTTTACCATGCACCATTTTTTTTTTTGATCTTTCGATTTTCGATCTTTGTCTTCCGATATTTGTGTTTTCTGTAATTTAACATTCTGGCTCGTCACGTAGACCCATATCAAATACATACATCGAAACGATATCTGACATATATGATGAGACATTACAAACATCTTATACAATACGATCAATAACATTTTTCATGTAACAATACGATTTTTTACATTCGATAAACAACCACAGAGACATCTATGGAGAGAAATATAGCGAAACCTGGTTTATAACAATAACTCAAGGTTTTGTAATAGAAAATTGAAGAGGAAAAGCCAATTTTACAGGAACCGTTTCAATGAAAAACAAACAAATTGGCAAATTCTGATAAGAAACGATCGACCTCGACAAAACAAGGTCTGGCGAACAACGAGACTCTAGTGGTAATCGAACCCGTGACACTCTGCATGAAACATTTCTGTAATTTAACATTCTGTCTCGTCGCGTAGACCCATGTATGTTTAAAACTATCAATAAAACTATAAATATTTATATATTAGAGATAACGAGAACCAATAGAGCAAATTTCATAAAATATGGAGTGAATTATAGGCGTTTAAACAATTAAAACCTTATACCGCCATATCAAGGCGAACAGGTTGAAAGATACGGGACGAACGCTTATTAAACGTCAGGAAGATTTACTTTCCGCGTGTTTAAAACGCGTTGTATACGATATTTTATCTCCAACGTAATGGCAGACGATACATTAACGTGCATTGATGACCAAAATGAGCAATATGGCAAAGTATGAAAACGATCGGATAAGAGATAAAAATGACCACTGACACGAAAGCCATGTGAAACGTAAAGGAGGTGTGTAAAAAAATTGTGCCACATGCACCACTGTGTGGTTTCGCCCTAAGACGTGCCTTGCTGTTCCTTTCAGTGTGTTTTCAACTCTAAAACTACCCGTTGAATGTCAACGAGCGAAAAAGTACGTGCATACATACATATATACAAAGTGCTTAAATTTGGAGTTTAGGTTTGATTAGATTGTATCCGAATTGAAAGGCGACCGCCCTCTGTGTTTGTTGATGAGTCGGCATGATTGTAGGGCCATTTGTTAGTGTGCACACCCATGCCGGCACGCGTCCTCTTCCTCTCATTCAATTAGACGCCCAGAACATATTTACCGACTGAAATGTGGCGTAAGTTACGCCCCAACCCTCGCTTCATTATCGCATTCACCCCGTATTTTTATAAAACGCTTTTTCACACATTCAAAAACGTGATCATAGATACATCTCTTCGAATTTTTGTATATGTAGGTATAATACATATACAAAATTGATATGAAGGGATTCCTTTATTTTATTTATAACTAGCTGAACCCGGCGTGCGTTGAAATGCCACAATAACGCTTGCAATTCCCGTTCCCGTTCCTGTTCTCGTTCCCGTTCCCGTTGCGTTCCCGTTTAAAGTGATGGTTGTAGCTCAACTAACAACGTCGTGGTATAAACCAACTGGTAACGTGGTTACCAACGAACACATTTCCTTGACTACACGGTTAATCGGTTGAGTGGTTTAGGAGCCTATACGAGACAGACAGACAAACAAACATTTTATATACATATGTAGATTATTATTCGTTTGTGTGAAAAGAGTTTTGAATTCTAATTCACTTAATTTTTATTTTTAAATATGTCAGCAAACGATTCCGACACATTAAAACATTTTAAGTACATACATACATATATATGTACATTCCCTTCTAATTACAGAAAAAGCAGTAAATTTGAAAATGTTGAATAAAATATAAAATAAGATAATATATATAACTCTGAAGAGAAACTTTGGAATAAAAAAATTCACTTCTCGTATTAATGAAAGTAATCATTTGGTAGCAGCAAACAGCCTGCTTCAGCCTTCACATCTTCCAAACTATCTATAGTATCTACTTACATATATAATATGTACATATAACAGAACATACATATGTTTTGAGAAACAGTCTAAGTGACATTACTATCTGTCAAGAAAGTAGTAGTGAAAATTAGACAAATACAATATAGATACACTTAGAAACAAAAAAACGTAAACGAATCTTTTTTTTTACTACGAGTATACTCCTCGTTTTATTGAATGCAATCATTTGGTAGCAGCAAACAGTCTATTTCGGCCTTCACGTATTCCTAACTATCTATCTATAGTAGCCATAATTAATTGCATATGATTTGATAAACAATCTCAATGATGATAATATCTGAAAATTGACAAATAATTAACTCTTTCATATATAAATGTATTATTTTTTAAAAAAGTGATGATCAAATATGAAAGACACCATTACATTACATACATATGTATGTATATGAAGAATTAACATATGTATATGTTGTGTAGTAATTTATAAACATACATATTATATGTATGTATGTAACCATTAAGCTTTAATTTGAATTCTAAATCAGGTATCAATTCCTTTCCTAAAATACTCATTGAAATGTTGATGGGCAAAATAAAAGTCAAGGGAGTTTACGAAGAGTCAATTTGAAATATTTAAAACGCTGCCATGAAGAGTTAGGTCCCGTATTGTATTAAGTATAGATCTAAGTATTGTACGTAGACTAATATCAATCTTTAACATACTGACCCAAACAATTAGGTGTTATAGAGGGGTCTACATCACGGCATCGAAAGGTTGAAAAATCGAAAAAGCAAATATCGGAAAGCAAAGATCGAAAATCGAAAGATCTTAAGTCGAAAGATCAAAAAGAATATATGCATGGTAAACGATACTATGTATATATAATATCGGTCTCCTTCACGGGACCGAAAGTGAAACGCCCGAAAACGCAAATATCGGAAGGCAAAGATCGAAAATCGAAAGATCTTAAGTCGAAAGATCAAAAAAAAAAAAGGGTGCATGGTAAACGGTACTATGTATATATCATATAATATATATGAGTGGCATGCGGTGAAATTATCTCTCTTCTTGTCATACAGCCTTGTTTAATGTGCGCGCGCAGAATACGGGAGGAAAAGCCTGTTCCTCTTGTTCCTGTTGTATCTTGCTCTCGTAAATTTAGTGAGTATATACGACGAGGGGGAGAGACCCTTTTTTATCTTTCAACTTAAGATTTTTCGATTTTCAATATTTGCCTTCCGATATTTGCGTTTTCGGGCGTTTCACTTTCGGTCCCGTGAGGCAGACCCATATAATATATATATCAGTGGCATGCGGTGAAATTATCTCTCTTTTTGTCTTGTTTAATATGCGCGGGCAGGATACGAGAGGAAAAGCCGGGTAGTATATATATATATATATATATATATATATATACTACCTGCTTTTCATATGTATTCCTGGTAAACGAACATTTTCGATTTTTCGAGCTTTCGATGCGGTGACTAGATTACGATGCGGTGACTAGACTAGATACCTTACTATCTATAGAAGCGATATATTATGTACATATTTGTATAAAAAATAAACATTTTAATGAATTCAAGTACATATGTACACACTTAGATACATATGTATTATACATATATACCAAATTGCAACTCATGCCGGAGTACCATTACCGTTTCACGTGGCTTCATCTGAACCCTTTACACTTTGCTTTCTGGCGGGTTATAATTTACCTTGGCAGAGCCGGGCAGAGGTGCGCGCACAAGAGAGCTGATAATAAAGTGGTGAAATAATGGAGAAAGTGGGCGAACGAGTCTTCTTAAGCCCAGCAAGCCCGCCATCTTCCTACACTCTTGGAAGTCTCAACAACAAAAGGCGTTGTGTTTTCAAAAGCCGGGGCCAAGCCGAGTACACCGGTTTCCGGCGGTTCGCCATTACAGCTTCCGCAGCCGCCATTTTTCAAATACAAAAGAAAACAATGCTCCGGCCCACTCCTCTCTCTCGCTCCCCGTCTCTCTCTCGATTTCTCTCTCTGTCTCGAGTTTTTCTTTCCTCCGTCCCCAAGTTAAATTTTCTTCTTTAGAGAGTAATATTAAATTGTCCTCCGGGAGGGTGGGACCTCTATTATGCACGACGTCCATAACTTCCCTTCCAACAACAAAAAGTCTCCAATATTCCTTATCTCTCTGTACTGCCTTCTTTCTATTCGCCTGAATGAAAAAAAATATATATACACACCTACAAATGTACAAAAAAAGTTTTTCTTCTTTTTACGACGAGTCATCTCTGGAATGGCCGCACAGAACAAAATGCCCTTTCGTCGACCTAACGTTCGTCATGAGATTCGAAACAATATGATTTTAATTAAAGACATATCTCCTATAGAAAAATGTCTTTATATTTAAATTTTTGTTGAAATATCTCGCTATTTTCCATGGAAGATATAAAGTAAATTTAAAAAAGAAAAATTCTGCATTAAGCAAGGCGAGCAATAGTTAAGTCATTTTTTGAATAATCTTACTAACTGTGAAATTTAATATTCAATTATTTACGTAATTTCTCTGTTTTTTCTTATGTTCATTTCCAAATTGTATGTATGACTACGTGTATCTTTTCCCTTTAGTTTATTACTACCAGCGGAAGCCTATTGGTCTTTTGTAATTTATTTTATTATTTGTTCTGTTTTGATTTAAGACTGTTGGTTTTTCTTTTAAAATAAAATAAAATAATTATCATACAATGTACTGTAAATACTCATGTACTATGACCAAACCGATCTAGCATTAGACTTACATAAAATGTACATATGTATATGCAATCGCATTCACCCCCCACTCGACCCGCGATGATCAATTACATTTCGTTTCAGTTTCGCATTGCATTTTGGTTAAGAAATACAAAATTGTTCGTGCGTATAGCGGTCGGTAGAATTTGACTTTTATTTTCTTTTAGTTTTGAGTTCATGTTTCGTATTTTGTAATATTTAAATTAATAAAATTTTAATATAAAATACTTAATCTGTTGATATTATTAATTTATTTACGGAATACGTATATATTTTATATTAATGGAAATTTATATTTTTTAGATTATAAAATTAATTGTCAACGTCATGTTATGGACAGCAAAACTTACAGTAACATTATTAAAGACCATGCTTTGAATTATGTTGTAATAATATTATATAGTTAAATACGAAGTAATTTAAAAAAATAAAGAAATTATTTTCGTCCTTACAATGTTACAACACATTGTACAAATGCGACAGCATGTACACTTTACATAAGTCTAATGCTAGATCGATTCAGATGAAACTTATTAATCAAAGCGTTCACTAGAAAGTAAAAAAATCCTTAAGTAGAAAAAGTTTCTTAAACAAAATGTACTTCCCCACGCATTAGATAAGAAACGGATTAGGTTTGTGAGGTAGTCCTAGATGAAGTCGCAAAATAATTCCAAGTGTCTTACCCTGTGTAGTTTCATGCAATGTTTCACAGTTGCTATGGGGAGAGAGAGGTCAAGAAATCAAGAAAATACAAGGAAGGACAGGTGGGTCGATGGGGTGGTACGTAAAGTGTAACTTCAAATATGATATAGTGTGAAAAACCTAAAGTTATAGGCGTTTAAAAAATTAAAATCTGACAAAACGAGTTGGGGATGTAAAGTCAAACAAGCGTGGGCAATCTTTGAACATGTCTATTTCTTTAACGAAATATCTATCGGGGGCCAAACCTAGCAAGTTGGCAAAGCAAAGAAGAAGGTGCAGATTACGCCTACATGCATACATGCATATATCATCATCGCATCACTTTAATTTACACACATAAACAACTAACGAGTAAACGAACTGAATGAACAACCGGACTTCCGGTCGACGGCGGTTCCCACTCGATAACAACAATAACGTTTGCAGCATCGTGTCGAATTTCAGTCATCGTCATGAATACGAAAGGGATGCGCGTCGAGCCATTATCTGGGGGCGCGCATAATGCCGCTGATGACTGGGGCGGAGGGTTCGCCGAGCCTGCGCCCCCTCAGACTCCACGAACCCCTCGTCCCACCCCACCCCTCGCCCTCCCTTTCGATAAATCAAACCGTTTTTCCGATTGGATTCGCCGGTCACGGTCGACCTGGCGCGCGCTCCAGGCCACGCGGCCGCACAATGGGATGACTCGTACCCACCGATCCCACCCCATTGCCACCCCACCCCATCGTCTCCCCACGATTAACATATTACGGTGATCTGGCGCTTTCGTCTCGATTTTTATTGCCGGCACGTGGAAACCACTCGATGGGAACCGGAGGACCCGAAATCCAACCCCCCTGCCCCTCCCGGATCGAATCGGTCCATTACAATTTTACCAACAATGTCGTCCGACAAAATGTTCACCTCAATTATTGAAAGGGTATACGATAAATACGCCGATGTGTGTGTATGTTTTTTTTTATTTATTTTCGATACGTTTGTATGTATTTTTATACCTTCACATTCATATAGATACGTAGGTAAACTGTCGCCTAAAATTTCATAACAATTTCATCATAGTCTTGTACTCATTTTTTTTTTATTAATGTCTTTATAAATAATTTAAATAAGTTATAAGTTTTTTTTAAGTGTTTTTAAAATCCTATATCTTCATACATCATTTTCAATGGAAGTCTAAGTTGAAGAGTCATTAGATAGTATATTTATCAAATTTGGGTGATTTCTACATTAAAACTGTAGATTTAAATAGCAGACAAGGAATCAAACAATAATTTATTTTTTTATATAATATTTAGTATGTAAAAGAAATTAAATTTTAATAAATTTTCAAAATTAGTCATTTAACTTAAGTAATTTTTTAAGCTAAAACAGCATATCTATATATAAGTAAGTTTATGAACATGTTTTAAATTAATTTTAATATTTGCTTGTTATAAATGGCAAACGATTATGAAATTTTTAAAAATAACACTGAGCAACAAAAAAAATTGTGGAGCAAAGACCAATCAATTTTCACTAAATTTAACTCACTGAGTTCGAATATGACTTATCATTTAAGAGATATGAGCGTTTAGAAAAATGGGCGATACTCACAGATTTTTGGCTTTTGTAGTCCTTAATTCAAAACCTAGTATGTCTGTGCCAAAAGTGACTATTGCAATCAATAGTCATATATTTTTTCTATTGATTGTGAGTTTTAATTGCTTTGAAATACTTGTAATTAATTATCTATCGAATTTTAAAAGTCAAAAATATCACTTTTTTCCATGATATAATGGGCTATTTTCACTTATTTTTCACTTTATCACCACTATAAGGATTGGTTTTCCAACTTAATATTTTTTTATTTTTTTAAAGTACTAATTTGGGGAGTAAATGATTTTAAATCGAGTGCAAAAATGTTATACGGAATGATGCAAGAGCGAGATGAAAAATAGAGAGCACATCACTCCATCCCACTCCTTTACGCTCGTTAACATATTTTAATTTAAAAACTTAGTAAAGATTGTAAAAAATGTGATTTTTGTTGCTCAGTGTAATTGGTTTATAATTTGAAGTTAAAATAAAAACTTTGCACATTATGCTGACATAGAATTACAAAATAAGAAAAAAATAATCAGCTGATCTCGCGTTCGCGCCAAAAAGACCTCGACCTATGAACAAGCTGTATACAACAGCCATCTCTTTGTGCGGAGAGTACCCGATAGGTATAACATTTTAGTCTGTGCTTCATCCGGAGCTAGCAGGCCGACGGATTAAGAAGAATAAACTACCTTACCACTACTGCTGCGTCTTTCACTTCGATCACGGAAACCCCTCTACTTGTTCACGCTACAATATTGGCTCTATTATGTGAAAAACTAAAAAAAACAGTTAAATCACTCATAAGTTAGCTTTCGAGTTACGACATCCTGCCATCTTTCAGATGCAAATTCAATATACATATGCAATTAAGAAAAACGCATTGCTTTCAAGATTTGTAGTCGTTGTTCTACACACACGTACTATATATGTACATATATATGCAGACACTGTGCATAATATAATATAATATACAGCGAGTGCACAATAGACACTGATATGTCTTATTTATGGCGGCGCGCGAGACTGGTTCAATGGCTGCCACTTGGAAATTGATGTTGGCCGTGATTTATAGGGTCGTCGGACCATTGTTCGCCACGTGTGAATCCCAGGGTCGGAACGTGCAATAATTGTTTCGAAATTTCGCCTAGTCAGAGTTTGTCATGGGGGGAGGGGAGGGGCGGCAAGAAACGGGCGCCCCTGAGTGTTAATTGCGCGAACGGCGCTGCACTATTGTCCCGTCGAGTGTCAATAAATCTCCTCGTGTTTATATCGTTTGATAATAATGGCGAAAATCCAATGACTCGACTTTCCGGATGCGCGGATTCGGCACACGCCACTAAAAGGTTAAAGTCGATCGTGAATATGTTTGGATTTTTTTATTGTCGATATATCTGTGTGTGTTTACACAATGTTTATATATAGAAATTTAATCTGAGTGTTGGGTTTTGAATTAAAGGATACAGGCTTTAATTAGTAGTGTTCAATTTTCCCGATGGAGGAAACTAACCAAGAGGAAATCACTGATAAACAATCGGGAATCAAAATTGCAATTGAAACCGGAATAGGAATCAGAATCGAAACTGAAATAAGAATCGGGAATCAAAATTTAAATAGAAACCGGGGACCGCAATTGAAATAGGAATCAGTAATCGTAATTGAAATGGGATTCAGGAATCAAATAAAAATCGGGAATCGGAATTAAAATAGAAATCGGGAATTGAAAATGAAATAATAATTTAAATACGAGTCAGGAATCGGAATTGATTCGGTTAAGGTATCGGAACTGAAATAAGAATCGGGAATTGGAACTGAAATTTAAATCTAAACGCAGTCGAAATCGGTATAATAACTCTTGATAATTCATTTTTTTTTAATTTCCATAGACCACATACCCACATATAATATATCCCGTTCATTTTGATATAAAGATATATTTCCTGAAATGAAGAAAGTGGACTTCCACCCCTTAGAGATATAACGACTCATATTATTATATAAACTAATCATAATACAAACACACAAGGTTTGTAAACAATAGCACATATATGCCAGTAAGACAAGGTAGTCCAATTTTTTCAATTAGCACACTCTTCAATTAGCAAACAATTGATTGACCAATGAGATTCTATATTATATGAGTCGTATAAAAATTACTTCATACATGTTATTCACTTCCTCTAATGTCTGTAATGAGAAAAAAGAAAAATGGAAACACTGTATTTAAGTACTGGCTTATCACTTTTAGCACAATCATGAACCCAACGTTCGTTCGTAATTCAACACTAACCTGTTCGAATGTCACAAAACTATGTGAGACTCCACGACTCAAATATATGCTACATTGTATAGATTGTACATTGTATTGCAATAGAATGTAAACAACGAAATATAAAACTAGCATCTCCACTTAACTAGCAAACAAACCATTTAATAAGAAAATGGGTGATTCAGACTCGTCATTACGAATTAATTCTTCCACCCTTCAGACCATTCACAAACAGTCACGCGATCCCGTTCGAATTGAGAAATCAAATGGCAACATTGCAGCACGAGCTCGTAGGCTTTTTTAGCATCCCATAAAATCTGAGGAAAAACTAGACGAGGGTGTGTTTATCTAGATGTGTGATGGGGCGTCGCTGAAAAGCGTGGGCGGGAATGGGGCGTCGCCGGTCACCATGGAAACTACCCCCAGCATCTCCCAAACTACGTTCTAACCAGAAAATAGCTACAGAAAGGTGTCAAAATTACTACTATGCAGGTAGTTGAATTTATAATATTCAAAATACGCATTTTTAAACGCATTCGATTCTATAATGAATTGTAATGAAATTGTCTTGGGGATGATGTTTTATCTTCAGTCCTTGTTTGATTTCTGGAGTGAAAATTGGAATAGATTTTATATTAGATATCAGAAGGTTTAGTTGTGCCACAAATTTGAAAACTTAAAAAGACCAGGAGATGGTCTATATTTTCTTCAACCTCGACTGACTTTTTTTAAAGAATTGTCTGTATACTTGGGTTTTTGACCCGGGACAAAAATCCCCGGGAGTTCACGGAAGTTTCCATGTCCCGTGTCCCAGGAATTCTCATCTGGGAAAAATATTGTTATGTTATAATAAAATCGAATGTACATACATACATACATATATTCTACAATGAAACTATTATGTATCCGAGTTTGAGAATTTATCGAGTGTATCCTTATTGTATTGAGGATTCCACATTGGAAGACTCTTTTAGATTCTGATGAAGATGAGATAATTGTGTGCTTGAAGATAAATGAAGAGTTAAATTAAGGAGATATCGAAGACAAATCTACAAAATAACGTTAATAAAAACGATCGGATAAGAGATAAGAGATATAAAAAAGTCCTCTTAATTGTAATAGTAAGTGAAACGTAAAGGAGGTTTGTAAAAATAGCGTCGACTTTATAAAGGAAATGTTAGCATTAAAACAAATAATTAAAAAAAATTCGTCCCTTTTTACTATAAAACAACTTCGACCGTAATTGAAAGAGTTTTTTCCAATGTTGGAAATATTTGGACCAAATTTAGAAATAAGCTTTCAGATTATCATTTAAACGTTCTAGTACCTATTCTTATGAAGCAATTTCAAATAAATTTGCTTTTATAATAACATTTTTTCCAGTTAATATATTGTTATTTAATATTTAATATTTTATAAATAAATAAATATTCTATCTACATTGTACGTATCCCAAGATCTCTGGAATCAAGGGAACCATCCCGAGCTCCGTCCCGTGTCCCGGGAATTGAAAAAATCCAGAAAATCAGAAACCCTAATGTGTACTGTATTTTGACTTTCGGAAATCTTTGTTTTGAAGATCTTAAGGTAGACAGAATTCTTCAAAGTTTTTCCATCATACATAATTGAACTAACTGGAGAATAACTTTTGTAAAGAAATATTTCAGAGGTTTCTTATTACACTATTACAATATCAATATAATAAAAATAAAAAAACAGTATAATAATCCAGCTAACACTGACAGTTTTGGGTCTAAGTATACATACATGCAGTTATTTTAGATGAGCTATTGAATAAGCTCATCTGAATAAAATCAACGAAAATGTAAGAAGAAAATGATATAAAATATAAACATAACTTTTCATTGAATAAAGCATTTCCTTTATTTACTATTTTTTCTTTATTTCGCTATATAATAGTATAGTTTTAACTATTATTTAAGTATTTGAATGTATAATAGAACGAATGTAAATTTAGCTAGTTTGCGTAGTATGTTTCATATTACGACATTCATACTACAATTTAAGAATATAAAATTTAATATGTACTAACATGTATCAGAAAATGTTGACAATATGAAATAAGAATGTTTTCAACCGGACAGTATTCAAGAAACATTATATAAAATTCACTGTGAAATATCATCAACCAGACGAGTTCCAAAAGCTGCAGATATTGTTATGTAGATCAAAACAATAAGCAAAGAGAAACGTTTGATTTTTTTTCAATGAGTGGTATTCCTCATGATTTAAAAAGTGATAAACTGATGACAAGGATCTTATTCCGAATCTAGCTCTATTATTTTCCTAGCTGTATACAGTGTTGCGGTCTGTGGAGGGAGATACAACCGTAACAATAGATATATAATATATTTTCATTCTTCTACATAATATATTAATAAGTTTTATTTGGCTCGTGAAGAAGAATAGTGGGTTGGAAGGGGGTGGTGACGGGGCATAATAATAGATTCGCTTTCTTACAATGGCGGCAACAATGATGGGGCGGGGCGAGGCCAATGGTGGCAATAAGCAACTTTCCCGGCTCGGAAAAGCGTCCGGGAAGAGCTCTTCTCTGCTTTAGAACTTTTAAAAAGAGTCATTACCCGAATGTTTGATAATAGAGCGAGTGCGGCAATAATGAACCTTAAACTTTTGCAATCGGATCCTCCCACTCTGGCACCGAATCCTTTTGAAAGGTGAATAGAATTGGAGGAATTTCAGCACCGCAGATATGTATATGCCCCGCTCTATTCAATAGAGATTCTACACAATACAGAGCTACTCAACGTTTTTAATTATTTCCAAGGACGATTATTGAAATTTTATTCTTTATTTTTATTTTATACATAGATATACCGGTAAAAGTCGGAATTCTCGACAGGGCGTACCCTTTGGGCTCGGAAGCGAGGTTTGGTCGACCCGCTCTTTCCTGCCATTGGTTGCTATTTGCGAGTACTCTAAGTATTGCTGTGCCCTGAATTAACTCGACTTTTACCTGATGAAATGAATACGATAACATGCTTGCTTCTCTTAAGAGGGCTGTACACCTGAAATCTTAATTTTGTTGCCGTTCCTTTCTTCGATATATATATATATATATATTGAATGAATGTATATATTGAGTAAATGCAACAATATATATCAATATATATTGAGTGAATGCGACAGTTGCGCTTCCACCAGATAATACGTATTTTAAATCGACAAAATCGAGGTTTCGAATTCTTCTATTTTCTCCTTCAAAACTGGACCAATTTTTAAAAAAAATTCATCATCGGTATGAGAAAGATATTTTCTGTGCAACTATTGGCGTATTTTTTTTAAATCAACCGTTAAATAAGCATGCTGGACTCTTTTCGTGGGTGTAAAAAAGAGGTGATTTTATAGATGTTTGGCGGCTCCTAGCTCCTATAAAAAATATTTAATCAAAAAAATAAAACAATAGATGCACCCCAATGGTAAATATCCATAACATATCAAAAAATAATTTCTCTGGTGCCATAATTGAGGAAGGGAGAAGTATAGTACGTTTGTATGGATAAGGCGGTGGTGTTCAACCCTATTAAGTCTCACGACTATTGTTAATCCGAGTGAGTTCTTTTATTTGTAGATTGCTTTAAAAATAGTCGAAATTTAAATAAACATCGTTTAAATATCACAAAAAAAACGATTATACATATATATACATATGTATAATATATACAATTCATAAAAATTAAAATCCATCACATCCACTTATGAGTGAAAAATTCTCTTACAGAAACACATTTACATAATTGTATAGTTTCATTTGCGGTCCCCAACTATTGAAAACATACGATATATTTACATTTTGTCATAAAAATGCTGATATAGTAGCCAAATCAACAAAATCTATTTATCCAATACGGACTTATGCTAACTCTCGCTGATATAATAAATATCAATTTTGGGATGGGTTAATTTTCATTTCGATGAGGTTTCGAATGATATTGAAAATTGTTCAAGAAAGTCAGATCAAAAAATTGATTAATTCACACAAAAACATAGACTTGAATTATAATAAAATAGAATATATGTAGATGAACAAGTTTAACCTCACCTAAAGACTTGGTCTTCTGCTCCAGTGTTGTGAGGGTAGATTCGTCAGGTCTAGTGGTGGTGCGTGCATTGAAACCCAATGCATTTCCAGTCGCCTCCTGTCCCAGATGATCTGCGATCCTCTGGTTTCCTCCGTAGAGGTCGCTGAAAGCACTTGCGGTTCCCAGGAAGCCGGATCGGTCCTGGAGTGCAGCTTTCGCTTTTTCCACACTCTGTTTCAACTGTTCGAATGTGGACTGGTGTAGACGATAGGGGGGCCATTCTCCAGTAGCCCAAGGCTCCTCTTTGAGGGCACCTCGCTTCAACTCCAAGGCACCCCCGTACGAGCAACTGCTCTCGTACATCTCACACAGAGGCCTCTTTCGTACCAGACGACTCTTCTCGTACCTGCAATTATGCAATATAGCAATAAATTAATAATTCAAATAACACATTTTACATTAGCATTCAAAATTATATCATTCGTATACAAAATGCTGTAAGATAATGATGGGTTGTGCTATATTATTTTGAAATTGGCTTCGCATCAGCTCGACGATTCGAGATTTGGCTTGATTTGAATTGCGTCTAGCATTGAATTCTCTATTCTTCAAATCTGATATTTTCTACTGATCAAATCTGATATCGCTATCATGCATATGTAGATATCAACAGAGACAATGCGCTAAAGAGAATCACTCTTTATGGATGGATTCATCGTTTTGAAGAGTGTAAAATGAGCATCAAAGATGACAGTCACTATGGAGATCGTTTCATACTTCATTTTCTAAAGAAAATATCCGTACTGCAGAGACCGTGATGAAAAGTAATAATTGAATAACAGTGGAATGATAGCTCACACTCAAATTCAATTTGTCGTCGCTTTATTGATATCAGTGGTTTTCAAGATCATATGTAAATGAAATTTTTAGTGGTCCAGTTATTTAATTCAGGATGTTTGTGACATTGGCACAGTTTGGATTTGAAACACCACATCTTCTCTATTCAACAGTGAGTGGTGATTATCAAGATATACCTTACTACGTTTAACTAAAGATTTGTCGGCATACAAGTCTGAGAAACATTTCTTTTATATTTACCTATATATAATATGTATGTATAAATAAGAAATAGAAAGATACGTATGAAATTAGAATGGAGTGCATTTGGACGAATAAATGCGGTTTTTAAATCAAAAATGCTAATTTGCCAGATAAAAAAGATCTTCGATTAATCTGTATTGCCAGTGATGACGTATGGATCTAAAACTTGGTAATTGAACGCCAAGATGCTACACACAGTTCAAAGCACCCAAAGAAGTATAAAACGCTGTATGCTCGGCATAACGAGGAAATACAGGAAGTGGAATACGTGGGTGAGAAGTATGACAAGGGTAGTGGATATAGTGGATAAAGTAAAGAGATTGAAATGGCAATGGGCGGGCGATGTGGCTAGTAGAATGCACGAAAGGTGGACAAAAGAAGTACTATAATGGTACCCGAGAGAATCCAAAAGGGTGAAAGGAAGACTGCATGGAAGATGGGTAGACGAAATTAGGAAAATATGTGGGGTAAGATGGATGAGAATTGTGTAAAACAGAAACGAGTGGAAGCGTGTTGGAGAGTCCTCCATCCAGTAATGGATGGTGAATATATGGTAATGACGGTAAATGACAATAATGATATTATATAAAAATATATTTATATGACGTATATAAAGTTTAACTATACAAAAATACTGAATTGTTGGTACCACATAACGTAGAAATTTTGGTTTGTCTTATTTTAAAGATGAATATTTATTTTTAATACACAACGAACACTGCAAAATTAAATAATAGAAAGGGTACAAATATTACTAGAAATACAGAAGAAAATAGTCATGGCTTTCCGTAATTGTGACGTATTCTTCATCATTGAAATCTAAAATAGAATTTGTGATAAATTCGTTCATGATGTGAACACGAACACGTTAAACGTTGACAACACAGGATGTGAAGTTTCGCAAACAGATTCTCAACAAGGACAATTGTATTAATCATTGTGTATCCTAACCTAGCACAATTCACGCTTACATTATTATACGTACACAAGTACATAAAATTTCAAATTTGTCAAAGAAAAATCAAAAACTTTGCACACATGTACATATGTATATGTAGAAGTCTTAATGGTTATTAATCTCATTTACGAAAAATATTTACCGTAAAATTAAATCTTGGTGTATAGCTAATGCAATTCATTATCTGAATCAATTCAATAAATTTATAGTAACATGTATGATATGAGTCCGGTTAGTCTTTTAATTTTATGAATTGACATTGCTTTTATTGATTTCAGAAAGCATTACGATTTTCTATTGATTTTGCGCTTTTCAATGTCGAATAAATACGGCAGATATGCAGTTAAGACATTTTTAAATATGTGGTGATTTGAAAAATACTAATAAAAATCGACAATGATAATGAAGGAGGAAAGTTCAGCAAAACAATATCTAGCCTGAAAAATCCAAATGAATTTGCACAAAATGAAATATCAACAATAAGGAAATACAGATATAGTCTCGCTCAATGGAACCAAACCACACTTCATAGAAACTTTTGTTAATTATTGTCATATATTAATAAAAACGTGGAAAAACGTGGACTATTTATTATACATTTAATTACATATTTTGTAATGTTTTACATTCGCAGTATTAGTTATCTTAAATTTCTGTAATTATTTGAGCGTTTTTTGTCTAAATACTAATAATTAAATAAGAGAAACATTATAAGTACTAACAACAAAAGAAAGACGTGAAAAGCAGATGCTTCAGTAAATTTCAGAAATGATTTTAGACAATTTTATATATATACATTATAAACAATAAAATGTATTTAAAAATCAAAAATTTGCCATATATGTATAGAGTACGATTTTCACTCCACGAGATCAATAGCTCGATTAGTTATTAGATATTTAGAATATTATCCTTGTTAGATGTTGCATTATTATGCTTAAATTAGGCTAAGTTTGCCATGGGTTTCTATCTAGTATGATCATTTCATATGTTATAATTTAAAAAGGTCTAAAAACACATTAACATGTAATAACTTTTTACTTCACCGAATTTTAACGCAAACGTTAGTTAAAACCAACATTCAGACACTTGCACTTGCACAAGCATATGCATCGCCATTTACATGTATGTAAATAAAGACCTCAAACTTGGTCTCAATTTTGTTTTCCAATACAATCTGAAGAGAAATCGATATTACGAAGCAGACATTTCGTATGCGCTCGTTTCCGGGGCATGGTTCAACCATCACACTTTGAACTTTGAACCATTCGTGAACATTTCAATGGATCCATGAACACTTTGTTATGCAAAACACACCACAACTGCGCTGAAAATATAATCGCCAGATGCGTTCGAGTCAATGGGTACACTTTCATCTCACAAAAGATTATCACGACACGTCATCTCATTCTCGAAGAAAATACAGCCGAAAGTTCATGTCACTATCACAAAGACCAGGCCTACATATATTCGGCTACTTGACACTGTGTGGAGATATGTCAATGACTTTTGACTAGGGGATTTTTCCTGAAGATTGAGTGTTTGGACCTCATGTCACCAGAATGATGGACGCTGGATGTGGACGTCGCGATCGTCTCCTGGCCGGTATACTGATGATGGCGATGATGCTGACGATCGGTACTACTCCCGCCAAACAAATTGGATACATCCGGTGCTGGGGAAATGCGTTGCGGCCCATTTACGGACGCGAACACTCCTCGCCCAATTATTTACCACGGCTCGTCTATCGAATTTGCGCTGAATTATGACCGAAACATGCTAAATATTCCAGACTGTTCACATTTCAGATGCTCATTGAGGAAATGCGTCCAATTTGATAGCGGTTTTAGAATGAGCTAAGATGAATCAAGGTGAGAGTTCATGGATAGATTTGTCTCATGGCATCTATAGATACAACATTTATCGTATGATGGATAAACTGGAGACGAGAAGAACTAGAGGTGATTTAATCGAAGTCTATAAATTAATTAATAATCACTATAATTGTCATATGTCTAATCTTATTACACTCAACGTAAACACTCACCTCTGAGGTTACTCGCTTTGACTTCAAAAAGAAAAATCTAATAAATTGATCAGAGATTCATTATTTTCAAACAGAGTGGTTTCAGTTTGGAATAGTCTTCCCCATTATAACCTCTGATAACGTTAATATTTCTAAGAATAAGCTTGATACTTTTTTTAAAACTAAAGGATTTCTGTAATTCTTCTTTCCCTTAATCGTATTTATGTTTTTTTATGTTTATATTTTTTTTGCTCTCTTATTTTAATTTTAATGTATTTAATTTTTCTCATTTTATTTGCATATATGTATAATTTGTTAAAATATGTTTGATCAAACCCCCAAGTATATTAAATAAATAAAAATAAAGCCCTAGACTTAATGTTCTAAAATGTGAATCGAATGATTTTATAGGATTACACATATTTTGTTTTATAGGATTATACATATTTGTAAATCAACGCCAATCTTCCTTATATTGGAGTGAGACTCTTTCAATCTTCACCAGAGTCTCTCGTTAGGTCTTTGTCTATGATATATGTATGTACATACGTCATTAGGAAACCCTGCGATAGAAAAATCTCTCGATTTAAATAACGAAAATTATTGCCATCATATATGTATATGTTCGGTCCATTATTTGATAATTTGATATTTACAAATAAGTTTGTATTGTTTTGTGCACAAAGCCTTCTTTGTCGGTAGACAAGCTGATAATCGTTGAAAAACAAACAAACAAAAATCTTTCTGTGAATGTTCACCTTTAGCATTCATATACTGCTCAAGTGATTTCTTGGGAAGGCAGTTTATTTATATTGAATAAATTTTTTGAGGTTCATTGACTTCATATGCACATATGTATTATACCTAATTGATTGCTGAAAATGCGTACAAAAATCAATATAAAATTATGTACTTTCCCTACAAATTTCATGTAAGGTGATAAATATATTAAATATTTTCTTATGGTAAATACATTGTTTTACTTTAGTCGCAATTTTCATTGTTTCATTTCAAAGATCAGCTGGAAATATTCTTTTTCAGGATTATTCGAAATAAAGCCTATTCAACATATTATTTCTTACCTACATAGTGTATATGTATATACAACTCTGTGTTACTATGTTTTATTTTATATTTAATTAAAAATAATATTTACGTTCCAAGTCACTTAAATTCGTGATTTTCGGTCGAATATTGAAAAGAAGACCTTTTAGATTATACCATACTATAAATTATCGATGGTTCCAAATATTTGAAATACACGTATGATCTCTATTGGAATCGTATTCTTCAATTAATTGTATTTCTTGCTCTATAAATACATTGAATCTTTATTTGACAAAGGTTTGAGTGTACTTTTAATGTAAATAACAATTATATACAGCCTTATTTTTCATTGGAGATTGAATCGTTTTTCTTCAGAGAAGTTTACAGGAAAATATTATCAGTTGACATTTTTGAATGAATAGTAAAGCTAAATTGAAATAGGAATGTAGACATACATACATATCTCGAAACGAAAGAAACATAACTTAGACCACTTCATAATAATGGGCACATATGTACATACACGTGTATGTATGATCAAAGCAATATTTGAAACAATAAAAATTAAGCCAAGTCTCACAACAACGATAAAATTTTCTTTAAAAAAAGGAAATTGAGTAATTTTCATTAGGAATGTTATATAAACGAAAAATATGTATAATAAAAATAATAATGGTACATAGATCATAAAAAATAATTACCACAAAATATGAAATACTCATTTCTGTATTTTTGTATTTAGTATGTAGTCATAAATAGTTCAAATGTGTATGAATTATTAATAATAATACTTTTATTTGCGTCTATTTTCAATTGAAAATGGAAAAGTTGACCGTAAGAGTATAATTTCTACATAGAGCATATTGGCCTGTATTTAATCGGTCAGTAACTGAATATTTGCTACATTACTTTTGTCAGTAGTCAAACCGTCAGTAATTACATATAATGATTTACACATGTGTTGATTAGAATTTATATTTAACAATAAGCAAAAAAATTAAATGGTGAGCTAAATTTGATAATTCCTAATTTGACATGTGAAATTCTATTGTGTCATTACGCACAATGAAATAATTTTGTAGAGCGGACATTTACAAAATTATTTACTGACAAATTAGCCAGCCAAATTCAATCAAAAAGAGAGCGTAATTAAAACAACAACTGACCGAAAATTTTGGTGTCTGATAAATTTTATCATATCATTATGCACGTACATTTTATTTTGAATTGTCAATTTCGGTCATTTCAATACACGAAAAGAAAAATGGCACACGGGTAAAAATAAGCCGATGTATTAAATCGGTTTTCACACGCTCGCGAACCGTGCATTGTGAGCCTCTGCCACGAGCGGAAATTTAAATTAATCGTTTCGGCGTGGACGATATGTATTATTCAAAACTTCACACTGCCAAATCACAAACATTACTGACCTTCGTGACAACACGTGTATTGTATGTATTTTAATTGTAATTGTACCCGAAATCATTTAGCATCCAATTGAAGACTCGTTTGATAAATTACATTGCTCATTGTTTTTATTTTTCCCGCAATTTTCACTAATTTGACATTTTACTGTATTATAATGAACGGTTGTCAAACATTTCGATCATTTCCCCGTACACTATAATACATACATACATATGTATGTTCATCTTACAAATGGGATACTACACTTACCGGTATTACTGACATTGGGCAAAAACTGATCTTCGATACTACCGAAACTAAGAAATAAGGTACCGATAATACTGGATTGGACAAAAGTCGATCTTCGGTACTACCAATATTACGAAATAAAGTAACGATAGTACCGGTTTTGGACACAAATCGATCTTCGGTACTACTGAAACTAAGAAATAAGGTACCGATAGTACTGTATTGGACACAAGTCGATCTTCGGTACTACCGATATTACGATAAAAGAACTGATAATACCGGTTTTGGACACAAATCGATCTTCGGTTGTACCGATATTATGAAATATAATCTATTCCCGATAGTACTGGTTTTGGACACAAATCCATCTACGATACTACCGATATTATGAAATATATTTCCGATAGTACCGGCTTTGGACACAAATCGATCTTCTACTAGCAATATTACGAAATAAAGTAACGATAGTACCGGTTTTGGAAACAAATCGACCTTCGGTACTACCGACATTATGAAATAAAGTACCAATAGTACTGGTTTTGGGCACAAATCAATCTTCGGCACTACCGATAACGAAATATATTGGATCTCTTATATCTGATTTATAGCTGTATTTTTCATTCTTATTTCGTGTCAGATCGTCAACACAGAATAATATATACATATGTACTTTCAAGGAATTTAAAAAATAAATATTTAATATATGTATAATATGTATGTATGTACATACATACATATGTATGTTTAATGTTTTGCAATTTCTTTATAATCCGAATAAATAGTACAAGATGATCAAAAATGTATTGTAAATAAATTAAATTTTACTGCACCGTTTATTAAAATTATTTACTAGCGGTATTATTGGCGGTTTGAAAATAATTTTCGGTAATATCGGTATTGCTAGATGACTCTATTTTGGAATCTCCGAATTCAACTCATAATTAAAAATGATAAAAGTATACTTACATATATTTAATATATTTTTAACAAATATTTAAAATATACAAGATTTTTACAACTTATATGTAATATTTGATTCTGATACATTTATAGCTTAATTTTATAAGAGAAAATTTATAAAAATAAATAATCAATGATTGGAAATTTCATACAAAATTCATATAAAATGGTTTAAGACCATATATTTCATTTTTTTTTTAAATTAAAAGGACAATATATTATTCTATGTATCTAAAAGTGCAAAAATATTTAAGTATTATATCATGCAATTAAATTTACATATACAAAATTCATCGCACGACGACGTGTTTATGATTCAAACTATGAAAATGGACATATACCGAATATATTTTTAAGATATTGTTTTATTCTTCACTAACACAGGTTAAACATGAAAGTTTCATAGGAAAACGAGGAAAATATTGAAATATGCCTTCATTCGATGTACAAGACTCTCTGAATTGAATTTTGCAAGTTTTCTGTCTGGTTCTGCACTTTGAACTGCACCGTGGATTACTGGGCTATTTCTGCACTATGCAGTGAGGTTGAAGATTAGATGCATAGGTAAGTATAGTATACTAGATTAGTCTTTTTATGGTACTGGTTAGCATCCTGTCCCATGCGGCCGCAAACATAAGTTAATTAAGTCACAGGAAGCGCCTGTACGCGCTCATTGTCGCCACGCGCCCAATAGACTAATTCAGTGCTTCTCAAAATGATATCCGAACATCAATATATGAGTCGTTATATTTGAAAGTGGCAGGAATCCATTTTTCAAATCCAAAAACACTCTTTTTTGACTCAATTCACAAATTGTTATTTATTTTTATTCCATATGTCCAGAATCTCAGAAAAGCAGAATAAACGTATTACAGGCCACCAGTATTTTTAAATATTGTAAACACAATATTTATGATATGATATTTAATGATTCGCGAAATATTTCTCGAAATGAAGAAGAGTGGAATTATTCCACTTTCAAATATAACAGATCATATCATCATACAAGCCTCAAATGCTTTTATATTGTCCCTGTATTAAAAAAAATCCTATCCTGTCACATATCACTATACTAAAACGGGTTCAAAGATTTTTATATCTGCTTTAGATCATCGACTTTAGAGAGTCTTTACTTAATATTATGTATTAGATGTATTATGAGCATTTATAAGAATTGTAAATAGTTTTTTGAGCTATTTTTCCTTATTAGAATATTATGATTAGTAACGAAATTAAATTAAAATTATAAAATAGAAAATGATCGGTAGATCAGTAGCTATTAAAATAGATATAAGATGTATTGTGAACATAATTTCGTAATAATAAAAAGCATTTAAAAAGCAAAAAATATATTCGGCTGCCAGTTCGAAACGCCAGTATGGTGGCTTTGTTAAGCGGCTACTTTGAAGCTTTATTTTTAATATTCATCGGCAAATTTTTTTTTACAATAGTGCACTTAAAGGATAAGAGATGCTAAAAAATGAATAAATAGGATAATTACAGTAAAGGATTAGCGTCTATACTGTTTCTAAGAATATTTGCATGTTTTACCTGATTCTTACATTTGAGTGCGCTCTTTTTCCTATTATGCTGTACATTAACAAAATTAAATTAAAATTGTAAAATAGAAAATGATCAGTAGATCAGTAGCTATTGAAATAGATATAAGATGTATTGCAAACATAATTAAGTAATAATAAAAAGCATTTAAAAATCAAGAATCAAAAAATTTTTTATGAAATTGTACAAAAATCTTTTGATTACAAAAAAGCTCTGATTTTAGGGGGATAAATTACTGGATTCAAACTACTAAAAACTCCCATTCAGTTGCATAGGCTACCTACATATTTCTCAAATTAATAACATACATCCAAGGATGTGCTGTAAATGATTGTTAAGTTTTTTTTTGATCGTTTTTTTATCGCAAGAAAACTGATTAAAAAATGTTTTAAAATTAAAAATTAGTTTCGTAATTCCTCACAATCTGTATGATATCAACAATTATGTATGTTTGACATCTCACAATTATGTTTGACATCTCACAATTATGTTTAACATTTCACAATTATGTATGATATCAAAAAAATATTCAATGACCAGTTTTTCAAAGGTTAAAAAAATAGTAAGCACAATTTGCTATTCAAATAAATGAATTTAATAATTACGCAAGTAAAAGTATTTCTTTGTAGTTGTCACAATGGAGGAAAAATTATGATTGTATTAAATATAATATAATCAAATGTAATGAAAGAAAAGCATTGAACGAAGTAATATTTCAAATGCATTTGAATTAAATAAATTTAATTCACTTGTTAATTTTAATTTAATTTCAGTTGACGAATAACGGGTGAGCTCGCACTAGGCAAATATTGTACGCGAATATTCAACGTTACAATTCAATATTAATCAACACAATGATACAGTTCGCGAATAAATCTGAAGATTTTCGAGAAAATTAATCTCAATTCAAGTGTCAATTATAGTTGTATCGTATACTATCGTCTGTGAATCCATACTTCATACGCAGCATCCGCGATTTTTTTTGTTCTGACAAATCATCATTTGCAACGGTTACTAGCGACTATTAGCTATGTATTGCAATAAAAAGTGATTTCACTGCTTGTTTTTATAATAATCCAATTTATTTCTTTATGTTGAAAATTTCCTTCGCGTGTGAAAAATAAATTCATATAAAGTGAATTCAAATTTTAAAAATAATCAATATGATTCTAAACGGCATCAAAAATAAATATCATTGTTTTTAAATACATATGTATTCAAGAAGATGATTGATTGGCAAAGGCGCTTAATCTATTGCTATGGAGACTTCGTACAATTGGTAAACTTTCGCATCGTTTTTTTATTATTGTTCAATTATTCATTTTTATTACTGTTCTATGCTAATTTTAAATCATATGTTTAACTTTTAGGTTGCACTGAAAGCAAGAGATCTAATTTAACTCATCGAGATAAATCACATGTAAGTGTATTTTGTTTATTTTTATACTTGTGTACATAAACAATTTAAATCGTTTTTCAATGTTGCTGCTCAAATTGAAATTTGAAAATTTTAATGATTTTTATGAATGATGTTGCCGAAAATACATACATAGAATTCGTTTTTATATAAGTATATTTTTAGAAAATTAATTTTCTTCTTTTAAGGAAAGCTTTCTAAAAATCATTCATTGAAATGTCAACGGGAGAAACACTAGTAAAAACCAAAACCCAAAGGACTTTTCGATTGAAATACACATCCATTGTTATAATTAGAAAATTTTATAGTCAGTTTTCCTGATTTATAGATTAATTATCACCATTGCGCTTTAAGGACATGAGATAATATACGCCTAACACTTAGAGAAAAAAATTAAATTTAGACAAAATGTATCTATTTCAATGCAATATGAAAATTAAAAATTATCTTTTTCGTATTGCATCATTATCGCTAATTCCATAATTTGACAATTGTGTTTGGTTCTTATTTTAATATTCTATCAAAGCACATTAGCGACTTTTTAAAATAAAATAACATTTTTTTGACAATGTATGTAATATACATATCTAAGCGATCATAAAGTCGAATAGATCAGTTAGAGTGTATTCAAAAATGTTTCCCATGAGGCTAGTGTTGGTAGATTGTTGTCAACCTATAAAAACAGACTTTTAAGATCATAAGTTTCATCGCAGAAATAAGACTCATAAGACTCATCGCAAAAGTGTTTTTGATTTTTCATACATCTGTTTTGGCTGATATTAATTCGGTCGGTCAATACTCAGTACACTAGATGTTCAAAACTTTTTTACCCACCAAATTTTAACCTTTTTCAATACTTCAGTAAATGATACAATTGCCCAGATATGTCGTCTTTAAGATTGCACAGAAGATTTCCCTGATTTGTTCTACAAATCAATCAGCACTTTTAGGGATAAGGTGAAGAAACACTATTTTTTTGAAATTTTTGTTTTTATACGATTTATATTAGCTACACTTCGTTAGTATGGACAAAATTCCTTTCGATCGCTTTGACATACTAATAGAGATTTCAATTGAGTCCGCCGAATTGTGTCGATGGTGAAATATAATCGTAATAAACATGTTTAAGAATTCAAAAATTTTGCAGACGGTGACAACCAACCCATTGCCAATATGCCAGTAGCCAGTTTTTTGTTAGTTTTGAGTTCGTGTTTCGTATTTTGAAGTATTTACATTGATAAAATTTACATGTCCTATAATACTAGGATATAAGTTGTTGATATTATTAATTTATTTATGGAATACATATATATATATATTTTATATTAATGGAAATTTATATTTCTTATACGATAAAAGTAACTGTCAACGTCGTGTTATGGACAGCAAAACTTACAGTAATATTTAAAAGTAATTGACCTTTGACATCGCAATAGTGACTAGATAAAGTAAAAAAAGGCTTGATAAACAAGGCAATCGGTTTAGAAAACATACGGTAAATGCACTGGTGTAGTGGAGTCAAGACTAGCTGGGCTTTTTCATCTTACTTTATACAAATCATAAAACAATTAATGAAAACATAAATTTTAACACTACACTGCTGGGTAAATGGATCTTTCATCTCCACGGTTAATGCTGATATAATTATGAGTCTGTAATCTATGTATAACTAATATAACTAGCGTTCGAGACTAAATATTTCCCATGACAATAAAAATATTTGCATTATAATACATATAATGTAATATAATAGTTATCATAGTATGTGCATTATAATACATTATAATCATACAGACGATATAAAAGTTTTTTTACACAGCTTATATATGCTTCACTTCGCTAATGATTCAAGCAAAATTCCTACATTCTTCCGATCGTTTTACATGTACTAGTAGAAAAATGAAAGCGATTCGAAACATTACAATCGGTTGGAAAAGAGATTTCTTCCACGACTGAGGTGGTATTTAAAAAAAGGAATAAAAAAAATGCAAATTTCACAAAATGATTTACCTGAGCGGGCTGACACGTTCGTGCACCGACAAAAACACGTGGCCGCGCTAAACTCGAACCGTATCTATTTGCATACGGTTTGCATCTTCATTATACAGCGTCCACGGTCACCCTTTGTCGGCGCCAAAATCACCCCTGTCGACCGCGAAAATTGTGCAAATTCAACAGAAAGGTTCGGGGGCTCCTGTGCACGACTCATTCCGCCACCTCAACACTCGGTGCTCATTATTTATTTTCACACGCACTAAATATTTAACGTATATTTAAATCTGGCAACTCAAGTCCGGTCGACCACTGTGCGAACACTCGTATATATATTTACATATACGTATGCAAGTATGCAGTACTTTCGAGCCGGTGGATGATCTTCTCGAACGCGATCCGATAGACACCTGACGCGGTAGACAAAAGCCGTTGCGGATAAGATGAGGACCGTGGGGGGATGGCCACTTCCGGTTGAAGAAGAAGGGGTGTGTGTGTGTGTTTCTTTGTGGGTGGGTGGTGGGGCGATCTCGGGTGGGTGGGATAAAGCTGGATGAAGGAAAAAGTCTAGCGAGCGGAACGGGAAAATATCTCTCGTGTTTATGGGATGGAGGGTATTGTAAACGTGCTATCGGATATCGGGCCAGCAGTGGAGTTTCCTACCCAGAGGCTACAGGCCGCTGCAGGTAGTTGGCGCCCCGCCCCAGGGCGGGTCCGGGAGGGGCGGCCGCCCCTTTTTTACTCCCCCTCTAGAACGCCCTTGCTCTCTCCCTCTGATAAATCGAGCGGAGACTTTATTATCCTCGACGTACGTGGCCTCGCAAAATGCTCCTTTGATATTCTCGCTCTTAAGTTTGAGCATCGGAAGGACTTTTTCTAATCTACTGTGTTGGGAGTGTTTTTTTTTTTTTTTTGAATACCTTCAAATAGTATGCTATAAGAAATTCAGCCACTTTCGAAAACGCTCGTGTTGTATGTACATGTGTATGCAGGATTTAGTTTAATCAGCAGCGTGGTCTTATGGTGAATATTGAATTCTTTCGTGCTTGATGTCACGGGTTCGATTCCCACTAAGAGTATCGTTGTTGGCCAGACCTTGGTTCGTTGGTAAAAGTCGGAATTTTCGACAGGGCAGACCCTCTAGGCTCGGAAGCGAGACTCGGTCAACTCGCTCCTTTCTGTCATCGGTTGCTCTTTGCGACTACTCTAGTATTGCCGTGCCCTGAATTAACTCGACTTTTATCTGATGAAATACTCCGACATATAATTTCGGTCGGAAATATTCCAAATATTGCGAATGGAATATACACGCATTCGTTTGTAATTCATCTAAATCCTCAATGGAGCTCTGCTCCATTTCGTGAAATCCAGTAACGTAGCCCTGACTCTCGTGAAAATTCTGAAATTTCCGGAGCTTTCGTACATTTTTAAATAAATTGAAGTTTAAAATTATTCTCGAAAATAATTTGCCAATATTGACTGTTGTCGGAAGCCTACAATTCTTTTTTACATTATAAGTCATAATTGTTATGTTAAGTATAATCCCTTTACATTTCAATTCCGTCAAAAATTCTGTAGCCTAAAACCATTGAAGTTATTAAATAACGGATTCCAAATTCTATTCAATTCGAGGGTTTTATGATTCCATGAACATATTTATACTAGTGTAGGGCCCGTTGATTTCAACGGGTGGTTTCGAAAAGAAATTGAAACTCGAATAAAAATAAAGTTAAAGATATGGAATCGACTGGTTTTGGAAAGACAAAGGCACAAAAAAATGAAAATTATGAAAAAAATGAAAAAACTGAAAATAATAAAAATATGAAAAAAATGAAAAATATGAAGAAAAAAAAATTTGTTCCCCATACTGGTTGATGGTTGATCATAAGAAATCGGAAATCGAAAAAGATTGTCGACGAAAGCCGAAGATACGCGAATGATTGGTTCCCCATACTTCTATAGGATAATCGAATATTAAGTAATTTTAGAGCGTTTTTTCTTTGCTTTGATTACTTTGAGAAATTCTGGTTCATCACACACATATGGCAGTCTATTATGAATATATATAATATACATATACATATATACGTTTGAAGATTTTGAAGATACTCTTCTTCGAACAGTGGCCGATTGAGCTCATATTGTACGCCAAGCTTTATCGAACTCCCAAATTTTTTTTTTGCCTACTGCGCATGCTTTTCTTTTATTGAATAAGGATTTTATTTTATTTCTGATATTCTAATCTTGAAAATAAGTTATAGAAACACTACATCTCAGATATGTATACATTGAGTATTGGTGAATCACTCTTGTCGCAAATATGAGTCCTACATTTGATTCAACAATTCAATATTTACATACATGCATACATTATTACGTAAAATATTAAAAAAGCAATCGAAGTCGAGCAAGTCCTGCGAGCTTTGTACTCGTATGTCGAGCTCAGCTCGACACAAACTTCAAATCCATTTTTAAGATAAACCATGAAAGAAAACTATATTTTTTTAGTACCCCAAATTAACAAGTGAATCTTTGAAAACAGTTTCATCTATGTTTATTTAAGGATTCGGTGCTTCTCAAACTTGCATTTTAAGAGGTCAAAATATTTGATTTTCCTAGGATTATTCTCAAACTATCTTCCTAATGTAACTACATACATAAACAAATAGTGATGTTGAATTTTTTTTTAATTCAATATTTCTCAAATTTTTTTATTAGAAAAAATATTGAGTGGCTAAAAAATAGTATATGGCTAATTAAATCCAATATAATTATAACAATTAAGTTTTTCTAAAATATAATTTTTGTACCACTGGTTCTCAATCTTGTATTTTTTATAAAGAAAACTTTTCTTTGGGAACAATTGAATATTTCATTAGAATACAAATATTTTTCATTGAAATTATTCCAAAACCTTATATTTTATAATAGCAGATGTATGTATATTCTTTAAACACTGGTTCTCAAACTTTCATTTTTATAAAAGAAAATTTTTTTTTATTAATTAAAAATTCATCATAAAAAAACAAAGCGTTTGGTCAAAATTTTATTTTCGTAATGGAAAAAAAACTGGGAATCCCTGACCTAAAGAAAAAAATCTCCATACGTTTGATATTTATTGTATGTAGTTATGTATATAATATCATTGAAATTTGCTTTCGAGACTCGTCAAAATTTACTATGACATTTAGCACATCTATTAAGTATACATATGTATGTACCAGTGGCGTGCGCTGAAATTCTCTCTATTTTTGTCGTACAGCCTTACTCAATGTGCACGAGCAGGATACAAGAGGAACAGGCTGTTCCTCTTATATCCCATTCGTGCACATTAAGTAAGGCTGTACGACAAAAAGAGAGAGAATTTCAGCGCACGCTACTGGTATGTACATATATAGATTTGTATTTATTAATTTATTTTTCTAAAATGTCCCTCCCCCCCTATACCTTGAAGAATCCTTGAACTTGTCGCTGATCATAACGATGACCTAAAATCTACTTGGAATACCTCATCAAATTCAAACTGAAGGCAAATACAACTTTCACGAAGGCTTGACAGGAAGACCCCAATGCGCCGCCTTCCTGGACAATTAATTACAAACAATGCTGCATTTTATTATTACATAAATCACTGTATTTCGAAAAGCTGAAGAACACGAAATAACAATTAATTAATTAATTAATTAATTAATTAATCCATTGAGACATTTATTAATAATTAATCCATTGAGGATTTAGATTTTGTACATATTTTTTACAAATTGTGCATACAATAAATTAAGAAGATTTTTTTGCTAATTTTGAGCAACCGTTTCAACAATGATCAAATAAAATTGGCAAACTCTGATAAGAAACGATAGATTTGCAGTCACAAATATCCCCAAATCTAACCAGCAGTATAGCGGATCGGGGTCTACCTCATGGGCCGGAATGTGAAATTACCGAAAACGCAAATATCGGGAGGCAAAGATCGAAAATCGAAAGATCTTATGTCGAAAGATCAAAAAAGAAGGGTCCATGGTAAACAGTACATACTCACGCACATACTCACTTAATTTGCGCGAGCAGGATACAACAGGAACAAGAGGAACAGGCTTTTCCTCCCGTATTCTGCGCGCGCACATTAATACGGGAGGAAAAGCCTGTTCCTCTTGTTCCTGTTGTATCCTGCTCGCGCAAATTAAGTGAGTATGTACCGTTTACCATGCACCTTTTTTTATCTTTCTACTTAAGATCTTTCGATTTTCGATCTTTGCCTTCCGATATTTGCGTTTTCGGTAATTTCACATTCCGGCCCGTCACAAAGACCGAGCGGATCGAACCCACTGATCACTTTCTGCTAAACATATGTACACACTACCATTGAGCCATACTCCTGACTAATGGCTCAATGGTAGCGTGAATATGTCCCCGTAATGAATCCCGTATTACGATAACTTTAAGAACGTGTTCAAAACAAAAAAGTCTAACTTTACAACTCAATTTACTAGTCGAGTGACGTTTTCACGAAAACCTAACCTCTCTATTTGGCCTGGTACCAACTTATAGTTGAACTGTATTTTCAGTAATATTATATTTTGACCAGTTGGAATGTAATCCACCATATGAATCAATTTATGTGGGTTAGACGGAATATATTCCAACTAGTCAATATATATTACTATCATTGAGCCATACCATTGCTGACTGTACATATGTATGTATGTGTGTACATGACCCAGTTGTCACCGAATCTACCGAAGAATAGAGTGGAAGTCGTCGAAATGTTGTAAAGATGAAAACGGTGAGAGGTGCCGCCTTTCATGTCAAACTAAAATTTGTCACAGCGCACTGCAAATTGATAGCGCATTTTACAAATTGTTTATTTGCACACTGGAATCGATGGGCGAAGTGTGACGAGCCCGAATTCGATCGCGTCAATCCGGGGAGATCTCGGGCGCGAAGACGACGCCGATGCAAAAACCCACTTCCGGTTGCGGCCGAAGGGATGACGGAGGCGCGTTGGGGGGTTGGGAGGGCACGGGGGGATTTGTCTCCCCTCAGCCACCCCTACGGCTAATTGCCGCGGCGCCCCATTGGCGGGGCTTCGCGGAGGCGTGGTCGTGGCCAGATAATCAATACGTCAATATACACCGGCGACACTGGACCCCCCTCCCCCCCCAAACAACGTTTATTTATTTATTATTTATTTATTAATTTATTTAATATAAGCGTCCGGTCCGATCTGGCCGGCCGCAAAAACCGAGCTCCGATGCGAGCGTCCCACTTTCCCGCGGCAGAGGTCTCCGAGTTCAACCGATAGAACCTTTGTTGTGTAAATACACATGTGTATGTATGTGTGTTTGTACGTATGAGTAGTTATATTTGACAGTGGCCGAAGTTCAATTTTCAGTTCCAAAAATGAAATTTCTGTTTGACTCAATTCACAAATTGTTATCGCTCGTTTTAGTTCGATGTGTCTCGGAATCTCGGAAAAGCAGAGAAAACGTATTACAGGCCCACTGGTATTTTTAATACAATTTCTGTTTGACTGAATTCACAAATTGTTATCGCTCGTTTTAGTTCGATATGTCTCGGAATCTCGGAAAAGCTGAGTAAACGATTACAGGCCACCAGTATTTTTAATTCAATTTCTGTTTGACTCAATTCACAAATTGTTATCGCTCGTTTTAGTTCGATATGTCTCGAAATCTCGGAAAAGTAGAGTAAACGTATTACAGGCCCACTGGTATTTTTAATACAATTTCTGTTTGACTCAATTCACAAATTGTTATCACTAGAGGTCGGAATCTGAAGGGGCCGGAATCGCGCCTAAGGGGGGCGAATAACCCCCGTTATTTTTTTTTTGATTTTTTTTTTGATTTTTTTTTTATTTTTTTTTTATTTTTTTTTTTAATTTTTTAATTTTTTTTTTTTTTTAATTAAATTAGCTTAGTCATGTTTAAGCGGTTTATATTATAAACACTGAGCGAAGCCGGGTAATACAGCTAGTATAAAATAAATACAGTAATTGAACACTTTAAGATTTCAAATTAAACAATCCCTCAACCGGATCAGCATGCTTTAAACAAATCCAATATAATAGAAATCTACATAGTTGAGGAGCTTGATGCCTCTGGAAAAAGGTGTATATGCCTATCTGTAATTGATATCTAAAATCATAAATGAAATAATAAAATAGAATGTGTTTCCTTTATTATAAATAAACATATTATTAATGTGGGCTCTATTTATTCAAGGGGATCAATATAATGTAACTGGAGGAATTCAGAAATTTGTACTGTTTTTATTTTAATATTAGTCACTTTAGGGTGTTTTTTTATTTTTATTTTATTATAGTTTTTAAATATTGAAAAGATTTTTTGTGCGTAATTTCTTTGTTTTTTTTTTATCATCATCATCATCATTATTTACAATCATTCAGCCCCCCCCCCTGCTGGATGAAGGCCTCTCCAACAAGCTTCCACACGTCTCTGTTTTGCGTAACTTTCATCCATCTCACCCCAAATATTTTCCTCATTTTTTCTACCCATCTTCCTTGATGTCTTCTTTCATCCTTTTTTACGCTCTGTTTCTTTTATAATGTTTTTTATATAATACTAGTTGTTTTACTCGGCTTCGCTCAGTCTTTGTAATATAAACAGCTCAATCATGGCGAATCTAATAGTAAATATTCATTTGTTTTTTTATTAAATTTATTTGAATCGAAAAAAATATATACCGAATTGTCTTCATAGAAACTTAGATTTTTTTTCGATGTTACCAGCCGACATTACATAATTACATAGTTACAAAGTCTCTTTCGAAATTTAATATTAGATTTGTCAAAATTTTAGATATCATTTACAGTAGATTATCATATGTAAGTTTAAGTATTGGGTCAATTCGAAGAGAATTATTTGTTACATGACTTAATATTACGACTTTCTCACTTTCACGAATCATGATTTTTATCAGTTGTTGAGATAAAAATATTGCCAATTGTTTTACATTACTCTTGTATTTCACTAGCTGAATTGAATTGTCCAGTGTTGCTCGGGGAGGTTTGAAATTGAAATAAAATGAGTAAAAACTTTATTTTTTCAAAACATTATGATCCCAACTACATATGGATACTGTTAGATGGAGTATCAGGAAACACATAGTATATTAAATTTGACGGTTTCAAATTAAAAACTATAAATAGAAGATTCATCTTTACATCTGTGCTTATAATAGACATAAAACGGTCCATATACATATGTATGTATATGTAAATTGGATCTAAAAATATTTGACACATGTTCAATACAAAGAGACTCGTTTCGACAATAGAGTATGACTCAACGTCGGTTGAAATAAAAGTGAAAATTGTTCAACGAGCCGTTCGAGTGTCTGTGTCGTTTAATTGTTGGCACATCTTTGAACCGCGGGTACCACCGGCTAGACAAAGGGCAAGGAACAGGGAGATGGAAAGAGTGAAAAGGGCACATGTGCCGATTATTAACGGTTTTCACGGTGCGGTTGTCAAATGAGACTCTCGGGTGACATTTCGATCAATTTAACACCGTGAATGCCGGAGCCCTCAAAGCGGTCTATCAAATGACTCCTCTCGTCAACCTAAAAGGGTGACCCACCCTTTTTCTTCACATTATCATTCGAAAGGCCTACTGCGAAAGCTTTTCATATCACACAATGTTCATATGTATGTATATCGGACAAATTTCTCATTAATTCGTTTTGTTCTCCAGTTTCTACGTGGTAATACATCATGTCCGTCGTTGCTGAAACAATTGGGACCTTATGTCCCTAGTAATTATGTGCGTAGTAGACATCATAATTTGATCCTGTCCGCACAGTTCTTTATCGAATGGCTCCTATTCCAAGAGCTATCCGACTTTTCAATGAAATCGTTGCTGCTGAGCCTGAATGTGATATTGTCCACCTCAGTGAGCGTAGATTATCGGATATTATTTTAACCTATTTGACTGATAGCCTGCGCTCGTCATTATTTTCATAATTGAATGTGATGTATGTAATTTTGGTAAGGAATTTTGATCTTCTCTCTTCTATTTGCGACTCGTAAGGATGTTTTGTATCTGCGGATGGTTCTTATACATATATTGGTGCTCGCTATAGGTGCAAGACATTTGATATTTTTACTTTATCTGCTATTATGTATTATAACCAGCAGAATAGACTAGTGGTTAGGATATAATGCTTTGAACAGAGTGGTCACGGGATAAAATCCCACTGGTTTCTGCTGGCCACACCTTGGATTTGTGACTCCAGGTCGATCGTTTCCAATCAGAGTTTGTCAATTTATCTGATTTTCATTGAAACGGCTCCAACAAATTGGCAACCTTACCCATTTTCTCACAAAATCTCAAGTTATTAGCAATTTCGAATTTCGCTGAATTGCATATAATGCTGCAAATTTACAAATTTGCCATAAATGTCTGTGTAGATGTTAATTGAATATTTATTGAATTTCGCTGAATTGTTTAAAACGCTGCAAATTTACAAATTGGACCATAGATGTGTTTGTGGATATTAATTGATATGTATTTATGTATTTTGTATCATATGTATGTATGTATAATGTTTCTGGCCAGGAAGACACCTTGAGGCTACTTGTAAATTAAAGATAAAAATAATGATATTTTTTTATGATTATGTATAAATGTATTTTTTGTCTGTGTATGTATGTATGTATGCATATATATTTGTATTTTTCTCATCTCTCTGCATTTTTCGACCATTGTTACGCATTAGGGACTCCTGTAATATCGTATTAAAAAAATATATTTTAGAAAAAATCAATTTGATCAGTGAGAACAGTGTCACGACAAATCACTCATGGATTTTACACTCAACTTAAATCGATAAAATACAGCAAATAAATTTTCAATATAAAACATTGTCAAAAAAACGAATATGGGTAATACAATCTGTTGTCGTCACTAGGGATTACAATACCGAAAGTACCGATACCGGTGGTATCGGTATTTGACCGAAAATAAGTTTTTGGTACTACCGGTACTATAAACTAAATAAAAGCTTTTGAAAATCCGCAGATTTATCAAAATAATTGATCTGACTTTACAAACGATTGCAGTGATCGTAATTTACACGTTTGAACTGGGTCTACAAATATCGGAAGGCAAAGATTGAAAATCAAAAGATCTTAAGTCGAAAGATCAAAAAAAAGGGTGCATGGTAAACGGTACATACTAATGTACATACTCACTTAATTTGCGCGAGCAGGATACAACAGGAACAAGAAGAACAGGCTTTTCCTCCCGTATTCTGCGCGCGCACATTAATACGGGAGGAAAAGCCTGTTCCGATATTTGGGTTTTCGGTAATTTCACATTCCGGCTCGTCACAGAGACCGGTTTCAACTATATATGATTTGATACATGTGTCATTGCATCGATCAAAAACTATAAGCGGTTGAGTGTAAAATCCGTGAGTGATTTGTCGCGGAACCAGTGAGAACCGATAGATTGATTGGTCAACTTATAAATTCGTTTGATTGATATGGATATTCAATTTAATTAATGTCGAGCCTTTCGATCTACATATAGTCCCATCACCATTTTTATATATGTACAAAACGATAAAAACACTTACTCCTCATTGTACTCGTATAGGAGCACTCGATTCGATATCGCTCAAGTATTTCCACACCGACGGGAAGCCGGCTATCTTGATCGCATAATTAGCGATAGAGGTAGCTGACGGGGAGGAGGGGAGGGGGGAGTGTTGGGGTGTCCACGACCCCGGCCTGCCAAACCCTGCAATTAATCATAATAAAGTTAGGTGAGCGATAGTGTGCCACGATAGGGGGACCACTAAGTGAATGTTTCTAATTGTCGGCTTGGGCCGCCGCTAATGAGGACAGACACTGATTGACCCCAAAGCACCTGGTTGACCAAACTGTGAGTCACTGGGGTGCGGAACACCCCTGACTATGATTTTTTTTATGACGATGCGGAGTCTTCGATTTGTATCGCAAAACGCGTACTCGACGCAGGGTGAAGGACGTTTCGTTTGTGTGTATGAAATTTTCAAATCGAAACTTCGCCAGTGTGTCTGATTGTCACTGTTGTAATATGATGAATTTTATACGAAATTGAATTGTAAGTATTTGATAAATATCTGGCTGTGTTTGTGTAGACTTGTTTCTAGTAGCTCATCTAGCCGATCTAGCATCAGACTTAGGATGTAAAATGTACATCTTTTCGCATTCACCCCCCACTAGACCCACGATGACCAATTACATTTCGTTTCAATTTCGCATTGCATTTAGTCAAGAAATATGACGTTTTTCGTGCGTACGGATGGCGGTTGGTAGAATTTGATTTTTATTTTTTGTTAGTTTTGAGATCGTGTTTTGTATTTTGAAATGTTTACATTAATAAATTTTTTTATATAAAATACGCAAGTTGTTGATATTATTAATTTATTTATGGAATACGTATATATTTTATATTTATGGAAATTTGTATTTTTTAGACGATAAAAGCTTACAGTAATATTATTAAAGATCTTGCGTTGAATTATATTGTAATAATATTATGTAGTTTAATAAGAAATAATTTAAAAGAAATATAGAAATTATTTTAAGTCCTTACAATGTTACAACACATTGCACGAATTCGACAGTATAAACGGTTCTCATAAGTCATATGTAAGTCTCACACTACATATGTAAGTATCGACTATAGTTTGACAACTAATAAGGAACAATATTTGTTCACAATGTCTATTTGGAATATTCACTAAAGAGCAGACTATGTTCCAAAGACAATTTTTTATTAAATGATGGACTGAACGATTCAGATTTATTACGATTGCTTGAAATTCAATTTTTATAAACCCTTTAGAAGAAGGTTTTCAAGCCGAAAGATGATGATGTATGTATATATGTGCATATACATATATGTATATTAGGTCAGAGCGATAAAGCCGAATTTTAGATTTTCACAATGGACCTGGTGGAAGACTTGATGGATTTTAAATAATGTAATGTACCTCCAACCAATCGATTTTCTCGACAAAAATTTCTAAAAAGTAGGTATTTCGTACACATTCTGTTTATTATTTATTTATTTTATTCTAAACAGACCATTGTGGCATAACAGGAATTCCTAAAGCGCCACAATGGTCAAAAACATAACACAAAGAAAAAACAAAATAACAATTAAACACAAATCAATACACAACGAAAATAATACACCCATCAATTATACATAAAAAAAATACATTTGAACATAAACATAAATACATCCATACATAAACATAAAAAACAGCATTTAATAATAACAGATAAAGTAAAAATATCAAATAAAAAAATATATAGCATAAGGAATGCCTTGCACCTACAGGCAGTTTCAATAAATATGTAAGAAACAACTACAAATACAAAACATCCCTGTAAGGCCCAAATGGAAGAGAGTTAATCAAAATTTCACTCATAAATCACAATCAATCATGAAAACAATGATGAGCGCAGACTACCAGATAAATGGGTTAGAGTAATTTACGCTCATTAAGGTGGAAAATATCTTATGGAAATAAATATTATGTTATCTGATTATAATTGTGATATGAACCACTTCTGAATTCTGTTACAAAATATTGAATTTAATTAATGAACCCAAAATGAAGCTAGAGGAGTTTAATCATTAACGAACCGATAAAAAATTACATCGGAATTTTGTGTTTGACTTTTTACCATCCCTTAATAACTCACATGCTAAACAATTAAACAGTTATAATAGTTATTTTTTCACTCCGATTTTCTCTCATCTCATATAAACATTTATAAAGATTGTAAATCTTTTCCTGTAAATCTGTATATGGTACAGTCGAAGTGTATTTTAAGTTGTTATACATTCCAAATGGTGTTTTAGGTCATTCATATTCGAATACAATTCAACTAGTAAATTATATCTCTAGAAGCGCAAATATACTTTCAACAACGTGCGCCAGTTGTAATGTAACAGTTGAGTTTTAACAGATCAGAAGTTCTTACGAATTCTTTAGAATTCAATAATCCGTTAATATTTGCAAGGTATTGTGAATTATGGTAATTAGTACCGTATTACGATAGCTCTAAGAAAGAGTTCAAAATAAAAATGTGACTTTCCAACTCAATTTACTAGTCACTTTAGTGACTTTTCACAAACCTCTCCATCTAACCTGGTACCAACTGTATTTTCAGTTGTAATATATGTATATATATATATATATATATATATATATATATATATATATATATATATATATATATATATATATATATATATATATATATATATATATATATATATATATATATATATATATATATATATATATATATATATATTTACAAGTTAGAATGTAATTCGCCATATGAATCATCTTACGTGGAACAGAGGAAATATATTCCAACTAGTCAAAATATATTATATGTAAAAAATAAAAAGCATTTTAAATCAAAATCATAGTCGAAAGCTTTATTTCTCGTAGGGTATGTAGCGTTTCTAACTTCAACAAATTAGAGAAAATCTACCGACGGATTTTTCCGTGAAAGTTCACCTTAAATTTTTCAACTGATGACTTTATGAACAAATATATCTATAGTTATTTAGCAACTCGTCTGCAACCTGAAAGTTGTCTACGAATACATAAGGCTACTATTAATAATGCAATCGGTTGGGTGATCCTAATTTGCATAGCAATCAAATACAAAATAGATATGTATAAAATATACTATGAACATTGATAAGAATTAGGTTTTGAGCTTTTTTCTACTGAAATTAGAAAAAAATGTGGGATAAGATAGATAGAGTTGCTCAAAACACAGACTTTTATTAAAATAAGATAACATTATAAAATACTAACAGGAATAATAATGTATGAAATATATGTACATATAATGATCGATGGAAAAGTAGCTATTCGAATAGACCTAAAATTTATTTTCGACATAATTTATGAATAATTAGCTGAACCCGGCATGCGTTGCAATTCCAGAATAAGGCATGCAATTCCCGTTTCCGTTTCCGTTCCTGATGCGTTCCAGTTCCCGTTCCCGTTTCAAGTGATGGTCGGAGCCCAACTAACATCTCTTCAACGCCATGTCGTCATAAACCAACTGGTAACGAGATTACCAACGAACACATTTCCTTGACTACACAATGACGCATCAAACTTTCGCGTCGGTAAAATCGTAATTACGAATATTATTATTAAGAGGTTTTTTCCCGTTTTTTTTTTCATAGTAAGCTTCCCGGACTTGCATACAAAAAATCCTGAAAGTTTCATCGTAATTAGTTGAGTGATTTAGGAGCCTATACAAGACAGACAGATAAGCAAAATTCTATTTTATATATTATATAATATATATGGATAAAAAGTATTTAAAAATCAAAATCAAAAATACAAAATAGAAAAACGTCTAGATATTTATATAGGCGTATAGTCGTTGCGTCTCTAACTACGACAAATATCGTAACCAGAGACCATCTTCATTAAGTTTTGCTGATCTCAATATTATAATTTCAATACGATGTAAAGTCGTAAACGAATCTGAAGTATCCAGTTGCCGCTAAACATATTGGTCCGCTGAATGAAAAACCATGAATTAAACGCAAAAGCAAACACGGACAGTTGATAGCCGTAGCGTCACACATAGCAAACCGAACTGGACCGCGAAATAAAATTTATTTCGACAAAAGTAAACAATGGGAATATTTCGACAGTAAAGGGGACGAGGAAGGGGTGGAATTGGGCGATTGGGGGATGGGGTGTGACAACGACAAAATATGTTGACCGGTCAACTGACCATATTCCACAAATAAATTGATCGCTTTTAACCTTTCGAAAACTTCCCGCGTAATATTATTAGGTATAGATCTATCGATATATGTACATATATGTACATACATATGTATATATAGAAATAAAAAAAACGGCAAAAATTGAAAGTAAACATTCCCCCTTCTCACGAATCACCCTCACCGAAGCCGTCAAACGTTCTGTCAGCGAAATTTAGGCTATTTGTATTTATACACATCGTAACATCAGTGATGTTAGAATTTTGTTCTTTTTAGTTGTAGTCTGCTAAAGTTTAGTTGTTCCATTGTAAGGAAGTAAAATAATTTCTGTATTTTTATTAAATGATTTCTTATTTAACTATATTATATTATTACAATATAATTCAATGCGAGGTCTTTAATAATATTACTGTAAGTTTTTCTGTCCATAACATAACGTTGACAATTATTTTTATCATCTAAAAAATATAAATTTCCATTAATATAAAATATATACGTATTCCATAAATAGATAAATAATATCAACAATTTACTTTTTTTTTTTAAATTTTAATAATGTTAATATTCCGAAATGTAATTACTGAAACGAAATATAATTGGCCATCGCGGGTCGAGTGGGGGGGGGGGGGTGAAAGTTTCAATGTATAAAGTGTAAACTAATGAAAATATTTGACGTTTAAATATAATATATAATTTCGAAAGAGACTTTGTAACTATGTACATATGTAACGTAAATACATAAGGTTTGTTGGTAACATCGAAAAGAAATCAAATTTCCTTTGACGACGATTCGATATATTTTTTGTTCGATTCAAATAAATTTAATAAAAAAAAGAATGAATATTTACTATTAGCTTCGCCATGTTTAAAACTGTTTATATTACAAATACTGATCGAAGCCGGGTAAAAGCAGCATGGTCTCGTGGTGAGTGTTGTATTCTTTCATGCAGAGTGTCACGGGTTCGATTACCACTAGAGTCTCGTTGTTGGTCAGACCTTGTTTTGTCGAGGTCGATCGTTTCTTATCAGAATTTTCCAATTTGTCTGTTTTTCATTGAAAAAGTTCCTGTAAAATTGGCTTTTCTTCTTCAATTTTCTATTACAAAACCTTGAGTTATTGTTATAAACCAGGTTTCGCCATATTTCTCTCCATTGATGTCTCTGTGGTTGTTTATCGAATGTAAAAAATCGTATTGGTACATGAAAAATGTTATTGATCGTATTGTATACGATGTTTGTAATGTCTCACCATAGATGTCAGATATCGTTTCGATGTATGTATTTAATTTGGGTCTACGTGACGAGCCAGAATGTTAAATTACAGAAAACACAAATATCGGAAGGCAAAGATCGAAAATCGAAAGATCTTAAATCGAAAGATCAAAAAAAAAGGGTGCATGGTAAACGGTACATACTCACTTAATTTGCACGAGCAGGGTACAACAGGAACAAGAGGAACAAGCTTTTCCTTCCGTATTCTGCGCGCGCACATTAATACGGGAGGAAAAGCCTGTTACTCTTGTTCCTGTTGTATCCTGCTCGCGCAAATTAAGTGAGAATTATACCGTTTACCATGCACCCTTTTTTTTTTTGATCTTTCGACTTAAGATCTTTCGATTTTCGATCTTTGCCTTCCGATATTTGCGTTTTCTGTAGTTTAACATCCCGGCTCGTCACGGAGACAGATTTAATATATGTATATACATATAATTTCTCGAGTCTTAATCTGTTGAGCACACTCGCCGCTTTGGAGCAATCTGTTAGGCGAGTGTGCATGATTGATTGAATAAAAATAAATATATAAAAAAAAACAACTAGTGCATTATAAAATTGAACGGTTTTTTTTAAATACAATTTAAGTCAACACGTACTTGTAAATCTGTGATTATTAAAGCGATATTGCTATGTAAATAGGTATCCGAAATGAAGTTTCGAGTCGGTGGCTCCAATCCAGTTGGGGTAAATATGTATTATAATTACGACAGTTGATACAGTCGCGAATGATGAACTGACGTCGGCATCCCTGCAACCGGAAGTCGCTCCGTGCACAGGAAGCGACGGGGGCAGGGGGAGGGGAATGGGAGTGGGTGGGAGTGGGTGGGAGGAGGGAGGATAGGAGATATCCAACCTCCAATCCACTCCGACCCCACAGCCACCATGCAACCCGCCTCCAGGCAAAGGGCACTTGAGCCTGACTTTCACCGTCTAGCTTTGTACAAATGTTTCAAAAGTATGAAGCGAATCGTATAGCGTTTAGTAATTTAGTATAGTGCTCGTACTATTTGTGTATAATGTCCCACCCCCACTCCGGGTAAAACATGCGCACACTAAAAATGTGTTATGAGCATTGCATTTGTGGGAGAGGGCTTTATAAATGAAACGATCTCTACAAGACCGAATCAATATGTTTTTCTTTCATCTTCAGCTCAACACGCTTGGAATCTGGTTTGCTAATAACTGCACGTAAACAGCACATGCATATGTACGTTTTGTGTATGTGACGCACCGTAACAGCAGAAGTCGGCACGATCTATGCATACTATACGGCAGTACACGCCATCAAAACATATTGTTGCGTAGGGGTGGGTGGAGGATCCAAGAAAAGGCCTTAGTCGTTTCACAGCATTTATTGATGATTAAGGAGATGCACGCACTGGCAGTGCTCAGTTCAGAATTACATGATATCGCCTATGTACCGCGTTGAGTATGCTGTTGGTTAGACCTGGATTTGTGACTTCAGGTTGATCGTTTCCTATCAGAGTTTGCCAATATTCTTTGATTTCATTGTTGAAACGGTTCCCGGAAAAAAAAAATTGGCTAAAAATCCCTCCTATACGATATGTCACCTATAATTTGTTATTAATTAATGTACAATAAATAAGTTTGTGTACAAATTAATAGATGTCTCATTGATTTACGAGTTTTACAGTATCTCTTAATTCAGTGATTTATATATGTATAAAAAAAATGCTGAATTTTAATTTGTAAATTTGTAATTGGCCAGGAAGGCGCATTGGGGTTTACCTGTAAGGCCTTCCTGATATATATGTAAAATAAAATTAATTATAAGGGGTAGATCTCTCAGGACGTCTAATCTGTTTACCTACTGTATAGTCACGTATTCGGATATGTATTCCCACGGTATGGGTCAGTCGTTCTGAGAAGTGCAATCATTGTTTAGCTTATTTGCACTTAGCCTGTCGCTAATCCTTGAAACCACTTATACCAGTCACCGGTATGCTATCGCCTCTAAGTGCAAGCACTTAGTTAATCCGTTAACAGATAATCCTTGAACGGTCACACAGTCTCTGGGATTCTATTCGCTTAATCCGCGGTGTGCGTAACAATATCAAACAGAACTGGTTTCTTTTGGCCATTTTTGAGGTATTCATGCATGGCGTCTTGTCATAGTGGCGAGTGCACCCGTACTAATGAAAGTGTTGCCATGTGCATATGAATACTTTCGGAAACATCATATTGTTACAATATTGACTCGACCGCACCGCGTTCAATTATTGCAAGCAGTATCGTCGCTTGGGATTGCAAAAATACCGGAATTTCCGATACCGGTATTATCGAAATAAAAAGAACGATACTGGTATGCTGGACACCAATCGTTCAGTTAAAATGTGTGTTTTAAGTTGAAATAATGCAAAATCTGCAAGGATAATTATTGTAATTAGCTATAAAAATCATTTTCAAGATGGATATCATTCTCACACTGACTGTTGTGCGAATGATTTCAACTTTTCATCATTACAACCTTGACTTTGACGTCACAATCAGAGTAACTCACTATACCACCCGTAAGGGCACAGATACGAAGAGTGGTTTGAACATGTAAAAAAAACATGCTAGTACGCTTGATCTATGATATAGCAATCCAGGCTAAAACTCACGCCATGGAATGTTTTGGTGATATATTATCCTTGTATTGACTTTTTTTTTTTTTTTTTTTCTTAGATATATACCAGGAAGGCCTTACAAGTAGACCCCAATTCGCCTTCCTAGACAATTAATTACAAACATTGCAGGAATTTTATTACATAAATCACTGTATTTCGTGAGGCTGAAGCACACGAAATTAACAATTAATTAATTAATTAATCCATTGAGACATCTAATGATTTAGACTTGTTCATATTTTTTTACATATTGTACATAAATAAAATTCAGATATTTGTGACAGCGGGTAGGATGATGTGTGCCAATTTGATAGAGGAACCGTTTCAACAATGAAAGTCAGATAAATTGAGAAACTATGATAAAAAAAACTCGACTTGGAGTCATAAATATCCAAGTCTAACCAGCAGTATTAAAGATTATCATGGGATCGACCCAGTAATCTCTCGGTGTAAACATAAACGCAATCACCGAGCCATACTGCTGGCTGTATGAAAATAGGTTTGACAGTATTAATAACAGTGATTAGCATATGTAATTTGTCGAAATAATAATATCGTACGAATTGACACGAGGATACGCCCATCACAGTTTGAGTCTACCTAGGCTAGAGAAATCTTATAATAATAGAAGTGCCTTTACCAATAAATTGCCTGTTTCAAAATAAAAAGCATAGCGTCTCGATAACTACGCATATATACATACGTTACAATGAACAGAATATAATCAGGGTCATCACATATTCACTACAGAAATAAAAGTTTTATTTTGATATAGATTTATTTACAATTTTAGTATATGGTGGTGTTTGTTGTTGGTAGCTAATTCCTTTCTTTTCTCAATTGGCAGATTATTTTTATCCACTTTTTTGTATTTTTCTGTCACTGGGAACTCTTAAATTAACGTGTAATGTATAGTTTCAACAAAAATGAACGATATTTATATTAATTAAACTTAAATAATTGGTTGTTAATATAACCGAGTATTCGGTGCCACCAAGAGAAATGTTTTTACATTTATTTAAAAATAATTTGTACATTTCTCCGGTGCCACCCGTGAAATTTTATGTAGAATGCGAACGATCGCCATGACACTTTTAAAAACTGTCAAACTGCGATGTTAATACAATAATATGCTACTTAAATGATCAATTTACTTATAAAAATGTATCCCATGTTGTTTATTATATGTTTTTGAATGCATTGTGCAATTTTTAACGATGCACTTTGCCTATGTTGCGAGTAATATAAACAAACGAAGAAGTTTTTATCGGACATACGTCGAGCACCAAGCATCAAACACAACTGTTGCTGTAGTTATTTGAAAAGGTCTGTGGACATTCATCAGTTGACAACAATATGACGCCTCAAACCACTTCTATTATTATAACTAGAGCGCGTATAGAGACCGTGCTTTTTCCAGGAATCGGGGCGGTTTGGCTCTATTTACAAAGCTAGAGTCCAAAAAAAAAGGTTCGAAGAAACTTTAACAATGCATTTACAACAATTGAACAATGAACGGCGCGCTCTGGGTCCACTCTTTAATAATAACACTATTTTTATGCCCGTTGAAATTTCAACGGGTGCTTTCGGATTGATACATAATTTAAAATAAAGTTACAATATGAATAGTAATAATTAATCGGAATCGGAACTGAAAGAGTAATTTTAAAAGTAAACTAAATAATTCATGTGTAAGGTCGAAGACAACTGCAAAACCGCTGTATTCCAATTTTTAATTTAATGCATACAAAAGTTTAGCTATTATAATAAGTTAACAAAATTTTATATTTTCCGTTTGTAAACAAACGGCCATTGACCTCGTAACAAATACATACATATATGATGTGCATTTACCACACATTTTGGCGAGACGATAGCCGCGTGCCCGCGAAAACTAAAATCAATTTTATTCTTCGAATATTGTCAAAATATAATTAATTTTAATTTAATTAAAAAATATTTGTAATTGTTTAATATATCAAAATCTCGCTAAATAAAATTATTATAATTACATATTGTTATATGGCAAGAAAAAAAAATTTCAATTAATGTTTAAATAAAAGGACAATTTCAATTCGGACTATGGTGTAATCAGTTAACTCCCAACTCGAATATACCTATAATGCTGCGTACGGACTAAACCAGCGGCGATTACAAAACATCGAACTAAAAATTAAATTTAAAAAACGAAATTAAAATATCAAAATGAAGCTAAAGAGCGAGATTGAGCTAAAATTAAATCATCGTTGCTGTTTTGAATTACGACGATACGCATTTACAACCAGAGAAATATTATAATTTCTCTGCTTACGAGCGAAAAATAATCTTGTTATTATTTCTTAAAAGTCGTGCTATGTATGTATCCTGCCGTCGATGATCGACATCGCGTTGACAAAAAAACCGAAGTCAGTGATTTGTCAAAGGGTTTTTTTTCTTTCGTTGAAATAAAATTAATAATCACACATTATCCGATAACTTTTACCTCTGAAATGATTTAATTACTTGATTTATTTCGACGAGAGAAACAATTGAAGACTAAAATAATTTCGATTGATGTACCGACAACGCAACGGATTGGCGACAATCGTTGGATCACCCATACTAATACATGATATATTCTCAGTAACTGTGCTTTACGGGGAAGAAAAAATAATAATTCTTTGATTTTTTTTCGATCTTAGTGCGTATCTTCGTAAGTCAAAACGTCTTAAGTCGAGGATTACCCGTATGTGATTGTTGATGATCTAATTTTGGGTCAATCTCCAAAATTTATTTAAATTGTGCATGCTCTGTTTTAACTTTCAATATTTTATTTTAATTTTAATATAATGTTTATAATTTTATTTTGATATTTGAATTTAATTTTAATATAATAATAATAGTTTTAATTTTGATATTTAATTTCAATTTTTAAATTTAATTTTTATTTCGATATTTTGTACGCTTCTGGTTTAAAAACTTGGCCCAGAGACCGTCCGTTGGTTTAGTTCGTACGCACCATAAGAGGGTATTTGTGTTTGAGAGGTCACCGGTTCGAGACCGCGAATGAATTTATACAAAGTTTAGGATTTTTATCGATTCATTACGTTCGGCTAGCATTAGGACACACACACACACACACACAGTCTTTATATTTGTATATAATTTCTCTGACCTAGGAATACCGTGCCGTACGATTTAGTGTGTCTGTGTCTTGGAGTTTTCCTTTTGGGCCGATGTGAGTCGGGCACAAGCCCTGTGTAATGATGTAAAGGTTTTCGTGCACCGTACATAACAACTGTATTGTAGTTGATAGTTGAAGCGGGGATGTTTTAATGGGGCGTGCATGATCGCAGAGTTGGCCACCCCTGCCGATCTGGATGCTGCTGCCACCAGACACTGCTGCTCCTCCCCTTTCATTTACATTGGAGATAATGCCGGGGACCAGGGGAGGACCTGCCCCACAACGAATTGTACAACCGTGCCGATATACCAGATTACCCAACCAATACGCTAATATGCTAATATACGTGTATAAACTCTCGTATAAGTCAATTCCGTGCTCGTCGAAATTTTAATGGCCCGTAGGAAATTTAAGGTTTGGTCTCGTGTACATTGCACTTTTTTCCTCTCTGAATTCGTCCCTGTTCGTATCAATTCTCACGGATCACGGCACGGTCCATCGCATCGTGGCGACCCCTGACAGGGAGGAGAAATGGCGACTAAAATCCGACGACCCTTTTCGTTGCAAATAAATACCTCTATCAATCCTCACTTGACCTTAATGACGTAAGTGAAAGTTCGTGATCTGCAACATAAAAAAATATCAGAAATTTATTTTGTATACGTAAATATATATATGTAGGTGGGGTTTGGAGCCCTGGATCGAAGGGCTCCCATACAAAAACGAATGATTTCGCCTCAATGCAATTTCAAAGTTTTCATTAAAAAATATATATTATATAATTTCTTTCAATTAGAAATGTTTTTCAAAGCAAATCAGAAATTTCTTAACAAAACTAAAAAAAATTGCCAAAAGTGAGTATTGGAATTGAATTTTTTGTTGCTTTTAAATACTTATAATTAATTATCTAGTGAATTTTAATAGTCAAAAATATTCTTTTCTACGTAATATTATGAGCTAAGTTAACTAAATTTATATTTTATTACGTTTAAAATATGCTAGATAATTAATTATACTTATTTTAAAGCAATAAAACATCACAATCAATAGAAAAAACATCAGACTGTTGGTTCCAATCCTCACTTTTGGCACAGCAACACAAGATTTTGAATTACAGACTGCAAAAGCTATAAATCTGTAGAAAGTTCCCATTTTTTTAAACGCCCATATCTCTTAAATCAGAGTAAGACAACAAAAATTATTGTCATATTCGAATTTAGTGAGCCAAAAACATTAATCTGTTTCCGCTTCGGCAATTTTTTTGTTGCTCAGTATTATTAAGCCGGTTTTTACTATGATGTTGAGTACATTGCAAAATTTAGTGCTTTAAATTGAAATATTAAAATATATTATTGTATACGAATTTCAGTATTACATCAATTTTATTGTATATCAGCAAAATTTTGATTATAAAAATAAAGTTGAAAATTTCATTAAATTTGCATTTTAATTTTAGATTTGCTTACCAGTTTTTGTTTTTATTTCATTTTATTTTTATCTTTAATTTATACCAGGAAGGCCTTACAGGTAACCCCAATGCGCATTCCTGGACAGAAACATTGTACATTTGATACAAATATTATTAGTATTATACAAAGAACATAAATGAATATTAATTAATATCCACAGAGGCATCTATGGTCAAATTTGTAAATTTGCAGCATTTTAAACAATTCAACGACATTCGAGATTACTGAAAACTCGAAATTTTTCAATGAGGTTGCCAATTTAAGGTCGAAAGTAAGGTTGCCAATTTTTAGGAATTGTTTCGATGAAAATCAGATAAATTGACAAACTCTGATAGGAAACGATCTACCTGGAGTCACAAACCCAAGGTCTGGCCAGCAGAAACCAGAGAGATTTGAACCTGTGACCACGCTGTTCAAAGTATTAATTGATCTTTGATCAATGCGTTTTGCCAGTGATGACGTATGGATGTGAAACTTGGACACTGAACGCCAAGATGCTACACAAACTCCAATGTACTCAAAGAGCTATAGAACGCTGTATGCTTGGCATAACGAGGAAAGACAGGAAGTGGAACGCGTGGGTGAGAAGTATGACAAGGGTAATAGACATAGTGGATAGAGTAAAGCCACGTGGCTAGAAGAATGAACGAAAGAAGTGCTTGAATGGTACCCGAGAGAATACAAAAGGGTAAAAGGAAGACCGCAGGGAAGATGGGTAGACAAAATTAGGAAAATGTGTGGGGTGAGATGGATGAGAGTTGCGCACAACAGAGACGAGTAGAGGCGTATTGGAGATACCTTCATCCAGCAGTGGATAATGAATAGCTGTAGATGATGATGATGATGATATATTAAATTTGTATCTACATGGGACGTAAGCCATTACTATGGCCTCATTTTTGTTAGTATGTAGTGTGTAGTGCGAAAGTGTATGTTAGAAGATAATTTAAAATTAGCGTTGTCTGATGGTGTGGCGAGCTCGGGCATGGGCTGGGGGAGGGATGGGTGGATGAATGGGTGGTAAAGTGGGTGGGTGGTTCAGGTGGCCTCCCGGCCGCAAAGGTCGCAATAACTCAGCCGCGAGTTCCTGTCTCCTTCCGAAGCCGGGAATATTTACTGCGACTAAACATCGGCTGTCAGCAGGCCACGGTAATGGACAGCCACCTCCCCCGATCTCCAGGGGTGCTCAAATTTGTTACAATGGTCATTGAAATTTGTATAGTGTAACCAAAGTTGTATATCTAATAAGTCTCTCATCTAAATATATCGGCTTTATTAAAACAGTTTTTCAAATTCAAATTCTTCGTTTCCTTATTATTATTAACTAACAGAATATGAATGAATCGGGGCAAACTACAAAGCTAGAGAGCATAAAAAAAAGATTCATCATAAAAATGAACAGTGAACAATGAACGGCGCAAAGTTGGTCCGCTCTTTGGCTCTCGGTAATAAACTTTATGAATTTTTACTCGGTATTATTCGGCATTTACTCGGTATTAATTTTGCTAGTGCATAACGGAAAAGAAGGTCCTCCCTTTTTTCTGTGATGCCACAATGGTCCATTACTATAAATAAATAAAATTAAATAATTTAGAACTAGCAAAAAGAGTAAACTCGCTGGCCATACTTAATACATAATTAACTTCAATTAACGATACATTTATTTAATTTTATCAGTAAATAGTGAACAGAAGCACTAGCAAAAGCACAAAAATACTCCCCAAATTGATTTTTGAGCTTTTTTCTGATTATGTCTTGAACACTAACATCAAAAGAAGATGATACTATAATTCTAGCAAAAATGTTATTATAAAATTGACTTAAGTTGTATTGTGAACACAAAAGATATGTACATGAAAAATAAAAAGTTTTTAAAACCAAAAAAAAATATTATTACTATTTATTATATTTTATTATAAAAGCATGGCAGAAAAATACTGTTCCGTTTACCATGCACCCTTTTTTTTTGATCTTTTGAAAACTGGCATCTTGTCATCTCGAGTACTTGAGGTTTGATTTTTGGTGGCCAGAATTTTTTGTCACGTGGCCCTCGTCTGGAGAAGACCTACCACTGCTAGATCCAAATCCATCCAATTAATAATGGATAATATAGGAAAGATTTGAGGGTTGAAAGCCCCTGCCGCGGATCCTTTAATTCACGTCGGACTGACAAAATTCCCACTTCCCCCGAGAGTCACCTATCTCTCCGTCGGCATTAGGAAAGTTTTTTACACTTGTGAATTACCTGCCGTCCTGGGGTGAGCTCTAGACTCTCTGGCATACATATAAACGTACATATGTATGCATATACATAGTATATCATATTTATCACGTGTACATACTCTCTCGGTTGGCCAACCGAGAGGTGCATGTGAAAATCTCATTTCGCTTCCAAATGAATAACTGCTTTTGTTATCAGCCACCCCCGTTACGCCCCACCTCAACACCTCAAAAACACGCACCCACACATCCATTACACATCATCGTACGTATAGTGTACATATGTATATCATATATGTATGTATGTACAGATTTGTCTGAGGAAAAGTCTTTCGTCGGATAAGGTCGAACCGATCTAGCACGAGACACGTACAATGTACATGCTATCGCATTCACCCCCCACTCGACCCGCGATGACCAATTACATTTGACTTTTATTTTTTGAAAATTTTATTAATGCAAATATTTGAAAATACGAAACACGAACTCAAAACTAATAAAAAATAAGAGTCAAATTCTACCGACCTCCATGCGCACGAACAATGTTGTATTTCTTGACCAAAACGCAATGCGAAACTGAAACGAAATGTAATTGGCGATAGCGTGTACATTTTACGTAAGTCTCATGCTAGATTGGTATGACTATTAAGTACAATTTTAATGGTCATTATCAAGATTATAATGACCGGTCCATTATTCATTAATATTTTTTTGTCTTGAGGTTTTGACGAACAGAATAAGGATTATCCAATTGATTATATTTTGCTATGAACATGCCCAGGCCGAGGGTATATGACGCCCCTAAGCAGATTGATTTCGGTGCCCCTCCCCCCTTAAATTATTAAACAATAAATTATATGTTGAAAGAACTTAAAATTTAATTTAAAATTTTTATTCAAATTAAGCACAATGAATAAAACACGGATAGCTATGAATAAATTCGGTAATGAAGACATTAATTTATATTCAACACTGAATTGAAGAATTTTTTAGACTGACATTTCGTCTTTCGAATATTATTGTTCAAGATATTTAAGTTCCTGAAACAAATCCAACCCTGATGTCACAGTGAAATTATATTTCAAGTGAAAATATATTTTCACTGATGTTTCAGTGAAATCATAACCAGTTACATTTTCAGGGTTGGTTTTATTCATTTAAGATTAAATTTTTAGGGTTGGTATTATTTAAGGATTAGGATATACATAGGTTAGGTTAAGTAAGGGTTGGCCCTATTCATTTAAGATTGGGTTGTTAGGGTTAAATTTATATAGTTAAATGTTATAAATTCATTGTTTGATACATTTTCACTGCTTGAATTGGTGAAAATGTATTTTCACTAGTGAAAATATATTTTAACTTGAAATATTCTTTCACTGTAACATATATATATACATACATTTCAGCGGTATTTTATATAAAATACAATTCCAAATTACCATTTGTACCGACGACAGTTTGTTGTTTTACAAGTTTTATTCGTGAGTCGTTGATATTTGACAGTCAACCTCATACGTTCCTCGTTAAATATAATATTTTACAATCAGTATTGTTACTTTGAGTAGAAAAATTAAGTTGAATATAAAATATTTTTATAAGTTCTAAGAAAGCTAATTATTTTTTTATTTTTTCAATTGAATAATCAAAAAAATGGGGGCATTTTGCTGCGCCCCTTGTCTATGGCGTACCTAGGCATGTGTCTAGTCTGCTGCACCTTTGAGGTGGCCCTGGCTATGAACAACAACATTAAATATTTGTTGGAAAATTAATAATGACTGTTTGCAAACAATTCCCATAGATGAGAATTCTCACCATTGATATGTGAGCATGGGGTCACACACAAAAATTTAAAATTGGTCGAATTTTTGGGTGTGACCAGTTTTTTCGTGACTAATTTTCTGGTGTGACCAGTTTTTTTTTTATTATTATTATTTTATTTCATACCAGGAAGGCATTACAGGTAAAACCCCAATGCGCCTTCCTGGCCAAATTACAAACAATACAGCATTTTTTATTATATACATAAGTCGCTAAATTACGAGACACTGACTTAAACTCGACAATTAACGAGACATCTATGAATTGTACATACATTTTTATTGTAATATTTACATTAATCATACTCAAACAGTGGTGACATAGTGGGTAGGAAGGATTTTTAGCCAATTTTTAATCGGGAATCGTTTCAACAATGAAATCAGAGAAAATCGGCAAACTCTGATAGGAAACGATCAACCAGGAGTCACAAATCCTGGTCTGACCAGCAGCATTACAGATATACTAAATTATTATTTTTCAATTGAGGTCAGCTCATGGGATCGAACCCGGCGCCTCTCGGAAGCTTAACGACCAAGCTATAATGCTGGCTTATGACTAAGGATTCTTTAAGGCTAAAAATTCTTTTCAATCGAGGTCAGCTCAAGGGATCGAACTCGGCGCCTCTCAGTGTTAAGCAGAAGCTTAACGACCGAGCCACACGCTGGCAGTTTTAGAGTATGACCAGTTTTAGGGTGTGACCAGTTTTCTCGTGACAAGTTTTAGTGTGACGGGTGATCACGTGTGACCGATCAAGAGCGACCGGTTGTCCTGTGGCTGGTTCAATTATGACTAGTAGTCCATTTACCGTGAGCATGTAACCTTCTATGAACATGATTTGGAACGAGACCAAAGGTGTTTGTTTGTATAGGCGTTTGCTAGACATATTTTTTCGACAGAAGTTTAATTTATATCGTTCAAATTATTTCATCTAACCACTTGTAAGAAGAGTTGACTTTTTATAATTGAAAAAGTATAGTATCTTAACATGTTAATACATACGTGTATGCATATAGTATATGTAATACATTTTCCATAGGGATTTTTCAAGCCCCGACAATGTCATCCGGAACGGTTCGCTTATTAGCAATGCAAGTGGGGTCGAAACTACCCCACGATGCAAATAGCGTCGCGTGCTTAACATGCTGATGTTCCGGGTTTCGCAACTATATGTATGTATGTACATACAACCTATAACTGTTACGCTCGTCCAACATACATAAATTACATGCGACGAAAAACTAAATAAACTAAACGGGGAAAATTTCTCGTCTGACGATTTATTTAAACTTAATATAATGGTACTTAGCTGCAATGCTTCATTTTGCTTTTGTAACGTTACCGGAAGCCTGTATAAAATTCATACCAAGTGTATATATGTACATATATGTATGTATGTACGTGTCTGCACAAACTAGAATTTTATTTTATCTGGATATCCATTTTATCTGTGGACTTCAGCTACCCAAATATTCTCAGCATTAAATCCTTATAATCCCAATTTATCGGTCCCACTGATATATGCGAAGAATCCCAGGGGCCGATTTATCGACACCTATTAGGGTAGGTACCGCTTCCGGTCAATTAAAAAATTTAATTCGTATCGATAAGAATTTCAGTAACTGATAAGACTAAAGGTCTACAAAGCAAAAAAATAGTTCCAGACCATCAATTTGGATTTCGAACAAATCACACAACAAGTTCACAGATTAATAAAATTTGACAAAGTCTGACATCCAGGTTTGTAAATATTCAAATGTAAAAAACAACTTCCACACCATTTACATATACCAAATAATAAAATCATACCTAAGTGAACGTCATTTCCGAGTGAAATATGGTGAGGAATACCCCAACTTACGCCAAATAAAATCTGGAGTGCCACAAGGAAGTGTGCTTAGCCCCGTGTTATATCTAATATACACTTCAGATCTTCCAATTACACCCCAAACCACAATAGCAACCTTTGCAGACGACACCATCATAATGGCATCACACACAGATCCAAATTGGCATCAGAATTCCTACAAATACACCTCAACAAAGTGCAAGAGTGGCTGAATAAATGGCGAATAAGAGCCAATGAATCAAAATCGACTCACTTGAACTTAGAAAGGAAACCTGTCCAGGAGTAGAACTGAAGACAAATCCCACAAAAGGAGTCGACCAAATATTTAGGAATACATTTTGACCGAAGACCTACGTGGAAGGAACATGTTTGGAACAAAATAAAGCAGCTCGGTATCCAACTAAGAAAACTTTATTGGCTAGTTGGTCTCTGTTCACATGTTATCTGGCTACAGTGTCATCTTGGTGTGACCTGTGAGGACACTGTGGTACATATGAATATGTATTGACATTGAAATAAAATAAAATACGTAAAAGCGTCTCAACTTAGGTTTTCAATCATTTTAGAAATATAATTGACGCGTGTCATAAACCAAGGAGATCGCTGCACAATCGAAATGGAAATTGAGCGCTTTTTGCTCGGGCGGTTTTGTCTCCCACGGTTTTGATGCCTCGCAGTTATGTCGGGGCGGTTTCATCGGGGCACCTTTGTACCGAGCGCTTTTGACTAGACACCCACACCCAATTTTACGCAACGAGAATCAGTCAACAATAACAATAAAAAATAAATAAATGCGAAAGCGGAGTCACTCGATTATTTAGAAATTTTAACTCCGACTCCACAGCCTTATTAAAAAGCTAAAATTCAACCATCAATAAGCACTGGGGTAACAATAAATACAAGCGAACGTTTGCGTCACAACATCTAACTACTACATAATACGAGGGAGGGTTTCGAACAAGTCAAATATTTTGTTAAGACGGTTGTTTGTATAATTAATTTTTCCGTTGATGGAATGTTTGCACTTTGTAGTACCACGTAGATATACTATACGTATATACATATAAATTCCTGACAATTAGGGGGGGCTCCCCTACTTCTGTACTACTCTAGTTAAATGTTAGCTTTATCACCGCGCTTCTATCGATATAATTGATATACGCCCATTTCGACCGATTATTGGTGTCTTGAATTCGTCGTGCCAAAATCGCCAAGATCGAATTCTGATGAAAATATTAATAAGGCGCCAATTAAACGATCGTTCGAATGTATGGGGTCGGACCCTAATTGAAATTTATGTATGAAAAAGTAGTATAAAACATGCATTGCTTGCATACATACATATGTATCTAAATACATATATGTATTTAGAGTGTTCAAAAAGTTTTGGCAGAGTAAACTGGTTATATTAAAACTGAAAATGTGGCAAATGTGAATTAGGTTAAATATTAATTGCGCATTGAATTCAAATTTGAAATAAAATTATATTATTTCAAATATCTCAAACTTTTTATAAATATTATAGTTTTAATTTAGGAAATTGACGGCCTCTACTGCGAGGCCGTCAATTTCCTAAAGAAAATAGCTTTGCTGTGGAAACTATTGTGAAAATGTATAAGGCACGAACAGATAGAGCACTTGAAAGACCAAAACATGCTCATGCCTTCCAGCTGGGAAGGGCGTTTCTTCAGGTCAGTTTTAGTTTGTACTTCCACAAGTTTTTCCTAAATTTCTTCAAATTTTTCAAATCTACATTTCTTGTTTAACTATATAATATTATTACAATATAATTCAATAATTTCCATTTATATAAAATATATACGCATTCCATAAATAAATTCGAAAGTGTCGTCCCACAGAGGATGGACTATAAAGTCTATATATGATGATTAAAATTTAAGCATATTTGTATATGTAGGTAAGATCAACAGAGATCATTAAAAAGAAAGCTTTCGTCAAAACTGGAATCGATTTTTAATGCAGTTGCTACAATTATAGAATACTGAAGAGCTTAGTTGGAACATTGCATAATATGCTTTAGCTAAATTGGAACATATGTATGTATCTACATAGGTTCGGTGATTATTGGTCACAAAGCGCTCGCCCAAAAGTCACTAAAATCTCATACTAACGAGAAAGTCCATCATACTAACGAGAGCTCGAATGTGAAATATTCCGTATTCGCGATTTTCATGGCAAAAATTGTCCTTTGGGGGATCACAATGTGACTAATAATCCAATTAGCATGTACATGTGTTGAAAAATTAAGTGCTGCTAAATCAATTTGGTGTTTTTTTTAATAGGATTTTCCAAGAGCTTTTTGATAAGCCCCCACACAATTGTGGGTGCATTACTTACTCGCTTTCTGTGTACGAGGGTGGGTTTAGAACCCCATAGGATCAGTTTGTTTTTAGGAAACACGTCGTAATGTCTTACAAATCTCTATTGACACGTGTTAATAAATTACGTTCACTTACGGTTAATTTAACGCCCGCACCTTGCGTTTAACCTATGTGGGGGAGAACGCTCAATTATTTTATAACGTTATTTCATTTCATTTTTTTAATATAGTATTGTACTATTTTTTATGGCTATTATCATGATGATGAATCATTCGTTTACATGTCTCGTGATTTTGAATGTGACTTTAGAAAAAGAGTTCACGCCAATGAAGTCGATTGATTTGTTGTATACTGAATGCCACGCTTAATATATAGGTATATTGATTAAAATAACCAAACTTCGTTTGAGGTGACGTTCTGTCAGATTGACATTATCTAAAATTGCCATACGTCATATTTTACCTTAAGTGTCAACTATTTGAAGACTTAAATTTCCGGACAAGTATTTGACATATGCAAAAATGTCTTGAATTTTTTCCACAGCATGTGTAAGTACCTACTAGAAGGGAAATAAATATTGCTGGTGTCAAAATAGTAATAGAAAGTTGTCGACAGTTGGCTCTTTGGAAATTGAACTTTCGAAGAGCATCAGAATTTAATAATTATCATATATGTATATACTATATCAAATATGGAGTCTACATATGAGCTGTTATATTTAAAAGTGGTGAAAGTCTAAATTTCAGTTCCCAAAATAATATTTCTGTTTGACTCACTTCTTTAATTCAATTTGTTCAGAATCTCAAAAAAACAGAATAAACGTACATACTACAGACCACCAGTATTTTTAAATATAATTAAACACAAAACATTACAATATTTAACGTTTTGCGAGATATTTCTCAAAATGAAGAAAAGTGGACTTATGCCACTCGCTCACTCGCTCATATGTTTAAGGGTTTAAAAAGATTCACATACATAATTTATCAACAATAATACTGAAAAAATCAGAATGAAGATAGGTTAGGTTAAGTTAGGGTTGGTTTTATTTATTTTAGATAAGGTTGTTAAGGTTGGTAGTACGTTTTAATTCGATTTACAAATTCACTGACATTGAGACTTAAATTTGTAATTCTATTGTTATATCCGTATTCACTGATTGAGTCAGTGAAATTATAATTTCACTGACAATAACAATTTCTCTGTAAGATTAAAACTATAGACATCGCTTAGGGTAACTGTAATATCGCTATGGTAATATATAATTTACTATAAAATAAAATCTAAATAATTCAATTCTGGATTTGATAGATCTATATATGTATTTCCAATCATACTAGATTGGAATACAGATCTATATATCCAAAATCATACGTTAGCATGTGTGTATCGTCGTGCGACGAATATATATGTACATACATATGTATGTATGTGCATGGGTTTAATTAAAAGACGAAACGTTTTCTTCGTACGGTTCATTTGCGTATAATGCGCTTCGTACTTTCTAAAGAAAAAAATCCGTTCATAATTTTTAATTTAAAAGTCGGAAGTAGATTGCGCTTTTTGTCGCCGTTTCGTTATTTACTTCTACATTATTTTCGCATATTTATTTCCGCTCTCTCTCTCGTTTTTTTTCTTGGTCGCAAAATAATGTAGGCCATTACGCAAATAAAGGAGACGGCGAAACGAGTACCGGAGGGGTAACGATTAAAAAAGAAATACAAAAAAAGAGTGCCCCAAAAATAAATGTACGAAAGGCGAAGAAGCGGGTGAAAATTTCACAGTGGTGAAATTTTTCTATTATCGGTAAAAATTTTTCCTGCTGCTATTTATTTTTTTATTATTGTTTCGTTTTACATTTGTTCGAGGCGTTCGTACTCTCTCGCGCTACAATAATGCTCGTTTCGACATGAAACGCATAACAATAATTGACCCACAAAAGAGCCAAAAAATTATATTGTTTTCGTTTCCTCTCGACGGAAAAAAATAGAAACCGGGGAGGTTGTGCGAGCAAGTGGAAGGAGAAGGAGAGAGGAAAAAAAGAATTTAAACGCGACGAGGGAAAACATTAATAATTCATTTGGTGGTGGGTCGTGAAAATCACAACAGGCCTGTTGTATAGATTGTGATCGTAATGCGATGTTAATTTCGAATAACATTTGTACAATATTACAATTGTATATTTAATTTCCTCACGCTTTTCTTCACGCGTCGAACCGAGGGAAAAATTAATAGGCGCGTATTATTTAGTAGTCGTCGTTCGTTATTTATTGTAATATATTGCCGTGAAATTCCCCTGAATAATTGGAAAATTTTCGAATAATGCGATCCACTCGTTTTCTACTCAATAATATTAAATTTTCACTATATCAATTATGTGTCTACACATTCGAAAAATTCTCTCAAATTCAAAATTTTCCCCAATATCTTAATATTTACTCAACACAAATTCTAGTAATGTACCAAAATCTATTAGGCAAACAGCATTAAAATGAATATAACTAATATTGATACCAAAAATGTTTCTAAAAATAAATCATAACATAAATCATAAGAAAATCTTTGAATAGTGGAAGATACGAGATAAAGAAAATACTGAAAATAATGTTTTTACATGTATTAAATACACATACATATGTATTTAATTTACAAATTTACAGTTTTTATTTACACAACATTACCAAATTTAGTGTTATAATCTTAGGGCAATTTTTCTTAGACTGTAGATTTTTCAACTTTCAACTGTGATTTAGCTAGTCTAACATATAAATATGAGTCTATTTTTCCGCAATGCAAAACCTACAGTTTGCTTTACACAAGATTATCAAAATTAACGTATAATCTTACGGTAATTTGTCTTACATAGACTGTAGATTTTTTAACATTCGTCTAACCGAGCAACGCTGGTAGATTCAGCTAGTAATATATGTATGTAGTAATATATATTTCATATAAATATTGGTCTGTTCTTCCTCTATGCAAATCTACAGTTTTTCTTTACATAAGATCACTGAATTTAGTGTACGTACTATAATCTTACAGCAAATTGTCTTAGATCGTAGATTTTTCAACCTTCACGTGATCGAGCAACCCCGGGCTATTCAGCTAGTCTAACATACATATGTATTAATATATAGTAGGTTTACTTTTCCGCTGAAAATCTGCAGTTTGCAATTTAGACCTGTTAAAATTCCATTATCTTATACATAAAACCGAAACGGCGTCTGGAATTCGTTTCTGATTGGCTGGATTGGTCAAATACGTTTGTGATTGGTCGGTTGTTAAATAATTTTTTTTTTTTCGATTTTTCTAAAACTATATACATACATGTACATGAAATTTAAAATTATTAAATTAAAAAATAGGCTAAAAATTAAAGTGCATAGATTTTTGATTTTTAAATGCTTTTTATTATTACTAAATTATTTTCACAATATATCTCATATCTATTCTAATAGCTACTGATCTACTGATCATTTTCAATTTTACAATTTTAATTTAATTTTGTTAGTAATCATAGTATTATATTATTCTAATGTTAATAGGAAAAAGAGCTCAAAACCCTATTTACAATTCTTATATAAATGCTCATAATACATCTAATATTATATAATATTAATTAAAGACTTTCTAAAGTCGATGACCTAAAGCAAAATGTGTTTAGGTAATCTGTGTGTTATACCTGAAGGATATAGACATTTTGTTGTAATCACCGAGACTCTTCACAAATGTGTTAGTATGGTTATTAGTGATTCTGTCATAGAATCCACTGGTTAGTTTGTTAGTAATGTATGTAACTAACGGATTATTATTTATGGCATGCAGTTTTTTCAAATTAGTATATATGGGTGTATTATAAATTATTTTTAGGGATTTATTTTGTATTATTTGGAGCTTGGAAAGGTTAGTATTTAAGGCGTTATTCCATACAGGTGAAACATAGGTTAATAATCGTAATTTGAGCGCGCGATATAATTTTATTTTATTTTTAGTTGATAAAGAACTATGCTGATTAAATATTGGGTATATTGAGGATATACCCCGCATCGCCTTGCATTTCAAAGTGCATAGCTGAACATTGTCGCAAACCATTATAGTGATATAAACTTAGTCATTGTCTCACTTCAAAATACTTTAGCATATTTTATTTATATAGTTTCATACAGTGGTGTGGTCAGTTTGAAATTGAAATATCGGTCGTTTCTCACACAAGGCCTAAGGGGTATTGATTAACGGCTAGGCCAGGGCTTATCTGGGTGCTGCAAATGACCGTTGGGGGTCACTTGTCAAAGCCTCCACGTTTTCCAGCATTGTTGAGACGACAATGTATCGGCCGTAGTGTAATTTCCTCTGGTACAATATATGCCAACCATAAACATGTCCCTGTAGTTTGACCGGAAAACCCAACACCCAACAAACACCCTGTCTCCAATCATACAAAACAAAACAATCCATTCCGATCCCACTCCCACTGCCACCGAGGTTACAAACAATATTTTCCAGCTTTGAATTGATTTTTGATATTTTGCACGAACATAGGTATATGAATAATAGTTTCAATTGATGGAGTCAACTATCAATTTACTATTTACATCTAATATATAATTTCGAAAGAGACTTTGTAAGAAAGTTTCTGTGACGACGATTCGATATATTTTTTTTGTCGATTCGAATAAATTTAATAAATAAACAAATGAATATTTACTATAAGATTCATTATGTTTAATCTGCTTATATTATAGATACTGAGCGAAGCCGGGTAAAATAACTAGTACTGAATGAATCCATACCTTCAATTGGAAGTTGTTTTGTCTGTTCCCAATGTAACAAATATATATATAGTAGTAATACTTTTTCAAAAAAAAAAACAAATTTGTTGAAACTTTTCAATGACATATTATTTTGAACCGATCCAAAAATAAGGCATTTAATAAATTTTCTTGAAGAATTTTTTACAATGTTAAATTCAATTAAATAGTAATTTTACAATTACAGTTCGATTGAAATGAAAAAAAAAACGTTTTTTTCATTTTTCTCACATATTTTTTAAATCCAACTTTATTTATAAAAACAAAATTTCTAGAAATCAACAAAAGTATTTTATTTAATAATTTTTACTGTACATATCTAAACATGTGTATTTTTTTATAATACATTTATTTTATTAATAACTAGCGTTTTTACCGGGATTCGCTCGGAATTTGTAATATAAACCGCTTTAACACAAATAAATTTAATAAAATGTTTACTATTAGATTAGTCATGTTTAAGCAGTTTATATATACATATATAGCTTTTCGAGCTCTTTTTCCTATTATGCTGTATGTACACTAACATTAGAATAATATAATACTATGATTATTAACCAAATAATTAAAATAGGATTGTAAATAGGTTTTTGAGCTCTTTTTCATATTATGCTGTAGATTAACATTAGAATAATATAATACTATGATTACTAACCAAATTAAATTAAATTGTAAAATAGGAAATGATCAGTAGATCATTAGCTATTAAAAGGGCTGGACACGAGCGCCTTGTCAATACAAGCGTACTATACTTCTCCCTTCCTCAATTATGGCACTAGATAAATTAATATGCTATGGATATCCACCTAGGATGCATCTATCGTTTTATATTTTTGATTAGTTATTTTTTATAGGAGCTAGGAGCCGCCAAACATCAATAAAATCGCCTCTTTTTTACATCCACGAAAAGAGTCCAGCGTGCTTATTTAAGGGGTGATTTAAAAAAAATACGCACATAGTTGCACAGAAAATATCTTTCTCATACCGATGATGAAATTTTTTTAAAAATTGGTCCAGTTTCGGAGGAGAAAATGGGAGAATACGAAACCTCGATTTTTTCGATTTACATAAAATACGTATTATCTGGTCGAAGCGCAACTGTCGCATTCACTCAATATATGTATATATATATATATTGATGGAGTTCGGTCTTTCGTGTCATGCGGGGAAGACGTGCTTCTGCGTTCTTCCCGCTATTACTCGCTTAAACCCGGCTATTGCACGAAATTTAATCTAAAAACTTAACCATCTAATCACTTATTCTACTAATTGCATCCTAGTATAATTTAAGTGTAAAAATAAACAGCAAATCGGTCGTAAAAAGCGGTTTTATATCAGTTATTTCGAAAAATTTTGTGCTAATTTTTGTGTCAAATCTGAGCAAAAAAATATACGAACGAGATACATCTCCTTACCTGAATACAAAAAAAGGGTCCTTCAGTCGGTCCCACAGAAGCAATAAATCTTCCACATAATTGCTTCCAGCCAAAAATCTTTAACGAACTTTACTTAATAGAATAATAGCAAACAGAAACGGTGTTTCCCAACTGTCTATCAGTTCTTTTTTATATTTAAATTATATTAAAGTAATTCGTGTAATTTTATATTCTTTACTAAAGTTATTATTAAAATATTAAATTGCAAACCGCACTCACATATATAAATCCGTTGTCTCCAAAGAGGCGTCTCACGATAAAGATCTATAAAAAAGTAGTATAACAATTGCTAATCTATTATTATCATAACTAACTACTTTCACTTACAAAGTAACCCTGTTAAATGGCATGTAATAATTCATAAGTGATCCAAGTGATACCTAGGATGACTATCTGTCAAAGCTGACCACAGAGAAGAGTCTATGGCGGTAAGAACTCACTCCTTGAATGGAAATCTCTCTCAGGTACCGCCTTTTTCTCAACACATCTTGGATAAATGCGAGAAAAATAATATCCAAACCTCCAACAAGGTAAGAGTGACGATGGATGATAGCTTAGCTAATAGAAACCTGTATTTAGCCACGTACAATGTAAGAACGTTATCGAGTGAAGGAAGTGTGCTTGCATTAGAGAATGAATTAGAAAATATCAAATGGGATATAGTAGGACTTAGTGAAGTAAGACGAAAACAGCAAAACCAAATAATCCTAAAAAGTGGTAACTGTCTCTACTGGAGAGGGCTACCAAATGGTAGAATAGGAGGAGTAGGGTTTCTTATCAATAAGAGAATATAAAGAAATATTATAGAAATAAGCGACATATCGGAACGTATATGCTATATAGTATTAAGAATCTCGAGCAGGTACACTTGTCAAATCTTCCAAGTGTACGCCCCCACATCTAGCCACCCAGACGAGGAAATAGAAGACTTCTACGAAAAAATACAGGACGCATACGATAATAGCCGTCACCACTTTAAAATAATCATGGGCGACTTTAACGCAAAAATAGGACAAAAGGCAAATACAGAAAGAGCAGTAGGCAATTTTGGTACCGGCCAAAGAAACGACAGAGGCGATCGCCTCATAGAATTCGCAGAACACAACAGGCTCTTTATCACTAATTCATTTTTCAGGAAAAACACCAACAATAAGTGGACTTGGGAGAGTCCTAAAGGAGACAGAAACGAGATCGATTTCATCCTAACAAATGCCCTGCACTCCGTTAAAGACGTTAGTGTTTTAAGTAAAGTAGATATAGGTAGCGATCACAGATTAGTCCGTGCCAAGATGGCCATTAATATAAATTGCGAACGAAGGAAATTAATAAAAGGATGCAGTAACTCTCCAGATTTCGCTCAACTAAGGTCTAGGAAAAAGGAATTCGAACTCGAACTTGGAAATCGATACGGGAAATTAAACCCAGAAGCAGACATCGAGGAATTGAACACTGTAATTAGTTCGGTTCTAACCTCAACAGGTAAGAAATTAGGTGGATTCAGGAAACAGATTAAATTAAGCAAAATTTCAGCGGAAACAAAAAACCTAATTAAGCATAAAAGGAATTTAGATAGGGATAATAATAAGCAAGAATACAATCTAGTAAATAAGGAAATTAAAAAGAGAATAGTCAGGGATGTCAGGGATTTTAACAGCAAGCTAATAGAAAATACCATTAAGAATAACCGTAGCCTGAAAAAGTGCAAACAGGATCTTTTCTTAGGCAAAAACCAAATGATCGCAATCAGATCAGAGAGCGGAGTAATAATTAGGAATAGAGAAGAAATCATAGACAGAGTTTACACGTTCTATGCAAAACTATACGAGAACGACAACGGCCAATTCCCCGCTCTGGAATCGACACACGGCCAAAGGGTTCCTGCAGTATTGCCTAGCGAAGTAGAGGCCGCGCTAAAAACTGCAAAGAACGGTAAAACCCCAGGGGAAGATAATATTCCCATTGACTTACTAAAATGTGGCGGCCCCCCCCTAATTAATATCTTGGCTAGGCTTTTCAGCAAATGCATCCAGAACCAAGCTATACCAGAAGGATGGAATAACGCAACTATCATTTTAATACACAAAAAAGGCGACAAAAGCGATATCAAGAACTACCGACCCATTAGTCTACTTTCAGCGGTCTACAAGCTCTTCACGAAGGTTATTACAGAAAGGCTGAAAAATATCCTCGACGAGAACCAACCTATAGAGCAGGCAGGGTTTAGGGCAAATTTCAGCACAATGGACCACCTCCAAGTAGTTGGCGAACTAATCGAGCGCGCCAACGAATATCAACGGCCATTGTGCCTAGGTTTCGTCGATTATGAGAAAGCCTTCGATACAGTTAGTCATAATGCAGTACTTAACGCTCTACAAACACAGGGAGTGCCGGAACCCTATGTGGGACTGTTAGCTGCAATATATAAGAATGCCACAGCTTCGGTTAAAATTTTTTCAGGTACAGATAGATTTAGCATAGGAAAAGGAGTAAGACAAGGAGATACAATCTCGCCCAAGTTATTCAATGCGGTGCTTGAGGGAGTTTTCAGGAAATTGGATTGGGATACAGCCGGAGTAAGCATCAATGGTCGCTTTTTGAGTCACCTTCGGTTCGCAGACGATATAGTTTTAGTAGCTCGTGATTCAGCTGACCTACTTATCAGACTAACACAGCTGGACAGGGAAAGTAGAAAAGTAGGATTAAAAATTAACGTAGATAAGACTAAACTAATGTTCAATAGTTATTGCATGCCTGATAGCATCCCCTTAGATGATAAACCAGTAGAAGTAGTAAATAATTATTTATATTTAGGTCAAATAATTGACATGTCTGGTAGTAAAAATGAAGAGATAAAGAGACGTATGAAATTAGGGTGGAGTGCATTTGGACGGATGAATGCTGTTTTTAAATCAAAAATGCCACTCTGCCTGAAGAAAAGGATCTTTGATCAATGCGTTTTGCCAGTGATGACGTATGGATGTGAAACTTGGACACTGAACGCCAAGATGCAAAATAAAATCCAATGCACTCAAAGAAGTATGGAACGCTGTATGCTTGGCATAACGAGGAAAGACAGGAAGCGGAACACGTGGGTGAGAAATATGACAAGGGTAGTGGACATAGTGGATAGAGTGAAGAGATTGAAATGGCAATGGGCGGGTCACGTAGCTAGGAGGATGGACGAAAGGTGGACAAAATAAGTGCTTGAATGGTACCCGAGAGAAGGCAAAAGAGTAAAAGGAAGACCGCAAGGAAGATGGGTGAACGAAATTAGGAAAATGTGCGGAATGAGATGGATGAGTGTTGCGCAAAACAGAGACGAGTGGAAGCGTGTTGGAGAGGCCTTCATCCAGCAGTGGATGGCGAATGGCTGTAAATGATGATGATGATGATATATATTGATATATATTGTCACATTCACTCAATATATGTATATATCGAAGAAAGGAACGGCAACAAAATTAAGATTTCAGTGTACAGCCCTCTTAATAAAATAGATATAAGATGTATTGTGAACATAATTTCGTAATAATAAAAAGCATTTAAAAATCAAAGCGGTTTATATTACAATACTGAGCGAAGCCGGGTAAAACCACTAGTATTATATATACATAGCCATACTTTTCAAAAATTTTCAAACGAACAATAACACAAACCTTACATATAATATTTTCGAACATTGTTAAATGAACTCGCTCCATTGTCATTTAAAAACAGCGCATACAATGTATCGTTGAATGTTTCGAATACGGTGATTAGGGATCATTTATCTCTTTGGCATTTGACACCGTTTCGATATAAAAATATCGTCGAATATAGGACTGGGTGGGAGGGGGGGGGGTGGGGGGTGGTAAGTCTATCTTTCTCTCTCCCTCTCGAACAACATGTCCTAATTTATGGGTGGGCAGATACGAGTCAATTAATAGGGACGTGGGCGTTTTGCACATTAGCCGCATAAATCCACGGGAGCACATCCGTAAGCGCCTATCATCCCTTAACTGTCATCCCCCTCACTGATATATGACTGATCCGTCCACCAGACACTCCACGGCCTTTTCAGAACCACCACACTTGGCTGTGCTCGATAATTTGCATATGTATTCTATATTGTCAATGTGTGTATGTAATCAAAAACCACATATCAATGGTGATGAAATGTGGAAACTATTACATAAACGTAGTCATTTATTATTTTTATTTCAAACAAATTCAATTTTCAGATAAAAATCAAAGTCTTAAAACAAATCGGGTATATCTAAATCGTGTATATATGTACATACATACATATACATATATGTATGTATATGTATATATTATATCACTTTATGTTTAACTATGCACTGTCCTATTTAGTCATATTTTAGTTTTTATTCTTTTCTTTTTCATTTGTTTGTCTATATGTAATACATAGATATATTATGTATTTTGTAAAAATCTATAATTGGGCTCAGATGTTATTTTGTTATATTTATTCTTTATTTTTATGAATTTCTACATCTGAGGCCTGTTGATTTTTCAATAAATAAATAAATATGTACAATGGTCCTCATAAGAAAACAAGAATAAAAATCTAAGTAAATGTACATACATAAGAATAAATAACCTTAAATTAACAATACAATAAAATAATATAAAATAAACAGAATATGAACATAGTAGGGAATGACTTGGATCCACAGCCAGCAACAATACGTATGTAGAGTAGCATCCAGCAACAGAAGTAGATCATTGGTTAGCATGTAATGCTTTCGATTTTGCGATCACGGGTTCAATTCATGGCTTTGTTGCTGGCCAGATCCTGGATATCTGACCCCAAGGTCGATCGTTTCCTTTCAGAGTTTGCCAATTTATCTGATTTTATTGGAAACGGTTCCAAAATATTGGCAATCCTGTCCTATTTCTCGCAAAAAAATTAAACTTCCAGCTTCTCATATTTTGTTGATATTTAAAATGTTGCAATTTTTTTTCCATATATGTATCTATGGTGATTGTAATGTTTGATGATTGATGTTTGTAATTAGTATTGAAAATATAACACTACATACATATGTACAATCTTGACGGTTGATGTCATGTTAATAAAACAAAAATGGGTGTAAACCTGTATAAATAAAAATAAATATTAGAACCAGCCGTATATACAAAACATCAGATCAGGAAGAGAGAAGACCAATATTTTACCCGTACATCACATCCATAATAATGAGCGCGGGCTACCAGACAAATAGATTAATATAATCTTTGAAAAACTACACTCAGTGAGGTGGAAAATATCACATTCAGACAATGCATCAACCATTTCATTAAGAATTCGGAATAGGAGCCATCCGATAAAGCACTGTGCGGGCAGGATGTACGACCATCAAATGATGATGTCTACCACACACATAATTATTAGGGACATGGAATCCCAACCTTTCCAACAATGACGGGCATGTTGAAGCTGGAGAACAATACGAATTAATGAGGTCTCTCTGTCTTCAAGTTCAAGGGGATTTATACCTAAGCATGCCCAAAAAGAAAGTAGTCGGGTAGATATGTATATGGGTTTTATAAGAAATATTTCCTATAAAGGAAACGAAGAAATATGCCTTTCTCAATCCTTAGAGACTAATTTGCTTCATGCGGGTTCTAGATAAGCAAATAATCAAGCTGGAGAATAACCTGGCATATCTCGGGACAAATCCAAGTCGACGAAAGGAAACGCCAGCAACTGTCTTGATGGGGTTGTGAAAGGTGAATTGAGGATCAAAAGTTATACCCAAATCAAAAATATATTCCACACGCTTCAACAAAACGGATCCAATAATATGTAGATAAATAGAAAATGATGTACCTGTAGTAAAATGGAGAAGAATTTTTGAATTGCATACTTGATCTTTACACACTTTGACACTTGACTCACCCATCATATATGTATCATCATATATATAATATCACTATTCCAATAGTCGTTCCAATTCGACATACATATGTACGTCACAGCTAAACCACTGCCAACAAAACGTATACGAATGTAATAACAAAAGAAAAAAGCTTCTATATATATATACTGTTTGCTACCAATGTTTCTTCTAGGCAAAGTCTCGGAGCATTTACTATCATCTATTGAAAATTTATTTGATTAATTAATTTTTCTATTGGTGTTTTATATTTTTTAGCAGCTGAACCCGGCATGCGTTGCAATGCCACAATAACGCATGCAATTGTCGTTCCCGTTCCCGTTCCCGTTCCCGTTTCTCGATGTGTTTCTATAAGTGAATGTTTCAGTTTTAAATTGATACTTAATAATCAAATTAAATTACAGTAATGATAATTTGTCGGAAAAATGCAAACGGCGAACACATTTGAAAGTATTCAATTATTTGCGTATTTTACCCTAACAACGCAGGTGGCGACGCATTTGAAATTATTGCGTTGTAATGCCACTCAATCCTGTTTTCCCGTTCCCGTTCCCGTTTTTGGGTGATTTTTTTACAGAAACCATCGCGAGCATACACACAATAACTCATGTAAGTTTCATCGTTATCGGTTGAATGGTATAGGAACGCATATGTACATGACAGACAAACATTGATTTTTATATATACGTATAGATGTAGGTAGTTTTTACCATTGTTTTTTCATATTAAACAATTAAATATAAATATATTTAAAAGTTATTTGAAAAATGTCCGACCGCGTGCGGATGGAACACAGGACCGACACATTTATTTTTTATTTAATAACTTAATATGCCAACACCCATGCGATAATATTTCATCGGGTACAACACTAGTATATTAATAATCACACGAGCTGTCTATTATTTTTACCCGTTACAATAGAATAATATTGGCAATTGATTTGTATAAATGCTGACCATTTAAATAAAAATAATTGCAAATATCCAAACTAGAAAATGACTAATAAGCAAAAAAGAGTCACATTGGAAAACATATATTGACCGTTAAGGGTTAGCTCTTTGAATGTAATGAGTACACGATTCAAATGTAAATTCAGTCGAAACTTGAGCCTTGCAGTAGCGGGGGAGTTGAAACGTGCATATTTCAAAAATGTAACGCACCAGCCTATCGTTATTGTTTTATCTGCCGTGTCGTATCTTAATTTAATAGCCGTAACGCGTGGCCGTTACGGGGGAGGGTTTCGGGGGTTGCTCCGTACGTTTTGAATTATTCATAAATCAATATTAATTGCTATTAATGTAAATACGGACCGGGCGGCGAGGGGTTGGCGAAAACGCGGACAATATACACACACCACATACCTATTATATTTTATGTATAATATGTTTATGTGGATAGATATGGCCCGGGGGTGGGTGGGCGGTGGCTTTTGAATGTACAACAACCCCTCGTAGATAAGGTGAAGGGACCCTCGTGGCTCTGAAGGGCACAAAAACACGATCGCAACTATCGGATTACACGAGCCGATACCGCTACCTCATCATCGAAGTCTCCTCTAAAGGATAACCCTTGAATTATGTCTGCTCTTCTATGAAAATTTTATGTCAGTTGGTTCACCTTTGTGGTACAGTTCAGTGGCACTTTTTAACTATACGTTAGTATACTAAATTGTATATGAAATTTAAATCTATGTCTACATCTTTAAATTTTAATATATTTAAATGAAAATAAAGTCTAACATTAAAACGAGTAAGCCAAATTTAAAAATAATACATCTATTCTAAATCGAAGAATATGCCAAACTCAGAGATGCAGAAAGTGTGCAAGTTTGAAAAAAATGTCGACTATCGGCTTCCTTTTGATTGATTTTTAAATGCTTTTTATTATTACGAAATTATGTTCACAATACATGTTATATCTATTTTAATAGCTACTGATCTACTGATCATTTTCTATTTTACAATTTAATTTAATTTGGTTAGTAATCATAGTATTAGATTATTCTAATGTTAATCTACAGCATAATAGGAAAAAGAGCTCAAAAACCTATTTACAATCCTTATAAAAGTTCAAAATACATCTTAAATCGCCCGTTAAATAAGCACGCTGGACTCTCTTCGTGGATGTAAAAAAGAGGCGATTTTATAGATGTTTGGCGGCTCCTAGCTCCTTTAAAAAATAACTAATCAAAAAAATAAAACGATAGATGCATCCCAATGCTGGATATCCATAGCATATTAATTTCTCTAGTGCCATAATTGAGGAAGGGAGAAGTATAATACGTTTGTATGGACAAGGCGCTGGTGTCCAGCTCTCTTAATAGCTACTGATCTACTGATCATTTTCTATTTTACAATTTAATTTAATTTGGTTAGTAATCATAGTATTATATTATTCTAATGTTAATCTACAGGATAATAGGAAAAAGAGCTCAAAAACCTATTTACAATCCTTATAAATGTTCATAATACATCTAATACATAATATTAATTAAAGACTCTCTAAAGTCGATGAACTAAAGCAGATTGTGTTTAGGTAATCTGTGTTTATACCTGAAGGGTATAGACATTTTGTTGTAATCACCGAGACTCTTTACAAGTGTGTTAGTATGGTAATAGTGATTCTGTCATAGAATCTACTGGTTAGTTTGTTAGTAATGTCTGTAACAAACGGAATATTATATATGGCATGCAGTTTTTTCAAGTTAGTATACATATATGGGTGTATTTTAAATTTTTTTTAGGGATTTATTTTGTATTACTTGGAGCTTGGAAAGATTAGTGTTCGAGGCGTTATTCCATACAGGTGAAGCATAGGTTAATAATGGTAATATGTGACAGTTTTTTGGAATAGGTATGTCATTTATATATATGGAGAACAAGAGTGGGCCAAGCAAGCTCCCCTGCGGAACGCCAGCTGCGATTATTTTTGGAGACGATAATTCATTATTTACGCTAACCACTAGCTTTCTACGAGTTAAGTACGATTTGATGATGAGAATTAGGTAGTTTGGTATTTTGTTAATAAGGAGCTTATGAATGAGTCCATCGTGCCAAACCGTGTCGAAGGCCTTTTCTATGTCGAGACATACCATTCCGGTACTTCTCTTCATATTAAAGTTCTTCGTCACGTGTTCAGTTAGTCTTGTTAGTTGTTGGGTCGTGGAATGTCCAGTGCGAAATCCAAATTGTTCATTTATTAATTTCTTATTTACGACTTTAAGTAAACGTGTGTAGATTATTTTTTCCAGAATTTTTGAAAGCGTGCAAAGTAAGCTAATGGGTCGATAATTGGCCGGGTTTTTTGAGTTTTTATCGGGCTTAAGTATGGGAATTACGTTGGCTGTTTTCCAGTATTCTGGGAAATACCCGGTGAGTAAACATGCGTTGAATATTTTAGATAGTGAGACTAAAGCTTTAAATGGAAGTTGTTTGATTGTGATGTTATCTATTGAATCTCGCCCAGGTGCCTTTTTATTTTTTAAATTACGTATTATATTTTGGATTTCACACGGATGCACCAATTTTATATTTTTAGTACTGTTAGTGGGAGTTTTTGTGATGATTTTAATGGACCGGTTGACTTTATTATGCGTTGGTATGTGATTGTAATGTTGTGTGAGTGTGTGATGTTTTTGGAAGGATTTTGATAATAGTTCTGCTTTGTCGCAATCACGCGTCACTGAGATTCCTGCATCATCTAATGGAGGAATCGAGTTTTTTGTCCTGTGAATCGCTTTAGCTAATTTCCATAGAGAGCCATCAACTGAGCTCAATTTTTCTAATTTTTTAGACCAAGCTTCATTTTTGATTTCTTTGATTCTAATTTTAATTTGATATGTGAGCTTATTAATAAATGTTTTCAATGCTGGATTTTTTGATGTTTGCCAAATTTTACGGAGTTTATTTTTACTTTTAATTAGATTTGCAACAAAGTCAGTTATCTCTAATTTGTGTTCAATGTATTGTGTCTTAGGTATGTGAAGGTGTTTGGATCGAGTTATTGATTCCGTTAGGTGTATTATGGAGCTGTCGATTTCGGTTTTGTTTGTGAGTGTGGTAGAAGTTAGAATGGTTTGGTCATTTATGTACGACTTGAACTCTCGCCAGTTAGCTCTCCCGTAATCCCAACTATGCTTGATGATTTCCTCGGGTTTCCCGTCGATTGAGAAGATTATCGGGAGATGATCAGACGACAGGGTTTGAAGGGCATTTGGTGTCGATATTTTTGGGCAGTTCTTGACGAGGACAAGATCTAGTGTGGATGGTTGTGAGTTATTTGTGGGATAGTGTGTGTACATATGTATCCGGATGAAGTAAGATTGTATCTGTTAGTTGAATGTATTTAAAAAGAGTTGTGCCTTGTTGGTCAGTGTTTACGCAACTCCATAACGGATGTTTGGCATTATAGTCACCAGCTACCACTACCGAACTACCAATGTTAAATATTTTGTTAAGATCGGATGCCAATAATCGTTTTTGGGGAGGATTGTAAGCGGATGCTACTATGTGACGGGTGTTGTTAATTGTTAGTTCGATGGCGGTTAGTTTTAAATTTTTTAGTAGCGGAGTTATTACGCGACAATGTTTAATTGAGGATTTTATAAAAAATGGCAACTCTCCCTCCATGCTGTTCTCGGTCTTCGCGATAGCAGTTAAAGTTAGGTAGGTTAATACGGATATGAGGTTTTAAGAAGGTCTCGGAGATTAAAACTATGTCAACACAGTACTCACCGATCGCCGACTCTAGTTCGTCAATCTTATTCTTAAGTCCACGAGCATTCCAAGCTAGAATGTTCAGGCGCCTCCCGTTAATCAAAGACATCGAGATATTCGACAAGCATGAGTGCCAGCTCTAGTTTGTCGGTGCAACCGCTGGCCTTGGCACGAATCTCCTGGAGGATCTTCAACATCTTCGTCATAGACGCCATGGAAGTTAGGTCTGTTGTTGGTTGAATGTTGGGATTGGTTGGTTGGTGGGGTTTTTTAGGGATATTTGGTGAAGGAGTTTTAATGGTCGGTAGCTTTGGGAAGTTATGATCGTTAACGACCGGGATATTTTGTGGCTGCACCACTGGGAGTTTCCAAGGGTTGGCTTTGACAATTGATGCTCGATTCCAGCATTTTCAGATAGCTCTGTCTTTTTGGACAGTCTTTGAAGTTAGCGGGGTGAGATCCTGAACAGCCTGAGCAGACAGCAGGGGTAACTATTCCTTGATTGCATTGTGCGGTGAGGTGAGCGCCGGCACATTTGACGCACTTGGCCTGCCGATTGCAGTTTTTCGCAGCGTGTCCATATTCTTGGCATCTGAAACATTGAGTAATATTTTGTGATTTACTAGTATATTTAACGACACTGACCTTTGTGTAACAGATGTACCGGATTTCTTTAATCTTCTTTGCCGATACCGATGGCTCGAAGAACACCAAGTATAGCTCGGTGGCGTTGCTCCTAGGCTCCTTCGTCTTCATCTGTATGACTTTGGTTACAGGGAATCCCTGTCTGATGATGTCATCTTTAATATCAGCTTCCGGCAATTTCGGAAAGCCACGTACGACACTTTTTATTTCCTTTTCCTCCTTCCTGGAAAAGGTATGGAATTGTCGGTCTGGTGTCAATCCATCCCGAAGTTTTTTAAAGTCTTCAAGACTTTTACATTGTATCTTGACATTATTTTGACCAATGTAAGTCATTGTGAAGTCTTTTATAAACTTCTTGATCGACTCGATCATGCTGCCGTGAGTACAATGGCGATCTAACGTTGGATGGAGAGGTGAAATGGAGAGAGAAAGAGTGAAAAGATTCAAATACCTGGGTACCTGGCTGAATGAAGAGATGGACCGAGATCTAAGAATCCGCATCAAGATGGCTAGAACAGCGTTTATCACAATGAAGGCGGCGCTTACAAACAAGCATCTCAATCTTCGTACGCATTTGAGATTCGCGAACAGCTACGTCTGGACAGTGTTACTACGTGGACTCCGAAGACCAGGATGATCCGCCGCATCGAAGCTTTTGAGATGTGGGTCTACAGGCGTATGCTGAAGATCTCGTGGACCAAAAAAATATCAAATGAAGCTGTCCTCGGCATGATAAGGAGAGGCAGAGAACTCGTTTCTGTCATCAAGCGGAGAAAGAAGAAAGAAACATGATACGGGGTCCAAAATACGGGAAAATAAAAGGTAAAAAATGGATTGTCTTGGCTTCGAAACGTGCGTATGTGGACCGATGTAAGCGCCGAAGGATGTTCCGAGCCGCTGAAGACCTATGCGGATATCTTCAAACAATCGACGAGGTGGTCGCCAACATCCGAATGCGGACAGGGCATTGAGAAGAAGAAGATGTAAAATGTGGAAAATTGGATAAAATTGAGTCTCTTGATGTAAATATTTAAATTTTCAATATTCCAATGTATTTAAATTGTATACATATAAAGGAAAAAAATATTCAAATTTGGACGAAAGCCGCACGGTAACAAAACGACGGGTTAATTGAAGTGGAGGCGTCCGCAGCACTGCCCAAATCTGTTTATAATTGTCCCCCCACCCCCACCCCCTCAAACTCTCCCTTTCCCTGTTTGCATATTTATAACTTGACCGCTATCGTAATTTACCACTATAAAAATTTACATGTGACGAAAGCCTTGTTGGTATAAATAAAACAATAAAAAACTGAGTCCGACTCTCGTATAAATTATGAGAAATGATTCCTTATTTAGAATTTTTAATTAATTATAATTTTTAGATAGTGATGCTTTTTTAAATAATTTTACTCGATATTTGCGTTAAAATATCAGTATATAAAATAAATATATAAGCTTTAAAAAAAAATGAAATTTGATTAAAAAAATCTTCTAGTGACATCTATGGTTTCTAATAAAAAGATGAGTCAATTTAAATTTCATCGTACATATTAATTCGTAAAGTTTCAGATTATGTTTTTACATTATTCCAATAAAATAAAATATTTTTACTTGGCTTTTATATGACTCGCTGTAACAATAGAGGTTTTCGTATTTTATTTCAGTTTTATTCTTCATTTCAAATTTTTATTTACAAGAGTCATCTATTGAAAAAACTTTATATCTTTATTTTAAGTAAAATTGGATATACAATGTATCAAAGCTGCTTATTACATTACATAGACTACGCCATTAAGAATATTATAAATTATTTAAATGTTTTTATTACATTTAATAAAAAATATTTTGAAAAGAGGGCAGTGTAAATAGTTTTAATAATACATAGTTTATATTATGAAATAACATTTCTAGATTGTTTAATTTTTTATAACTGAAAAAAAAACTCACATGTGCATATTAACTCACATATATGTATATATAAACAATTTGATGACACAATTGAGGAATAACGACATCTTTCAGCAGACTATTTATATACTTATTTCAACCATTTTCAGATAGTAAAACATTTTTTGATAAACTGTAAGATGGAGATTTAAAATCTTAGTATTAACTGAAGAAATTTTTCACTACTTTCGTTATATGTATATACAGCAGCGGTTTCCAAACGTTATGCTACTACGCCTCCTTTTTTCCGCGCCTCCCTACCGTTTATTTTTTAATAGATATAATAATATAGACAAGTTTTAAATAATAAACCTTTATTTAAAAAAAATACTGAACACTACAATAGACAGAAAAATAAAAAGGTTTTGCTATAACATAAATTTATACGAACACGTATGTATATTTATTTTTATATTAAATTACTAATTAAACTAAATCTAACACATCAAATTTGTACATTGTTGTTTATTGGCACAAAGTTGACCTGGCTCGATATTTGGTTTTCATTGCAGCTAGTGCCGAAAAGCCCGTTTCGCATAAATAAGACGTTACAAACGGTAGAAGCACTTGCATTGCTTTGCAATACAAAGATTCACACTCTCCACTAAGATTAATCCAAAATTAAATTATGGTTTAATATTGAAACTTTTGTTTTAGTGAGTTATCAATTTTTCTTTTTCGATGGTTGTCAGCTCGAATTCGTCTTCTTCATGGAAGTTAAATGGATTCTGTATCCACAAAAACTTTGAGAAATCAAGGTCTTTGAAATAATTGGAAAAATGCAGCAGTAAACCATCCAAGTGGTCAATAAAAAGATTTTTACTTGCTTCAATATTGGCTGTGGCCCAGAAATCTTTGAAAAGTGAAAACATATCCAACTCATTCTTTTGTAAATTTGATTTTCATAACTTCAACTTTTTAATGAAAGCTTTTACTTTGTCTTTTTGAACAAGTGAATGTATTTGTGATCCTACATTGATTTATATAAACCGCTCATTTTCCAAAAATTTCAACCAAATAGGCAAGTTTAACAATAAAATTATCGTTCGTCCACAAATGTGCCTCTTCATGTTGGTTTTCTTCGAGAAAGGTTGCTAATTAAATGTGTATATAAAAATGAAAGAAAAACAAAATTAAACATTCATGCATTGAATTTTACTGTTAAGCTACGATATGAAGTTTTATTTATTTGTTGATATTATGGTATGAAAATTATTTTTTTATTAAAAAGTTTTGGCGCCTCCCCTGGCAACTCCCCAGGGAGGCGCGCCTCCCAGTTTGGAAGCCGCTGATATACAGTATACTCTCGATTATCCGGGTGCGGATTATCCGGTTTGCGGATTATCCGTGCTTGAAAAATATTAATTAATATTTTTAAATTAATTTAATTTTTTTCTTTTATGATTATGAGACGCACCGATTGATTGCGACCGTAAGCACGCGTGTTATTTGAAACAAATGATGTCACACAGAAATGTTTTTGCGTTCCCTTTTTAAATCTTTTTAAAAGTAACAAGTGCGTGTATTCCGAGCAAATTTTTTCGTAACATACAAATGTTTAATTATTATCAATTACATTTTTGGTGAAACTATTTTCTTTGCTTTAAATTCGAAAATATTTCAGATTTGTTCGCGAGAGATAAAAAAGTATGAAAATATTAACATACGATGATTTGAATGCAACTATGCTCATATGGTTTAATCAAAAACGAGCAGAAGGAATACCAATTAGTGTATGGAAATAGCCAAGTTTTCCCATGAGAAATTAGGATTAGAAGACAACTTCAATGCTTCGTCTGGCTGGTTGACTAGTTTTTTTTTTATATTTTAGCAATACTAGTATTATACTAACTACTAACGGCCACTTATCTGCACTATGTACATACATATACATACATAATGAGTATTAAAATTACGAAACAAAAATTTGTATTGTAAATCTGATATTATATTCGAAACCAGGTTAATATTTGATAATTCGGATTATCCGTGCTCTTCCTCCCCAGCACTAGCCCGGATAATCGAGAGTATACTGTACTAATATATTAATATAACAATAATGTCTTTTTTGCAACATTAGAAAATCAAGTTCATAATATTTTTAACAATAATCCAAATAATTAACATCTCAGATTTTATTATATTTTTATTTTTATTTTAATAAACATATACCACAGTTTCACTGTGGCCAGATAATATATAAATAACACACATATAATATATATGATAATTTCGAAAGAGACTTATGTAACTCTGTATGTAAGGTTTGTTGAAAAAATCTAAAACAAATCAAAGTTTCTATGACGACGATGTCGATATCGTTTTAAATTATTTTTTTAATTTTAAATTTAAAAATTATAGAATTTTTTTTTCGAATCAAATAAATTTAATAAAAAAACAAATGAATGTTTACTATTAGATAGCCATGTTTAAGCTGTTTATATTACAAATACCGAGCGAAGCCGGGTAAAACCACTCGTACATAATATTGAAAACATGCCATACCTAATCTAATATATAATTTTGGGGTTTGGTGCATCCGCTCTAAAATCGCCAGATTTACGGAACGGCAGCTTTAAACGTAATTCTCGTTTTCTCGAATGATAGATTGCACATCAGATGACGAGTAACCTTTCGATGTGCACAGATGCAATTATTAAAATTGAGTTGGCTCTTTCTGGCGAGTTTAATAAGGCAAGATTCGGAACTTATCGAATCTTGCCTTATTAAACTCGCCTGAAAGATCCAACTCAATTTTAATAATTACCATTTTAATAATTGCAGCTGTGCACATCGAAAGGTTACTCGTCATCTGATGTGCAATCTATCATTCGAGAAGATGAGAATTGCATTTAAAGCAGCCGTCCGTTAATCTGTCGTTCAATTTGTCTGGCGATTTTAGAGCGGATGCACCGCATCCATAATTTTGAAAGAGACTTTTTACCTAAGTATCATTGGTTGGGAACTTCGTAAACAATACAAAGTTTCTATGATGACAATTCAATTGGTTGAATATCATATTTTTTTTTCGATTCAAATAAATTCAACAAAAAAACAAATGAATATTTACTATTAGATTCGCCATGTTTACGCTTTTTATATTACAAATACTGAGCGAAGCCGGGTAAAACAACCAGTATTGTATAAAAAAAAGTTTTTATATTTATTTACTGTTATATTTAAGGACATATGTAAAAAACAGACAATAGAAAAGGTCGAAAAGAAGACAGCAAGGAAGATTGGTAAACAAAAGTAGGAAAATGTTCGGGGTGAGATGAATGAAAGTTGCTCAAAACAGAGACGTGTGGAAGCGTGTTGGAGAGGCCTTCATCCAGCAGCGGGGGGGGGGGGGGAGCTAAATGATTTAAATGATGATAAAAAAACAAATACTGCATTTTAAATAAAGACAGAAATATATCTACAAATAAAACACAAAAAATCATGTCAATATTTAAAAACGTAAAATAAAAAATAAAAAAAAATAAATACAGTAAAAATTTCTGAATTCCTCCAGTAAAAGATACAAAATATCAGCCTCATACATTATATTGACAGAGGAAATTATTAATGTGCGCGCGCAGAATACGGGAGGAAAAGCCTATTGCTCTTGTTCTTGTTGTATCCTGCTCGCGCAAATTAAGTGAGTATGTACCGTTTACCATGCACCCTTTTTTTTTTATCTTTCGACTTAAGATCTTTCTATTTTCGATCTTTGCCTTCCGATATATGCGTTTTCCGGCATTTCACATTCCGGCTCATCACGGAGACCGCTACAAATTATACACAAACAACTAGTACATAATATGTTACTTAGCTTTATTTTAAAAAACAACCCCCCCCTCCCTTTCAATAACGCAATTACCCCGCCCCCCTCCCCTCAATAATTACAAAAAATATTTTATTATATTGTAATCATCATCATTTACAGCCATTCGCCATCCACTGCTGGATGAAGGCCTCTCCAACACGCTTCCACTCGTCTCTGTTTTGCGCAACATTCATCCATCTCACTCCACACATTTTCCTAATTTCGTTCACCCATCTTCCTTGCGGTCTTCCTTTTACCCTTTTGCATTCTCTCGGGCACCATTCAAGCACTTCTTTTGTCCACCTTTCGTCCATCCTCCTAGCTACGTGACCCGCCCATTGCCATTTCAATCTCTTCACTCTATCCACTATGTCCACTACTCTTGTCATACTTCTCACCCACGTGTTCCGCTTTCTGTCTTTCCTCGTTATGCCAAGCATACAGCGTTCCATGCTTCTTTGAGTGCATTGGATTTTATGTAGCATCTTGGCGTTCAGTGTCCAAGTTTCACATCCATACGTCATCACTGGCAAAACGCATTGATCAAAGATCTTTTTCTTCAGGCAGAGTGGCATTTTTTATTTAAAAACATCATTCATGCGTCCAAATGCACTCCATCCTAATTTCATACGTCTCTTCATCTCTTCATCTTTACTACCAGTCATGTCAATTATTTGACCTAAATATAAATACTTATTTACTACTTCTACTGGTTTATCATCTAATGGGATGCTATCAGGCATGCAATAACTATTGAACATTAGTTTGGTCTTAACTACGCTAATTTTTAATCCTACTTTTCTACTTTCCCTGTCCAGCTGTGTTAGTCTATTAAGTAGGTCAGCTGAATCACGAGCTATTAAAACTATATCGTCTGCGAACCGAAGGTGACTCAAGAAGCGACCGTTGATGCTTACTCCGGCTGTGTCCACTTGGAAATGGAAATTATATTGTAATATCTAATGAAATATATAAAAAAAAAAATAATAAAAAATCATCCCCTACAATCATCACCACCAATTCGTCCACCAACAGTCCGCAATCAGACGTGACGATCAAACAGACCGGAAGTGATCAGTCAAAAAGTGTTAATTAAACATATTTGCAGAATTGAATGAAACGCGAGCGGACACGTTGTTCTTCGGCGGGGGTGTGTGGGCGGTTGAGCAGCTTCCGGTTCACTTCGCCTGCGTCACGTTACATCACTATGTGTGCATGTACATATATTCACATTGTGTGTGGATGTATAATGTAGAATACGCGGCGTTCAACGCACATACAAGGTGCTTTCCATGTGACGTCATTCATTGAACAGCTGCCCGGCGTCGCAGCGCGCCGTCGACATGCGCCCTGCCACCATCAGGGGTTTAAAACTCTCGACCACTGGACACAACGATCAACCCTTAAAAGACCAATCCTTACTATTTTTATATGTGAGAAAAATTCATTTTTTTCCCTATGGCTCCTTCGGGAAAACTTCTATCAATCGAGTATTTTTCTAGGGCGGGGGGGGGGGGGGGGTCTCATCCTACTTTATTAATAGGGGAAAAGGTCACTAGGTAAGGAAAACATTAAACATGTGCAAATTTATAAAATCAAAATTACGGGAATTGAATATTTACCTTATTTAGTTATTTTACCAACATAAACACTTACGTTCAGTAGAGTGTAATACAAAATAAATCCCTAAGAATAATTCATAACACACCCATATATACATACTAGAGGTTGCATTACTTTTTTGGCGATTTACCGGTAAATCGCAAAAAAGCACCTTTGGTAATTACCGGTAAATTGAAAAATTACCGGTAATTACCGGAAATGATTTTTTGGCGAATTAAAGACAGCTACAGGCATATTATAACGAAAATTTAATGTAGATATGCATGTGGAATGGGGAGTTTTGTTTTTCGACTCGTGTGACGGTGTGTTACGTATCACACTGGTGTCAATTGTCATTAAACTTAAAGAAGAGCTAATAATTCGAATAAAGGAAAGAAGAACGCTACTTTTCGACTTGGTTAATTATCTTAATGATCCTGATACAATTTTGATGAATATGGAATATTTAATATAACGAATAAAACTACAATAATGGAAAAAATGATAGATATAACTAAGTATGAATTTTTGAGGGATGAGAACTATAATATTTCTGAACAAAAAGACAGAGAAGGAAATGAAATAGAAATAGTCGAAATATTAACACTGGAAGGAAATCTTAAATTAGCAATAAATAAAAAATTAAACGACAAAAATAAAGTGGATAAACCGAAAAAATATGTAAAAAATGTTATTCAGAGAGAAATGTCATATTTGGAACTTGAAAAAATTCGTGGCAAATATTTAAACATCTTATGACTTGCCGACCAAAAAGTGTTGAATCAGAACGAGCATTTTCATCTGCGGGACAAATATGCACAAAATTCAGGTCAAGTCTAAAATACGAAAGTATTGATATGATTTGTTTCCTGAGAGCATATTTTAATTCTGAAAATTCATAGTACCAAATTAAATGCTAGAACATTTTTTAATAAACTCAACAAAACCAATAAATTTTTATATTATTTTATTATTAATGTGTTTTTCATTTACCGGTAAATAACCGGTAAACCGGTAATGGGACAAATTATTTACCGTTGACCGGTTATTGCAATTTGACTAAATACATACTAACTAGAAAAAACTGCATGCCATAAATAATATTCCGTTTGTTACAGACATTACTAGCAAACTAGCCAGTCGATTAACAGAGTCACAGTACCCAATATTTAGAGACCCGTATTTTGGACACTTACGCTATTTATGCTTAATTGATGCTAAAATTCGGAATAGATGCTAATAGATGCTATATTCGTAAAATATGCGAATAGATGGTAAAATAACAAACAAAAGTGAAATTTGCATAAAATTTATAAAATTAATAGACAATTTAGAAGGGTCTTCCTATCCCTTTGCCCATTTATTATGTGAAGAAATTGAGGGGATAAAACAGAGCTTGCAGTTTACCATAGCCGGTGTTTATCCTGTCGAAACCAAGCAACTGTTTTTGTCTACTACTATAAATAAAAGAAGACAGTTGGTGATGTGTATCCAAAAGGCTGCTCAAAAAAGCGTCTTAAAACTAGACTTGCACTCAAGACTAAATGAGACAAATCTATTCTTTCGAACATTGAGTAAACTATTCAATCCATCTGTGGCAGGTTTAAAATCTAATAATAATGTTAAAGAAACAGTTTTGCTTTTTAGAAACCTGCCATTGTTTGATGTATTAACAGAGGCTCAATGTTGGAAGGATATCAGCACTTTTTAGGCAATTGATAGAGAATATAAAAAGTTAATCCACGCCGGATATATTGCTATTATTGATGGCAACAAAAATTCAATATGAAGAGTTTGGTTGTGCCGCTCTAAAATCTATGTGGTGTCCCGTTAATAGTGTGGATGCTGAAAGATATTTTAGTAAATACAATATAATTGTTACCGATCGTCGCACGAATCTCAAAAAAGAATCTGTAGAAATATGCTCCATGTTAAGTTTTAATCAATTTCAATTGGTATTATATTTTTACTAGTGTTGGGCCCGTTGATTTCAACGGGTGGTTTCGAAAAGGAATTGAAAAGGAAATAAAAATAAAGTTAAAGATATTGAATCGACTGGTTTCGGAAAGAAATTGATGCACGAATTACGAATGACACATTACGAAGTGATTATGAATTACGAATTACGTTTTGTGCATCGCCGACCCCCCGACGCCTTTTCCCCCAGCGCCCCCAGCACCCCCCCAGCACCCCCAGCACCCCCGATGCCTTCGGCACCCCGGGGGCTTCGCCCCCAGCGCCCCCGATGCCTTCGGCATCCCGGGGGCTTCGCCCCCAGCGCCGCCGACGCCTCCGGCGCCCCCAGCGCTCCCATCGCCCCGATGCCTTCGGCACCCCGGGGGCTTCGCCCCCAGCACCGCCGACGCCTCCGGCGCCCCCAGCGCCAGCGCCCCCAAAGCCTTCGGCACCCCGGGGGCTTCGCCCCCGGGGCCACCGAAAAAAAAAAATTTGTTCCTCATGGTTGATGGTTGATCGTCCGTCACATACAAATATACAAATATTAAAAACACTTTGCTCACACATTTGGTCACATATTGTTGTATCTGCCAGATATACGTTCAAAGATTTGATCAACTAGGCTCGCGCAACTGGGTTTCGCGCAGTTTGGCAGGCTCACAAACATTTGGACTTTTATCCCTTTGATGTGCGCTAAAAAACCGACACGGAACGGCAAAGCGCATCAAATATGTGACAATAGTATCAAATGCCCGTGCCACACATGTGAACACTTATTTGATCACATCTTTGAACACATGTCTGGCGCCGGCATAATGGCAACCAACATCTAGCCCCGCTTTTCCTGTCGAGCGTTCTCACTTTTACCACAAACTAACCAGTAGATTATATAACATAATCACTAATAACCATACTAACACACTTGTGTGTTAGTATGGTTATTAGTACACAAGATTCTCAGTGATTAGAACAAAATGTCTATACCCTTCAGGTATAGCACACAGATTGCCTAAACACATTCTACTTTAGATCTTCGACTTTAGAGAGTCTTTAATTAATATTATGTATTAGATGTATTATGAGCATTTATACAAGAATTTTAAATATATCTTTGAGCTCTTTTTCCTATTATGCTGTACATTAACATTAGAATAATATAGTAATATGATTACTAACAAACTTAAATTAAAATTGTAAAATAGAAAATGATCAGTAGATCAATCAAAAATCAAATTCAGTAGAATGTTACTCAAGTTTACTTAATTAAAATATGCGGTGCAGGTAAGAAGAAAATGGATTTGAAGAATATAAAAAGTATGAATAACAAAATTCGATACACTCATACCGGCTGTAAAAACGTTCTCAATACATGTTTTGGCGCTTATGTAAGAAAACTCATATATTTTGGTTTGTTAGTATTATAATAGTTTATTTTTTTTGCTATTTAATATCACTATAAAAGTCATAAGAATAAAATATCAAGAAGATAGAAATGATTTAAAACGTCAAAATAAAATATTGAAATATTTTATTATTTATAAATCAAAATCTTATCAACTCTAAGGGAGGTTTCAGACTATTCAGACGTATTTTTCTGCGCGTATACCGTCGTTTCGGCATACGCGCTTACACGCGCGCTACATTTCGCGCTTCAAAAAACCAGACTCGCGTACACGGGCTTATTCCAGCGTGTTCGCTCCAACCGGTAGTGGTGATTTAGTATCAACATGGATAGTACGAGTTTATAAGCGCGTCTACGCTCGTACGAGTTGCGCGTATGGAAAGCGACGCGCCTATACGCGCCTACGTGCACTTCAAAAAACGAGATTATACGCGCGTATAAAACGCTAGTCTGAAACCGCCCTAAGATAGTGCATAAATTATTTAGCCGCAATGCCGCATTGGGGAAACCTTTAATGTCATTGTGATATTAAGACCGGTGTAACGCTTTGGGGCAACCTGTCAGGTCACACTGGTCATTTTATTGTTGTTATTATTTTAAAATAATAATAAATTAAATAAATAAATAACTTTCTATAAATGAATAAAACATAATATATAAACTTTCAAATACGTACAGTAGTTCAGTAGGAAAAAAATAAAATTAAATAAAAAAAAATCAACATTATTGACTCTTCTTAGAGGAAAAAACCCCACTTTCGGTGTGTCGAATTTGTCAATTTTTATTTTTTTACATGATATTGATACAATTATTATGCTGTAATTTTTTTGTGAAAAGCGCACATATTTGAAGGGTTGAAAAAAATAGTCGAAGAAAAGCTCCCGGTTGATGGATCTTCACTTGATTTATTACGTTGCTTGGTTTTAATTTTAAATTTAACTTCGATACGTCGAAAGGCTTCGGAGTAAAACATAAAAAGACTTGAAATTTTCTTTCGGGTGAGGTAAATATATTTCTTTAAATAATGAAATATATCATATCTGTTGTGAAAAGGTTTCAGCTTAATTCAATGAGGGGCTAAGAAGATAATTAAATCCAAAAATTAATACAAAGAAGGAGATATAGTAGGGGACCACTTCCAAGCAACTCAACAATTTAAAAAAACTAGTGTTCACTTTTGACATCAGTTTATAATGTCTCAAAACTATTTTTCGAAGACTTAAAAAAGGCAGGAGATGGTTGATCTGGATTTTAATAACCATACAAATCTTACCAGCAGCGTATATATACATATACAATATAAATCGAATAATTAGTTGATTTCGGATGAAATTTGAGCCCTCTACTTCTATATTGGTAAATAATGGCTTGATCAGTGAGCTCATGCTATTGCTCTATATACATACTTATACATATGTTTGTTATACTGCTTGTATGTTTGAATTAAATAAATAGATAATATATACATACATATGTACATATATATATATATATATATATATATATATATATATATATATATATATATATATATATATATATATATATATTTTAATCAGACCTACAAATGATCCCCGAGGACATCCTGCAGCCGTATTGACTGGATCGTTCCAACATATTGGAGATCTCTCTTCCTCGCTTCTCAAACTCTTCTACCAAGAAACTCAGAACTTAACGAAAACAGATACATACAAAGTAAACGTTATTTAGGGAAGTTATATAAGTTTGGAACATAATAAAGGCAGATTTCAGACAAAGTTGAATCAGATCTACAATAGATCCTTGAAGACGTCCTCCATCCGTATTGAATCAATCGGTCCAACGTGTTAAAGGGTCTCTCTTTATCGCTTCATAAGCGTCTTCAAACTCTTCTATACATAGTAACAGATACATAGTAAACATTGATGAATCAGACCAAAAAAAAATCTCATAGGATATTCAGTGGCCGTTTTAATTCGTCCTTTCAAATGTGCAAATGATTTTTTTCGCTTAACGATTAATTCTAAACTTTTCTCCGAATAATTGAAGAATTTAACATATAGCGGACATTGTTGAATCAGATCCACAATAGATCCTTGAGGACATCCTGCAGCCGTATTGAATCGATTGGTCCAATATGTTGAAGATCTCTCTTTCTAGCTTCACAAGCTTCTTCAGCCTCTTCTACCAAGAAAACAAAGGACTTAGAAAAAGCTGATACATAGTAAAAATTATTGAATCAGACCAAAAAAAAATCTCATAGGATATTCAGTGGCCGTTTTAATTCGTCCCTTCAAATGTGCAAATGATTTTTTCGCTTAACGATTATTTCTAAACTTATCTCCGAATAATTGAAGAACTTAACGTATAGCGGACATTGTTGAATCAGACCCACAATAGATCCTTGAGGACATCCTGCAGCCGTATTGAATAGATCGGTCCAGTATGTTGGAGATCTCTCTTTCTCGCTTCACAAGCTTCTTCAGTCTCTTCTACCAAGAAAACAAAGGACTTAAAAAAAGCAGATACATAGTAAAAATTGTTGAATCAGACCAAAAAAAAGATTCCAGAGGACATCTAGTGGCCGATTTACGTCGGCCCTTCAAACGTCCAAAAGATTTTCTTCGCTTAACGATTATCTCTAAACTTATCTCCGAATAATTGAAGAACTTAACATATAGCGGACATTGTTGAATCAGACCCACAATAGATCCTTGAGGACATCCTGCAGCCGTATTGAATAGATCGGTCCAATGTGTTGGGGATCTCACTTCATCGCTTCCGATGGAGTCAAGGCCTTAACAAAGGAATATAGTAGACTTTTTAGAAGCGGATTAGGAGGTTGAGTACCCCTGTGAGATGGCGCCCCCGGGCCGACGCCCCCGCGCGCGCGCGACTGTGGCGGCGGCCGGCGTCGCGGCCGCAGCTGCACCGCGACACCCCCGCACGCGCACACACCCCCTCACCCGACCCCCCCGCCTCCCCCCGACATGACGGAGCTCCACCGGTGAGCCTGCGCCCCCGCACAGACAAGCGCGACCCCTCGCCCTCCGTCGCCCCGCTCCTTAACCACACCCCCCATCCCGCCCAACCCGCCCTCGTAGAGCCGCAGTGTCGTTGAACCCGACTAGGAAAAACCGGAACGGTGCGACCACGGTGGCCGAGAAGATGAAATTCACCCCGGAAAACGGCGCTTCTCAACAGTTCGTCGACCCAAGAGCACGTTCGAATTTTCCAAACACTGGGTAATTATACTACAAATACATATACCACCATTCCTCTGGATCTATGTAAACACTTAAAGCCCCTCCTAGCTAGAAGATCATTCAAAACCATTTGAATATAAAAACACCACACATATGTATATAAAGTCTAATAATCGAAAATCACAACGAAGGCTTCATTTTAACGAATTCATGAATGATCACTTTTTTCTTGATGAATGATCAACCAAATGTCAGTTTTGTGTATAAAAAATAGTTATGTGACACTTAATACTTCTCAGATTGTAAATATGCACCTTTATATTGTTAACAAATAGCAAATGATTTATATCATTGTGTATACATGTTTGATTTTATCATTTTTTTATATACAAAAAATTGTAGTATACTTCAAGTGTTTCATTTGACGTGTACAAATTATAAATGTGATAACCTGTAGAAGAATGATTTTATTAAGAGTTCAAACCAAATGAAATCTGTCACATTGAAAAGTCATAGGATTATGTCAACCATCTTTTGAACTTTTTGATTTGTTTGCTCGCGATATGGGTCGCGATTCGCCATAAATTTTGGGTATGGAATTGAATCAGTCGATTTGAGGCTATACTGTATTGTCAAATCCGAATTTGAATGTTTCGATTGCTTCAGTCGATAGCCCAAATACCATAAATCGGGACTATAATCCATTCCATAAGGCGACGTAAAAGTAACCATCACAGACCACTCGGCTGAAAAGAAATAAAAAGCTTGTAATAAAAAGGGCAAGGGCAAATCAAGTATGTGCATATGTTGAATTTGAACTTTATGTATCATACGTGCACACCTGCATTCGTCGAAGCTTTCAATATTTCATCATATCATCCCCACTACCATTCCCGCACACCCCCACTAGCACCTCTATACGCGCCCTTCTCCCGTTTTCCTAGCCCCACCCTCACTTTCCAGTGTTCATCTCGGGGTGTCAGTTCAGTCCCGGCTCGTCCATCACGCGCACGTTTCCACTCAGGCTGCAACAACGTTTGTTAATACTTTTAGGTGTGCTGTTTAAATACAAGGGACAGGTAGTGTGACACATCCTTGTTTGCGTAAGTAAAAATTCCGTTGTATCGCTCAAACTTGACACACATTTGTAAGTTTATAAAATTTTACAATACGTCAAAAAATTATCAATCGCACCTTAAAAATCTCATTTTTCATTTCAATATGTAATTATTTTGAATTATTTTCATTGCCATATATATCGACTTCAATATGATTTGTATTGTTTAAAAAAAAAATATATACATATATATTATAAAATTATCTTGAATTTATCTTACATACATATATATGTATGAATATACGTTGCATTCGAAACAAATTATGTTTTAATTTTAAAATACTTTTTTTATTATTACTAAATTATGTTCACAATACATCTTATATCTATTTTAACAGCTGCTGACCTACTGATCAATTTTTATAAGCTCGCTTTCGATTTTTTTTACAATTTTATTTTATTTTTTTGTTAGTAATTATATGTAGTATTATATTATTTTAATGATAATACAGCAAAATAGAAAAAAGAGCTTAAAAATGTATTTACAATTCTTAAAAACGCTCATAATACATTTTATACACAAACTAATTATGTGGGAAATGAATATACTATGCCAAAGTTTTCCTAACTGTTGATTTCGAGCCAATTTCGACAAACTCTTTTTAAATTCTACACTTACAAATTAGCGATTTTTTTATATACACTGAATCTAAAGTTTGTTCTGAATAATAATAGGTCATGGCTATAAAAAATTCAGAAACAACTAGGATATATTTAAAATTCATGGACACTCAAACTATTATATGATCCTCGAAGTCGTCGAAATGTTTCGCAATTGATGGTAATATATTTTTCAATTTAATCACTATTTTCACAGGTAAGCCGATTCACAATTCACAATTAAGCCGATTCACGTTTATTTATTTTAAATATATTTTCGCTTTATATGTACACGAAAAGTTTTGTGATCTTGAGAAAAGTCAACCTAGAGATTTTGACTGATTTGTATCTCTGATCACGTCTCAATGATTTCTAGTTTTCAACGTCACTTATTTATACTATTTGCCATGTCTTGGGATTTTTTTTATGTCCAATGGCTTATCATTTCTATCTGGAGTGGAATTGAAAAGTGGTAACGGATTATGTTTTTGGTGTGCTTATTTTGTACAAAATTGTATTAAATTAAATCAAAATTTCATAATTTTTAAATTTTATAATATTATAATTCAGATCTTCCTAGAAGAGGCACAAAAATTCCAATCGAAATTTTAGCACACAACTTATTAAATGATAAAAAATCACTTAACCAGTGAAGTACACTTGGGATAAATATACATATGTAGGTAATCAAATGATCGGCTTAATATATTATAGTAGTCATGTTATAGAATTTTTCAATCCCCATAAAACAAACACATTTTGTCTATTTACTTTTCGAGTCGATGGAAAAAGGGAATGGTGGGTGGGCAGAGGTGGGGTAATGGGAAAATGAGAGTAGTAAACGATACGCTTCATCTTCTTTTTCTTCAATTTCGAATTTTATGATGGAACATTCAAACTTTTCCATCCAACGACACGACGCTCGCAAAGTTTCGCGAATTGAAATTGTTTGGAATGTGTTCGATAAAACTTTAAATATAAATTCGCATCGATTAAAAGTCGCAATTCGCTCTCTAATTGCAACTACTTATACGCAACGTACAATTTCGAATGGAAAACGACGGAAATTTCGGGGTTTTTTGTGCGGTATCGATTTTGAATCTTTTCATAATTCAAAGACCGCAAGATTACCGGGTCATTTTGTTTGAATTCTTGAATACGTTCCGCATAGTTTTTCCTCCGTTTATTTAAAACGGATTCGTAGGCCAACGAGAACAATGGAAATAATTAACGAGGTGATCCTCTTTTTAAATTAAATTTGAGTCCGCTTTCAAGTCTAAATGAATTTTTCTTTTAAAGGAAATAATTTTCTGCAGTTTGGACCGCCTTTCATAGAGCGATAGGTCCGGCCGAGAGATCGGAAATTAAACTCTAGAAACAATAACAGTAAAAGGATGACTCGAATCAAATCCAATTTCACCTTTCCAATTTAAAAGATTTTCCAACGTTAGTCATTCGCCGCGTAGATTTGATGGGTTTTCCTTAATGAAAATTCGGAAAACCTGATCATGATACATTCGTGAATCATAGAGGATCTCATATTAATATTTTTTTGTATTGATCACAACTTGATGACGAAACATACACATTCAATATTCAATCAATAGTTGAAAGTGTGCTTTATTGTGAAACTTTCAAACTTTTTACATCTACGACATTCTTGATCTAGAAATGAAGTCTTCTGGTATCATTTGAAATTAATTAATTTTCAAATGACACTTCATGTATGTATAAATGTAGTTCCAGATCAGTTTTTGGAAAAAGTCGGCAAATTCAAATTTGAGCCGTTGATCTTTAGGCTGTATTGAAGATGCTGCATTACTTATGTACTCAAAGTTGGAGTCATCAATCTTTAGACAAAATCTCACTCAATAATAGTAAAACAATATATACATACAACTATACAAATCGGGATTTTCAACACTTGTAACAATGAAATATATTATATTTCCAACATGATGTGTGTGCTGCCTAATCAAATACCATATAAAAGTTTAATATTCTCATTCAACAAGACTAAGTTTTCACATTGACATGCTTTTAAAATGATATCGCATATTAAATTTTAATTTTTGAAACTTTATTGTAATATAACTGGTTTCCTAGGATGCATTCAAAAATCTGAAAATCGCATTTGTCTACTAAACGAATCCATAGAAAGAAAAATACATAAAATAAAAAGTCTCCGGTTTAAAATCTGCCTTTTAAACGTCATATTTTATTTAGCATACATATTAAATTAAAAACTAGCTTCAACTCCTGCTCCTGTAAAGTTCAACACAGCTCAGCATATTCAGGAATGTATAAAATTTGTCAAAACAAAAATTGAGCTGTGATAAATAATATACGAGCACAGATTTCCTCGTTTTAAAATGTATCTAGCGCTATTAAAATTAGCCATTAAAAACTTCCCTCCTACATATTTTTCATCCAATGAAGTAGTTTGCTTGTGAAGATTTAAATTTTCAGTTACAAAATGCCGGCTTCACTACCGTCTAGCTTAAATGAGTTTATACATTTACGTAATTTAAATACTACGAACCATCCAATAAAATCCTCGAGACGTCTTTTCGAAAATCTGCACACTTCAAAAGTCCTCGACGTGTAATTTGAAAACGTATAATTTAATTTTAAAAATATATGAGTCGTATAAAAAGAAATAATACGAATAAAAATTCAAATAAAAATAAAAAAAAAAACAAATAAAAGTTCCAACATAAAATTTTCACATGTTAACAAATCCATTGTCAAAGAAATCATACTGAAGGCAAAAACATTTCGAACTCGTGAAACTTTGATCCAGTCAATTCCCCCAGCATCTCACGAATTCGACATATTCTGAAATTAGACTCTCATATATAATACATGCGTATTAAATATGTACATAGCAAATGTTTTAGGTAGATAGGTGGATGCGAAAATGATCGAAAATAGGATACGTAATGTTAGAATTTGAACTCGCGAGCGCTCGCCCGTCGACGGCTCACTGATGCTCTTGGAAGTCAATTGATGATTTGCATTGTTTTCGCAGAAAAATCGATTTGGTGGCGGTTGCAAGACGTCGACGACGGTGCGTTGACGATCTCTGGCGATTGCAGAGCGATTGCAGACTTTAATATTCGGCAATGGTAAAAATGGCTGGTATGGAGGAGCACGAAAGGAAAATTGTGATCGAGTTCTGTCATCTGCTGGAAAAGTCCAAGCAGCTCTTCAACGGTCTTAGGTAAGTTTCCCCATGCATACATATATTGCATCATCATTCACAGTCATTAACCATCCGCTGCTAGACGAAAACCTCTCCAACATGCTTCCATTCGTGAGATGAGCAACCCTCAACCTCCCAGAGATGAGCAAACCTCATCCATCTCATCCCACACATTCAAACACCCATCTCTACGGCCTTGCGTGCACCCTTATACTTTCGCTCTGAGAAAACCTTTGAGCAATTGGAAGTGAAGCGAAATAGTATTTTGTATATCATCATCATCATCATTCGCTATCCACTGCTGGATGAAGGTCTCTCTATACACGCTTCCATTCGTCTCTTTTTTGAGGATTTGTCATCCATCTCATTTCACACACTATGATTTCATCGACCTTCCTTGCACCCCTTTACATTCCCTTGGGTACCATTCGAGCACTTCTTTTATCCGTTCTTCTAGCCACGTTACCCACCCATTGCCATTTAATTTTTTTTACTCTCACCATTACATCAACCACCTTTGTCATACTTCACACCCACGTATTCCGTTTAAATATCTCCTCGTTATGCCAAGCATGCGACGTTCCGTACTTCTTTGAGTGCACTGGACCCTATGCAGCATTCTGTCATTCAATTTCCAAGTTTCGCATCCATACGTCATCACCGGCAAGACACATTGGTCGAAGATCTTTTTCTTTAGGCACAGAGGCATTTTATGTACCGAATGCACTCCATCTTAATTAAATACGTCTCTTTATTTATTTTTCTCTATTACCGGATATGTAAATGATTTGACCTAGATATATATAATTTTTAAATACATACATACATGTATAATATAATATATTCCAGTTTTAAGGAATCGTCCATGCAAAATAAAGCACTCAGAGAGCAAATAAGGTATTCCTTTCCAAATCCTATTCGTTGAATTATCAACAGGCAAAACAGTAGTAGAAAATAAAATTTAAATAACATTAATTTTTTACATTCGGAACATATGTACATATGTACATATGTACATATGTACTTAAAAACGGTCAAATTTGCACTTTTAGGATGTTGTAAAGTACTTATGAATGTTGAAAATTTAATAAATCGAATCTCATATTTTATAATTAATATCATATGCCTATTCATAATAGTGATAGGAATCAAGTAATAGACCCAAGGAAATATCACCAAGTGCATTATCAGAATTAAATTTTATATTCGTATAAAAAATAATATTGCCATTAATAATATGAAAAAAAATCAAAAGTTTTTCTATTTTGTTTGAGTCCCTACTAAATTTGTTCAATTAACACTTATATTTTATTTTATATTTCCGAATGTACTGAATGCAGGGTCTTCATATTTTATGAATTCTTCGTCAAAGCCTCTATGATTCGAATTATGTCATCACGAAATAAAAAAATTGATCAATATCAACAAAAATAATTATTTTCGCGGGAAGCCCCTTATAGACGTGTCTTACAGATGAGAGTGATATCCGCCTTGGAATGACGGCTCTGCTTCACCCGTTTTTTTTTTTAATTCTTACACTTATTTTATATTATTCGACATTTTATACATGATAAATGATACAATAATTGACTTCATAGATTTTGCAATATTTTATCTAAAACACACATTTTTAACTGGACCGGTATATGGCTTTAGCACATTCAAAGTTGAAAATCAGTACAAATATCTATGTATACACTGCATGTATAGTAATTACAATGTGCATAGTACATATGTATATACATATATACATATGTTTGTAGATATTTACAAATGTATGTATATTTCGCCGGCCATCTACTTGAATGGAAATAAACGTAGTTTGTATTTTAAATCGAGCCTAATTTACAATATCAAATTCTACACATATGTATGAAGAATATATGTAATTCTATTGAAAAACTTTCAACGGTAATTATGTACCATGTACATACAGTTAATTTTAGGTTTGTGTTGTATATATGTACGATTATTATGATTGTTATATTGACAGTTGAATTATTAATTAAGTCGTGAGCATATCAATAACTACCATAATAGTGGTTACCGGCAAATGAGAACCACAATTATTCTAAAATTGGACAATTTACTATTAATTATCGGATCAAATAAATTGCTCTACCTTTAAATATAGGGCGCAAAGGAACACATTATTAATTTAAAATACGATGTCGAATTTGAGAATTCAATTCCGAAGTTCAACTATTTAATAATCGCCATGAAACTATTCGAACTAACCAACCAGACTTTGATTTTTACATTACTTGGGCCATTCCATGAATAATTATTTTTAAAATCAAACCCGATTTAATGATATATATTACATATTTATTCAAATACATCGTATGTTTATTATGCCGGAGTGAAAAACGCTAATTTTTTATTATATTTTCATCGATGGACCTCGTGGAAAACTTTTGTCGTATCAAGGAAACTTATTGATTTAAAACACTGTCTTGTGCCTAATCGAATTATCTCGATAAAAATTTGTAAAAAGTGGGTCTTTCACATCTATCTCTTTTTCGACAATAGTTTCAATTTATAAAGTATTTAAAAAAAAATTAAATATTCATCTATTGCAGTTTAATTGAGTCGATTATGATAAATGTTGACTGATTAATGAGAATTCAAAGTCGCCGTTTCGCTCGAAAGTCCCCACACAAAGCGCTTCGCGCTCGTAATGAATGTTTGTATGAGGAAATTGTGTGTTTTTCAGAAAATCATCATTTTTTTCATGTTCCCGTGATTATTTCGAAAATAAAAGTTGTTGAGAGATTCAATGAGTATGTAACTTTAATCGGAATACAAAAAATACGAGGCGAAAATGACCTATTTTGACGTAAAATATGACATTTATATACATACATATGTACATATACATGCATATTTCATAAAATTTGTAATTTTTTTGGATCTGTTAATCATATTTTTTGATTCGAGTTATTGGACTTATAGTGTACATTTCACGAAAATTTCTATATTTATATAGAACTATATGTAGGGTTGTTATAATTGTCAAGCATTGATACGGGACATTTAAGTGCTACATAAATAAAACATGGAAAAGTAGGTAGGTAATAGTTAATTTTAAAAAATTAGTCTTTTTTAGCCCAATCGTATTTTAACGATGATTTAACTTTTTTAATTAAATCGTTTTCCTCTTTTACATGATGATAAAATTGGGCGCAAGTCATTTTAAAATTATACTCGCAAACCAAAATTGCCTCAACTGTCTCAACTGCCAGCTTATTTCTTTCATCCGAACATTGTGTTGACATCAGGGAAAATATTCTCTCCAAATTAGCATTGTGGGCTGGAATGGCAAATATATACTCACATAGTTTTATTAAACATGACTTATGTTCAATATGCTTGGTATCTCTAAAAAACTTCAGCCATTTCTCTTCTATACTCAATTTCAGCTCTGTCTCCCAGTTTTCGTTGGTATTATTTTTATTTAAATAATCTTTTGATTATACGAACTGGTTGAAAATAAGCTCATTGTTTCCAACATCGATGTTCCTTACTTACAAATATTCAACGGTTCGTTATATTTCCCCCCATTCTGGAACTTGCTTGAGAGTCATCCAATCGAAAGCATTAAATTTTTTGAATGATTGGGACCATTTTTTTTTTAATTTAAGATTTATAATTTGAGATTCAAATGTATTGAGCTGTGAATGCAAGAAGCAAAAATAAGCTTCACTCATTGGATCATCAAAAAAATCTTTAAGGGCTTTTGGTGGTCTGTCTTCGTTAGCGAAAAAATCTTTTAATGGCTGCCACAGATTCAATATTCTTTCAATTGCAGGTAAAAGTGATAACCACCTGCTCCCAACGTAGAATAATAAGTTTTGGTAGGCAACACCAACATATTCACAAAAGTCTTTGAGTTTTTCAGTCCTCACGGTGTAAATGTTAAAGTACTTGAATATCTTGACGATTATTTATTCAACATCGACAGTCAAAACATCAGCGGCTATTGATAGTGTTATGCAAAACGTGTGCTGGACATCCTATGCCTTCAATATCTCTTTCCAATTCAGAATCATACGAAATTTCGAATTCGAAATTTTGATCTTGAAAAAATGTGTGTGTCAGTTTATTTTGGTGATTTTTTGAACACCGTTAGTGCTATCGAACTGAAACTTAATATACATATATGGATCACTGAAATTCTTATCGATACAACGTAAATTTTTAAGTTGGCTGGAAAAGGTACCTCCCCTTATAGGTGTCCTCTTTTTTTAAGATTTTGAATTCAATTATATCCCAAACCGCTAGCGGAATCAGACTGAAATTTTTCGAGTTTTCTTCCACTGTTTTTTTCGACCCCTTAAACATGTGTGTTCTTCACGAAAAAAGTAAGTTCTATAGATATTTCGATATTAAAGTCATAGCATTCGAATCAAGAATCTTTATGTAATTAAAATTCCATCTTGAGCTTCTGTTAGTCAGCTTATAGTTTGGTCTAACAGTGGCTGTACATAGATCGACCATTGCAGAAGTATCACTTAAACGGGATTAAGATTCGAATGGATAGCATTTTTATTTTATTTTTTTGTAAACCGGATAAATGTCCGCATCAGCACTTTTGGCTTTCCTCTCAATTCTTAATTAATCTTGTTGTAATCTAATCTGAGTTAATCTTGCATCAATAATAAGTGCCAATGACGGTCCATCAACTGAAAAATTTTCCGCTACTTTTGTAGACAATCTATCTATACGCTCGTTTTAATTAGCTTTAATATTTCCTGACGTTCATGAGGCAGATTGTACATTGTATGAATACAATGAACGATATGTGTATCGGGTTGATTTTAGACGGGAGATATATCGGGATACATTGAAAACTTACATGGAACCAATTATTTTCATTCTTTAAGAAACCTCGCGATGTTCGCTTACATATTTTACATTTTATTGAAAATTGATTACATAACCAACGAAACCCAGTTTTTATATTCGATTTTAAAATATCGTCGTTTCTTTTTAGTCCAAACATAATCAGTATTAATTCAAATAATATGTATGTATGTACATATTACTATATCCTCTTTTTGCTGAATCGTTATGTGATTTTTATTTTAGCATATTTCAAATAGACACCCTCCAATGAAAATAGATATTGCATGTTTTAATTAGTTTATATTTTTAATAAAAACAGTGTATTTTTATTGGATCTGGCGCAAAAATAATATCATAATATTTTGTTTTGAAAAATTAATTATACGTTGATTAGTAAAAAAGAAAAAGATTTTGTATTTTTGCACGGCAAATAAACTTTTTAATATAAATATTTTAATATACGATACGACAACAAGATCAACAAGATCGTACATATATGACAACAAGATCGTATATGACAACAAGATCGTATATGAAACTCTTTAATATATGATAAAACAGGAGATTTAATAAAATTTTTCATAATAATAGCATGAACTTACGTACAGTTTCCCCGTCTATATATACGTATATATTAATTAGGATACGAATTCAAGACGATATTTTCATATCACAAAATAGATTTTCGTTGAGAAAGCATAACTTTGAAAGTAAATCACATCATAATTTTTATTTATGAAAGAAAGTACATGGATATTCTTTATTTTGACGGAGCTTGCATTTTCTCATTAAATAAAAAGGTCAAATATTATTACCCACTAAGTATGTATGTATGTACGAGTATGTTCATACATTTGAAATATCAACCAGAGTCTATGAAATGGATTTTAAATAACATTTCATGTACGTAACATTGTATTGTATGTACATGAAATGATATGTTTCAGTTGAATTGAATCTTCCAGTTGTAATCTACTTTGACTAGTTGGAATATATTCCACCTAACCTAATACTTAAGGTATATTAGTAGTTTAAGTGTATTTTCAGTTGTAATATATTTTGACTATTTGGAATATATTCCGTATAATATGCGTAATTATTATTAAATAATATTAATACGTAATATTAATACGCAATATTCATAATATTACGTAATATTAATAATCATACGTAATATTACGTAATATTAATACGTATCTAAACTGTTATATTACAACTAGCGCTCACTGTTGAGTGTATTTGCGCTTGTAGAGATATAATTTACTAGTTGAATTTTATTCGAATATGAATGACCTAAAACGCCAGTTGGATAATATGTATTACAACTAAATTTACACTTCGACTGTAACATACATATGTACATATATACGAATGTAATGGACGAAGGGTTTGTCGTCAAATTTTTAATAAGGCGTCGAATCTGAAAAACACGACATGTTGAAGTGATTCTAATATTCATGGAAAATGAATGCCCTCGACCTTTAGTACATACATACATACATACATACATATGTACATATGTATGTATGTACAAACCATCGAAAATCAAACGAAAAAGTTTTTTAATAGTAAGAGTGAGTAATTCATAGGCTTGGGTCGAATTGAAACGAATTGAGTGAGCTCCGTCGGTACACAGTCCAACGCAATTATTTCACTTTATGTCGTTTTCTTCAAAAAAAACTGTCTATTATATTAAATATTGTGTTTGCAAAATAATATATATCTTCTAATATATTATTATCCGCGACATATCGAACATATGCAATTAAATGGGCAACTTTAGCTAAAGCAGAGCGTTTGCAAAGGCGCAATTTTTAAAATCTTCTTCTCCGGATAATTTTTTATAGGAATTAAATGTATATATAAAAATGAAAGAAAAATAAAAATAAACATTCATGCATTGAATTTAATCTACGATATGAAGTTTTATTTATTTGTAGATATTATGGTATGAAAATTATTTTTTTATTAAAAAGTTTTGGCGCCTCCCCTGGCAATAGTCCGCGCCTCCCAGTTTGGAAACCGCCGATTCTCTCACGCAGAGTTTAGGGAGAAAACGGGACAAATTGTAATACGGGACCGGGTAGTGAAATACGGGACAAGTCAAAAAATTTTCTCAAATTGAGATTTGCAAAATCAACAATAAAGCTCTATTTTTTTTATTACAAGGCGTTTTCTATGTTTCACTTCGCTTATTAGTCTGACACTATTCCTACATTTTTCTGATCGTTTTGAAACTTTGCCATTTTGCGCGGTTTGGTCACCGATAGAAATTTAAATCGCTTCCGCCAATACGATGATGAAAAATACCCACTCGTTTTGTCAGATTTTACTTGTTTAAACGCCTATATTTTTGCTTTATACGCTCTCATTATCTCTCATATGTATATATTTTTACTTCACTAATAGGTTGTATAATGATTGTCAAAATGTTTATATTATAATGGTGATAATTTGATATGCGTGTTTTGGCCAAACGCCAACGGCCAACAGCATCTGACGTCTCCTGCAAAGGATTTCAGTCGAATTTTGTTTGCAAAAGGCGTTATTTGATACATGTTTGTGTTCAATGGCCAAAAAAGCGAGATTATTTAGTATATACATATGTATTGTCTAATTGAGTTTCTTTTGTAATATTTTACAATTCACTTATTGAAGGGTGAAAAATTATACATATAAACAATGGCGGCTCGTGGATAAGATATCTGGGGGTGCTGCGGTTGATTAAAAATAAAAAAAAAATGTTTATTTGGATTATATTTTACTATTAACAAACAAAATTATCAAAATTAAACATTATATGTATTTTATTTCATTAAAAAATTATTCTTTTGTCTTTTTTCCTTGAAAAAAGGCCTATCACCTTTTCGTTAAATTTTTCACTGTTCATAATCATTTTTTTTTCAATAGACAAAGCCGTCAATCTTTCTTGAACCATTGTGTTTCTTATATATGTATGTCTTTATTCTATTTATTGATGAAAAACACCGTTCTGGCTCAGAGGTAGTTTTTAACTTTTTAAGTTTTCTTTAATTGAAAATGCATCGATATTACTAGATTGAAGCTTCTCTTGATTTTGATACCATCTTAAATACTTAAAGTGACGTGTAGAAGGAAGTGTAGAAACGTAGAAAGTGTAAGAGGTGTAGAAGAAAAGACAAAAGGTGTAGAAGAAATGAAGAAAAGTCAGGAGCGTGTCGAGCGCGCGGCGCGCACACGAACGCAAAAAGAAATGTGTACTGTTGGGAGTGCAGTGCGGACCAAGCTTATAGCTGCCCCCGCGCCCCTCCTTCACCCACTCGGCATATTCTATCGAAACCCGTACTGCACAAAATCATAAATGATGCCTCACTTTCTGATATTAGTACCGCGATGTATGATCATTATTGGATGTATCGGTGTGTGGGCGAGCTTAATACACGCTTAAATAATATTGATATTTTCATATAATATACATACATTTATGTATATAATAATATGAAATTTTTCTCAATTTCCTTGGGGGTGCTGCAGTACCGCAGTGCGTATGGACGAGCCGCCACTGCATATAAACAAGGTATATTTTCTTGAAAATATACCTTGTAGAATAGTCATAGTGATTGGTCTCCCGATTTGTTTGCTGACAAGCTCCAAGTGATTGGCTACATTTACCACGGCAGTGGCGTCGCTAGGGGTGGTGTCACCTAAAAATATTTTTTTTAATTATTAACCACTTAATCGTCACACGGTTGTAGAAAGCGCCACGTATTTTCAATTAAAAAAAAAACGTACTTTTACTAATATTTAAATTATTTTAATATTTTTAACTAACATAATTGGTGAGCCGCAATCGATCCAACAAACAATTTCACGGAAAAAATACACTTCTTTTTCGCTAGGGCTGCCACAGAATAGATCAATAAAAAATGTATACAACAAGTCACGAAGAAAGATCGAGACAAACTATGTATGTAGTTATAATCACAACAAATCAACCTATTATCGTTAACACGTGTTAGCAATAAACGAAACACGTGTGTTTCCTACGCAATGACACATCTCGTACGCAATGAAACTACATACTTCTATTCTACAACCAAATAAAATGAAACTAATTCATATTTTAAAATAATTAGTAACATAATTCATTATTATTTATATATAAACTAGCTGAACCAGGCATTCGTTGCAATGTCACAATAAGGGCGCGATCACACAGCGAGGGAGCGGTATGCTATACGCGGGATATTTTTTTTAGATAGTTTTAAACACACACAAATTGTAGGGTCATACCCGGTACGATACGCCGGATCTTACGGGATCGTGCGGGATCGGAGCCGTCTCGTTGAAATTCTATAGAATTGTTTATACTAGCTTGACGGTGATATATAGCAATTCGTCGACCCTCGGACGACGCTTGACAGTGATCGATAACGGTGTATCCCATATTTGCAAAAAAATATTGCAGAACTTGTCGGAATAATAAGATTATAGAAAATACAAATTACATTAAGGATTTCAAGCTTTTATTGTTTAATAATTCAGTTTTAAACTTAATTAGTAAACAATTAACAAAAATAGACAAACAAGTGTCCGGTTTATAACAACAATTGACTAATGTTTCCGGGTAGGCTTAAGAATTAAATACTCATTCGATACTTTCATAAACAAACTCTGCGATCACGGACAAAGATGTATTCAGCATAAAGGGTTTTATGTAGTACACTAATTGTTTACCGGAACCAATTGTTACTAAATAAACAGAAATGACTAGACAATGGACTCAAGTTTTTTGGTACAAAAACTAAATACGTACTTAAATCCCTAATACCATCAACAGATAAACGAACAAAGATGTTTTTTACGTAAAGGGCTATAGTGCACTCAATATGGACTGTAACTAATTGATACTGAATGCATTTCCGTATGAATGTATGTACATGTCGATACAATAACATGTTCGTTTAAAGAGAGCCCATTTTTACTTTATTTTATATCAAGAACAAAGTATTTTTTATTTATACTTTTTATACTCAAGATCGATACACCGTTATCGATCACTGTCAAGCGTCGTCCGAGCGTCGACGAATTGGTATATATCACCGTCAAGTTAGTATAAACAATTCTATAGAATTTCAACGAGACCGCTCCGATCCCGCACGATCCCGTAAGATCCGGCGTATCGTACCGGGTATGACCCTACAATTTGTGTGTGTTTAAAACTATCTAAAAAAAATATCCCGCGTATAGCATACCGCTCCCTCGCTGTGTGATCGCGCCCTTAAGGGCGCGATCACACAGTACGTAAAAAACCATCCTTTTACGTAAAAAACATCTTTGTTCGTTTATCTGTTGATGGTATTAGGGATTTAAGTACGTATTTAGTTTTTGTACCAAAAAACTTAAGTCCATTGTCTAGTCATTTCTGTTTATTTAGTAACAATTGGTTCCGGTTAACAATTAGTGTACTACATAAAACCCTTTATGCTGAATACATCTTTGTCCGTGATCGCAGAGTTTGTTTATGAAAGTATCGAATGAGTATTTAATTCTTAAACCTACCCGGAAATATTAGTCAATTGTTGTTATAAACCGGACACTTGTTTGTCTATTTTTGTTAATTGTTTACTAATTAAGTTTAAAACTGAATTATTAAACAATAAAAGCTTGAAATCCTTAATGTAATTTGTATTTTCTATAATCTTATTATTCCGACAAGTTCTGCTATATTTTTTTGCAAATATGGGATACACCGTTATCGATCACTGTCAAGCGTCGTCCGAGGGTCGACGAATTGCTATATATCACCGTCAAGTTAGTATAAACAATTCTATAGAATTTCAACGAGACGGCTCCGATCCCGCACGATCCCGTAAGATCCGGCGTATCGTACCGGGTATGACCCTACAATTTGTGTGTGTTTAAAACTATCTAAAAAAAATATCCCGCGTATAGCATACCGCTCCCTCGCTGTGTGATCGCGCCCTAACGCATGCAATTCCCGTTCCCGTTCCCATTCCCGTTCTCGTTCCCGTACCCGTTCCCATTTGACGGAAAAACGCAGGCAGCGAACACATTTGAAATTATTCAATTATTTATTTATTTTATCCTAACAACGCATGTCACGACGCGCAAACATTTGAAATTATTGCGTGGCAATGCCACTCATTCCCGTTTTTCCCGTTTCCGTTTGCGTTTTTGACCGATTTTTTTTCACAGTAAGGTTCCCGGACATGCAATAAATCCTGAAAGTTCCATCGTACTATTAATAACGTATCCCGTCCCGTTTCCGTTTCTCGATGCGTTTTGATAAGTGAATGTGTCAGTTTCAAATTAATACTTAATCACATTAAATTATAGTAAAGTATAGGAACGCATACGTGACAGACAAACATTGATTTATATTCATATGTAGGATTGTTATGAGTGGTACGTAATGTCAGGTTGGTATGAGTGGTACGTAATGTATTTGTACATTGGCATGCGTGCGCGCAATTCGGTTACCAACGTAAACATTTCCTTAACTACATACATACTTTCGCGTCGATAAAATCGTAATTACAATTATTATTATTAAGAGGTTTTTTCCCGTTTTTTTACACAGTAATCTTCCCAGTCATGCATACAACAAATCCTAAACCGATTATCCATCGTAATCGGTTTAGTGGTTTAGGAGCCTATTCAAAACAGACAGACAAACATTGATTTTTATATATATATAGATAATTGTTAATTTTTTTCGATGAAAATCCATTATTTTATTTTCGTGTTTAATACCAACTAAGGCTTCCAATATCGGGATCCCAGGCACCGAGATCCCGGGATTCCGGTGTTTTCTGGTACCGTGAATCCCGGTGCCGAAACTAATCTGAATACCGGGATTACGGTGCTGGCAAAAATTTATTTAAAAATAATATGGAAAAAACATAAAACAAAATTATATAATGAACAATGGTGGGATGAGCAATGATAGTCATAGTCCATTTGTTTGCTCTAACCCGTTTCAATGCCGGCTTGCCGTTTCCACAAAATGGTATGAACGGCCTGTATTGTGTCGCAGATATTGTGCTTAACCGCAATGATATTTGTCTGATTCGAACTCAGAATCAATCACTGATCACGCTTTCATGATCCAGAAAACTGTGTTTGTCAGTCTATTTTGGGGATTTTTTGAACACCGTTCGTCCAATCGAATCGAAACTTAGTATCGGTTATACTAAAATTCTTATCGATACGACGTATTTTTTTTAAATTTTCAGGTTGAGTGGAAATGGTACCTCCCCTTATAGGTGTCCTCTTATTTTAAATTTTTGAATTGAATTATCTGCCAAAACGTTAATCAAATCGGACTGAAATTTGTTTACTTGTTATAGAAATTATTAATATTATACCCCAATAGTTTTAAATATTTTTTCCTAAACCGAAAGTAGTGCTTTTTCTCTAGATATTCAAGTTTTTTTATGTTTTTCTCAGAAATCAAAAGTAGAACTTTTGTCTTGTGTAAATTTCCCTACATTTGTGTTCAATTTGTATCGAAAATGCTCATAACCGGTACGTGTGAACGTGTATGTACATATGTTTGATTATCGAATTTTGTTTTTTATCCTTCTTATATTACTCAAATACATAGATAAAGTCGTGGGTTGGTCACATCCCAATTTTTTTTTAAAAAGTCAATGTATGTAATTGCAATTTTTATTTTAGGTGGATTGTTTCGATGAACGATTACTAGACGGTACAATCTATCACGACGGAATCAAAGTTATGTTTTTTAATTTATTTATTGTGTTTTATTTAATCTTAGAAATCTAGAAATGGATGCGAACCGAAAATTTAAAGAATGTAGCCAAACTCTCAAAATAAGAACGCCAATATGGGAGTATTTTTTGCGTGAAACATCGGGAGATTTTGCAAATCGCAATTGAACGTTTTTGAAATATGAAAATATGCAATTGAACTTTTTTCTCTTATACATTTAATCCCGGTGCTAGCACCGGGAACCCGGTATCGGAAATTCCCAGCACCGCAATCCCGGTGCTGAAGTAACCTTCCGGGACTGGAAGCACTAGTAACAACCCACCTCTCGAATATCTCACAAACAAACGAAGAATATTGATTTCAATTTCATTAGTATCAGAGTATATTTTTAGATGTTATTACGAAGAAACCAAAATTAATATCGAGCCATATCATTAAATACGAAGGAGCGCGCACTCGTGCGCTTGTGGCGCATAAGTGATTAATATTTGTTAATGACTTACGAGAGAGAAGCGCCAAAATAGAAGCTGTTTTAACACTTTGTGTCTGGATTGTTTTTCCGTCTGACTGAATCGGTTAACCTTCTTACCTTTGGGTACGTACACTAATTTCTCATGAATTCGAATAAAACCCAATTTCGGCTTATATTTGATGCTATACATATATACATACATAGCTGTACCAGACGGATTTCGCGGTACCTGTATATGTATACACAGAAATTTCAATGAGGCGCTCAAGGACCGTCATACAATGAATATTTCGAATTAACGTTTTTCAATTTGAACAATTTGGTGTCACCCCAAAAATGGTGTCACCCGGTGCAGACCGCACTCCCCGCACGGGCCTGGTGACGCTACTGACGACGGTCATATATAATATTATACAATTAAAATTTATTAAATCCTTACGCTACCGTTTTCCTATCTACCCCCATACTACTGTTCCCGATATTTTAAAAATCTTAACCTTTAACGATCTTTCTGTCAGACCCACCGCTGCTACATTCTTTTTTAAGCTCCTAAATGGTTTCCTTGATTTTTCCGATTTATTGAGTAAGGTTGGTTTCAGGATCCCTGTTAGGTATTCTAGACACGTTGCACTCTTTTCACTTGATCCTCTCAAAACCAATTCCCTAAAATATTCCTATCTACAGCGTGTTTATCGTATGCTTACAAGGAGCTGAATGAGGTTGATCTATTCGGTATTTCATTACATCAATTCAGGACTGCCATCAGGAGAGTCTTGATTGATTGATCCACTTCTATTTCTATTATATATTCATTATCCAATTATATTACATTACGTTACATTACAATGCATATGTTTAATTATGCATTGTCCTATTTAGTTATAGTTTAGGTTTTATTCTTTTCTTTTTCATTTGTTTGTCTATATGCACTAGATATATTGTGTATTTTGTAAAAATCTATAATTGGGCTCAGATTTAATTTTGTTATGTATATTTATTCTTTATTTTGATGAATTTCTACATCTGAGGCCTGTTGTTTTGCAATAAATACATATGTAATTAAAACTGACCGAAAGGGCATCAGTTTGCAGTCAGCAAACTGATGCCCTTTGCTTGATGCCCAGCAAACTAGCTATATTGAAAGGAAAAGTCGGCAAGAGGCACTCCATTCTGACTTGAAAACTTCTCAGATCAACCTATGTACAAGCAATCAAAAACCCACATACGAACGTATGTAAATATGTATGGACGTGGTGGTTAGCCATTGTTAAATTTTCTGCAGCGCAGTCCATTTGAGGGCGAGCGCGCCTCATGCCGTACAATGCTCACCGAGTCCTGTAAATATACCTTGGGGAAACAGGATCAGTCACGTTTTGTGAGAATTATATTGTTTTAAATTGAAACAAGCACTTTGTAGGGTCCGACAGCGTCCCTCCGACTGCTCGCCGTACGTGAGAATCGGCGGAAAATTGAAATGCTGTATTAATTCCATTTGCTCTCGGATAAAGCTCCGTCCATTACATGCATTCGATGACGAGCCAGGGCTTTGCGAACGTACTCTAATGGCGAAAACAAATGGCAAAATGCGGAGCGATATGACACGTTCCGCCACGAAGCGTTTGTTCGGTGTCTATAAATGGTACAAGCTTATATTGATTGGCAAACGAAATTGTCCTGATGATTCAATATTAATCGTATAAGCCGAATGAATGTGTAAAAACGATCCTACTCGTTGACAGTTTTGTCGGTTCAATTTTCCTAAAAAAAAACTATAACAAGCAATGTATTTTTTGATATTGAAACACACTGCATACATATTCGCAATATGTCGCCTTCTTCTTTTTCAAATTAAGGTTTGCAAAATCTCTACATAAGTTCATCAAGTTTGCACTCAATTACGAGCAATGCGAGATTATTTAGTCTACCTGTATGTACATATGTACATATATAGTCGATTTGATGTAGTGAAAAAAAATAATATTCAACAATATCGATATCATCGTCATAGAAACATTGATTTGTTTTCGATGCTCCTACGCAAACCTTACATAGTTACATACAAAGTCTCTTTCGAAATAATATATAATAGATATACGTATTCCACAAATAGATTAATAATATCAAAAACTTACATATTTTACATTAAAATTGTATTAATGTAAATACTTCAAAACACGAAATCAAAACTAACAAAAAATAAAAGTCAAATATTTCTTGACCAAAATGTAATGCGAAACTGAAACGAAATGTAATTGGCCATCGCGGGTCGAGTGAGGGGTGAATGCGATATTGACAAACGCCTTTCGCTCTGAGAAAACCTTTATACAATTCAAAGTGAAGCGATATGGTATTTTGTATATCATCATCATCATCATCATTCGCCATCCACTGCTGGATGAAGACCTCTCTAACACGCTTCCATTTGTCACTGCTTTGAGCAACTCTCATCCATCTCATTCCACACATTTTTATGATTTCATACACATATCTCCCCTGTGGCTTTCCTTACACCCTTTTACATTCCTTCGGGTACCATTTGAGCACTTCTTTTGTCCGTTCTTCTAGCCAAGTGACCCACCCATTGCCATTTAAATGTTTTTACTCTAACCATTACATCAACTACCTATGTCACACTTCAAACCCATATATCTCTTCGTTATGCCAAGTATACAGTTTTTCATACTCCTCCGAATGCACTAGACTTTATGTTAAATTATGGCGTTCAATGCCCACGTTTGGCATCAAAAGGTAAGTACTAGTAAGACGCAGTGATCAAAGATCTTTTTCTAATTTCATACGTCTCCTTATTCCCACTTCTTTACCGGCTATGTCAAGATTTTGATGTAGATTTAAGTCATTTTTAACTACTTCTTCTGCCACTATCGGGCATGCAATATTTAAACCCTATGGCAGACAGACAAAGTGGTATAGTGATAGTTTTACACGCCTTTTCTATACTGTAGCGATCCAAAACAAAACTCACACCCTCGAGTGTTTTCGGTGATATTTGATTATTGTATTGCCATTGGTTTGACGGTGATCCATAGCGGCGATTCCCATATTTGAAAAAATGTATGAGAAACTTGTAGGAATAATAAGATACACCCACGATTCAGCGTCTTCTTACCATATGTCTACTCACGAGGTAAATACGACACCAATTTGTGTACATTGAAACTGTCAAGGGAACAAAAGTTGTAAATATCTTGTACGCTGTGTACATTTATGGAGACTTTTTCTAATATCATTTTACAAGTGCAATTCTCGACAATGATACGCCTTCATTAAATATACAAACTATAATTTCAGTACTGCGTATTTGTATTATAGTTTGTTCGGTCGCAATAAAACTTAGATCTACATTCATATATACATATGTATGCATGTTTGTACCTGAGTATATTTGTATTATATTATGAATGTATGATATGTACGTATGTGTGTATGTAGTAGGTGTATACTATTTTAAAACTACGGAACGACAACAATGGGTAATTTTAATAATTCAAGGAACGGCTAATTCGTTTCAATTCGACCCAAGCCTATGAATTACTCACTCTTACTATTAAAAAACTTTTTCGTTTGACTTTCGATGGTTTTTACATACATACATATGTACATATGTACATATGTACATATGTATGTATGTATGTACTAAAGGTCGAGGGCATTCATTTTCCATGAATATTGGAATCACTTCAACATGTCGTGTTTTTCAGATTCGACGCCTTATTAAAAATTTGACGACAAACCCTTCGTCCATTACATTCGTATATATGTACATATGTATGTTACAGTCGAAGTGTAATTTCAGTTGTAATACATATTATCCAACTGGCGTTTTAGGTCATTCATATTCGAATAAAATTCAACTAGTAAATTATATCTCTACAAGCGCAAATACACTCAACAGTGAGCGCTAGTTGTAATAAAACAGTTTAGACAGCTCAGATGCCTTTACGAATGCTTTGGAATTCAATAATGCGACAATATTCGCTAGGTATTACGAATAAAGGTTACGAGTACCGTTTTATGATAACTTTAAGAATGCGTTCAACATAAAAATGTGACTTTCCAACTCAATTTACTAGTCGTGGTACGTTTTCACGAAAACCGAAGCTCTCCATCTTACCTCGTACCTACTTATAGTTGAACTGTATTTTCAGTTATAATATATTTTGACCAGTTGGAATGTAATTCGCCATATGAATATTACGTATTAATATTACGTATGATTATTAATATTACGTAATATTATGAATATTGCGTATTAATATTACGTATTAATATTACGTAATAATAATTACGTGTATTATACGGAATATATTCCAAATAGTCAAAATATATTACAACTGAAAATACACTTAAACTACTAATATACCTTAAGTATTAGGTTAGGTGGAATATATTCCAACTAGTCAAAGTAGATTACAACTGGAAGATTCACTTCAACTGAAACATACCATTTCATGTACATACAATACAATGTTACGTACATGAAATGTTATTTAAAATCCATTTCATAGACTCTCGTTGATATTTCAAATGTATGAACATACTCGTACATACATACATACTTAGTGGGTAATAATGTTTGACCTTTTTATTCAATGAGAAAATGCAAGCTCCGTCAAAATAAAGAATATCCATGTACTTTCTTTCATAAACAAAAATTATGATGTGATTTACTTTCAAAGTTATGCTTTCTCAACGAAAATCTATTTTGTGATATGAAAATATCGTCTTGAATTCGTATCCTAATTAATATATACGTATATATAGACGGGGAAACTGTACGTAAGTTCATGCTATTATTATGAAAAATTTTATACAATTTTTATTAAATCTCCTGTTTTATCATATATTAAAGTGTTTCATATACGATCTTGTTGTCATATACGATCTTGTTGATCTTGTTGTCGTATCGTATATTAAAATATTTATATTAAAAAGTTTATTTGCCGTGCAAAAATACAAAATCTTTTTCTTTTTTAGTAATCAACGTATAATTAATTTTTCAAAACAAAATATTATGATATTAGTTTTGCGCCAGATCCAATAAAAATACACTGTTTTTATTAAAAATATAAACTAATTAAAAACATGCAATATCTATTTTCATTGGAGGGTATGAAATTCAATGGTATCAGTTTTTAAGAGCTTCACAAAGATTGTGTTATTAGTTTCCGTTGGATTTTTTTTTCTTCTTCGATATATTTAACATCCTATTCTACGTTGTTATTAATCACTTCAATAATCTTAACAATAATTTCGAATCATGTATAAATTCCCTAAAATTTTGAAAATTTGTTCCTATTATTTCCAATTGTTTTAATTCCAAAGAAATAAATGATCCAGATTTTTTTCAATTCATAATGTATTTGTATACTATAATTGATTACCTGGCGTTGTCCAGGTGAGCTGAAATAAAATGTTTTCAGAAAATGTTGTCGTCAACGATCTCTTTATGTAAGTCGATCGAGTAGATACCATGAGATAGTATATACAACACGAATCACTAAACTTTTTAGGACAAAAGCCAAATTGGAATATTTCAAGTAGATATTAGGAGGACCAGAATCAGGTCAGACATTCTAGAAATTCACCGAATTTTATTCACACCACTGATTTTGATAGATTTATTTGTGGTTCTTGATTTTAGCCCGTTTAGTTTAACAATAAGCTTGTCTTCATTTGTTCTTACAAAATATTACGATTTATAAATTAAATTATTTTTAGTTTATCTATGTACGTACTAACAAGAGATAAAGTTTTGTGATCATACGAAATTTCGAAATCGAAATTTTGATCTTGAAAAAATGTGTGTGTCAGTATATTTTGGGGATTTTTTGAACACCGTTACTGCTATCGAACTGAAACTTAATATACATACATATATGGATCACTGAAATTCTTATCGATACAACGTAAATTTTTAAGTTGACTGGAAAAGGTACCTCCCCTTATAGGTGTCCTCTTTTTTTAAGATTTTGAATTCAATTATATCCCAAACCGCTAGCGGAATCAGACTGAAATTTTTCGAGTTTTCTTCCACTATTTTTTTCGACCCCTTAAACATGTGTGTTCTTCACGAAAAAAGTAATTTCTATAGATATTTCGATATTAAAGTCATAGCATTCGAATCAAGAATCTTTATATAATTAAAATTCCATCTTGAGCTTCTGTTAGTCAGCTTATAGTTTGGTCTAACAGTGGCTGTACATAGATCGACCATTGCAGAAGCATCACTTAAACGGGATTAAGATTCGAATGGATAGCATTTTTATTTTATTTTTTTGTAAACCGGATAAATGTCCGCATCAGCACTTTTGGCTTTCCTCTCAATTCTTAATTAATCTTGTTGTAATCTAATCTGAGTTAATCTTGCATCAATAATAAGTGCCAATGACGGTCCATCAACTGAAAAATTTTCCGCTACTTTTGTAGACAATCTATCTATACGCTCGTTTTAATTAGCTTTAATATTTCCTGACGTTCATGAGGCAGATTGTACATTGTATGAATACAATGAACAATATGTGTATCGGGTTGATTTTAGACGGGAGATATATCGGGATATATTGAAAACTTACATGGAACCAATTATTTTCATTCTTTAAGAAACCTCGCGATGTTCGCTTACATATTTTACATTTTATTGAAAATTGATTACATAACCAACGAAACCCAGTTTTTATATTCGATTTTAAAATATCGTCGTTTCTTTTTAGTCCAAACATAGTCAGTATTAATTCAAATAATATGTATGTACATATTACTATATCCTCTTTTTGCTGAATCGTTATGTGATTTTTATTTTAGCATATTTCTAATAGCCATCGCCTTAACCGAAGAGGATACAAAAATAATGAAATAAATGAATAATTAAATATATGAATTTAATTTAAGAAATCGATGAATAATGCATTTATAAAATGTGCATTTGATCTAGAGTGGCTGCCATACTTACATATTTCCACAATAATGAAATGCAAGCGATTCAAACCAGATTTCCAGATTTCAAATTGTAAAAAAAATTATAGAGGAATCGATAAGTTGTTGATATTATGGACAAACTTGTGGAATACGTATATATTTTATTTTAACGGAAATTTATATTCTTTAGGCGATAAAAGTAATTGTCAACGTCATGTTATGGACAGCAAAACTTACAGTAGTATTATTTAAGACCTTGCATTGAATTATATTGTAATACTATTATAAAGTTATATAAGAAATAATTTAAAAGATATATTTTACGTCCTTAAAATGTTACAACACATTGCATGAATGCGACAGAACAGATTGGGCTGATTTTTTTTACGTATAATAGATATAAAAAGTTATATAGACTAATATTTTAAAAATATTTTTACCCCAACCGGAATTAGTACTTTTACTCTAGAGCAGCGGTTTCCAAACTATATGCTACTACGCCTCCCTAAAAAAAACTACTACTAATACTACGCCTTTTTTTTCCGCGCCTCCCTACCTTTTATTTTTTAATAGATTTAATAATATAGACACGTTTTAAATAATAAACCTTTATTTAAAAATAAAATACTGAACTCTACAATAGACAGAATAATAAAAAGGTTTTGCTATAAAATAAATTTATACGGACACGTACATATATTTATTTTTATATTAAATTACTAATTAAACTACACCTAACACATCAAAATTAAATGCGAAGGATGTTGTTGTTTATTGGCACAAAGTTTATCAAATCTTGGGGGCAATATGGAGAGTGCCACTCGTAACTCCTTTTCGACTATTAACCTGGCTCGATATTTGGTTTTCATTACAGCTACTTCCGAAAAGCCCGTTTCGCATAAATAAGACGTTACGAACGGTAGCAGCACTTGCATTTCTTTGCAATACAAAGATTCATACTCTCCACTAAGATTCATCCAAAATTTAATTATGGTTTAATTTTGAAACTTTTGTTTTAGTGAGCTATCGCATGATAATTCTATCAATTTTTATTTTTCGATGGTTGTCAGCTCGAATTCGTCTTCTTCGTTGTAGTTAAATGGATTCTGTATCCAAAAAAACTTTGAGAAATGAAGGTCTTTGAAATAATTGGAAAAATTCAGCACTAAAACATCCAAGTGGTCGGTAAAAATATTTTTACTTGCTTCAATATTGGCTGTGGCCCAGAAATCTTTGGAAAGTGAAAACCTATCCAACCCATTCTTTTGTTTAAATTTGATTTCCATAACTTTAATTTTTACATACCTCCTTTACGTTTCACATGGCTTTCTTGTCAGTGGTCATTTTTATCTCTTATCCGATCGTTTTTTTAATGAAAGCTTTTACTTTGTCTTTTTGAACAAGTGGGTGATTTGTGATCCCTGCATTGATTTATTTAAACCGCTCAATTTTCCAAAAATTTCAACCAAATAGGCAAGTTTAACAATAAAATTATCGTTCGTCCACAAATGTGCCTCTTCATGTTGGTTTTCTTCGAGAAAGGTTGCTATTTCTTCTTTGAGTTCAAACATCCTTTAGAATCATTTTTGAACGAGATTGCCAGCGAACTTCACAATATTACATAAGTTAGGTATAATAAGCTTCCATATCAGCACACAGCTTTGCAAACAGCCTTGCTCTCAAAGGACTATTCTTAATGTAGTTTATAATTTTTATAAAAATGCTGTTCAGTTCCTCGCTCATATTTTTTGACAATAGAGCTGCTCTGAGAATCATACAGTGTGTCCACATAGCATGTGGTGCTTTCTTATTGATCAATGCTTTAAGACCTGCTTTGTGTCCGGACATTGAGTGAGCTCCGTCGGTACACAGTCCAATTATTATTTTATGTCGTTCACAACGCAATTATTTCACTTTATGTCGTTTTCTTCAAAAAAACTGTCTATTATATTAAAAATTTCAATGGATTCCCAAGAATGTGTTTGCAAAATAATATATCTTCCAATATATTATTATCCACGACATATCGAACATATGCAATTAAATGGGCATCTTTAGCTAAAACAGAGCGGATATTTTTTTATAGGAATTAAATGTACATATATATAAAAATGAAAGAAAAATAAAAATAAACATTCATGCATTGAATTTTTACTGTTAAGCTACGATATGAAGTTTTATTTATTTGTAGATATTATGGTATGAAAATTATTTTTTTATTAAAAAGTTTTGGCGCCTCCCCTGGCAATAGTCCGCGCCTCCCCTGGGAGGCGCGCCTCCCAGTTTGGAAACCGCTGCTCTAGAGTTTCGAGGTGTTTTGAGATTTTCTCCGAAACCTTTCAGCGTATTGAACTGAAATTTCATATCTAAAAGTTTTAGCTTAATACCGAGTATGTGACATGTAAAATTTAGTGGAAGTTCCGTTAACAGAAAGTGGCAGTTTACTTTTTGTTCTATTTTTTTTCTGCAATTTTTTCGACCCTTTAAAAATTATGTGTGCTGGCCTTGAGACAATTTCAGGATAATCCATTTATCAATTACATGTAGATAAAAAAAATCAAAAAATTGACAAGCCGAAAGTGGAATTTTTCCCTCTTAGAAAAGCAAAAAATGTGTGACCACATGATTTTTTCCACACTACTGAACGTATCAAGATAAAAGTTTATATGAAATTTAGCGATATATCCAAACTCTTATTACTTAATTATGCAACGCTAAAAACGAGACGAAAATAGCTTTATTTTCATAATCAAACGACAGATATTTTTTCTATTTCATGCTCGGCCAGTAAAAATTAAAAAGGCTATATATGTAATGTTTATCGGTGTGACAATTGATAAAATAAAGATTCAAGTTTAGCATAAAAAATGAAGGCTCCGCGGTCATTTCCGGCTACAAATTTTTATAGTTTCTTATATTTGTATAGTTCAACTTAAATAATTGATTGAAACCATAGCGGAACCGAGCGGAAGTCTACTTAAAAAACCTTTGTGAAATTTTCCATTTTTACAAAATATATTAAACTCGGGAGGAGGGGGGGGGGTGGTTATTCTAATCAAAATTTCTACCAAAGTAATTATATTTTTCGTAAAATTTTAATGAAATATAGCAGCACATACATTTTTAAATGATATTCAATGAAAAACCGATCGATAAAGCTTTTTACTAGACCGCAAATGATCTCCAATCTGGATGTCTCAAACGCACCCTATACAAATCTATTCCGTTTCATTTCACAAATCAAAAGTTTGATCAAGTGTGACGGATTTATCGCTCCGCTAAATAAAATTTCATAAACCACCATTGCGCACCATTGTTATGGTGAACCTTTTTTTTTGCTCTCTAGCTTTGTAGTTGCCCTTTTTCCCGGAAAATAGCCCCAAAACTCCCATTTTGTGTTCGAAAAGCACGCTCCACCACCGAAGACGAGTTCATATTTTATTTTATTTTTCATAGATATATAATGTATCTATGTACAATAAAATAAAATAAAATACGTACAGGGCCGCCCGGAGGAATCGTTAGCTCTGGTAAAACTTATTTCGGGACCTATGACTAACTAAAAAAAGATCTTATAGATATATTTTTAATAAGCTAACTATTAGAAACAAATTTATTTTTTAAAATAATTAAATAATAAAGTATGATATAACAGGTATTATTTCCGACACCCAGGCCCCTGGATAGTCCGGGCCCCTGGATAGTCCGGGCCCTGGAACTTTACCCCGGATCCCCCCTCCTCTCGTCGACCCTACATATGTAAATATATACGTATGTATATCTTCGTCTAATGTATACAAACCACAGAGCAAAAACATTTCATACTCCGTTACACCCCAAACGAGACTAATTTGAAAATGTTTTGACAATTAACGATTCAAAAGGTGTATAATTTGAAAATGTCGACAGCGCGCGGCGGAAAGATCATCGGGAAGATTGTGTGCGCGTCCCGGAAACGATCCACACATTAATATGTAATATCATCGAATAATTTGAGTCAATCTAAGCGAAGCGTACCGTTGATTTTCTTGACATAAAGCCGGCCCCGAAATAGAATCTCGTGTTCGGTTAATTGGACGCTTTTGTCACCGAGGTGTGTTGTAATTCGCTTTGATGTATAATAACTGGACGTGGAGCGATTTTTCACACTCCAACAGATATTCAATTCCGGTTGACCTGTCCGTATTGTTTTCCCATCGACAAATTCTAGCTTTTCCCGTTTCCTCCGCCTCGCAGAAAATTGAAAATACACCATGTGACTCCTATCGGAAATTGGCGATTTTCCCCTATCTCTTATGTGTACGTACGAAATGCCTGGGCTTCGTCGTTTTCGATTGTTCATTTAGTGTTGCATTATACATTTGTTTGCGCATACATATGTACATGTGTACGATCCTCCAATTATACACCGTATTTGTAAATGTATTTACATAAATTTAATAAACCCAGTGTTTTCACCTCAATATGTTGTATTATATTATATCTCACGATTCGCACTGTGTAGTAAAAATGGCTTATTGTCTTTCCTTAAAAAAGGCATGTAAGATTATGTTGGCTGATTTTATTTTATTTACATACTAGCTGAGCCCGGCATGTATTGCAATGCCACAATAACGCATGCAATTCCCGTTCCCGTTCCCGTTCCCGTTCCCGTTCCCGTTCCCGTTCCCGTTCCCGTTCCCGTTCCCGTTCCCGTTCCCGTTCCCGTTCCCGTTCCCGTTCCCGTTCCCGTTCCCGTTCCCGTTCCCGTTCCCGTTCCCGTTCCCGTTCCCGTTCCCGTTCCCGTTCCCGTTCCCGTTCCCGTTCCCGTTCCCGTTCCCGTTCCCGTTCCCGTTCCCGTTCCCGTTCCCGTTCCCGTTCCCGTTCCCGTTCTCGTTCCCGTTCCCGTTCCCGTTCCCGTTCCCGTTGCGTTCTCGTTCCCGTTTCAAGTGATAGTTGAAGCTCAACTAACGTCTCTTCAAAGCTGTGTCGTCATAAACCAACTGGTAACGTTGACTACACAATGCCGCTCCAAACTTTCGCGTCGGTAAAATCGTAATTACGAATATTATTTGTAAGAGGTTTTTTCTTCGTAATCTTCTCGTAAGCTTTCCGGACATGCATACAACAAATCCTGAAAGTTCCATCGTAATCGGTTGAGTGGTTTAAGAGCGTATACGAGACAAAGAGACATTCAAGTTTATATATATACATATATATAGATTAGCCACAGTGACATTACAGAATATTCTGTGACTAGGCATATAACATATTACGAATAATAGTTATAAGAAAATTAGCGAGACATCTATGTTATAGACAATTTTTTTTTCATATTCAAATAGTGGGTTTGCCAATTTGGTGGAGGAACCGCTTCAACAATGAAATCAGATAAATTGGCAAACTCTTATAGGAAACGATTGACATTGAGTCACAAATATCCAAGTCTGATTAAATATTATATACGGAATAAATTATTTTCAAGTGCGGTCAGCTCACGGGATTGAACCCAGCGATCTCTCGGTGTTTAGTATCAACGCAATCAATTGAAAAGTTGAGAAAACGTGTCTCGAGATATTGCGAGTTGGTAGAATGGGTCGTACCGTTTATCTATGTATATGTAGGTATATATGTATGTACATACATATGAAAACTTTTGAAGATACTCTACTTCGAACAGTAGCCCATTTATTTCTTATTCTGAACCAGGCTTTCTCAAATATTCGAAAAAAAATTCGCATGCTACGTATGATTTTATTGATTGTACCTACATATAGAATAAACATTGAAAATAAAAAATTACACATGTACTTAAATAGGGGCGTAGATTTTTTCTTTTACCTCAGGTGACAAAATGTCTAGTACCGGCTCTGATATGTATGCATATAATGTATTATATGTAATAGGTACAATAAATAAATCAGTATCGTGTTTCGAAAAAGGAGTGTATTTTCTTTCATTTAAAAACTTTATAAATGTATATGTATGTATTTAAGATATTTACAATTATCTGGCACAGTTATAATTAAAACGTATTTTTTTTCGTATTCAATTATAGTCCAATATAATTCGTAAAATACCCCTTGGTGTGATAAAAATATATACGTTTGATTTGTGGACTTGTTTACTTTATCTACACCGTTCTCTATATAATAAGTATTCGCCTTGATGAGATAAAAATAGAGTAGATATACACAATTATAGCATGTGTGTACATATTCTGGAAGAAAGAAGATAAAGAGCGATATTGAGCGAATGAATTTGTTTTTGATCAACGTGTCACCAATAATGATGATGTTTTAGTACAAAACTTAGGCAATCAATGCTTAAAATGTTACACAAACTTCAATGAACTTAAAAATACATGGAACATTGTACAATGTGCAGCATTATGAGGTACATAGTGGAGCGAGTGATGATATTGAAATGGCAATTACATATATACTACATAGCTGGTAGTAGAATAAGTGTTGAAAGAAGTGCTCGAATGGTAATCAATAGTGTTTTAAAAGGGTACAAGTGAAATGGCTCGACAGTAATTTACATATGTACATATGTAGTGTGAAGTTAGATGGATAACCGTTGTTCAGAACAGAAACTAATGGAAGAATGTTGAAGAGGTCTTCATCCATCATTAGATAATGATCAGTATGTATGTATGTAGATGCGAAGTATGAAATTATGACTGATTGATACTTAGTATCCGTTATCGATCTCGATTTTATTGTTTTGTGTGAACCTGGGCCCTGGGAAAATAATAATCCCGGGAAAATAATTATCCTTTTATTGCGAGAAAGGATTATTTTACAATTTCGTAAATAGATTATTCCCCGTATTTAATGTGTTTCAGAAAAAATTAAATCTTTGTATTATTCTTAAAATATGTATTTAAGACATTATTTACATAAATGTCAAAGCAAGCAAGTCGGGCAAAATAAAAAGAAAGCTTTCAATGTTGGATATTGTGATTATATAGAATTCTATTTTTAAGTATACATATGTATATATGTACATATGTATATACACATACCTACATATATGTAAATTTATGACGCATTATGAATAATAAAAACCTTGTGAAAATGGGCCGATTTTTACTGGCTTCCTGTAAAAAGTATATATTGTTTGGTTTAAATATGAGTACAGGTAACTTTTGTGGAAGTGTGAATTTTCTATTTGCTGTCAATTTTAAATAAGTTTTTTTAACCTAAACAAACAACGATATATACGAAAACGGCGAGAATTGTTAATGGTCACGTCACAATGGTCGTATTCGAATACTTTTTTGAGAGTAAGGGGCATAAGTGGTATGAAATATTTGATCTGAGAACCGAGCATGCTGTCGCATTCGTACAATGTGTTGTAAACATTGTAAAGACGTAAAATAATTTCTTTACTTTTTTTTAATTATTTCTTATTCAACTTTATAATATTATTACAATATAATTAAATGCAAGGTCTTTAATAATTTTACTGTAAGTTTTACTATCCATAACATAACATTGACAATTACTTTTATCGTCTAAAAAATATTATTTTCCATTAATATAAAATATATATATATATATATATATACGTATTCCACAAATAAATTAATAATATCAACATCTTCGGTATTTTATATTAAAATTTTATTAATTTAAATATTTCAAATATATATATATATATATATTAAATATTTTAAATATTTTAATTTATGGTGTGACTTCTGGTGACCGTACGAAAAAAATCAGACCCTTTTTTTTCATTATGCTAGAAATGCATCAACTGTACCGTCAAAACAGTGTTCGAGCGCCCGCTGAAGAAAACGCATCTACATATATTGTTTTTACGCGAAATCGATTGCCGATTTTAGTGATTTTATATCACTCAGTGTTGTCTTTGAATATTTCTGGTGAGTTTAATTTATTTTATCAAATATTATTTCTCATTCTGTGTTTATTAAGTAAAAAATCGATTTTCAAGAAAAAATGGGTGGTTCAGATATCTCAGATGATAAAAATACGGCCATTAAGGGACTTTTGGATTCTGGGAAGCTATCCAAACGAGAAATTTACCAAATAATTGGAGTATCCGTCAATTCTATGAGGCGAATAGCGAAGAAAGTTGCATTTATGGCACCTCTTGAATCAAGAAGGGTCAAAAAATGTGGCCGCAAAAGAAAAAAAAACCCCCATAATTTATCTTCAAATTGTAGCTGAGGTTCGGGAGGATAGGACAACAACCACTAACAAAATTAAAAAAAAAATTATGACATATCTGAACATATCGACAATGCACGTTTGCGCTAGCAAAACATATTTAAATGAGAATATTTAAATGAGAATTAAAAAGCCTATTTCTAGATTTCCAGCAATGGAAAATCTCTTTCAGAGCTTAGGCTTCTCAGAAGAAGCCTAAGACCTTTCCGATGAATTGTTCTCGGAATATTTCATCGATACAGTCAAGTCCTCCGATATTGAGATTTTCCCAAAATAGAATTACAAGAAACAATTTTGGCTAAACGCACAGAGCCATTATATTATGCTCATAAAACTACCACGTTCGGGGAATGTGTTGTACTTACTGCTAAACAACTAACCTTTGAGAATATTTTACGATTCTTTGTGTATTTGATTTATTATTTCCCTTCGTGCAGTCGTGAAAATGTTGTATATTTTAAGGATTTTTTTAAATCCAATTCCCGGGATTCGAGATAAGAATTCCCGGGAAACCCTACACAAAACCCTACAGAAACCCTACACAAAACTTCATATATTGTTACTACGTACATAGATAATGTAAAAATTTATAAACGACTTTGAAAATCATCTTAGCAGTCGAAGGGTTAACCCTCTGGTTGCTACGTTATATCCTCGAGTGTTTGATTCCCCCATATTTTGTCAGCCCGATTTGAATTGTAAGGATATCTACAAAGCCACTTGATCCCATCACACTAAAACTTCATATTGGTTGAATGCTAATCGTTTGTTGCATTATTTTTTTATTATTTTGGTTTAGAGTACTCGTGCAGTATTGTTCTAAAGTAGAGTAAAAATAATTTTACAGTAGCTAGGCAATAAAGTATGAGAAATAAAGTAAAGTTGTCCACTAATTCGTTGTCGCGACCGTTGAAAGGCTGGTCCTAAGCCCTGCACGTATTCGCCGTCAGTCCTAGTTGGCAAACTCGAACAACACTGTCGTACATCAAACTCTGTATGTACATATGTATGTACATACATCGACAGTGTTTACACTGGAAAACTTGGCACTTTACAGAATATAAATTCACCCGGCAAAAATTTCTCACAGCTAAATGGAATGAAAACTCGCTCCCGATAAATCGACGATTATTCCACAAAATTTATAGTTTTCATCTACTATATATATATTTATTTTTCTAGCGAGTAAATCTAGGGATTTTATTTAAAAACTGATAATTTTGGTGTACTACTGTATCGTACTGCATGATTTAAGCCGCAGATGGTTTTTGGAAGGGGTCAGAATCTGGCATCGACAGATCCAGATGTTAATTTTTCCACTGTAAATGTGCACATGGCAAAAAATCATTTGTCCTGTTGTCACAAATCTTTTGTATTTATTGTATGTTCTTCTTCTTTTCAATGCCTTGTCCGCATCCGGACGTTGGCGACCACCTCGTCGATTATTTGAAAATATCCACATCGGTCTTCAGCGGCTCGGAACACTTCTTCGGCGCTCATATCGGTCCACGTACCTACGCATGTTTCGAAGCCAAGACAATCCATTTTTTACTTTCTATTTTTCCCATGGTTATCAAACGGAAAAATTCGTATTTTGGACCCCGTATCGTGTGTCCGAGGTACTCCATCTTTCTCCGCTTGATGACAGAAACAAATTCCCTGCCTCTTCCTATCATGCCGAGTATAGCTTCATTTGATATTTTTTTGGTCCACGGGATCTTCAGCATACGCCTGTAGACCCACATATCAAAAGCTTCGATGCGGCGGATCATCCTGGTCTTCAGAGTCCACGTTTCACATCCATATAGTAACACTGTCCAGACATATGTAGCTGTTCGCGAATATCAAACGCGTACGAATATTGAGATGCTTGTTTGTAAGCGCCGCCTTCATTTTGATAAATGCTGTTCTAGCCATCTCGATGCGGATTCTTAGTAAGATTGTATGTACAATTTATAAAAATTATGTACAAATCTAAAATCCATAGATGTCTCAATGGATTATTTCTGTACTTAATACATTAATTAATTGTTATTTCGGGTTCTTCAGCTTCTGGAAATACAGTGATTTATGTTATAGTAAAATGCTGCATTGTTTGTAATTAATTGTCCAGGAAGGCGCATTGTGGTCTTCCTGGTATATATCTATGTAAAAAATAAAATAAAATAAATAAAATAAAATATGTAGGTATTGGTACATACGTAAATATACAATTTCAATAATTTTGAACCGCTGAATTTGTTACATTTTCTCGTAGTTATATAATTTAAACCGTAGATGATATGTGGAAGGGGCCAAAATCTGACATCGAGAGACTTCTTAATTAAATTTTATACATAACTTGGTATAAAATCTTCTAGATATGAAATTTCAGTTCAATAAACCAAAAGGTTTCCGAGAAAAATATAAAAAACTTCGATTCTCCAGAGTAAAAGTACTACTTCCGGTTCAGATAAAAATATTTAAGTTATAAAAAAATACAAAGTTATAAAAATTATTATTTCTATTACATGTATATGAAAAAATTTCATTCCGATTCAGTTAGCGGTTTGGGAGATAATTGATAATTGGGGAGGTACCATTTCCAGTCAGTTTAAAAATTTGAAAAAAATTAGCGTCGTATCGATAAAAATTTCAGTAACCGATACTAGGTTTTAGTTCGATAGGACTAACTAACACACACACACACACACACATTTTTTCTAGATCATGAAAACGTGATCAGTGATCGATTCTGAGTTCGAATCGGTCAAAATCTCGAGTTCGAATTTTCGCATGATCACAAAACTTCATCTATTGTTACTACGTACATAGATAAAGTAAAAATTAATTAAAATATTTCTGTTTATTTTTATATATATTTTTTGAATTTTTTAACGACACTTTTCCTCTTACCACTCGGGTTAATTAGCATTATTCGCGAATATAACTTGAATATGTATATGTTTTAATAACACCGAATAGTCATCAATAACCATTTACATACATATACATATATCGCAACTATTTTCCAAAACCAACCAATTGAAATATCAACGAGCACGGGATATATTTACGTATGTCGTACATGATTCATTATTAGTATAGCATTATACATATTTACACGCGAGTTGTTTTAGTGAATTCGTTAAGCCGTGACAAAGCTTTGAATCCATGAAACCAAGTATGCGTTGATTATTTTAGAGCGTGAATACATATGTACATACATATGTATGTACATATATCCGCTCCATTTTAAATATTTATCTCACTGTTAAATTGGAGTTGAATTTGAACTCTACGCAAAGTATAATTAACCGAACGGGGGTGAGTTATGGGGGATGCAATGGAAACTGCACAACCACATCACTCACTGTCGGCAATGTGTTTCGACGAAGATACGGTTCAAAAACATAATGCCTATTGGAAAATGCATTCATACTCGTGCCATTACAATGGTTGCATATAAAGAGTGCAAATCGCCATGAAATTATTAAATCGGATTAAAACCTTTTGTGCCATCCCTCTATAGACACTATTATACTCAAATTCCTTTCACACTAGTATTATATATGGTTAAATATTCATTATTTAATTTCATAATTGCCAGAAGAGTTTTTGAGCTTTCTTGCGAGCCAATTTTCTTGAAACTTTACATAGGTACATGTAATACAATAATATGTCTGAATTTCAGTTGACTCACTTTCAAACCCAAAAGTTATTCAGACAGTTTTTAAATTGTTACTGATAGGTGATAGATGTCATGTTGGATAGACGTTATAGACAGTGACGTCCCGAAGGCATAGCAGGTAAGGCAAATCCTACACGCGGCAAAGTTTAGGGGCGTCAAATTATGGCAGGATAAAATTTATTCATTCTAAGTGTTAACCCTAAGAATGCTAAACAACGATATATCGTTGAAATGTATTGTTTCAAATAAAATGCACAATAAGGTATGGTACGCTCGGCTAATGAAGTATATGAATAAATAATACTATTTTTTAATCGAAAAATTTATAAATGGTAGGAATTGTCGATAAGATTTTGGAAAATATCAATGCAGTACAAAATTCTTAGAAAGAATCTTATTCTCCATCTGTTCGATGAAAAAAACATCAAGGAGTACGTTTTAAATGACGGTAACATAATTTGATTAATGGCTGTAGAGTCAAATTGTCTTGCGTTCCTTTGAGTAATATCTGGAACGGATCATGTTACCGACATATGATCTCACATTTTTGAGGGTCGATCTCAACAATCTTTTCCTTGTGATGATAAATTTTAATTTAAAGTAAAAATGAAATAAGTGGTTGATATTTTAAAAACACAATTTACATACATATGTAGATGAAGATGGAAAATTGTATGACTTTTGAAAATACTCTTCTTCGAACAGTGACGTATTGAGCTCGTATTCCACGCCAGGCTTTCTCAAACACCGAAAAAAAATTTCGACTACATCGCATGCTTTTTTTTACTGCGCATATTGAATCAGGATAATATTTTATTTTTGATATTCTAATTTTAAAAATATAAGATATACGTTTTCTCGTATTTGACATACATATTATATAAATACATATCATGTTTTTACAATACAAATCTTATATCGCCCTCCCCCCCCCCCCCTCCCCACCCTATTAAATTAATACTAAGCCCTTAGGTATTGTATGTCTTATGTCTTATGTCTTATTTTTGTTTAATATTATACTTATTGAAAAATACAATCACAAAGGGCCGAAATCCAACACTGCCTAAGGGCGTCACTGGGTATAGAATATGAGTATATAACGATGTCCTTTGATTCATGCGGTTTTACAAAATGTTCAATTTAATTCGTATGTATGTATGTTGAAATGGAGACGATATAACAGGTGGTTTTTACGCTCGAAATCGAAAAATACGCGGTTTTTCATATAACGTATCTACCGCGTATACCTATACATATGTATATCGAGGGATGGGCTGGGTATATTAAAATGAATTATATTACAGTTATGGATTTTTAAAACGTTCGTTATCCATTATCCGAGTTGGATTTCTTAAGTTTCAGTGGTAAAATACGATCAGACAATGCTTTCATCTAGTGTTTGTATAATATTACCTTATATTTGTATAATATTCGATTAATCCGCATCGAATTGTTTGTATAAACATAGAAGCCATTGATATACTTGACCTCTCCGGAGCTTTCCTTAAATTTTCAAATAATCAATTATTAGACAGTTAAAACTGGGCTCGAACCATTTACTAAATACCTACATGTAAGTATTGACTGAGAGTGCCGAAGACCTGCAATCGTTATTGACCGCAATTAATCATTCATGTAAAAAATGGGGTCTGTCTATTAATATCAACAAGACAAAATCAATGGTCATATGTAAAGAAAAAACGGATCCATTAAACCTGAGTGTGCGCGGACAAATGATTGAACAGGTCGAACAATACAAATACCTAGGAGCAATTATCAATACGGACGTCAGTTCCGAAATGGAGATAAGAAGAAGGATCGAAATATTAAGAAATGCCTTCAGCAGCATGAAAAAAGTTGTGTGTTATCAAAGGTTGTCTATGAAATTGCGCTTAAGAGTCCTGCACTCATATGTTTGGTCGGTTTTGCTGTACGGATGCGAAACGTGGACGCTGTTAGTGGCATTTTTGAACAGGATAGAATCCTTTGAAATGTGGTGTTACCGGAGGATGCTAAAGATTACGTGGAAGGAGCATGTAAGAAACGAAGCAGTCCTCCAGTTTCTTCACAATAAAAAGAGAGAATTTCTCGAGACGGTGAAGCGCCGCAAACTTGTTTTCAAAGTTCCCAACCATTTTCCAACCAACGATATTTACTTACATACGTTAAAAGTATCCTTTGAAATTATATATTAGATTCCCTTCTTTGTTGTTTTTTTATAAATTTTAATTATTATTACTATCCGCTATTATATAGCTTATTATTTTTATGATTGTGTTGTTTGTGTATATATATATACACATATATATATATATATATATATATATATATATATATATATATATATATATACATATGTTTTGTTTTTGTTATGTCTAATTTCTTTTGTTCTTATTTCATTTCTTTTCTTTCCCGTAATGCTACAATGGTCCAAACATTAAATATAATAAATAAATAAATTTCCTCTTCCTTGCTGCAGGATATATCTACCTACATATATAAGTATAACAAATTATTTTATACACATATGTATGTACATACATATATAACATTCTCATCGGTTGCAGTAACTCATTATGACAACCTGTAAAGTCACTGCGTAGTAGTTTCAACTCTGAAATAAAAGGATGAAACATATGTACATATGTAATGACTTTAGTTCAAAGTAATGCACTGTGACTTTGTACGTACCGAATGGAAAGTTCCAATTATTACAGTGCAACTATAATTTGTTTCCATGCAAGACTTTGCAATCGTACATAATAAAATATATAAGTGCTTTTCGTTTTGATTTCCTCACTATAATCAGCCCTTCGATTTCATCCCCGCATTGTATCTAATTGAAGAGCATCCATTGTAATTACCGAACGTACCGTTCCTTTCGCCCCCTTAAATGTCCATTTTGCAGCGAATCAATTATTCGAACGTTTTCAAACTCGTCCAGATGCAACTGTATTCGAATAATCCCAACATCGAAATAAAAATCTACATAAATTGGCAAGTACACGAACGTCATTAAAATTGGACTTTAAGTAGGGCTGTCAGATTTCATGCAAATCTTACCCCACCCCCACCCCCCCAAAAAAAACAGATCTTTGACTTTTATATACATATATTTTCACTCGAAGTGATAATATTTAGAATATCTATAATTGTTTTTTCCCTTCTATATTTAATATACATATTTAAATGAAAAGTGCTACAATTACAATGAAGAAACCAAAGATAGACTTCACTGAGAAGATTAGTGAAATAATCTAATAAGGTTTTTGGTGTTTTTTCTTCTGCTAAAAAAAAGTTTTTAAAGCTTCAAATAGCTAGAGTGCGTTCTATTGCAGGTAATACTGATAGCCACCTAGTTTTTGAATGTGAGTGTAGATTTTTATATTCAATATTAGCAAGATCACAGAAATCTTTTAGTCTTTCTCTTCTGACAGTGTCTATTCCGCGTCTGCGTGTGACGAATCATTCTAAGTGTGAGAAAATTATCGATTCAAGATAAATTGATTGATGCCTGATTTTTTGTCTCTCTTCTACACATAGTCCTCCAGAAAGTATAAGGTAGAGAAAAATAGTCCACTGTTGAATATTGCTGCAGTGTTTACTAGATTGTCTGGTCCAGACATCGACTTTTTGTTTATAGTTTATGTTAATTCTGAGTTAATGGAATTTAAAAAGTAGTAAACCGGGACATTTGGGCGTCCCGAGAGGTTTGTTCGGGACACCGGGACACGAGACTACAAACTAGTGACACTCCCGATTAATCGGGACGCCCGACAATCCTACATATGTACTTTAAGTATACGTGATATGCTTTCGTCGTATTTTCTTTTTCAAAGGCACTGATTTCATTCGTCAACAATTCAACTTCAATATTGGCATATTTTTTTATTATACTCACTTGTTTCACACCAGTCGACCGAACGAAAGCTTGTTGAAGTTTACTGTTTATTTCATCGTCCAATTTTACGGCATCATTCACACAGCAAGCGATCATTTCGCATGAATAGCTGACTGCGATGATATTGATAGTAATTATAGCACAAAGAGACTGCAAATGTATTGTTCATTGTATATCACGTATCAGTCTCCGACAATATTAAGGCAAGGTTTCCCTGAGAATATCAACTGTTTTAATTCGAAAAATTTACAAAACATCTTGCTAAAATGTCAAACTATTTTGAAGAACGTGTTTTATTTAGATTTTTTGTCAAAAAACGTAGCAAACCCCATTCATCTTGCGTACAAAATGGTTTTCACGTTGTTGTACCTCCCAAAATACTGAAATAAGTAGCTGAAATCTGGACCATTTCCTTCTTTAGAGCATTTACTATGGCATCTTGAAATGCTAATTGCTTTTGATACCCACTACTGATTGCAGTTTGCATTTTTAAATATGTATTTGAAACAACTTTATGTAATATTTGAAAGCGAATAACATTTAATCGTGTTTAAAAAGTAAAAGTGACAAAGACTGGGTCACTGAATCAGATACGGACCGATACTTTTTATTTAATGTGTAATTGTTTCTAAAGAAATACAAATTTATTTTTTAGTTATATGTATGAACCTATGTATGTATACATATCTATACCCAAACTTGAATATTTAAGTATGCCGGTATAAGCCTGGGGTCTCTTTTGGAAGCTGCTCTAAAATTCATATTTCGATACAGCCTTCAATCATTCTGTTTATTTGGATGTCCAGGTCAATGCCGAATCAATTTCAATCATTTTAGAGTGTCCGAAATTTCCATAGATATCGAAGATCATCTATTATTTAATTCAACGCGTGACACTTTAAAAATTTTCCTTTGATTCAGACAAAGATATGATTCTTCAAACTTTAGTAGACTTAAACGTCCATTATATATACATATATTAAATTTTAAATTTATTTTATGTGACGACAACAATCTTTGAAAGATATTCTCGGATGTGAAACGACACTTTATCAATTTATCTGGGAAAAAATACTAAAGAAAGAAATGATAGCAATGCTAGATGCTGGCTAAATTATAATTATAATGCCGTCGATTTGATTTATTATGTTTGTCATTTTTCAATAGTTTTTTCTGGACTTTTATTTAAATGGTCAGAATTTACATACATACATACATATTTACATATATGTATGTATACGTATGTAAATCAATCATACATATATGTACGTACATATATAAATACATATGTACATATATCAAAAATATATAATATAAATGCATATATCAATCGAACAATCAGTATGAATAACAACGAAGGGAGAATATATAATTGTTGATACATCGATCAAATAATAATGATCATTCATACCGATGATTTGTCAAAATAATACGTCATAATGTATAATCATTACTCGCTTTTTGTTCCAAAAGTAACATAAATATAAATGAATATTCTATTTCCATAAACATGCAAATGCACTGAATATGAATATTATATATAGGACGACCTTTAAATATTATATTATATTATAATTTCAATAAAAATGATCATTATCTGTTTTTAACCAAGTTCTAAATGTATGTATATTAAATTATTCACGTTTAATACTTGCCGCTCTGTGATGGATAGTGACTTGGACTCATATTTTATTTTATTTCTTCAAATATACTAAATACAGGTCTTTATATTTTATGTATGTATGTATGTATGTATGTATTCCTCATCAAAACCTCTATGAATCGAATTATGTCATCACGAAATAAAAACATTCAACAGAAATAATATTTTTTTCGGAAAGCTCCTTGTACACGTGTCTCACATCATGCAAGAGAGAGAGGGGAATTAAGTACGTGCCGCGCACAACGGCCAGTGTGGGAATGATATCGGCCTTGAAACGACGGATCTGCTTCTCCCGTTATTTTTTTCATTTCTTGCACTTATTTGCAATATTTTTCGACGTTTAATTATTTTTATAAGCCTCTTCTATATTTCACTTCGCTCTTTTGTCTGACAACATTTTGGTTTTGATATCCTAAATTCTTCCGATCGTTTTGAAACTTTACCATTTTGCGTGGTTCGGTCAACAATATACAATATATTCAAATCGAATTCGCCAGTACGGTGGTGAAAATTTATAGTAATAGACACGTTTGAAAAATACTACAATATCATTCTTCTTGACGTCTATTGGTGTGTTGCCGTATTTATCTGCCTCTCTGCCACGCCTATAACTTTTTCATTTTCATGTACATTTATACTAAAATTCTAGAGTATTCCATTATACCGGAATATCAGTGGCGTGCGGTAAAAGTCTATCTCCCCCCCCCCCCCCCGTCGTACATCCTCACTTATTTTACATATGTGTATAAGTATGGCGGAGTGGGTACTCAAAAGTAACGAGTGTAACTTAATAATTTAATCATCTCCAATAGACTATCCACCCTTTGTTCTTATGTTTTGTATACTTCTCAAAATAATTCTGCAACTCTTCAAACTCACGCCTTAATTTGAAGCACTCTGAAATATAAATAAAAAATTTAAAAATGAGTACTAATAATGAAATAAAATTCAATGTAGAAAATATTTATTTACTTATTTGTTTACATATGTATGTACATATGTAATATATATATATATATATATATATATATATATATATATATATATATATATATATATATATATATATATATATATATATATAATATATATATATATATATATATATATATATATATATATATATATATATATATATATATATATATATATATATATATATATATATATATATATATATATATATATAATTGATTGTCTGTTTGTTTGCCTGTCTGTCTCATATAGGCTCCTAAGCCACTGAACCGATTACGATGGAACTTTCAGGATTTGTTGTATGCATGTCCGGGAAGATTATTGTGGAGAATAAAACGGGATAAAACCTCTTAATAATAATATTCGTAATTACGATTTTACCGACGCGAAAGTTTGAAGCGCCATTGTGTAGTCAAGGAAATGTATTCGTTGGTAACCACGTTACCAGTTGGTTTATGACGACACGCCTTTGAAGAGACACGAGTTGAGCTCCAACCATCACTTGAAACGGGAACGGGAACGGGAACGGAAATTGCATGCTTTATTCTGGCATTGCAACGCATACCGGGTTCAGCTAGTATCTTATAAAATTTACATTATAGACTCTTTTTATCTCTCTTATATATTTTTACTTCACTCGTAGGTTATTATAGCTCATTTTGCATTATTTTAAATTAAAACACGTTATTTTTAATTAAATAACTAACCACTAGCCTGTACTAGACGTTCGACGTCAAGTACAGGCTAGTGGTTTTTTTTAGCATAGAAAGGCTGCTGTTAAACAATTTTAATTGTGAATTTGAATCGCCACTGTATTTTGTATAAATAAAATTTATACATATGTACATATAAAGGTAGGTATTTACGTAAATATTTGTAAGCAGAAAAAAGTCTGTCTAGCGTAGAGACTTCTAAGGGACTTAAAACACATAAAATTTTTATTCACAACACTATAAAATCACTAGGGTAATCCTAATTATGTATGTTCCGTCGCTGTCTTTCATAGACTCAATTACTGTACTGCTTTTTTAGCCACGAGTTCAACTATTTCTTTATATACATACTAGTGGCCTGTGTGCACTCGGTAAAATGTCGCAATTCGGAACAACGGAATTAATAATTTAAAATTTAATTAAATCTTTGGAAAAAAAATCGTATTCTTTTGTTTCTGTCTATTTCTAGGTTTGGTACAAAAATTTTCAGCAATGGAAAAAAATCATTTTCGGTCGAATTTGGTTTTATTGCTAAAAGGGACGAAAACATTGTTTTTTAACTATCGGTTTTTTCTCCTATCGTCATGTATATTTTAATTTCTTTTTTAAAGTCGAGGCTATTTTTATTTACATTATTTTGTCTTTGATAACTCCTTATTTAATTCTTCATTCGTCGTCAAACACATAATTGTTTCATCTTCATCCGAATCTAAAAGAGTTTCTTCCATTGTGGAATCGTCAATACAAGAAGGATATACTCGCTTCATAATATTTTCACCGTTCATAATATATTACAACACTTAAAAAATGTTTTATTCGTTATAAAATTAGAATTATTTAAAATTTGTGTTAAAAAATTCAGTTTTAGGCTCTTATCTCTTCGATTTTAATTTTCACTTCTCGGAATAATTCATCGGTAAGGTCAAGTCCTTCGGTATTGAGATTTTCCAAAAATTGAATTGCAAGAAACGATTTTGGCCAAACGCACAGAACCATTATGCTTATAAACACTTCCACGTTCGGGGAATGCGCTGTACTTATGTACTGCTAAACAACGTTATTGTACGATGGAACGATGAAACTTTCAGGATTTATTGTATGCATGTCCGGGAAGCTTACTGTGAAAAAAAATCGGCCAAAAACAGGAATGAAAACGGGAAAAACGGGAATGAGTGGCATTGTAACGCAATAATTTTAAATGTTTTCGCGTTGCGACATGCGTTGTTAGGATAAAATAAACAAATAATTGAATAATTTCAAACGTGTTCGCTGCCTGCGTTTTTCCAACAAATGGGAACGGGAACGGGAACAGGAACGGGAACGGGAACGGGAACGGAAATGGAAACGGGAATTGCATGCGTTATTGTGGCATTGCAAAGCATTCCGGGTTCAGCTAGTGTAATAATAAAATCCTGCATTGCTTTGTAATTAATTGTCCAGGAAGGCGCAGTCTTCCTGTCAAGCCTTCCTGGTATATACATATGTATCTATGTAAAAATAAAATATATAAAATTACATTAATTTGTAATACCTAGCGAATATGAATACATTATTGAATTCTAAAGCATTCGTAAAACATCAGAGCTGTCAAAACTCACCTGTTATATTACAACTGGCACACATTGTTGAAAGTGTATTTGCACTTGTAGAGATACAATTTACCAGTTGAATTTTATTCGAATATGAATGACCTAAAACGCCACTTGGAATAGATTACAACCGAAAATACGCTTCGACTGTAACATATACAAATCCATCCTTATTTTTATTGGTCTGTCCAAAATTGATGTATTTACACGTGATAAATTTGATTTTGTTTGCAGAGACCTGCCACAGTATGGACACAAGCAGTGGCAGGCCTACTTTGGCCGCACTTTCGACATCTACACGAAACTGTGGAAATTTCAGCAACAGCATCGGCTCGTGTTGGACACCAAGTACGCACTGAAACGTTGGCAAATCGGAGAGATAGCATCCAAGATTGGGCAGTTGTATTATCATTATTAGTAAGTCTCGTTCCAAAAAAAAAAAAAAAAAATAAACATATAGCGATTTCATAAAATACATATACTATGCAGCGTGTGTCTACAATATGTTGTTTGAATATTGCAAAGGATTCGAATATGTCTGAACATAAAATAATTTCGTTTTATCAGTTGCTCCTTCCTCTTTAAGCATGTGATCACTTTTCACTGCTGAAAATGTATCGTGATGATGTGCCGATGCACAAAATCGAAAGTGTTGCAGCCTGGACGTGTAGGGGGGTTTCCAAGATCGGAGTGAAAGACGCGACAGTGGTGGTAGACTTAGTTTATTGTACTCGATCCATCCACCTGCCAGCTCCGAATGACGCACGTACCAAAACCGCCTACAATTTATACCCATTGGGTACTCGATACAAAGAGGTCATTGGTCAATAGGTCGTGATACCTTATTGGCTGTTGTATTTGACGCGAATGCGTAAACCAGTGCACCAATATATGCAGACTTATATCAATGGATTTTATCACTATGATAAAAAATAGGGTTGAATAAAGGAAAAAATTCATTCATTTTTTAATTACTAATATTTTCGGCCAAATTCAAATATAAGTAAAACACAATATCGTTTTTCATCATGCTTCTTATTTTTATTACAACCTCTTCTTACTTCAGAATCGATTTTGTCGTGTGACGAAGTTTCGGTTCTTATCCGATCGTTTTCAAACTTTGCCATTTTGCTCGGTTCGGTCATCAATATAAGCGGAAATGACGTCCACCATTACGATGGTGAAAAATAATCGTGATAGACACGTTTGAAAATACTCCGTCATATTCCTTCTTGACGTCTATCTGTCACATTGATCGCTTTTGCCGCCATCTCGCTATGTCAGATTTTAATTGTTTAAACGCCTTTAACATTTTGTTTTTTCACTCTTTATTTTATAAAATTTACTTTATTGGTTCTCATTATCTCTCATATATATTTTTAGTTCACTCATTTGTAGAGTTTAAACTGTAAAGTGACGCCAGCTGGTCACTCCAAGATAAAGTGGTATCTTATACATATATCTTTCTAAATTATTTGATCTTGACTATGATCCATTTTAGGCGTAAATCCAGGTTTTCTTAGCAGAGTATAAATTCCATATAAATTCGGCATGTTTGCAGCAGAGAAACAACATTTCAGAATAAGAATATTTCGAATACGTACATTTCTTATCTTATTTTTATACGTCATAACCAATATACGTATAGCTTAAATATTTTAAAATGTATCAATGTTTGAACACATTAATATTACTCATTGAAAAAAAAAATCAGCATATCGCTATTTTAGCCTTTTTAATCCAACTTTCAATAAAATACAGTATTTTATTTTTTTATTTTTTAAAACTATTCCGAACACACCTCCATATAAAACTTTTAATTAAAACGGTGTGTGTTACATTTTTTGATAAGATTGTACATATTTTGTTTCAATTTTAAACAAATTAATTGTTTTCAATATTTTATGTGGACGATACGGTTCATCCATTAAATGATTAAATATTAAATGAAATACTATATTAATATATAATGCCTCCTTGTCCTTTTGAGTGATGATGAATTCATCTCGTCATAAATAGAGTAGAACTTGTCGGCTTGCTATCGGTCATAAATCATAAGTGAGACTTTTTCCAGAACTGAGCCGACACAATTAATTGATGTCGGAAAAAGTTTGCTTACACTTTTTTCAACTTTAATACGCTCGAGCAACGCCGTGCAATCCAACTACATATACATACATATGAATCTTTGTTTTGGTTTCCGGTATACAAATCCTTATTTTTCAATTTAGAACCACTAAATTTGATCTACATAAATCATAGTACTAAGTCAGTGCTTAGTACTTACGATTAAGAGGGGATCGCAATACCGGAATACTGATTTACCGGTAAATCGCCCAAGTTTCGCAATCGGTAAATACCGGTAAATTGTAAAATTTACCCGTAATTATTTAATAGCGAATAAAGTACATACATATACAGTCATATTATTGCATAATATTATATTAAAAATCGATGCAAATGGCCTATTGTGGATTAGGTTATCTGTAATGTGTTTATTTTCAGTATTAAATGTGGCAATTTCAAATAGACGAATTCACTGGCAACGCATTTATGCCAATCAAATCGAAATAAATGCGATCAGACCGTTGTTTCAATTATGATTCAAACTTTCAAATGGTCCAAATTTAAATAAATAATTATAATTGGTTAAAAATAATTACTTAAATGTATTATATAATTATAATTACTTAAATGTATTTATATGACATTATTCACCTGAGGTTTATTTTTAATTATTTACGATTTAATCAAGGTTAACGGTTTTGGGAAAAAAACCACATACAGTTATGTAATCCACGTCTTTTTTTCATTTACCGGTAAATACCGGTATATCGGCAGAATGAAAAATCGTTTACTGTTTACCCGTTTATGAAATTTGACGGTAAATTGCAATCCTTACTAGAAATGGAAGTTGAAATCGAAGCAAAGACATATCGCATGATTTTTCTATGATCGTATATTTAATAATACATTAATATGATATAGTAAATTAAAACAGCAACTCTGAACTACAACTGTGCATATTTTTTCCAGTTTTGGTAAATACTTATATTAGGTACTTGAGCAAATCGATAGTGCGCTCGTGTGCAACAAAACAATGGGTTTGCTGAAATGGGTCATAACTGCATAATAATAATGGACAAAGTACGAAGATTTTTTGAATTATTTTTTTCCATATAAATTTGTTTATATATATATTTTTTTTTTTGAAAAAGTCAACACGAGCAACACATGGCTGATGCGAGGTAAACTCGCATTATCGACCCTTAAAAAATCAATATATAATAAGTATTTAGGTATAATGATAGGTATATTTTACCTTCCATATTCTTTTGGACTTTTTCTTTTTTCTTTCTTTCTTTATTTTTTTTTTTTTGAAAATTTAACTCTATGTACGAAAAGAAACTAATTACATTAATTATTTCATTCGTTATTTATTGACCATGTGTTTTCTTTTATACTAACTTATGGGTATCCATATCATCGTTTATTCGTTCATGCTGTTCCTTTGTCATTATTTATTCATTCATAAATATTCAATACGAAACTTCACGAACTTCTTTCTATTTTATGTACATACATATACATACATACATAAATACATACGTACGTACGTATAAAATATTAGTGATCAATTACCAGTGTAAATTTTAAATCTAGAAATAGCACACACATAATGTATCTCAAACAAAGTTAATTACTGTATTAATGTATGTAATAAATAGCCAATCACTATAATTATAATTTCATTTCATTTTCTCGCCCTAGCTTTTGTAGACAAATTTTCGAATAATGATGCATTGTATTACATATACAATGTAATGATTTATGTACGTAAATGTATTTGGTCTATTTGTCATAATACCGCTATCAATATTCGATATTGGACCTTTTAGATTCGAATCACATTTGTTTATAATACATTCACATAAAATTAGTTTACAATGAAATGTTGCATATATTCCAATATTATATTTATATTCCCTATTACGATCAATTCTATAACAATGAACCTTGTAATAACCTTTATAATAATAATAATGAACTTGTAATGATCCGCGCATATATTGTAATATAATATTCTATAAAATGAATACAGAAATTCTCTCAATATTACGGATATATAATTTTATTATATTTTATCATTAAATTTATAAGAATATATTGTGTTATTAGATAATACAAACATTTGATCTCCAAAATTAAATTATATCATAAAATATTGTTTGGAAAATATGTACACTCATTATAAATACATTATATGTCCTATATATTAAATTATAAAATAGCAATAATTAATTAATTAAATTATACAAAATTTTATCGTAACCATCATATTATTTCAATTTAATTTATATATTAAAGTATAATAAAAATAGTATAATAAAATAGTATAATTAATAGTATAATAAAAATCGAAATATATTACACATCTACTGAAAATTTGTATTCATATTTTAGGAAAGAACAACTCAATGTCCATTTAAGCTAGAATATCACTACTTTTTATTTAAGTTTAAGTTTGGACCATTTTGGCATTATAGGAGTCCGTAATGCACCACAATGGTCGAAAAAATACAGAGAAATGAGAAAAATAAAAATATATACATAATATATTATATAAGACCAGCCACAGATACAAAACATCCTTACGAGTCCCAAATGAGGGAGAGAAGATCAAAATTCCATTATGAAAATAATGATGAGCGCAGGCTACCAGACAAATAAGCTAAAATAATCTCCGATAACCTACGCTCACTTAAATGGAAAATATCACATTCAGGCTCAGCAGCAACGATTTCATTGAGAAGTGGAATAGCTCTTGGAATAGGAGCCATTCGATAAAGCTCTGTGCGGGCAGTATGTACAACCATCAAATGATGATGTTTACCACGCACATAATTATTAGGGACATAAAATCACGTAGAAGCTGAAGAACAAAACGAATTAATGAGAAATTTCTCTGAAGTTCAAGGAAATTATACTCAAAAGGAAAGGAGTAGGGTAGAGATATGGGTAATACCCATACTCTTTCCTATATAGGAAACGACGAATTGCTTTTTGCAATTCTTCAATCATTAGAGAGTATATATATATATATATATATATATATATATATATATATATATATATATATATATATATATATATATATATATATATATTCTAATCCTTTGCAAACATAATATTTCATTGCGACTTTATATATAGTATGTATGTATGTATATAAATGCAAAATATGCGTATTTGTCAAAATCACACAATGTTTTTATCTTACGACGGTGTATTTTATTTCCATCCGTGCATTTAATATACCTGTAAAGTATTTGGTCAATTATATAACGTATTTTTTTAGCCGTCGTGAGATATAAACACTATGATATGAGTGCTAGCGAATTTATATCTACACCTACATATGTAATACATACACACAATTGCAAACTTATGCGACTTATGACACACGTGTGTAATGATGAAAATGTGACTGTATTTAAAAATGTTGGCAATGTGTAAATACGTGCATACGAATTTATAATAGATCTGGGAATAGTTTGAATTTGCATTTGTTACAGCCTGCGAACTAGCGAGACCAACTACCTGAACGAAGCGTATTCTTTCTACGCGGCGATCAGGGGCAGGGCTTATTATTCGCGAGCTTCCAAGGAAGACCGCTCCGATCTGATGGTGAAGAAGCTGAGGTACTACGCTCGTTTCATCGTCGTCTGCTTACTGCTGAAGAAGATGAAGCTAGTGAGGGAGCTGGTCGCCGAGCTGGACCGACACATCGCAGACTACGCCAGCACTTACGACCCAGAGGACCAGGTCGAGTGGAATGTGGTCCTCGACGAGATCAAGTCCTTCATCAAGGCTGAGGCGATGGTGTCGGTGCTGCACGCTGACTCCAACCCCATCGTCCTCTCGCACAGGTACCCTCTACATACTATAAACTCATTTGAAAAATTTATCATTCGATTAATGTATTTTGACTAGTTGGAATACATATACATACATAACCAGTAGCGTGGTCTAGTGGTGAATGTTGAATTATTTCGTTCTCGATGTTACGGGTTCGATTCCCACTAAGTCTCGTTGTTGGCCAGATCTTGGTTTGTCGAGGTCGTTCGTTTCTTATCATAATTTGCCAATTTTCCTTCCTTTCCGTCCCAATTTTCTGTTGTAAACCTTTAGTTATTGCTATATCTTAGGTTGCGCCATATTGCTCACCATAGATGTCTCTGTGGTTGTTAATCGAATATAAAAATTCATATTGTTACATGAAAGGTATTCATCGTTACTTATCGTATTATGTAACGATGAAATTTATTCATCGTTACTTACCTGCAATGCTACAATGGTCCAAACTTTAAATAAACAAATAAATAAACCACGTCTAACCCACGTAAGTTGATTCATATGGCGAATTGCATTCCAACTGGTCAAAATATGTTACAACTGAAAATACAATTCAAATATAAGTACATACATAGGTACGAGGTAAGATGGAGAGCTTTGGCTTTCGTGAAAGCGTCCTTCGAATAGTAAATTGAGTTGGAAAGTCACATTTTGGTTTCGAACACATCCTTAGAGTTATCGTAATACCTACACATTCGTAATACCTAGCAAATATTAACGCATTATTGAATTCTAAAGCATTCGTAAAACATCACAAATGTCAAAACTCAACTATTATATTACAATATGTATACACAATCTAGTGTTTTTTCGATTGCAAAGATATAATTTACTAGTTGAATTGTTTTCGAATATGAATTACCTAAAACGCCAGTTGGAATATATTACAACTGAAAATATACTTTAACTGTAACATATACATACATATTTATTTTATTTTTAACATATTAGCCACAGTGACATCACAGAGAGCTATTACCTTCTCACTGTGGCCAGTCATACAATCATACTATAATAATAATAATAACCTTAATTGTAATAATAACAACCTGTTATATCTTGATGGAAAAATCATTAACATTTATCTACATTTATTATCTATATTTATAGTCAAATTGACTGTGAATGTAAGTATCATTGGTTGCGAACGTCGTAAACAATACAATGTTTCTATTACAACAATTCAATTGGTTGAATATTATATTTTTTTCGATTCAAATAAATTTAATAAAAAAACAAATGAATATACATATACTATTAGATTCGCCATTTTTAGGCTGTTTATATTACAAACACTGAGCGAAGCCGGGTAAAACAACTAACAGTCTATAAATCAGGACTGTGAGTCACTTCAAAGTTTACCGATTTGGACTCCGACTTGAATGATTTTAGTAAAATCTACTTTTCTTGTCAACGTTGTTGAATTGTGAGAAGTAAAAATACATATTATATTAATGATTTTCAAAATTAAAATCACTAAAAATTTACAATGTAATCCAATAAATAAAAAAAGTACACTCATATAATAAATGTGTATGAATTTCAAACTCAAACAAATCAATCCGACTCCGAGTCCAACTCCATAGCCCTGCTTTACTACATATAAATATTACGTAAAAGCAATTTAATTGGACAATTTAGTGGGGACCCAAGCCAATTAACTGAAGTTTTTGCGATAAATGTCTAACTTTTTTTTTTCATATTATTTAAAAGTCGATTTATTATCAACTATAAGACATTTCTTGATTTGCTGTTTTAAAAAGTTGTTTGTTCGTAATTTCATTTTATTTTTATTTTTATTTTTATACACATATACCGCAGTGTCTTCACATGTTACCTCAATATGACACTGTAGCAAGCTAATACAATAATAACACACATCTTATTTAAACATATGTACATATAAAATATAAAAAAACGCATGTAATTTTATTTAACAGACGTTCATATACTACAGTTTTTACACTTCAAATTCGTCATTTTACAAATCAAATTTGTCGTTTTACAAATCGAATTCATCGTTTTACAAATCAAATTGGTCTTTTTACAAATCATACTCGTCATTTTACAAATCAAATTCGCCATTTTACAAATAAAATTAAACAATTGTTTAATTTGATTTGCAACATGACGAATTTGCTTTTTAAAATGAGGAATTTGATTTGTAAAACGACGAATTCGATTTGTAAAACGACAAATTTGATGTTTAAAATGACGAATTTGAAGTTTAAAACCGTGCCTAAAAATGTAAAGAAAATAAAAACAATAAAAAATAAAAAATTTAAAATTATATAGTAAAAAAATTTAAAATTATATAAAATATGAATATAAATTTTAGACATTTTTTCTAATAATGCTCCCGATGATATTTCATATTCATAACCAGCTATATGTAAATATATTTATAACTTCTAGAGATCTATTGAGTTTTATCAGGTATTCGAAACAGTCCTACAAGATAATTACGCGTTTTGTTATTTCAAATTTTACATAAATCATATTTGATTCTACGCACTTGGATTTGGTTTAATTTGATTAAAAAAAAGTGTATTACAAATGTTCATAGATAAATGCACTAAAGAAATTCACTCAATAAATACAATCACATATATTTTTTTTCAATACAACATACAAATGTTATAAATCATACATCGATTCCTTTATAATCACAACTCATTGAATTGAAATGGGCAAAACGTTAGTAGAAAATAAAAAAAATAGATAACTTTTTGGACGCCCTTCGTATGTACTTAAATACATGTGCAAATACATGTTTTAAAAACGTTTTATATTTATTTACGCCATTTTATAGAGGTACTTTTATTTGCCATGAAAGATGTTCACACAAGTTCGACTATGAGGAAAACTCACCTGAAACGGTCTCGAATCCTAACCACACACGTTACAGATTATCATAAGATTAGTGGACAGGTAAGTGCGATCGAAACATTTCCAATTGCGAATAGATAGCGGAATCGCGTATTTATATTCGGCGTTAAAGAAGCGTTAATTGTAACTTCGCCCCGCATAGAAATGATCCGATTAGTGCACAGTTTAATTTTTGCTAATTTTCCAAATGGCTTTTCCTAAATTTTGGAACGTTTCCCAGTCGGGTTACACCACTCGCATCCACACACATATCCTAATTCAAACGAACGCTTATACACCGAAAAAAAAACAAACACAAATACGTATTCGAATATACACACGTATGTATGTAGCATGTAATATATTTTGACCTTTAACCACTTAATTTTCTCCCAATACAATATATTGGAAAATTCTTGAAGAATCTTCAAAGAATATCTATTCCCATATCAATATGAAGATCTTCCCCAAGACACATAATCGGAGTTCAAATATATTTCTCATTAAGAAACGACTTGAAATCTATTAAGATACGTTTATTTCATATAGTTAATTGCTTAATTGAAAAAATGCGACATTACACATATCGAAGAACATATTATTAATGAACAAAATAAAACTTAACCTAACCTACAATCGTAGATAATACGAATGCTCGTGTAATTGTAAAACTTCTACATTGGATTTAACTTTGTTAATTATTGTCTATTTCGTATTTATTCAACAAATTATGTAGTTATTTGAACACAGCCAGTTATATTCTTGAGCATGAAAAGCAACATCAAACTTGGGTCACCAGCTGTCAAACCACTCAAATTTCATTCGTTAACAGATTGACTAGTGTACACCAGCAAGTGCATGAATTTGCATGTCAGTGTATACTTTGTCTAGTAAGAGTATCTGCAGAATCTAGCGTCGTAAGTTTTAGCTAAAAGCCAAAGCTAATGTTCACAATTACTAGTTAGTGTATAATGATTCGTAATTTGAATATATACTTGGTCGGAATGTCGTTCGAGATATTGTCCGCGCGGAAATGACGATTTCATAATAGTAAAGAAATCATTTATATAATATCGCTATTCTGTGTGTCTGTCTATCTGTGTATCTGAGATAACGCTCGCCGTACTATAATAGTCGTTTTGATTCGACATAGAGATGTACGTCACAGCTGAACCAAGGCGAACAAAACATATGAATATAATATCGAAAGAAAAAGCTTCTATATATGTATACTGTTTGCTACCGATTTTTCCTCTAGAAAAATAGATGAAGCTAAGTATCTGCGCATTTACCACTATCTATTGAAAATTTATTTAATTATTTAATTAATTATTTTTTTCTATTGGTGTTTTATATTGTTTATATGTCGGTACATATGTAGGTAGTTTTTACATATTAAAAAAATAAATATAAATACATTTAAAAGGTATTTGAAAAAAAATTCGACCGTGTGTGTACTGATCGAACACAGCACCGACACATTACTTTTAATTGTTTTTTTTTAAAAGCTTAATGTGCCATTAACGCATGCGATGATATTACATCGGGCACAATACTAGTTTTCTATAATTCTATAAAAAAATCTGTACTATTTTTAAATATTTATGAGTCATATAATACTATATAGTAGCTCAAAATTCTTGTTTTACAATGAAATTAAATCTTAAGCCATTGTTCAAGAGCCCTCGTCGCACATAGCTACTTATATAATATTATATTCAAGATATGAGGTTGGGTAACAATATGGACAGTCCCCTCGTTGTACATAAAAGTCTGTCAAATATTCCTAGAATCTGTCGGCGACAGTTCAGTTAACGTCATCTTCATTTCATAATAAAAAACGCATTTAATTTCAAGAACAGATGAATATCAAATTGTTAATGCTTCAGTACTTCCAAGCAGATGACATAACAGGACTTACGATCGACATTGAATATTACATGCTACTGAAAAATAGGTAATTGGAAGTGTCACTGACAGATTCCAGTCCAAGTTGCATTCCAAAGCGTCGAGGCTTTCGTTGTTGGTACATGCCAACGATTCATAGTGGAAACATGTCATGAATTACTACAATATATTGTATTAAAATTGTGAATTTCAGATTGAGCCCACTGACTACACCACCAGTCGAACGGTCGCAAGTGATGAATCTGACGCTGCAGGAGATCCTCATCATAGGCAGCTGCACGGACCAGGTGAAGTTCTCTGAGCTGACCATGGATATGTTCAGAATGCTGCAGACCCTGGAGAGAGAGCCGCAAGAAGACTACAACCATTTGTACGATACATCGCCTGCTCCATTGCACGGATCCGGCACAGGCAGAGGATCCGGAGGATATGCTGGTGTTCCAGGTTCCAAAGGTACATAGATAAAAACTTACATGGCCCAACTCCAACCAAGTCCAAGACAAGTTTAAAAAAATATATAAAATAAAATACACACACAGAGGATACGGTCTTTATTTGCGTTATTAAGTCCTTTCGTGATTACATATTTGAGACCTGAAAGTTGTCTTGGGCTTTGGTTGGATGCATCCATCATTATGAAACCACGAGCATTGCGATATTTAAATTGTATACTGTGTGATATAAATGGCTCTGTTGCGATTTTTGGCTGCGTTCTGCGGACCTTTATTTATTTTTGTATCGTGTTCGATTTCAGGCTATCCCGTGGAAAATGGAGATCGATCGGGCAAAAGAGACAATCCCCACAAGTACTTGTTGTACAAGCCGTCTCTGAGCCAAGTTTTGGTTTTCCTGGCGAGCGGATTTAAGGAATTGCCTTTGAATGGTGCTCTCCTCTTGTACATATCTGCGGATGGCTGTTTTTCCACCACTAAACATCCAGAAGACAGTACAGTATATTTTATAATATGAATCAAATGAAAAAACTCCTTTTTTTAGTCTAGTCTACGCACTTTGGTTCAGCAGGATCGAATTCAAAAACGAAGCCATTGAAATCGTGTTATTTCTTTGTAAAACGATATTTAATTAGCTAAGTCAATGTCGTTACCCTGTCATATGAATCCACTGTTGGCCAAAAACAACGCTTTATTTTATATATTAGAACTATATATTCCGAATTGATAACTGTTAAAATAAAGTAAAAAGTCGTGACGAAAATATATACAACATAATGGTTTTCATTTTCATTAAAAAAAAACAATTTTGGATTTAAAAGGCTTGAAAAACGCTGGAAAAAAAAATAAAATAAAAGGCTTGCATTTTCCATGAATTAAGTTTTTTTGTATGTTATATATATGTTACATATATTACTATATTCCATACGCTGTAGGAATACACTTAGGAAATACACACGTGCTGTCCCTTACACCTCATTTCGACCAATATCATTTCGCACGTACAATGTTCTATTGTCTGTACGAAATGCTAATAGTCGAGAAAGACAGCGTGCATGTTTTTACTAATTACTATTTACTTACCTCTTCTTAGTTCGGAATCGATTTTGTCGTGTGACGAAGTTTGGTTTCTTATCCGATCGTTATCGAAACTTGCTATTTTGTTCGGTTTGGTCATCAATATAAGTGGAAATGACGTCCGTTTTCTGAATATCTACTTATTTTTTTTAATTTAAATTTTTTTTTTTAAATCTTTAATCTTTTATGTATATATATCAAATTTATATTATATTTCTAATACTATTTTTTAATATAAATTTCTAGTGGGTTACGACTTGGGCGGCGTAATAACAAATAGCAGAAGGGAACTAGAACACGGCAAGAAGGGAGTGCACTTGAAGGAGATGCACTGTTTGCATCCTGGCGACATTTATCCATTCACGCGACGACCCTTATTCGTCATCGTCGACTCCGACAACTCATTCGCCTTTCAACACATTCCCAAATATTTTGGACAGCCTTTGGTCACACTAATGTCACCCCAGGACACGCCACCATCATTCCAAGGTACCTATCCCATGACTGCCTGTTCACTCAACGAAGAAATTTTAAAAAGAAAGGCATAGAAGAAATAATTATAATTATAAGACATTTGTATGTAACTTATTTTGTATGGAGATTATTTTTTTTCGAAATAAAGACATAATGACATATTAAATAATTCGAATACATTATGTTCATAGTAATTGTATTCATTCAATGCATATAATACATCACTATGTCCATAGTGATGTATTGTATTCATTGAATGAATAAAATTAAATATGAAATGTACATATGTATGTATATACAAAAGCATGCATTTAAAATACATGTGTATTATGTAAAGTTCCATATATTATAAATTTCTCATAAAATTAGAATTATATTATTGATTTAGATATTTAAATAATTTGGGTAGAGATAAAAAATTGAAATTCCTTTGATTAAAAAAATTACATTATCAAATAATATTTTTCCTCCTTAAAAAAAAAAGAATAAGGCCTGTTTCTATTTGATCAAAATCTAATTCAGTTTTTGATCAGTAAATTTGACACGTTATCAGATATATGTACATATGTATGTATGAGCCGTTACATTTGAAAGTGGCGGAATTCCAACTTTCAGTAACAAAAACACTATTTCTGTTTGATTTAATAACTTATTTTAAATCGATATGTCCATAATCTCGGAAAAGCGGAATGAAGGTATTACAGGCCACCAGTATTTTTTTTTTAAATATTGTCAAACGCAAAACATAATATTCAATGTTTTGCGAAATATTTCTCGAAATGAAGAAAAGTAGACCTATGCCACTTTCAAATATAACGGCTCATTTATTATAAAAAAAAAATCAGTATCCAGTTGTCACTGTAAATGTTTTTGGTTATTTACTAAATTAAACGGTCAGTAATTGTTGGCATTTATGTTAAGTAATACTAATCAACTAAGTCATAGTCAATTATGTTAAGCAATCTTAATAACACTTATTTACTTATTAAAAATTAAATCAACATATAATACCAAACAAATTTTATATTGATGTAATTTAAAATTATAAACCTTAAAGTTATATTTATTATATGTATGTATGTATATAGTATCGGACTGGTTGTTGATAATTAATTGACCGTTTATAATTTAAGACTGAATTTTATGTTTCCTTCCCACAAAACCTGGAGATTTTCTCTAAATTTTACAGAGCAATGTCTGTAGTGGACTTTCTATGAACAGTATATACATATCTACATATACATATATGATAGATCTATATGTAAAACTAGCCTCTAAAAAGTTAATCATATATGTATGTATCTACGGAGTTTAAAATCCAAATTTTGAAATTCCAACGATAATCCTAGTCACTAGTCACTAGTGCTTCCAGCCAAGACATACTCGATATAAATCACGAATTAATATACCTTTCGATTTATTGAATTGAAATTTCATATCTAAATTTTTAAGCTTATTACCAACTTATGTAATCTGGTTAGCATCCGTCAACCGGAAGTGGCGGTTTACTCTTATTCGATTTTTCTTCCACTATTTTTTTCGACCCCTTTAACATGTGTGCTCTTGACGAAAAAATTCCATTATAATTTTTGTATCAATGTAATGAAAATAAAAAAAATTACTAAATTTAATAGACCGAAAGTGGAATTTTTTCCTCTTAGAAAGGCCAAAAATGTTGTGACCACTATTCTGTCCACACCGCTAAACGTATCAAGCTGAAAATTTATATGTATATGTATTCTGTATGTACTAACTTAAAGCTGATAAGGTTTTGGTCAGAATTTGTAATTGTTTTGTTTTTTTTTTTTAAATATTTAATTATTTTATTTTGACCCTATTGCCAAATATTGCGTATTCGCGATTTTAATGTCAAAAATTGTCTTTGTGACCACCGCAATGTGACTAATAATCCAATTACCGATCTTTTGATTGTAAAAGATGTGGAGAGCTATCTAAGGGAACCATCTTTACTGTAAATAGAAAAAAAATGCCGAAAAAAATATACGAATTTTATGAAATGTGAATAGCAGCCACAATTGTTGGCTTAGCGCTCGGCACAGATGCATCAATTCGAGCAGATCTGTCGAATTGTACCCAAAAACCAACCAAGATGTCTTTGATGATTTCAGATCAACAACACAACGGTTCGCTGTTTACGCTTTTCCTACACTCGCCGTTGACTGCTTTCTGCTACTGCTGTAACCTGACCAACGTGCCGATCCACCACTGGGAACGTTGCCAGTCGTATATCGATCGCTTCGTCACCGAAGCGTCCAGACTGTTCACGCGATGTAGACTCGGTAATCAGCTTTTTTCCTCCGTACCTCTATCGATTCGAATTTCGGTCGACGAGGGGTTAAAAATCATGAGGAGTCAGTGTGTGTATTTGTATGCACGTGGGGTGCCCGCGGCCAAAAGGTAACGTGAACTGCGCGTGACTCAACGACTCCCCTGTCTACGATTTTAAATATTATATATCACCTATGAACAGGTGGGCCAAAAGTCTCATTCATAACAGAAACATCCTCAATATATTAAAAAAAAACCTTTTAGTTTATTTTTTTTAAAAGATATTTTTTTAAATTAAAACTTTTCATGGCATGATGGTGAAATGTTCCTACTCTCTTTACCTTATACACTCTTTAAATACACGTCACGAGTATTTCTAAATACCCGGACTTTTTTCCCCAGCATTCGAGTCACAGTTTCTGATTTCCTGGATTATTTTAATTCCCGGGACACAGGATTCGAGAATTGAAAAAGTTATTCCCAGGAATCCCGGGATCCAGGAACATACGTAAAAAATAAATTTCAATTTAATTTTTTTTTATTAATATAAAATTTGTTTATTAAAAACAGTAAAGAATAATTCTATTGACTGGAAAAAATTTAATAATATAAATAAATTTATTCGAAATAGCTTCTTAAGAATACTAAAACATTTAAATTTAAATTAGGATCCTATTTCTAGATTTGGCACAAATATTTCCAGCAATTGAAGAATTTTTTTTAAATAATTTGTTTTTTGTCCCGTCAGCAAGAATATTTTAGTTTCTTTATTAAGTTATTATGTTTATTTTGTCTTTGATAACTCCTTATTTAATTCTTCATTATTTATCAAACACACAATTGTCTCATCTTCATCAAAATATAAAAGAGTTTATTCCATTGTGGAATCATCTTTACAGGAAGAATATACTCACTTCATAATAGTTTCATCTTAGGATATACATACATTGGTTTTTTTAAATCATTTAAAGAACGTTTTGATTGAAACGTTTTTCCCGGGATCCGAAATAAGAATTCCCGGAACACGGGACATAAAAATCCCGTGAGTTCCCGGGCAGTTTCTGTCCCGGGTTGACCCGTATAGATATTTCCTACTCGTCACACGACAAAAATAATTATTTACTATTTATATCAATGAAATATGTATTATATATCTGAAAAATTATATAAGATACAAGTAAAGTAATTTGTCTGACGATGACGTATTTCCCAATTCGCACTTGTAATAAAGGAGGTAAGTAAAAAATTTTATTTTCTCTAAATCTATTCAGGTATATGCGGGTATTTTTAGACGATATTAACTAGACTAATTTTTACTTTATTTAAATAAAAATAACGCCACTTCACTTGAAGAAGAAAATTTTCAATCAATGCGTATTGCCAGTAATGACAAATGGTTGCGAAACTTTGGCATTGAATGCCAAAATGTTGCATAAAGTCCAATGCACTCAGATAAATGTAATACATGTGTACGATTATGCATGATAGGAAGTGAAACATACATATGACTAGAGTAGTTGACACACATACGTACATAGTGGAGCGAATAAAGAGATTGAATTGAAGTCAATGGGTGGGTCAGTAGGTAGAATGGTCGAATGGTGGATAAGAGAAGTGCTCAAATGGTACTTAAGATAGGATAAACGTCATAAACAGGGTGCATTGACTAATTAAGGAAATGTAAGGGGTTAGATGAACGAGAAGAGAAAATAGTGGAAACGTATTGGAAATACAGTTGTTGCTGTAAATTATTGTGATGAATATACGAGTACTGATGATAAAACCGTGGAAACCACATGAACGAGCAGGTTAAAATAGAAATAGAAATAATTTATGGTTCTTCTGTATAATATGTGGATGCAGTTTATGCGTGGGGATTTATAAATGGGACAGTGGATCAAGTCCAGCCCGGAAATTGTACCTGGGTGGAAAAAGCACACGTTGACTCATTGAGATGATTTTAAAATAATGATATTCATCCGCAACTTCACTTATTATATTCCATACTATTAAATTGACAATTCCCGACAATTTAAATTAAATTTTATTTAATCTTTAGACGCTACTATTAAAATATGTTGGTCTTTAATTACACTGAGAAACAAATATCACGTTTTTTACTCACCGTGGGGTAGACTAATCATTCTTCAATATTTTTGACCCTTTGAATCCGAATATGACAGTAATTTTTGTTGGCTTGATCTGGTTTAAGAGATATGAGCGTTTGGAAAAATGTGCGACTTTTACAGATTTTTGACTTTTGCAGTCTGTAATTCAAAATCTAACGTTGCTGTGCCAAAAGTAAGTATTGAAATTAATAGTCGAACTTAGTAAAGATTGATTATTTTACACTCCGGCAATTATTTTTTGTTGCTCAGTGTTATTAATACGTCTCGAGCAAATAATCATACGTGATATAATCTACATATTATATGAACTGTTATAATTGAGAGTGGCATAAGTCCACTTTTCTACATTTCTACATTATATATATATATATATATATATATATATATATATATATATATATATATATATATATATATATATATATATATAAAAAAAATATATATATATATATATATATATATATATATATATATATATATATATATATATATATATGAAGGTTATTACAGAAAGGCTGAAGAATATCCTCGACGAGAACCAACCTATAGAACAGGCTGGATTTAGGGCAAATTTCAGCACAATGGACCACCTCCAAGTAGTTGGCGAACTAATCGAACGCGCCAACGAATATCAACGGCCATATTGCCTAGGTTTCGTCGATTATGAGAAAGCCTTCGATACAGTTAGCCACAATGCAGTACTTAACGCTCTACACACACAGGGAGTACCGGAACCCTATGTGGGGCTGTTAGCTGCAATATATAAGAATGCCACAGCTTCGGTTAGAATTTTTTCAGGTACAGATAGATTTAGCATAGGAAAAGGAGTAAGACAAGGAGATACAATCTCGCCCAAGTTATTTAATGCGGTGCTTGAGGGAGTTTTCAGGAACTTGGAATGGGACAAAGCCGGAGTAAGCATCAACGGTCTCTTCTTGAGTCACCTTCGGTTCGCTGACGATATAGTTTTAATAGCTCGTGATTCAGCTGACCTACTTAACAGACTAACACAGCTGAACAGGGAAAGTAGAAAAGTAGGATTAAAAATTAACGTAGATAAGACCAAACTAATGTTCAATAGTTTGGTCTTATCTACCTGATAGCATCCCATTAGATGATAAACCAGTAGAAGTAGTAAATAATTATTTATATTTAGGTCAAATAATTGACATGTCTGGTAGTAAAGATGAAGAGATAAAGAGACGTATGAAATTAGGATGGAGTGCATTTGGACGGATGAATGCTGTTTTTAAATCAAAAATGCCACTCTGTCCGAAGAAAAAGATCTTTGATCAATGCGTTTTGCCAGTGATGACGTAATCGTTCAAAATAGATTAACAGAAACATATTGTTGGATCCACAGGTGAAGGTGCTTCTGCTATGATCAAATTCGGTAAAGAATGTCCGTCATTTTATCAAGTATGTCTAAATCACGGTATTCATCTCGGAGTGTGTGATACTCTATATAAAAAAAAATCTACTGCTATAATGGATACTGAGTGTGAAGAGGAAATAAATGATGTCGAGGGTGAAGATCTCTTTAATGACAGAACCGATGAAGAAAATAAAATTGATCAAATTATCGACAGTGCTCGAAAGGTGGTGAAGTTTTTAAAATCTTCTTCCATTAGAAATGGAATCTTACAAGACAAGATAAAGGCAGAGCTTGGTCACACCAACGACCTGATTTTAGATTACAAAACTCGTTGGAACTCATTAGCAAAAATGACTAGTTTTTTTATAAAGCATCGAAAATTCATAGAAGAGGCATTGATAGAATTCAACTGTGTACAAATGTTGTATGTCGTAGATTTTGCAGTACTTCTGGATTTTATGAATGTGATCAAACCTGCCGAATTGGCAGTCGACATACTAAGCCGAAGTGACATAACCACCCATTCAGCTGACCTCACACTAAATTATATGAAAAAAAAAATTAAGAATAAATTTAAAAGTCAAATAGCAGTTGAATTACTTGAAAATGTGGAGAAACAGCTAACCGATAGAACAGACTCGAATTTAATCAATACATTCAAATCGCTCAAAGATCCAATACTGTTCCTACGAAACAAGCGTTAATTTTAGCTGCACGTTTTATGAATAGACTCTTTAGAAATTCGGTTTCTGGAGAAGTCAAGTCTGAGGATGATTTACAGGAATTAATTTTAATTGATAACGAAGATGAATGTGAAATGACTATGGAGGAAGAATTGAGACAAATTTTGACAAAGCCGGAGAGTGGTGAATTTGAACTGTTTGGAAATTTAAAACAAGAGTTTGTAATTTTTAAAAATACGAAAAAGCTAACAATTAATCTGGAGAGGCTCCATGATGCTCTTTGCACAATAAAACCTACTTCAACAGACACCGAAAGGAACTTCTCGGTGTCAGGAAATTTTTGCACTAAAATTAGATCGGCATTGAGGGATAAATCTCTCAATGCGTTAGTATTCCTTAAATATTACTATATAAGAACTAGTGTTAAAAAATAAAATAGTTATTTAATGTTTTTTGTCATTATTCTTATATTTTATTTAAATTCTTATTAAAAATTAAAAATTGAAATTTTTTTATAATTGTTTTTTTTACAACAACAACAATAACCACTGTGAAATGGCGAGTTTCTTTAAGGCGTCACAACGACTGTGATAAATAAAAAATGAAAAAAAATCAGTGAAAACAAATGATAAGCTGAAAATAAATCAACAAGATTCAAAACCAGTACCAAATTAACAATAAATTATAAGTAATATATAATAAAATAAATTCAATAAATCAATAAGAAGTAAAATCAATAACAAAACATCGATTGATTGTAAATCGCAAATAATAAATTCAACTCACAAAATTAATCATAAATTAAGTAATTAACAATTATATAAAACCAAATATACCAATTCATTAGAAATAATAGTAAACAGATAAAGACGTCACATTTAAAAATCGGATAACACTATACTAACTATATATCGAATGTTTTTAAAACATTTTATTTTGGACCCGGACCCGACCCGGACTCGTTGGATATCTAAAATATTGGACCTGGACCCGACAGGTTTTGAAAACCCAGGTTTTCAGAAACCCTAGTCGTACATCCTCACTTAATTTGCGCGAGCAGGATACAAGAGGAACGAGAGGAACATGCTTTTCCTTCCGTATCCTGCGCGCGCACATTAAACAAGACTGTATGAAAAAAGAGAGATAATTTCACCGCATGCCACTCATATACATATATTTAAATAGTACCGTTTACCATGCACCCTTTTTTTAGCTTTCGACTTAAGATCTTTCGATTTTCGATCTTTGCCTTCCGATATTTGCTTTTTCGACCTTTTCACTTTCGGTGCCGTGAAGTAAACCCAAATTAAACACCGACCTGGTTCTTTTTTTATTTAGCACTACACCACTGAGTATACATATGTATAATGCTAAAATTGAAGTCAGATATTATCGTATGGTTGAATTGAAACTCGGTGGATTAGTATAAAAAATTAAATATTTATGATGGCCTTTCGCACTCGCACGGAAAAGATGCGCAGACGCAACGTTCGGTGCGCGATCGAAGCGTGCGCATCTTTTCCGCGGAGTGGGGATGGGCCTTCGCACGTAGGACGGCTTTTAATGTGATAAATTTAAATTTTGCAGAATTGTCATACATGCAGTTTTTCGGCGATGACTTTTTGCGGCTGGTGCTGGTGCGTTTTGTGTTCTGTGACGTGGTGCTGCGGCTGCACCGTGGCTTCCGGGGACGCCAGCAGAGGCCTAGGGCTGCGCCCCCACTCCCCGACGCGGAGCTTCTAGAGAACTCAGCGTTGGCAACCCTGGTTCTCGATTTGGCCACGCACTTAGACGTCGCCACACATTTCAGGGACCCACCACCAGCACCGACCATGCACTACAACTAAGCAAAGGAATTATTATAATGTAACCAATCCCCTTACCTTACACTATCCCCACGTTAACAAAACAACAACAATAACAAAAACAACCACATTCATATATATTATATTTCAAAAATATTTGTATGTTCAAAAGTATTTGCTTCAATTGTTCACGTTAAATAAATAAATATATTTAAAAATTAATAATGATAAAAATGGTTTGTTCTTTAAATCGCCGTTTGCTTTATAAATTTTTTCGAAAAAAATATATATGTAATAATAAAATAAAAAGTATGATCGAGTCTTTCTTTCTTTCTTTCGTGGGCTTGTGTGCGAATTTTGACCGTAGATTTAATATACATATTATAGGTTGTTTTTTGCTTTATAAATTTTTTCGAAAAAAATATATATGTAATAATAAAATAAAAAGAATGATCGAGTCTTTCTTTCTTTCTTTCGTGGGCTTGTGTGCGAATTTTGACCGTAGATTTAATATACATATTATAGGTTGTTTTTTGCTTTATAAATTTTTTCGAAAAAAATATATATGTAATAATAAAATAAAAAGTATGATCGAGTCTTTCTTTCTTTCTTTCTTTCGTGTGCTTGTGTGCGAATTTTGACCGTAGATTTAATATACATATTATAGGTTGTTTTTTGCTTTATAAATTTTTTCGAAAAAAATATATATAATATGTAATAATAAAATAAAAAGTATGATCGAGTCTTTCTTTCTTTCTTTCTTTCGTGTGCTTGTGTGCGAATTTTGACCGTAGATTTAATAAACATATTATAGGTTGTTTTTTGCCATATAAATATTTATACATTATTATAAATAATATATATTTTGATTTTAAAAAAATCGTGTCGTAACTTATATGATATAAATTATTTATTTTCAAACATTTTTCTTATTGTTATAAATGTGTTCTGTTTTTGATGTTCCCAATATTTCTGATGTTAATATTGATGTGTATGATAATTATTTAAAACAAATTATTTCATTAATGAGAGTTTCTAACGAATCATCATTACTATACACAACATATACCTCTGATTAGTTAAATAAATTGTCAAAGTATAAATATACTTGCATAGAGACATATGTATAATATATAATATTGGAATATGATAGAACGATAAGAACCAAATCAAAAACAAACATAAAGGATGATCCAATAAGTGTTTTTTGTAATAAAATATCGGAAATCGTTATTACTAAATTATTGAGTTACAACAATTGTACGCAAATGATAACGTTGTTCAAATCATGACCACGGCTTCGTTTACACTTTAATTTTCAAATCCAACGAAATTACTTGATCTTGGAAGTAAATTGACATCGCAGCTTCTAGAAATTATGCGAATTTTGATGATTTGGATAGAATATGATGACATCTTGTTGAAACCAGATCTGATTCACATCCATTTTGGTCAATTTCCTGTAAACAAATCTACGATAGTCACATGAACAACATTTATAATTGTCAAAAACCAATCTTTCAGATGCAATAAAGATTTGCGATGTGAACAAACGATGATTGAAATCATCAATTGTTGGATCATCCCTTATATGTACATATTTATTACTCTAATACATGATATGATATGGAGACATTATACATAATCTGTTGCACATTGTTAGGGAACTCTCGCAACATTCATCTACGAACTGTATATCGTATTGTAAATGTCATGTTTAAATAATGCAATAATATTGGACAAAATGTAAAGTTTAAAATTAAAGTATCTTTAGAATAGCTAAATTTTCATTTAAATTTTTTTTTTAAATATTTTCTAATAAACATCTTCGTGAAATGTCTTTCTTGTCCATATTTAAGCGCATCCATGTATGCATGTATGTATGTTTCAATAATTAACTCATATGTATTGTATAAATTACGTATTTATTGTCCGGAACAATTGGAATTGATATAAAAGCATCACACTGTGTTATTAAAAAGAAATTAAAAAAAATTTTTCAACTTCAATATAAATTATTATATAATGAGGTTTGATTAAGTATTCATTAAAAATAGGCTAATGAAAGTGACATTCCTGTGATTTTTTTATTTTAGAATATAGCTGCTGCATTAACACTTGTATAAGTATTTATAATATAATATGATTAATAAATAATTAATATTAATGTGAAACAAACTAATAAATATTGTACACGACTTTGTCTTTCACAAACTTAAGCAATTATGTACTGTTAAATAATAAAAAAACACGTATTTGTTCAATAGAATAAGGTATTAAATGAAAAATATGTATAATAAAGAAAGATTCGAATGCAAAATATTTTCAATTAAACAATATTGATGATATGATTAAAAAGAAAAAAAAAACATTTTCTTACAATATTTAAAAAGTCTAAGTGAATTATTTAAAAAAAAAAAATTAATATTATATATCTATTCATTTGATATCTCTATTCTTAAATTAATAACACAACATTGACACGCATTTATATAGATATAATAATATTTAATAATCAATATGATATCGTAACTTTATATTCAAAAATATAAAAAAGAAGTAATAATGTTTAAATAATAGCAAAAAAAAATATGAAGCAATATTTTTCCAGTATTTGCAATTTTAGATGAAGAAAAAAACAATTACAATTTCATATATAAAATTATATATAATATTAAGGATATACATATACATAAATAATATTAATTTCATTATTGAATATAACTTATATTACTATAAAGATACTAAAATTAGCTTTTGTGTTACGATACCGCTTCAAATACTATTCTCAATATAATAATTAATTTAAAAAATTATATATACATATATATATACAAAAATTGAAAATATTGATTCTTTGATATATAGTTTAAAAATAATTGATATGGTAACTTGTTATAATTATACAGGCATATATTATTAACAATAATTAGCAAAAAAAATCTGAGTTTTATATATTTTTATACAATTGTCGAGATGTATAGACGTAACTTTGATGTCAAAAAAAGTAATGAAAAATTAGTTGAAACCATTTCAAACCTTAACCATCACTATTTTGCCTTTAATTGTATAATATTTGTGACGCATCGTTCAATCGACATCATTTACTAATAATAAAATTTAATAAAAAATATATATACATACATAAATTGCGATAACACTAAACACTTGTAAATTTTTTAAAGCACTGTGGATAGTAAATTTACTAGATATTATTTACGTGAATTATTTTTAAAAAATACACACACATACACACAACACACACAATAATAATTACAACACACTTCTTATTGCATTGACTTTTTTTTCTTACTTTGACGATAAGGGATGGAAAGTTTAGTAAACATGTTTAGCGTAATGAATATATTTTAATGTATAAATTCACAGTATTACATTCTATATAATTAAACTTATTAAAAAAAAAAAAAAAAAATATATATATATATATATATATATATATATATATATATATATATATATATATATATATATATATATATATATATATATACATATATATATACATTATACATGTTAGTTAATTTTCATATACAAAATAATGCGATTGGTTGCTTGTTTAGAACGATGATTAATTAAAAAGAAAAAACACGTAGATTTTAAATAATGCCTTATATCTAGAATTACTTAAAGAATGAGAAGAAAAATTAATAAAAAAAATAAAAAAAAAACGCCTTTACTTGCGATTCACTTAAGTTATTTATGAATCGATTTATTACACTAGGCGACTTCATTTATATTGTATTCTATGTATAATACAATTTCATTGGTATTAATGTTTATTATATAATATATATGTGTATATTCAATGTTTGGTTGTATTTCAATATATCAATTTCATCGATGTTCAATTATATTTATCACTTAAATTTGTAACGAAGTTGTATAATAATTTAACTACATAGATGTTATTATATTATATATTACACTGCAAAGGTTCAAAATTGTGGGTATTTGCATATAATAATTAAAATTAAAGATGATAATTTCAAAAATCGTAAATTTTTCTAATAATAATTTATTTTTTTAAGATTCTTTGGGTGTGATTTTTAAATAGTTTATTTAATTCATTAATTAAGATGAAACGTGGAAGCCGTTTCAAAATAAACAAACTTATAGACGTAACGTTTCAAATGCAGTATACTCTCGATTATCTGGGCTATAGTGATAGGAGAGGTACGAAAAATTGATTCATTTTTATCTTGTTTTTAATATATTTATTTACATATAATGTATATAACAAGTTTATATATTTGTTTGTGTACATCATATATCTATTATTTATTAAGAAAATTTGTGATTTTTTTGGTGTTACATAGAATCTTTTACGATTTTCTTATATCGATACGAAATTATGAGTTCTATACGGGTATGTACATACATATGTACATCTATTCGAATCCTTATTGGTTGATTCATTCTAGTAAATTGTATACAGAAGTCAATTTCGGGTTGTGATTAAAGCAATTGATAATTTTTGTATCGATGATTTCCTTTCGATGAATTTCTCATTATTTCACATTTTTCTTCCATTTCATTAGTTAAAAAAAATAAATCTGTCAAAATTTTCTCCCACAAGTACTTTCGACCAAGATTTAATTACTCTCCATATCTTCTGTTTTTTTTAAGCAAAGAATTTAAGGCGATCAGACGTTATTTCATTTAAGAAATAACTATTTCATATAACATTTCGGTGACCCGACAAAGCCGTGCACAACATTGCCGCTAAACTACAAAATTTAATTCAATCTAATAAAACATAAGTTATTTTTAGGAGACAGGAGAATAGGAGAAAAAAGGTCTATTTAAGAAAAAGAGACGGAAGATACGTTTTTTTATTACTTTATGCAACCGAATGCAACTATGTATTTTAAGAATTCAAAATAATAAATAAAGCATCGAATGTACTATAGTCGATACGATCCGATGTAGCGTGAGACGAGAACCTAGCATGCTGTGGCATTCGTGCAATGTGCAACACTGAAAGGACGTAAAATTATTTCTTTATTTTTTTTAAAAAGATTCTTATTTAACTATGTATATAATATTATTGCAATATAATTCAACGCAAGGTCTTTAATAATATTTCTGTCTATAGCATGACGTTGAGAATTAATTTTACCGTCTAAAAAATATCTAATTTCTATTAATATGAAATATACACATACGTACTCCATAAATAAATTAATAATATCAAGAACTTAATAATGTCAAAATACGAAACACGAAACTCAAAACTAACAAAAAATAAAAGTCTATGTAATTCTACCGACCGTTATACGCACGGACATGTTATATTTCTTGACCAAAATCCAATGTGAAACTGAAACGAAATGTAATTGACCATCTCATTTACGTAAGTAAGAGATTTTACGTAAGTCTCATGCTAGATCGGTTCGACTATAAGCTAAAATCACAACCGTCATAAAGCTTTATGACCGATTTTCGAAAGTAAAATTTTTGCCTTTGGCTGGCATTTATTTTATATTCCGTTATACATAGTTTATCTTTTGTGATACATTAGGAAAAAAAGCTTTTCAATTTCACTTCAATTCATCGGAAACTTCCACAAAAGAAATATTATTTTCTAATTTTATGAAAAGTATGAAGCCGCCAATTATGCTCTTGTTAAAAAAAAATTGTCAATGTGACTCTGGTGCCTAATTGTGAGTACGTTTTAATTTCGATTAAATATAAATTGTAATATATGATAATTTACTTTTGTTCTGCGCGGCTATGTCGGCGCGGCATTGTCGGCGCGGAATTGTCGTGTACAGCTATGTCAGCGCTGCATTATCATTCGCGGCATTGTCATTCACGACATTGTCATTCGCGGCATTTTCGACGCGGAATTGTCTGGAATAAAGATGCCACCATCTGAAATAAAGATGCTAAAAAATTTATATACACAAGGCGAATATTCATCTTAACATACCTACATACTTTTAATTTAATAATTAAAAATAAATCACTTTTATTTTAAATATATATACTAATTTATAAAATGCACGGATAATTGAGAGTACACTGCAAAGCATTTATTAAGAAGCCGAATCTTCGCATTCGAAATACATAATGGGGTATATTTACATAACAAATACATATGTATTAACCGACAATTCCAAATATACAAAGTCGTTATGTCTTTTTGGCGTTGAGATATATGTATGTATGTATGTTTGTATTTATATTGCGGCGTTGAAAGAGTTTATTATTCGAAAATCTCTTTAAGTCAGTCTTCGGAATTTAAATTCGAAGATCGATTCGAAACATTGAAGACGTGTTCGAATACAAAAATAGACCGTATTTCATACATACAACAATCGTCTCTTAACTGCTATGTTTACCGCGTTTGAACGCCACGGGATCAGAATTGGATATTTAAAAAGCCCCAAAAAAATAATATAGAAAACACTTTTTAAATTAAACGGATTTAAAAAGGCTCATTGTGTATTTAAAAAAAAAAACACAACAAATTCACACACTCTCATAATGGGAGTACCGAGTGTCGATTAAATGATAATGGAAACCAAGTGAACAAATACTATTAACCTTACATATTATAATACATAGCTTCTATTAACTATTCAGACTTATGTAAATAATTTTTCAGAGGGGAGGGGAGGGGGGGGGGTCAATTCAAATTTTATTGATGTAATATTGTATTGTCATCGGAAATACGCACGAGAGTACTCAAAAGTAGTCCGAAATTTCGGTTTTAAAAACCATGTATATGTATGTATATTCAATAAAACACATAAGTTCTAATATCTTTGGTTTTGGGTTCTCTAATTATGAAGATATAGATTTCTATAACTTTTCCACTGTATGTCTTCTGTTTAACTTCTACAGGTGTGTTCATACTGGCACAGCACAGACCGGCAACTGCACGTAAACGCAGTACGAAAAGTATTATTTTTTACATTATATACAGACACGTTCATATGTTCCGTAATGTGTATGTGGCGTAGATGTAACAGCAATAGCCTACATAATCTTTTTATATTACATATAAAATCGATCCGATGTAGCGTGTGATTTACGAACACCGTGTGAACCGAGCATGCTGTCGCGTAAAATTATTTATTTATTATTTAACTATATATAATAACTTTAATAATATAACTGTAAGTTTTGTTGTCCATAACATGACGTTGACAATTACTTTTACCGTCTAACAAATATAAATTTCCATTAATAAAAAATATATGTATACGTATTCCATAAATAAATTCATAATATCAACAACTTGCGTATTTTATATTAAAAGTTTATTAATGTAAATATTTCAAAACACGAACTCAAAAATAACAAAAAAATATTCAAAAATTCTACCGACCGCTATACGCACGAAAAATGTTGTATTTCTTGACCAAAATGCAATGTGAAACTGAAACGAAATGTAATTGGCCATTGCGGGTCGAGTGGAGGGGGGGGGGGGGGTGAATGCGGTAGTATGTACACTTTACCTATGTCATGCTAAGTCAGTTCGAATGTAGTATCAAGGAAAACCGATTTATTTGCGAGTAATAGCGAGTGCACACAACAAAAGTGCGCATGCGCATATGAAGATTTTTCGGAAACGTCATAAGCGACGCCAGCAATATTGCGCCGTATCATCGCGCTCTGTTATGTATACATGAGCCGATTTTGCCTTGCATTCGGCCAAAACAAGTGAAACGTGCGCTGCTTTATAGCATGAATAGTTTCCGTGCACTGCTGTGCCGTGCTGTTGCCTTGCAAAGCTGGATAGTATGAATAGACCTTTCCACGTCATCAATTCAACACGGTGTGTTCAAATAATTCAAAATAAACTTAACGGCCTAGAAGAACTCTTTTCACATTAAAGAAAAATCGGCACATTCTTCACATTATACTATTATTATGTTTCTTTAAAAAACTTGAGATTTTCTCTTACCTATATACATATATAATTGTGGCATTATGGCAGAATTTTCCGCACATATGCTTGTTTCCCACCACAACAAAAAAACTATAAAAATGTTTAGATAAAAGCATTGCGTCAAATGAGTGGTGATTATATAATGAAAGTGTTTTATTGATCAAATATTTTTTTAAATAAAATTCGGCTACCCTCTTGTGTGCGTGAAAAATTTCAAGAAAATCGGCTCGATGATTAGTAATTAATTTTTAAATGTCGCCTAGAGTACTCAACTCTTGAATTCACACTGATACATACGATAAAGTTTATTATATTTATATATATATATAATATTAAAAATATATATGTATATTAAATACACCTACGTACGAGTGTGCACAACTCCAGAAACTCGCCCACTGGAAGACATTTGGCAATGTATAATATGTGATTGCATTTTTTATAACTTCCTTTCGCCGATTTTTCACTTAAAAATATATATGCAATATATAAATATAATATATGTATGTATGTATGTATGTATGTTCGAGATTTCGATGCCACTTGAGCTTTCGATTCGGATATCTATTATAGCCATATGGTTTTTGTGTTCGATTTCTCGTGCAACAGTGAACCTATGACAACGATCCAGGGTCGATTCGAAATGATTGAAACTTTCCTATTTCGTGTTTTTTTTTTAATTTTACACCTTACGTATAATGTATGTTTCTATTTGCCTTATGAAAAAAGCTGCATTTAAAAAAAATGTGTAACTGTATTAAGAGCTGCAAAAACCGGAAGAAGAAACGCCCTTTGACGAATTAAAGGGTATGAATTCGATAGTTGGTTTCCGGTGTTTGTATTTTTGCAATAAATTCAATATTACTATTATATATACTATATATGTATATGTGTATGTATGTTTGTATGTATCTATAAAAACGAATCGCTAACTACAACATAACTGTTAAGAGGGATTATTGATAAATATTTAATGACATAATGATTTAATGACATTTATATTATATTATAGAATTTATTTATTCGTATAAATTATTATTATTATTATTATAAACATTAACTTGGTAATCGAAAGGAAAATTATTATTACTTAATAACTTAAGTGATAATTGAAAAAAAAAACTTTTTTTATAAAATGAGTTCACATTTCATAGCTCATGATGGTTATTATATACTATTATATTTTAAGGATAATTATTGTAACCATTGAATTGTCTAATTAATTTTCAATGTCAATGAAAATGTATCAAACCATTCAATATATTAAAGTGCTGAGAATATTATCGTATGCTCAATTTTTGTTTTATTTTTCCATTTTTTTATTATATTTTAAAAAATTATTCAAAGTATATATTATATATATTTTAATCGATGTTATATATAATAGATGTTTTCAAAACAGAGAGTCAAAGAAGTTACATATGTATGTATGTACATATATATGAATGTATGAGCCGTTATATTTCAATTCAATAAGTCAATAAGTCCAATTACCAGTTCCAAAAACATTATTTCTGTTTGACTTGATTCACAAATTGTTATCACTTATTTCAATTCGATATGTCCAGAATCTTGGAAAAACAGAATAAACATAACACAGGCCACCAGTGTTTTTAAATATTGTTAAACGCATAACATTATATTGCGACATATTTCTAGAAATGAAGAAAAGTCGACTTATGCCACATTCAATTGCAACGGTTCTTGACCATTTTCAATGAGTTCACGTGGCTTTAAGAATGAAAGAAAAATGGACAAGAGAAGTGTTAAAATGTTACCCAAGAGAATTTAAAAGGGTAAAATTTTATACTTCTTATATGACCAAAATGCATATATAGTCATAGTTGATCACATCCGATTTTTTTTTTCAATATATAATTTTACATAAAATATTTCTGTAGTCAGTTTTATTGATTTCTTGGTTTTAGCCGGCTTCGCTCAGTATTTGTAATATCGGGAATTGGAACTGAAACAGTAATCGGGAATCGAAACTGAAAAAGGAATCGGGAATCAGAACTGAAATCGAAACTAAAATCGGAACTGAAATTGGAACCGAGAATTGGAACTGATATCAGAACCAGGAATCTAAAATTGGAATCAGAAATCGGAACTGAAATCAGAACTAAAATTGGAACCGGAATCAGAACTTAAATCGGAACTGAAACATAAATCGGGAATCGGAACTGAAACAAAAATTGAGAATTGAAACCGGAATAGAAATCGGGAATGGAAACTGAGATTGGAATCGGGAATCGGAACTGAAATCAGAATCGGGAATCGGATGATGCCACTTATGATACCTATAACACTTTCATAAATTTAATTTTTCTACCTATATTTTATAAATTTCAACAAATGGCTACATTTTTACAAGGTTTTTTTATTATTTTCATTGAAGTATTAATAAGCTATCCACTTTGGGAATGATTTGTAAAGAAAAATGCTTGCCGTTTTTTTCTTCATGTAACGTTTAGATAGCTTTTTTCATTCACAATTTTTGTCAAATATTTCAATACATTCATTCCTTTTAGAACACGGTAAGTCGGTCCAATTAAAAAAACCCAAAAATTTTATTAAAAAGTTATCTTTCTACATTTAATTCTTTTCTCTTTTCTTTGATTGATTTGTAGATTCAATTGAATCGAATGAGTGTACACGTTTACATATTTACTGTGGTCAATCCAACCCATCCCCGTTTCCCCCGATTGATCCATTTCTTCTCCTATTCTATTTTTCCAATATTTCCAATATTTTTATACTTTAGTTTAGTTATGTAATGTGCTATTTAATCATATTATAGCTTTCATTCTTTTCCTTTTCATTTGTTTATTTTGTATTTACCTTTTTCATTTGTTTTATATTTGTAAATTTCAATTTCTTCTTATATTCTATTTTATAACCTTTTCCAAATATTTTAATACTATAGTTTAATTATGCAATGTTCTACATATTTTGTCATGCCTTATAATCTTTACTTTTTAATTTGTTTTCCTTATATTTATCTTTTTCATTTTTGTAAAAATCTATTATTGGACTCGGATGTTACATATATTATTTATTTACTATTTGTTTTTTTATAAATATCTATGTACATCCTGTCTGTTGATTTTTATATAAATAAAATAAAAAATAAAATAAATACTCTATGAATGAACGACTCGTTTCACTTAATTTGTAAGTTGTGATTGGAAAGAATAATGATAATGATATGTTACATTACGGGTACATATTGTTTATTGAAATGTCGTAAACGAAAAAGAAGATATGTACATATATTTGTATGTCGAATTGGGCCCTGGATAGGATCGGTGCCCGTGACGCAAAGTAGTTCTAAAAGTAATGACGCGCTCAACGATATATTTAGCCATTCGTCGGGAGCCGTGCGCAGCCCATTGCCGACTCTCTCACGGTCTCCTCTAAACCATTTTCACCACCGTCAACTGTGTGATATTTTTGCCAAAAAATGACACATCCCCTCACGAGCCATGGTACGTAATGGACGCTGGACCAGTACAAGCGGAGCGAGGTAAACAGCCACACACTAACCTAACCAAACCCCTCACACCCTAACCAAACCGGACCAATCCGTCCGTTTCACATGTTGTCTCACACAACCGTGTTATTCTAAAGAGATATGCCGTACTCTTTGCCAGAAAAACGACAGCCGTCAGCATCGCCGCCGGTGCCGATCAAAACCTATCAGTGGGAGGAGATAAAACGAGCTAGACAACAAGGAGGGTATCCTTGGACGTACTTGGACAAGCCACCGCTCGAGGGTGGCGAAATCACAGCCGAAGAAGTCTTGAGAGACACAGCCCCCAGAAACATGTCGAGGGACGCTTCAAGGGAGCGGAAAAGTCCGCAGGACGAGCCCCAGAAGATCCTCATGCTGGATTCGTCTCCCGGCAGCAGCAGGAAGCTGGCCGAAGGTGAGGAAGAGACAGCAGTTCACATACCCAACTTTTCAAAAGAAATATCACTCGATTCAGAAGAAGACTTCTTGGAAAAACTTACGCCGAGTGACATACTTCCAGATAATATCAGAGTGGAAGAAGCCAAAGTGACACTATCTCCCAAAGGAATTTTAAAACGGAAGCATCCTCCAAAGGTGACCGAACTACCCGTCGACGAATCGCCTCGCAATTCGAAATGCTGCCACCCGATCGTAGAAAAAATAAAGCACATCGCAGACAAGACGATGCACCACAAAAAGGACGCACCACCTAAGAAGTCCAAACCGGAGGAACAAAAGCAGGAGATAATAGTTTTGGATTGCTCTCCGGGTGCCGAACGGCGCGAAAGGAAGAAGGCTGCCGAGCTCGAAAAGGAGTTGGAAAATCATCAAGAGAAGACCATATCGCTCGTTATGAGCAGCGAGGATCTGAAGAAGAAAGATCACGTGTACGAGGATATGCTAGTTGACTCCGAGAAGAAAGTGAACGACGGCGACACCAAATCCGGTGATTCGAAGGATCCCAGTCTGTTGATAGACGAAACGATGGACGACGAGGAGAGCGTCCAGGAGAGTGTCACGAAAGTGAAGAGCATGTACGACACGGCAATGACGACGAACTCGCAAAAGGACAGCGACGAGGACGAAGATAAGGGAGTGGTCCTCGAGGTGGACGACGTCGTTGCAGATCCTTCGAAGGAGAAGAGAGACACTGGAAAGGGCTCGCCGAATTTGACAATTACCGACATCACCGACGAAGATCAGCTGGTCCACGACGACAAGAAGGTCCACTTCCAAGTCGGTGACGAACAGACGAACTCGACGCCACCCAAAAATTCTTCAGACGACGAAGGGGTTGAAGATTTTTGGTCTAAAATAGGGTACGTATCCATTGTCGTTTCGTTTCGGTTACCAGCGAAACGCGCTATTCTCGGATATTGTTATTTACACGCGTAGCCGCGATTATTTTCAGCAATGACAATCTCAATGTTTAAATATAAGATTTGCAGATCAATACGTTTCACTTATATAATGCGAATTTTACTTACTTTAACAAAACCGTCATAAACAATGACAGATGGATCAATTCACCATCATCACCCAATCCTCGATAACTCTTATAAATCTTTATTAAAAACATTAACACATTACATATGTATGTAGTTCCAAAGCTTCAATTCTAAACTATCTACATATGTACATTCCAATAAATAGCTGACAATGGAAACACATAATCAGCATTTAAGTTGCATAGTTGATTAATGGCTTTCCAATGCAAACTACTACCATTGAACAAATACTTATGGGAATGTAGATAGTTAACAAATTTTGCCTATAAACTAAAGATTTAATATTTTAAATTAAATTTGGAAATATATACCTTCTTGTATTTTAAAAGAGGATTTGTCATGATGGTTAATTTGTAATGATATCACTAACCTAAAATCAACATGTTGATGGCTTGGTGTACAGATATTGTATGTCCATTTCTGAATTTTTATCGAGTTTTGTTGATGTTGGAATAATTCAGGTTTTTCCTTTCAATGTAATTTTTGTGGTATACATACATTACCTTGAAAATAAAAACCTGAACTTGGTGCAAAGAAATCAATGCACCAAGCCATCGATATAATATAATGATGAATACATACATAATATACGTATCGTTTTTTTTTTTTTTTGAGTAACGTAATAATAATATGTATAAGAACAGATGTATGATGTCTAAAATCGACGCAAAAACAATGTAGAAAATATTTTGAGAATTTCATCTGTGTATTTATAATAAAAAGCGTGGAAACTTTGCATAATATGTATGTGTAATAAACAACATTTAACAGCATAAACCATAATATTAAATTAGACAAATAACAAATATACATATATGTTTGTACCTTTAAATATATATGTATATAAAATACTATGTAAATAGTATAGAAAACATGTGCTTTCAGATTGTGAATGTTTCCATGCACATTTGCATGCATTATAAATCCAATTTTTTCACTTGTTTGTGTTTTTTGTTGGCTTTCAGTGCTTTCGTGAACATCAAAAGACATTTTAGTTTACTTTTTTCCCCTCTCATCTCATTTTATGATTCTGTTGTGGGGGAAATTTAGACGCATGTATTTTTGTCGCGGTTGATTTTGAATATTATTTCGAACGCGTTGACCTCATTTATAACCACCAAAATAATGCAGCCCTTGAAAACATCATCTATAAATCACTGTTTACATCTGCAGCGGCGAATTTATGTACATATGTATGTGTGTATGGTGTGCGCGTGTTTTGCTATTGCGAAAAATTGCGATTTTTTTCGTATGTGAGCGTCTCATATTATTATTATTATCATTGAAAAATTTGCAAGTTTGTACTTTTTTTTTAATTATTTCGTATGTGTGTATGTGCGTTTTGAATCGAAGCCAACTTATATGTAGCTGTGCGGAAAATGAAAGAAAATTTCAACCATCGTTCGCGAATGAAATTGTTTTGATTTCAATTATAATACCTGAATTTAATTCGAATGCGTCGCATCTCAAAATTCTTCACAATGTTTGCATGTGTATACCTACTGTAAACATGTAGGTATATTTGCTTTGCCAATTCGTTTAATAAATGTTTGATTCACCACTTCCTTGTTAACTTGTTAACTATTCGATTAGCTTTGTATTTGTTTCGTGAAAAATAATTGTTTTCGTTTGAATTCGTAATGGGATGAAACATTTAACTTGTATTGAATAAACATTGAGTGAAAAGTTAGAAATCGAAAACGTTTAATTTACAATTTTACAACCGAAAAATTGACCTTGAAATTGTAATAATAACAATTTTTAATAAAATCATAAGCGCACTGAAAAAAATACATTCGTAAACATAAATATTTTCGTGCAAAAATTTGACCTTGAAATGGTAATTTATGTGAATGATTCATTGTTTTGAAATTTTGTTGTTATTTACTTTGTAATGTATTGTTTTTATAATCACCGTGGTTCTCAATCGATAGTGATCGTGTTTTTAGTACAGCAAAATCTCTTACATATAATATTTTGATTTTTAAATGCTTTTTATTATTACGATATTATGTTCACAATACATCTTATATCTGTTTTAATAGCTACTGATCTACTGATCATTTTCTATTTTACAATTTAATTTTATTTGGTTAGTAATCATAGTATTATATTATTCTAATGTTAATGTACGGCAAAATAGGAAAAAGAACTCAAAAACCTATTAAATATATATAATATGAAAGTGAAGTAAATATATACATAAATGTATGTACATATGTACATACATTAGGGTGCATCTTAAACAGCGAATTTTGGAATTTGGAAACACCTCTCATTGAAAAAGATGTTCTATATCATGGGGGGATCCGTATTTATTTTAGTTCGACTTTATTAGTTTTTTTTTTATATGGAATAATTCGTACCAAATATATAAAATATATAAATAACCTATTAAAAAATAAACGAATATAATAAAATATTTATTTGGAATCACAACTAATTCATATACATATAAACTCAAACAACTTCTTCAAATTTAATTATCAAATGTTTAAAAAAATGTACATGTATTTTCATTTACGTTGTGCATGTACATATATGAAAACGTGCAAGTGAATTAAAATGTATGCACACATATTTACATAGGTATATTTTTCCATTTCAAATTACAGTTATTGTTTACATCTTATTGAAAAACAAAAAAAGTGTTTTAAATAAATTAAATTTAGAATTTTTATCATCTCAATTTTCACGTTTAAAACAATTATAATGTTCGTTGTTTTCCAAAGTAGCAAGAAAATCTGGTCTTCAAAGGTTTAAATGCTAAGATTTAAATATAATTTTCATTTATTATTCATTTTACTTGCAAGACGCTTTCAAATAAAAAATAAGTCCACTTAAAAACCATTATTTTGTTTTTTACAATATTTCATATAAAAATACGGTCAACGTTTGTTTGTATTATAAATATTTATAAAAACATCAATATATCATAATTACACCAAATTTAAATTAATAAATACAGCCTCCTTGAAGGAAAATCTCATTCGAAAAAAAAAATCAGTGATTTTTTTTACTGTAGACCAATCAATAAACAATCCCAGAAGTGTCTTCAATATTAAAACCAATAATAATTGAAATAATTTTATTTTAAATTAAAAATTCATAAAAAAAATATTGCGAACACGAAAAAAGCACATCTAAAAATACATAAAAACACCCAATATAACCTTTATTGTAACTTTCAACTTAAAAATATGTATAAAATTAGATTTCAATATATAAAAGCTCAGAATCTATTGATTATGTTCCGAATTTTACATGAATTTATATTATATCATCCTTTCGCGACCCTAGGTTTTAAGTAATATTAAGTAATAATTACATTAATTTAAGCCGGGATCACAAATTTTATTGAAATCTTTATCATCATTGAATTTCTACAAGTATACATATTACATACATACATATTTTTATTTCATATAAAGATATTCCACTAAGATTGTCATTTCGGGTGGGATTATAATTATGATTGAAATCTTAATGATCATTGTATACACATATATGTTTACATACGAGCAAAATCCGGTGTTTCCCGCGTTTTTTCGAAAGGGGACGTTGTCATATGTCTGTGTCAATATTGAGGAAGGTGGAAGGCAAGCCCAACCGGCCTTGTTTTGTACAAACTCGGCCCTCGGTCAGTACAATGCGGCCCGAGGCAAACCAGACAAGGTTGGACGTTCCTGGGCGATATCTCCTCCTTTAAACTCCTTTAATACCTCCGTATTTTAATATAAAATACGTTGTAAATATACGAAATACGAAAAATGCACTCTCGAGACATCCAAACTTTAAAAGATGCTCAAGGAGAACTTACGCAATATAATTCCACAAAAAAGCATCAAAGCGTATTTTTATTATTACTAGCCTCTTCTTACTCCGATCGTTTTCAAACTTTGCCATTTTGCTTGGTTTGGTCATCAATTCAATATGGAAATGAAGTCCGCCATTATGATGGTCAAAAATAATCGTTAAAGACACGTTTGAAAATCATCTTTCTCGGTGACGTCTATTGTCCACATATTGCATTTGTCCACACTGTTTCGATCGTTTTTTCCCTTTTTGCCACCCTTTTAATTGCTTAAACGTCTATAACCTTTTCTTTTTTCACTCTATCTTCTTCTATATACATCCGGATAATATATATCCGGAAAGATTATTGTGAAAAAAAATCGCCCAAAAACGGGAACGGAAACGATAAAAACGGGAATGAGTGTCATTGCAACGCTATAATTTCAAATATTTTCGCGTCGCGACCAACGTATTCACTGCCTGCGTTCTTCCGACAAATGGGAACGGGAACGGGAACGAGAACGGGAACGGGAACGGGAACGAGAACGGGAACGGGAACGGGAACGGGAACGGGAACGGGAAAGGGAATGGGAACGGGAATTGCATGCGTTATTGTGGCATTGCCACGCAACGCAACGCAAAAGATGCTCAAGAAGAACTAACGCAGTAGAATTCCACAAAAAAACGTCAAGGGGTTTGTGTATGTTATCCGAGGGTGCTTATCTTTTTTTGTGTAATGCTATTGCGAAAGTTCTTTTTGAGGGCCTTTGAAAATTAGGACTTAATAACTTGAAAATTAGGAAAATTAGGACGAAACTGCGCCACTATTCAGTGCAATTTAGTGGATCTTTCCGGGAACCTTTCCATGGTGATCGGAAAAATGCACTCTCGAGACATCCAAACTTTCAAAGATGCTCAAGGAGAACTAACGCAATAGAATTCCACAAAAAAAAAACATCAAGCGGTAGTCGTATGTTATCTGAGGGTGGTAACCTTTTTTTGAGAAATTCTATTGCGTAAGTTCTTTTTGACCGCCTTTGAAAATTCGGACTTCTCGAAACTGCGCTACTATTCAGTGCAATTTAGTGCATTTTTCCGGGAGCCCGTTCTGCTCAATTGTAGTCGCGTTTTGTAAATTAGTATTAATTTTAATTATAAATTAATGTGTGGAGGCGCGCTGAAGAGTGCAATGAATAATGCAGTCGTCCTTAGAGCGTCACGGATCCAGGGCCGTGCGAGCGGTACTAAAAATATGCGAAAAAAATAGCGGGCAAATATAAATAAACGAGAGGAGCGTGGAGTGAGGAATGAGCGAGTGAGAATTAGAGCGATCTCTGAAGTGGCGGGCGGCGGGCGGTTCGGCTGGGGGCTGCGATGCAGCAGGCGGGGCTACGGCGCTGGACATCGGAGGGCGGCACCCCCCGCCGTACGCCCCTGCGCCCCTCTAGAGAGGGCAGCGCCCCCTCGGTCTCCTTAGACGTCAGGTGTGGCTGTCAGTTCTACCAGAGCGATGCTCTCCTGCCCGACAGACAACACAGGCCCGCCCTCCCCGCAAGCCGCCAGGCGGTTGCCCGCCCGACCAGGTACACGGCTATTTGCGATGCGCAAGCGCAGGAATAGACGCCGCCCGGGGCGATCGGATGCCCCGTTGCGTAACCTTCATACATAAATAACAGCCTGTATTGTTTCGTTAAATTGACACGTGTTGCACTTGTGCGCTAAACTACTACTGTATCCTTCCGTTGTCTTTATATTTTATGTTTATCAATTAATCAGTTAAGTTGCGTAATTAACTAATTGCGATTAAACAGATTACTCCAAAGCGACGAGTGTGCTAAACAGATTAAAATGGAAAAGAGTACATGAACATAAATAGAGAAAAATAGATAAACATGACGCAAGTGGTGCAGTGAATGACGAGAGATGTGACAAATGTCAATGGCACCATATGCGTTACATACACACACACACACAGCGATTTCACTTCCAGAAGGCGTATTTTAAATTTTTCATGGGGACTGTATTAGTTTGTCTGTCACAGTGAAAGTATATATCAAGTGAAAATATATTTTACTGACGTTTCGGTGAAATCATAACCAGTTACATCTTCAGGGTTGGTTTTATTAATTTAAGATTAGATTGTTAGTGTTGGTATTATTTAAGGGTTAGAAACTGTTAGGTTAAGTAAGAGTTGGCCCTATGCATTTAATATTGGGTTGTTAGGGCTAAATTTATTTAGAGTTAAACGTTGTTAATTCATTGTTTGATACATTTTCACTGCTTGAATTGGTGAAAATATGCTTTCACTGTAACATATCGATTATTTCAAATACATATAAATTTTTGTCAGACATTGACAAAGATCGGAGTTGGAAGGATGCTTATCAAACAATAGACCGCTCCATTTGTGACCAAAGCAAGACTGAAAAAAAAACATGTTTTTTCTAAGAATTTAATAATATTGAACCATTTTTGTGCGAAAAATATCCGTCGAAAGTCGATCTCTGACAATGCTATGATTGACAATGCGCACGAACTTGTTTTCCAACACATTCGATTCAATGCGATATACCAGTTTCGGATTCTATTCAAATTTTTGATAATATTAATAAACTGTTGATAATATTAAATAAATTAATATTATCAACAACTTGTGGTTCATCTTTGCCTCACGTCTGTTGTGAGATATTTCGTTTGCTTTATCTTCACTTTCCAAATCATAATTATTGGTTAATTGAAGAAGATTGTTCATCTTATATTTTCCATAGTAATACATATATAAATTCGCTTAGCAGGTCACTAATAAACAAAACGTTCTGTTTGATAGGCAAAAAAAAAGGTCATGGAAACAGGTGACCGGAAAAATGCACTCGTGATAGTTACACTCTCGAGACATCCAGACTTCGAAAGATGCTCAAGGAGAACTAACGCAGTAGAATTCCACAAAAAAGCGTCAAGGGGTATTTGTATTTTATCCGAGGGTAGCCTTTGTTTGTGGAATTCTAATGCATAAGTTCTTTTTGAGCGCTTTTGAAAATTCGTACTTCTCAAAACTGCGCCACTATTCAGTGCAATTTAGTTCATTTTTCCGGGAACAATTTTGCCAGTAAAGAAATATCGAGTGATTTAGTAATTTTAAAGTGACACATTTTAATGATGTAAATCGAAATATAAAATACGCCTTCATCCGATAAAATATGTAAAATTGTACAACCAATCCATATTCGATTCCAAGCTTCACAGACTTCACAATGTGAAAAATTATCTAGCTCTTACGATGTTTTTATTGTATTAAGAAATTTTACAATCTCGTGCTTTTTTCATAAAATGGATTATGGTTCTTATTTTGTAAAGATTATTGTCAGTTTAAATCGTAAAAATGTGACAGTATTTGGTTTATTGGAAATCCAGATTTTGCCACAGATGATACGATTACTAAATAGAACCAAATATGTTTTTCGATATCGATCGGAATATAGCATGTTGCCAACAATTAAAATATGACACTATTTTGAAGACTTGCCAATGTGTTCTGATAGAATATAAAAATGGGAACAGAATTGCATTATTTAAGTAAAATCGTAAACTTGTCATCGTTGTGCTCCAAACACCGAACTGGCAGCCAAAAGGCAGCTTAAATCTCAAATTAAGCTTTTATGTCTTTCAAACTTAAATGCTTGACTTTATTATGGGAAAAAAATGTAATTCGCATGTGGGAACTTTCATTTGAAATCTTTGAAATTTTTCAACGGTTTGCATTTTTTTCATTTTGTTAATTGAAAAATTAGCTTAACTTTAAAAAATATATTGCACTGCGACTAACATGCGCTTAAATACATATATATTTATTATTTAAAATATTTATCATCATTATGCTGTAGCGATATAAACCAGAAGTATTATATTAATATATTATACCATCCTTCTGTGGTGTATTTCAATTATCAACATTAATGATTGCAATTCAAAGACGATTAATAAACAACAAAGTCAAAAATATTCATACATTTATGTATGAATAATATATATAAAAATGGACGCGATGTACATATGTATGTGGGTATGTACATATGTGATGGACGCATGGACAAGTATGGAGATTTCAAAACAACAAATTTTAGAATACCGGGAGTATACGCTATGCATAGGGATGTGGCGTGACTCACTGATCGAGGAGAATTAGAGGGGGTGTGGTGCGTCTGACATGTGCTCCTGATATTGAGCGAGTTGGAATGGGTGGCGTCAGCGTCAGATGCATGGGAGCGTACACGTTTTAATACGCGCCTATAAATTATGTACCTTACACTACATTTACATATATATAACATTTAACTTTATTTTAATTCGAGTATTAATTCCTTTCCGAAGCCACCAGTTGAAATCAACGGGCACAACACTAGTGTATTATAATGTATGTGTGTGCAAATTTTTAAATTTATCCACATCACTGGCGAAATTCTTTTACATACAAATATATGTATATACGTATGTATGTATGTATGTAGGTACTATAAACATTTTCTTTGCCCGTTTCATCGCTTTTGATTTTTTTTCTTTTATTCGCCTCTCATTTCCGCGATCGTTCGTTAATTATCGTTGCCAAAAATCTGATCTAATTCGAAAATATACCGCGATATTTATACATGAGTGTTTGGGGAATCGATTTACATATGTACTGTGTGGTCGTCTTTATAATTCCACTTAAATCGTTTTTGGACTAACTTATTATTATTGCAATTTGCATTTATTTGTATTTTCATATATAATATGTAATTGATGTATTTTTATTTATTATTATTGCATTTCATTCAATTTTTTTCATATACTGCTATTTATATAATATATCTGCATGCGATTGATTTTTTGTCATTAAAACAAAAATCGTCAGACTTGTCAAAATTTTTTAAAACAGAATGTCATTCTATTATCGGCACGAACTCTGCATAATAAAATGAGCAATGCAGTGACGTTTTCTTTTCACTATTTTGCACGTTATGTATGTATGTACATATGTAGACAGTGAGGGTATTTGAATTTGATACATGTGTATTTTTAATTTATAGATAAATTACAAAAATACCCTAAATGGCTACATAACTATGAATCAACAACATCGATTGAACATGTGTACCTTAAAATACTGTATTAATCAGATAGTATGACTAAAGCTGGCCATGCATGCACAGATTTGTCTGCAGACAAGTCTCTTGAGGGATTTCTGACTATCATATAGCTAAATAAACTTTTGGCAGACAAGTGAGAAACCGCTATTTCAGATAAATATGTCTGCCGACAAATCTCTGCGCGGATGAGTGCTTTTTGTACCATTGGCAAATCTGACGAATGCGGTCTAAAATTCTTTTGAACTGAATGGAATATTTCCCGATTGGGCATGAATTAACATTTTTATTGATGCTTTCAGTGATCATGAATACGAACCGATCGGCAAGCCGATTTCGGAGAAGGCTTTAGGGGCTTCGGAGCCTCCGAAGCCCCCAGAACCCATGGTGCCCCCCGCGCCCTCCACTACCCCGCCACCCCCTTCCGTCTTCGTCTCGGAGCCTGAGCTGGCTCCCAAGGCAGATGATGATGCCTCCAGCACCACCTCTCACGAGAGGCACATGCTAAGGCCCTCGACAGAAGACGACCACACGAATATGGAGTTCGAAGGAGATGACACTGAGCCACCATCATCCAGCATGGCTCTCCAGAAACAACTCGAGGACAGGTACTTCGTCAACACACCAACTACCACCGAATCCAGAACAGACTGCGAGGTCAGCACCAGCCAGGTGGAATCGTCAGCTCTGGAGAATCTACCATTGAAGCGCGAGAACAGAAAAAGGAGCATGGTAGGCGAGGAAGCTTCAAAGTTGCATCAGAAACTCAAAACCCAAACGGGACGCCTCAAAACCAAATTAAAAACCATTAAAAAACCTCAATTCAACATGCCCGAGCGACCCAAGTTCAACATGCCGGAAAGGCCTAAATTCAACATGCCGGAAAGACCCAAATTTAACATGCCAGAAAGGCCTAAATTCAACATGCCCGAGAGGCCTAAATTCAACTTCCCGGATCGCCCCAAGTTCAATCTTCCCGATCGCCCTAAATTCAACATGCCCGAACGTCCCAAGATCAACCTGCCCGAAAGGCCCAAGTTTCGCATGCCGGACAGGCCTAAATTCCTCGAAAAGACCAAGTTCACTCTGCCCGATAGGCCCAAGTTTACTATGCCCGACAAATCCAAGTTCAAGCTTCCTGACAGGCCCAAAATCAATTTTTCAGCGGCGTTCAGTCGCAACAAAGAGAACACTACCAAAGAAAAGACGGACCAATCGACAGATTCGACCTCCGGATCTAAAAAACGCATGATTGATTTTGACTTCAGGACCTATCCACGGTTTTCAAGGTTCAAAAAAGATAAAAAGGGCGGGAAAAGCACCAAAACTGAACGACCCGGTACTCCACCCCCGGGTTTTGCGACTGTACCGCGAGTGACAAAAGATCGACAGGCTGTGATGAGCACGTCACATTGGGAAGACATGTCTAGCAATATGTCATCGGAAGAGCCACGTCATTACGGCCTACCAAAAGACTATCCGACAGACAAAGATAACGACTTCGAATCGAAACTGGCCCAAGTCGACAAAGACTATAATCAAATGCAAGAAGAATATCAAAGAGAAAAACTGACAGGCGTGGAAAAAGTCAAACTAGAAAACGCCGAGCTTTGGAACGCTATGGAAAGAAGTTCTGCTCAAAGATTGGAACACAGAGGATCTTTACCTTTCTATATAACAGGAAATGAACAAAATAATGAAGAATTCGGCAACACAATAGAAAACGACGACGAATCTTCAGCCGCTTCAACAGGACATCATCGCAGAGGAGTCCTTGAAGAGATAGATAATGATGAATTCTTCCTGCGTCAAAAGGGAATTTCACAAGACAACATAGAAGTAGGAAAATATTTAAGCGATGAAATAAGAGATGCTTTCAGATCACCAGTAAATGCTTTGAATCAACTAGACGGCGTCACAGATAGAAATAACATGTACGATCAAAACCAAAACGAAGAAAGCTTCGATGACAACATAGACCAGACAGAACTGAACGAAGAAGTGGACCATTCACACGAGATCGACCACGATGACGGTTACTACACCTTCCCACCTGTGAGACCATCTAGGAGTAGAAAACAGAAAGTGCTCGAAAACAAAGACCAAGAGAACGACTCTTCTTTTTCAGAGGGTCAAAATATTCCAGCTCCAGCAATGTTCCAAGAGCCGCCAGTGGTCAAACAAGAAGTTGAAAAGAGTGAGGCGCCGAGAAAAAGCTTATTCTCCGGAAACAACTTCAAAGAACCCGAGATGTTGCAGAATTTGAACGAGTACGAAAACGAAATGGAGCAAACTAGAGATATCCCCACGATTCCCAAGAGGCGCAAGAAGACTTCAAACAAAGACTTCAACTATTCGGAAAACGGATCGCTTTTCAACGAACCGTACGAGGACGACAAGTGGATGAAGCCAACGGACCAAAACGATAGAATGATAGACGATGAGGTGAGAATTATAGTTTTCATATTCTTATAATTACAGAAAATTTGTACATATGTACAAAATATATGCTCATTTTAAGCATCATTTAAAATTACTATAGACATTATTTATTTTGTTTTCAACTACACATTATTGAAAATGTTCTCTGCTTATTATTAATTATTCATTTGTTTATAAAACAAATAATTTTAAAAATCAAATCGAAATTAATACTTGGTGATGAGCTACCTTGTTTTGTTGAGCATTTATATAATGTAATGATCTACAAATTCTGTATAAAAACAATTTAGAAGTTTTATAAAGCTTCATATTTATCCCCTTGACCATTAGAAAGACACAAAAAACTCACACATTTTTTTAATGCTAGTACTGAATGTTGATTAATTGATAAAGTTTCACAATTTATGCCATTAAAAGTTTGTATGTAGGTAAATTTTCATTAAATATCAGGCTTAAAGAAACCGAACAAAGATAGTTTGTTTAATTGATGCACCCGCGATGGCCAATTACATTTCGTTTCAGTTTCGCATTGCATTTTGATCGAGAAATACAACATTGTTCGTGCGTATAGCGGTCGGTAGAATTTGACTTTTAGTTTTTGTAAGTTTTGAGTTCGTGTTTTGAAATATTTACATTAATAAAATTTTAATATAAAATACGTCAGCTGTTGATATTATTAATTTATTTATAGAATACGTATATATTTTATATTAATGGAAATTTATATTCTTTAGACGATAAAAGTAATTTTTAACGTCATGTTATGGACAGCAAAAGTTACAGTAATATTATTAAAGACCTTGCGTTGGATTATATCGTAATAATATAATATATGTAATAATATAATATATGATTATATTGTAATAATATAATATAAGAAATAATTTAATAAAAATAAAGAAAATATTTCACGTCCTTACAATGTTAAAAAACATTGAACGAATGCGACAGCATTCTTGATTCTCGTAAGTTTCACGCTAATCGGATCGACTATGATTTATAATCAAAAACAATATTATCTTTAAATTCACCCGTATGTAAATTTTTACTTTAACTTGTGAAAAGGCGTGCTCAAAGTGATCCAATATTAATGTTTGATATGATTTTTTTTACTACGAGGTTTGCAAGTAAGTGTAACGGTATTATATTATGAGATCTATGAAAAAATATTAGAATACAAAAATAGTGTAAACGAAATTGTACACGCTGAATGAGTTGCATTGAAATTTGTGCAAATTAATACATTTCACAAACGGAAACATTTGCATTTCATAATGAAGCGGCGGCGAAAGCGAATCGCTTGTGAAATACATATCTCTTTCTTTTGCCATAAAATTTTTCACCTGCTTTAACAAATGCACGAAATTTTTTTTATTTTAAGATTATCGTTCATCGCATGGAATACGTCATGCCGAACATGGAGTCCGATTTGCCAGAAGAGTCCCCGGTGGCTCCAAGGAGGATGCGTTCGAGATCGCGTGGCTCCAGAGCTACGTCTGCTTGTGACGATGACAGGACATCTCGAGGTGCTGATTCCCTCACCTTGGACTCTCACAACCATTTGCCCACAGTCGACATAGAATGGAATCTGGATGACGGCCCTGATGATCCAGGATATGCCATAGTGGACAAAGTCGTCTCGCAAAAGAAGAATGAACCGCCTCCGAGACCACCAGCTCCAGTTCGCAGGAACCGATCTTTGAAGAGTCTGAGTTCTGACAGACAATTCTTCACAGTTCCGCGAGCCATCAAAGAATCCACACCACCCAAAAGACCTTCGAGAAACTACAGCACTCTTGGACCTTCAAGACCTCCAAGAAAAAAGTCCACGACTAGTCTCACTGATTTGAAAAGTATTCCTCAAGAAACTTCCAATTCAGACACTACCCAGTATGTTGAAATTGACGATGAAGAGTTTGACCCACACAAAGGTCTCAAATCTGGTGAGGTCATCAGTAAAATGAAAGATAGACCATTGCCACCTCCTCCAAGACCTCCTAGAGGTCCCAAAAGAAGTAAAGATCCTTCAGATAGAAGGGATGATGATATGAATTTCGAAGATTTAACGGTAGAAGTTGAAATGCCTCTTAACAACGGAAGCCTTGAAGACTTCAATGACAGAGTACCAAATGAAGACTTCGACTATAGAGTACCGATTGAAGATTTCAACGATAATATACTCACACATGATTACAACATGAAAGAATATGACAGGCGAGCGCCAATCGACGATTATGATCAAGAAGAAATCATCGAAATTGAAGTATCAACGCAGACAGATCCTCTGCCTGACGATTTCGATTATACAATAGGAATGGAAGAACCATTCATCGATAACGATAAAATAATCACAACACCACAAAACGAATTCCAAACCGACGACATTGATGTTGAAGAAAATTCAATTGATGCTGAAATTCTGTACAGAGGACTTCAACGCTTTAGGGAATCTTCCAGACCCAGTTCGAGAACGAGCAGACCTATAACTCCTGCGGAAAGACCTAAAACACCAATAGACCGACCCAAAACACCTCTGGATAGAATGTCACCCACTGCGATATTAGTCGAACGAAGAGTATCTAGTCCGACGAGAATAAATGAGCGTAACGTAATGGTGACAGAAGCATCTTTGATAGTCATGCCGATAGACGACCCAGATTCTTATGAATCTAAAACCATCAGCTCTCAGAAACCAATCCACCCAGACTCTTATGAATCCAAAACTATCAGCTCTCAAAAATATCCAATCCACCCAGAACCAGTCCCGAAAGAAAAACCATCAGAAATGTGGGAAGCGCTCAACGCCCAATACCCAGTACTACCATCAATGGATGTTGAGAATAGAATTTCAGAATGTGCGATCGAGAGACAAATAGTGCCAGAATCCTACCAACAGCAGCGAGTGCAAGAACCTTCCCAGCAGCAGATAGTACTAGAACCTTCCCACCAGCAGATAGTGCTAGAACCTTCCCACCAGCAGATAGTGCTAGAACCTCCCCAGCAGCAGAGAGTGCTAGAACCTTCCCTTCAGCAGAGAGTTTTAGAAGCCCCTCAGCAGCAAATAGAGCTAGAAGCTCTTCAACAGGAGATAGTGCAAGAACCTCCTCCACGGGAAATAATACGAGATGTTCCCCCACAGCAGGTAGTGCCAGAAGCTCCCAAGCAGCAGATGGTGCTTCCGAGTCCAGAATTGGAAGTCGTCAAAACCCAACGAATGCAAGTTTCCGATTTAGATGTCGAACGATTGAACGTGGCCGAGTTGCAAGCGTCGAGAATTTTGGTATCAGAGATCGAAGGACTATCGTTGCAAGTCACCGACATCAATTCTAAATCTGGCAACATCATTGTGAGAGGAATAGAACTCGCTCCTGGAATATTCGACGAAATATTACAAAAATTCGCACAAATGGCTCCACCTTCTGCTCCCATGTCGACGCAAACTCCAGCTGAAACCCAAACGAAATCTGACGTCACACAAGAAACCCAAACCGATTCCGTAGCTGAAGCTCCACAGAGAGCTCCTGAAATCCCACCACCACCTGCACCAGAATCAGTTTGTACATTAAAATCTCTACCACCTGTGAGTGCTCCTCAACCTCAACCTCCACCAGCCGTGTTCACCCCCGAACCTCCACCGCCTCCTGCAAATCTACCTGAGCCCCAAACTCCTTCAAACCCTCCCGAGCCACAAGTTCCTTCAAACATCCAACAACCTTTCGCAATACCAGCAGCTGCCCAAGAAGTAATCTTCGAACTTGGACCAAATGTGGAATTTTACGGTGAGGCACCAGAACGACCTCCTCTGCCTCACCTACCGCCAAACGTGTACCCACTGGCTTATTATCCGGAATACTCCATTCCGCCAAACTCGTTTTACCGATTGAGATCTCCACCAGATAGACCTCCCCCAGACTTTTCAGAAGGCGACCCTCCTCTACCTTCTTCGCGCAGAAGAAAGCACAAGCGAGAAGTCGTCTCCAGCTCCGACGAAGAGTACAGACCAGCTCCGAGGAGAGCTCCAGCTCGTTCCACGGAACCTTCAGTAGCTGAACTGTCCTCGCAGTTGTTCCGAGCCTGCCAAAACTCTGTTGGCAGGACAGCCCGATACATAATGTCGTACATAACCTCACAATTCGGTAGCGGAGAGAACAAGAAAGACATGCAGATGGCACTAGTCATAGTCCTGGTCATGATAGCTGGATTGATTCTGATCGGTGTTGGAGACGGAAGAACGGTCCACCACCATCACTGGGATTTTTTCAACCCACCGACCAATGATAATTAATCGCTCGAAACAAAGCTCAAATGAAAGATCATCGAGCGGCTTTTGATGACTATACCATATTTACGTTAGGCACTAATAATAATTGTTATACATTAAAATAGTATTAAGTAGTATATAGTGAGATTGGTTTAACAACTGTTGTTGTGGGGAAGTCCGCAAGTTTGCATTTTGTCCCGTCTCGTACTGAAATAATGTGCTGTTGATAATCAGCGTGCATTTGAGTCTTCTTCGTTTTTTTATTATTTATTTATTTATCTTTAACAATATACCTTAAATTGATTATATGTACATAAATGTATGTTGAAATTATATATTATATTACATTTTGCATTTGTTATCTTTTGAACAATTAAATTATTTATGTCGTTAACAAATACAATATTTTTTATTTATTCCACTTCACTTCATTTCAAACATTAAAATCATTTTTTTTTATCATCATCATTATACATATGTATGTTGAATATTAAATATAAATTATTTTTATATACAGAGTGTTATGAAGCTGCATAAGTGCAACGCCTTAAACATTTTGAGCCACACATTCTAGAAATCAGCATTTGAAAATAAACAATAAATAATTTTAACATATTGTTTTATTTGACAGTAGAAGTTAAAATTAAAGTCGCTTGTGAATGGCGGTCCTTGTTCGGCGCGCTTTTTCAATTTAGCTTTTACACCCTAATTCTGATAATTGGCGAGACATCGGCATGAGTGATATCTTAAAATAAAGGGCAATAATCATTCATGTTTTTAAAAAGGTTTTACCTCTTAAAGAAAATTTAGCTATTTTTTTAAATACAAAAAAAATATCAGTTTTATCCTACTTGTCAAATTTTTAAAAACCTATTGTGCCTCTCATATTTTTTTCTGTTGACACAGATGACTGTATTTGTTTTTATTTGATTGAATAAACATTAGAAAAACAAAAAAATAATAATTGACTAACATACCACTTTTGACTTCGGCAGTATCAGCATTTAACTGTGAGATTTTGGTGTTTTTACTAAAAATCTTTCAAAATAAAAATGAAAGACTTTGGACTGAGTGTGTGGCTCAAAATGTATGTGTGGCTCAAAATGTATGTGTGGCTCAAAATGTTCTAAACAATATGAGCTATCAATCCTTTAAGGCTTTGCACTTACCTGCACAACACCCCGTATATAATATTTATTACAAGACACAATTAATCAAAAGTTTTTCGCTTATACAACATTAAATCCATAAATAAATAAAATACTAAAACAAAAAATAATCTAGATTAAAGTAGCTTTCATATTAATGAAAAAAACATTGCAAAAGTTGAAAATTAGCACAATCATTTCGTACTGCATACATACATACATATTTACATACTTAACACAAACGGTGTATTTATTTGCTGACGCATTGATTTTATAAATGGATTACATTCAGACGTATGTATGTATGTATGTACATATGTAGGTATAATAACGACAATTGGCATGTGTCGAAAACTGCACGTATCATCATCATCGTCGTTGTCGTCGTCAAATCATCAACGAGGTAATAACGTTTTCGAGTAAGTGGTTAATTGATGGCGGACAATAATAACGCGATACGTTACATAAAACCCGTAACACTTCGCGGCTATCGCAATACGAATTACGTATCCGTGAGCAATATGAATACAAAAAATGAAGAAAAAAAAAAAAAATGGAACAAACTATACGGATGACGATACAGATAATACAATATCAGTGAAAGTTCGCTTATACTATGAATACGTATACTATGAATATTCCCACGAATACACCTTGCTCTCTCGATTATCCGGGTGTAGATTAAATATGCATGAATTTTTTTTTTTTTTTTTTTTTTTTGTGATAAAATAAATGCATTTTTGAATGCTTTTATTCGCCACATATTAGAATAGAAGATCAGTAATTCAAACCATTGACCAATTATAATATATTAATGTTTTTTTTTTTGGTTTTAAATGCTTTTTATTATTACGAAATTATGTTCACAATACATCTTCTATCTATTTTAATAGCTACTGATCTACCGATCATTTTCTATTTTACAATTTTAATTTAATTTGGTTAGTAATCATAGTATTATATTATTCTAATGTTAATGTAGAGCATAATAGGAAAAAGAGCTCAAAAACCTATTTACAATTCTTATAAATGCTCATAATACATCTAATACATAATATTAATTAAAGACTCTCTAAAGTCGATGACCTAAAGCAGATTGTATTTTGGTAATTTGTGTTTAAATCTGAAGGATATAGACATTTTCACAAGTGTGTTAGTATGGTTATTAGTGATTCTTTCATATAATCTACTGGTTAGTTTGTTAGTAATGTTTGTAACAAACGGAATATTATATTATATATGGCATGCAGTTTTTTCAAATTAGTATATATGGGTATATTATAAATTATTTTTAGGGATTTATTTTGTATTAATATATTTATGTGACCTATGGATGTGAAACTTGAATATTGAATGCCAAGATGCTACACAAAGTCCAATGTGCTCAAAGAAGTATCGAATGCTTTATTTTCAACATTAAGATGAAAATAGGAAACGGAATAAGTGTGTGATATAGTAGAAAGAGTGAAGTGATTTAAATGGCAATGGTCACGTAGCTAGAAGAAAGGACCAAATATAAAAAGGAAGTGTTAGAATGGTACCCGAGAGAATTTTAAAGAATGAAAGAAGGCCACAGGGAAGATGGGTAGAAGTAATGAGAAATTACATATGTAGGGTGAGATCGATGAGAGCAAAACAGAGACGAATGAAAGCGTAATGGAGAGATGGTGAGTGGCTGTAAATGATGATGATAATTATATACAAAACTCAATCTTGATCAATAGTAAAGCTAGCTATGCTCCAAATGTCGAAAATAAATTTATTAAATTCTAACGAACCTGAGAATTCAAAAAAAAAAGAATTCATGGCTAATTTAAAAGAAAAAGAAAAGTTTTTATATGTAGGTATAATAAATGGTCAGTATAAACGGGTCTATTGATTATAATTATAATAATATAGTAATTTATACATTTTTTTATTTATTTATTTAATTATAATAATATAATAATTATAATAACATTCTTGTTATACATATACAGCTCAAATTTAACGGTCAGTTGATTTTGACAATTGGCTAGTACTACATACTTTGTACTATTACCCATAATGAAATGCTTTTTGAAACTGAAAATACGTAAATTATTTTCTTTCTTTATTAAAATGAACGATTTGATTAATACAATATAATCCTCAACTGACCGAATTAAAAAATGACCAAAAATTTTGTTACCTAAAGAAAACATTTTCGATAGGTTATTTATTTATTTTATGTTATATGTATGTACATACAATATATGTATGTATATAAGATATGATCAATAGTTTTTCAATTATCCGTGTCCCCATTTCCTATTAGTAGCACGGATAATCGAAAGTATACTGAGTCGTATACAAGACGGTAAATAATAAAAAAAACGATGTCGTACATAACTCGGAACTCATATTAATCGGCTGACTGCTTTTTATGAAATATTCACCGTTTCTGATTATTGCGAGAAATACGATAAAAATTAAAATACATAACCAGACGTTCTGAAATACATAATAGCACTGTTCAACAAATGACGACTTTTTTTTTGGTTCAGAGTTGAAATATGATTTTTCTATGTGGAATTTTATTTAATTCTCATATAAAGACAATTTAATATATTATCCCTATTAATTCAATTCAGATTCGTGTAATAGTACAAGTTTTTAGTTGGCAGTTTTACCGATTTCAAATTCAGCACATTTCCAATCAATCATTTTAAACGAAAATAAAAAATAGTGTGGCCAGAATAATATCCCAATAAACATGTTTCAATAGAAAATACTCAATATAAAATAGTATTAACAGTGGGAAAAAATCCCAAGTGATAATACGTAATTTTGACTTTTGATTTGAACTGGACAACTAATTAAAGAGATATGAAAGCTGAAAATTACTACAAATGAAAGGTAAAATACCCGACTATAGATTCCAATATTCATTTTTAACAGGAAATTGACAGATTTTGAGACATTGACCGAACAACACCAAGATATAGAAAAATCGCGCAATTTAAAAAACACATCTCCGAATCTCGAGCCAATCAATATTTTTTATTACCAGATTCATGTTTACTGGGCATAGATCTAAAAAAAAGTCATATCTCGTCTCTGAACCATTTTTCGTGTCGAACAGTGTAATGTGAAAATAAATTGACATTTATAATCACACTACGACTGCTTAAAATATGTAATACGCTATTGTGTGATGCAACAATCGATCTGAGAAGTACATTCTGCGACCTATTTGAAAAATTGAGAACTAATAACTAATAAGTGACATAACACAATGTATGTACGTACATATGTATATTTATGATTCGTATGATTCAGTTATCGGCATAAAAAACGGATACGTTGTGTATAAATAGTGGAAAGATTGCTCCATACGAGGAAAAGTATTCGCAAGTGAGTAGATATTTCAACACGTCCACTTAATCGCTAAATAATTGATACAAACTTTTTGATCATTGTATGGAAAGATTACTGCGTTGAATTTTATAATTTGTGCCAACGTGTAGCGAATTGTCAAATTAATCGGAAATATCCGTGTGCTCAATTCAGTAATTTAAAATGTTTTTTTAAATTCATATTGGATTGTTGCATTTCGCTCTTGAAATGGTTCAGATTTAACTTAATATAGGTTATGTGGGCTTTGATGGGTTCGATTGTAAAAAATAATAATCATTTTTATTAAATTGGAATTAGAAAATGGATGATACAATACAAATGTTGATTTTTTTCGAGGTGGACACCGTTCATTGACCGCTACTGTATTTATATATGAATGTTTTTTAACTAGATAAAGTATCCAGCTGATTTTTGGTTCGACAGTTGCATTAAATTTGTAAAAGTTGTTGATTTTTTAGTTGAATGCTACAAGCTAAAACCATCCGATCTTATAACTATACGTTATGTTTCGGCTTTTTTGATCCCTTTGAAAAAAATATTTTCATTATTTTGATTTGAATCGGAAACTTCTACAAAAAAAGTATTATTTCATAATTTTGTGAAGTATTAAGTATGAAGCCTCAAATTAGGCTTTAGCAAAAACTTGTTTTTTTGTGATGCGCCCACGTGACTTTAATTGTGAGTATATTTCAATTTTTATTGAAAAAATATAATATATCGGAATTTTTTGTCTTATATCGACGAATTTAGTATAACGATTCTTTAATATAACACTTCATACGATTCATTTTTTATATATATAATTATTATTATATATAAATTATTATATATAAAGTATAAAATATATAAAGTATTATATCATATATAAAGTTTTGTGATGTTGTAAAAAAACCTTGAAATATGGACCGATTTTTTTCCTATTTTGTTAGAATATTAAGATAATAACAAAATAATTCGTTTGATGTACATATGTATGTATATATGAACATAATTAGAATTACTTTTTTTTTACTTATGACTACCCGCCCTCTCCCCACTTTTTGCCTTTTTTCTTACAATGTTAAATACAAAACTGTAAAAATCTCTCTTTTACGCTTTCAATATCGGTCGCTTTTTGAATCATCTTCGGTTCGCAAACGATATAGTTTTAATAGCTCGCGATCCAGCTGACCTACTTAACAGACTAACACAGCTGGACAGGGAAAGTAGGAAAGTTGGATTAAAAATTAACGTAGACAAGACCAAACTAATGTTCAATAGTTATTGCATGCCTGATAGCATCTCATTAAATGATAAACCAGTAGAAGTAGTAAATAATTATTTATATTTAGGTCAAATAATTGACATGTCCGGTAGCAAATATGAAGAGATAAAGAGATGTATGAAATTATGATGGAGTGCATTTGCACGAATGAATGTTGTTTTTAAATAAAAAAAATGCTACTCTGACTAAAGAAAAAGATCTTCGATCAATGCGTTTTGCTAGCGATGACGTATGGATGTGAAACTTGGACACTGGACGCCAAGATACCACACAAAGTCTAATGCATTCAAAGAGCTATGGACCGTGCTTTGAATTAGATTGTAATTGTAATAATATTATATAGTTAAATAAGAAAGAATTTAATTAAAAATCAAGAAATTATATTACGTCCTATATCGACTATAGTAACTTATAATTCTAAAAATCGTATACATATATTTAGCCAGCAGCATATCTTGGTGGTTGCGTCAATGCTAACCACCAAGAGGATCCCAAGTCCAAGCCCTGGGTTGACCTCGATTGAAAATAATTTATTCGGAAGTACTCAAATAACTATGGAACGCTGTATGTTCGGCATAACGAGGAAAGACAGGAAGCGGAACACGTGGGTGAGAAGAATGACAAAGGTACTGGACATAGTGAATAGAGTAAAGAGACTGAAATGGCAATGGGCTTGCCACATAGCTAGAATAGGTGGACAAAAGAAGTGCTTGAATGATACCCGAGAGAATGCGAAAGGGTAAAATGAAGACCACAAGGAAGATGGGTAGACGAAATTTGGAAAATGCGCGGGGTGAGATGGATGAGAGTTAATAAAGACGAATGGAAGCATGTTGAAGAGGCCTTCATCCGGCATGTGTATGTTTGTTAAAAAAACATCAAACCCTAAAATATGAGCCTTATTATTAATAAAAAATCAAAAATTTCCATGTTTTCTAAAAAATATATTTGGGCGCTGTGTTTTAAAGAAATGATATTTGAATCTATGTACATATACATATGTATATGTAACTGTACCAGTTAAAGCTGGACCTTCAGCACGAATTGTGTCCCCATTTTCATGTAACGTAACGAGTCATAATGGTCGAGCAAAGTGAACCGGTGTCTCATTTCCGGGTGTTGGCTCACTCTGCGCGGGAACCGATGTTCCTCTTTTTCCGGTCATAGACCACACTCGGTTACGTGCACGAGCATCGTTATTACCTACGAAATCCACGTGTGTGGACTTACTTATCCAATGTCCGAAATTTTCACCGAAACTGTGTTACGAGACCTCCGACTCCGTAATACTCACTTCCTGATATTTTAATAAAAAAAAAGAACGACGCTCACGTGGACCGGTTAACCGGCTGCAACATAGGACGGCCCAGTTATACCTATGTTAATTACTATGCCCATCTTAAATTCACCCAGGAAGTGATAGATCTCGGAATTTCATTTTTTATAAGCGTTTACCGTTCTAAAAATAGTTTCTTTATCATATTAAATAAGAAGAGGCTAGTAAAAAAAAAAACTAAATTTTAGTTGAAGATTTACAGATTAAGATCATCAGGCAGTTTGAAGTTGGAAAAAAACCTATACAAGTTTCCAACCGCTTCCGAAACCCACCTACGTTCTAATTTAGGGTGCCATCAGAGCTGTAGCTAGGGTACATCGGATCGACTATAAGTAACATAGCAATATAGCTCAATGGTTAGTGTATAATGCTGTCATGGATTCAATCCTTGGCCCGATGTTGCTATCCAGAACTTGGATATAGTATGTAAGTATGTGACTCGAGGTCGATCGTTTCCTATATCAGGGTTTGCCGATTTGTCTGATTTCATTGTTGAAACGGTTCCAAACAAATTGGCAAATAACAAAAGACCAATTTTCAAAGCAAAAGAGCAAAAAAAGCTTGTAAAAATGGATTTTCTAAGGAGTTACCAATAGCAAAACCCTCTACCCCAATGCCTACCCGATGTATACTGATTGCTTTTTCCATGAGCCTTTTAAATGGAGTCAAAATTCACCGACTCCTACTCTGGCTTTTTGTTATGATTCGACTCCGACTCCGACACCAGATTCCGACTCCAGACTCCGATTCCAGACTCCGACTCCAGACTCCGACTCCAGACTCCGACTCCAGACTCCGACTCCAGACTCCGACTCCAGACTCCGACTCCAGACTCCGACTCCAGACTCCGACTCCAGACTCCGACTCCAGACTCCGACTCCAGACTCCGACTCCAGACTCCGACTCCAGACTCCGACTCCAGACTCCGACTCCAGACTCTGACTCCAGACTCCGACTCCAATTTGAATGATTTCAGTAAGATAGACTTTTATTGGCAACGTATAAAATTGTTAGTAGTACATAGAAATAATAGCGAAAAAAAACATAGATAAAGTAATAAAGGAATTTAAAAAATTACTAAAAATTGACATTTAACCCAATTTTTTTAATTATTGATAATGAATTAAGTATAAATAAAAAGTAAGTACAAAAAAATCAATATAATAAATTTAAATCAATTTAATTTAAAAAATGAGTAAAATTAAAATAAAAAAATGAGTATGAGATGGAAGAAAAAATCACTTTGGTTACTGCATATCAAAAAAGTGCAATTCAATGATTTTATTTGTAATTTAATTTAATTTCATGATTTTTATAAAAAAATAATTAATTTTACATTTATTAGTTGATTTACTTCAATTAAATTGGAGACTCTAGTTGACACATACCGTATTAATGTTAATTAAAGGAAATTATAACTAGTAAAAAGGAGTTGGGTTCCGTTATTTTTTTACATCTCCGACTCCAGCTCCATAGCTCTGATTGTAAGGGACTTGTATATTCTAATATTATATGTAAATTCAGAAGAATTTTCACGGCTACGTAAAACAAATTTTCGTATTTTAAATTTCCATTGGTTTGTTCTTATTTATTCACGAATTTATGATATAAAAATTGATCTAGGAAAACCGTTATAAAAAAATACATTCTACAAAAATATGTACAGAGAAAGTAGATTGTTGGATAGAACTGTATTTAAGTAGTGTGAAAACATTTTCATTTATCAAACAAACATCACGCACGCCACTGCACTCATTGGTTGGAAAACCGGACGACGGAGCAGGATTCACACGAGTCAAAGTCAAAGTCAAGGTCGGAGTCATTTACAGAGTGGAGCGGATACAATTAAAATATTAGAAAAATCAAAACTAGCACTTTAAATAAACATATACCACAGTGTCTTCACAGGTTACTCCCAAAATGACAATGTGGCTAGATAATTCATAAATAATTCACATTTTTTTTTAAATTGTATATAAAAACACATATCATTTTATTTAACAAACACTCACACGCTACCGAAAATATTTAAAGAAAAAAAATAAGGAAGAAAATAAAAAGCACTAAGAATTAAAAATCAATTTATCACTAGGTTTAAATTAAACTAAAAGTAAAATGAAAAACAATAAATAAAAAAGCGAGTATATTCTTGTTGTATTGACGATTTCACAGTGGAACAGACTCTTTAAGATTCTGTTGAAGACAGTGAATGAAAAATTGAATAAGGAGTTATCAAAAACAAATTGCTGAGAGGAGAAAATTGAACAAATAGGAGATAATTTCAAAAATATATTTCTGTCCCTTTTAACTATAAAACCAACTTCAACCGAAATTGGAAAGAGTTTTTTCATTCCTGGGAATATTTGTACCAAATCTAGAATTCGAGAATTCGGATTCTCATTTAATTATTTATTCTTAAGAAGCTATATCAAATAAATTTACTTTTATATATCCCATTTTTAGATATATTGTTTGATTTTTTTTAAGATTTTGTAAATAAATTTGAATAATTAAAAAAAATTAAATGTCCCCGAAATCCCAAGAACGATATCAAACTCCATCAGCGTCCCGGAAATTGAAAAAATCAGAAACCCTAATATGTACATATAATATATATATATATATATATATATATATATATATATATATATATATATATATATATATATATATATATATATATATATATATATATATATATATATATGTAATAATAAACAAAACAATTAAATTTAACAAGCAGAGAAGTGAATTTTCACTAACCGAATAAAAATAAAAATGCCACAAAACCAATTTTGAAAGAAAATGTCACGTTACCGATCATTGTCATTTTCTTCTTTAAAATTGTTTAAATTCCTATTTGAGGTCAATTGAATAAAAATCGTATACGAAGTGTGCAGTGCTTTAAAAAAATAAACTTGGCCCTTAGCCCAAAAATTTTGGAGACATCTGGTCTAATTGCTTCAACCCTAAACTGTATATTTAAAATACTTCGAATATTCTGAACTGGAAACAGACTCAATAATTATAACTAAAAATAAAACTATCACTGTTTGATCTGTGTACATACATATATTAAGCCTGTATTGGTTAGAAAGTTTGTTTCGGAGGAAGAAACTACATTAAAATTAAGGTTGAAAAATGAGAAAAATGTGTAAGCGTCAACCTGCGGCCCAGCTTTGTTTGTTGGTGGAAAACTTATTGATAAACTAGCTGAACCCGGCATGCGTTGCAATGCCAGAATAAGGCATACAATTCCCGTTTCCGTTCGCGTTGCGTTCCCGTTCCCGTTCCTGTTCCCGTTTCAAGTGATAGTTGGAGCTCTACTAAGGTCTCTTCAAAACCGAAAGTCTCTTCAAACCAACTGGTATCGTGGTTACTAACAAACACATTTCCTAGACTACACAATGGCGTTTCATACAGTCACGTCGGTAAAATCGTAATCACGAACATTGTTATTAAGAGATTTTTCCCCGTTTTTTTTTCACAGTAATCTTCCCGGACATGCATACAACAAATAGTGAAAGTTTCATCGTAATCGGTTGAGTAGTTTAGGAGCCTATACGAGACAGACAGACATATAGACATTCAATTTTATATATTTATTATATAATATTATTACAATACCATTCAATGCAAGGTCTTTAATAATATTATTGTTAGCTTTGCTGTCCATAACATGACGTTGACATTTTATTTTAATTTCCATTAATATAAAATATATACACATTCCATAAGTAAATTAATGATATCAATAACTTACGCATTATATATTAAAATTTTATTTATGTAAATATTTCAAAATACGAAACACGAACTCAAAAGTAACACAAAATAAAAGTCAAAGTCTACCGATCGCTATACGCACGAAAAATGTTGCATTTGTTGACCAAAATGCAATGCGAAACTGAAATGAAATGTATGTAATTGATCATTGCGGGTCCAATGGGGGGGGAGGGGGGTGAATACGATAGCATGCACATTTTACGTAAGTCGGTTCGAACATAAGTGTTCAAATTTATTCACGTTTTAAATAAGTATGTGCACATTCGTCTACAAAAAGAAACTACGTACATACATAGATAAAGTAAAAATTAAATCTTCATTTTTTTGTCGTACACGAAAATTATCATAAAACGACATTTTCATGTAAATTTCCCGATATGATCGAAGTTTTTAAGTGCCTTTATTGTCATAACCACAAATAGATATGTATGTAGGATGCAATATGAATCCTGGGGTCTCTGTCGTGTCGTGTCCCCTTGACCTAACTCGAACAAGGGATACACGAGCGGGTAAATTTCATACAAAGAACGCAATATTCGAACAAACTATTAAATATACAATTGCTGCCAAACTTGCGTCATTGAAATTAAATCAGCTGATACTGTGATTGTTGTCAAACAATGACTTATTCACGGACGAAATGGTGAATTGTATTGATGAAAATTTGCAATGCTGAAACTAGTGAGACAACAATGAATACCCCATAATAATCTCACAAACCTATCCCGTTTCTTATCTGCTCACTACATTGTATGTGATATTGTTGTTAAATAAGTTTTACTTTCGTATTACTGTGAACTACGCAGTGCGTTTTACTTTTTCTATGTACGTTGTAACAATAGATGAAGTTTTGTGATCATGCGAAAATTCGAGAACTTTTGTTTTGTGCAAGTTTCCATACATTTGCGCTCAATTTGTATCGCTATCATAGTCATTAGTTCTTTTTCTTTTGTAACCTGCTTATATTCCTCAAATGCATAGATAAAGTCATGGGTTGGTCACACCCGAATTTTTTTGGTAAAAGTCGGAATTCTCGACAGGACGGAACCTCTAGGCTCGGAAGCGAGGCTTGGTCGACCCACTCCTTCCAGTGATTGGCTACTATTTGCGATGCTTATACTATTGCCGTGCCCTGAATTAACTCGACTTTTACCCGATGAAATACTCCGATATACATAACTTGTTATTAATCTTAAACTGATAGATATGAAATTTCAGTTCAATAAACTAAAAGGTTTCTGAGAATAACATAAAAAACTTCGATTCTCTATACTAAAAGTACTACTTCCGGTTCAGTTAAATATGTATATTAGGTAATAAAATTTATAATTTCTATTACATGTAAAAAAATTCAGTTCGATTCAGTTTAAATTAAAATTTCGATAAAAATTTCAGTAACTAATACTAAGTTTCAGCTTGATACGACTGACGGTGTTCAAAAAATCTCTAAAATACACAGACACACATTTTTTCTAGATCATAAAAATGTGATCGGTGATCGATTCTGAGTTCGAATCAGTCAAAATCTCTAGTTCGAATTTTCGCATGATCACAAAACTTCATCTATTGTTACTACGTACATAGATAAAGTAAAAATAATATTAATTATCGACTGACCAACCACATCGTCTTTGACCAATCCAGCCAATCAGAAAAGAATTACAGACGCCGTTTCGGTTTTATATATAAGATTATCTATTTATTTATTTAAGTTTAGACCATTGTGGCATAACAGGAATCCCTAATGCCAAAGCATTATAAAAACCATTATAAAAACCTTTGGAACAAAAAAATATTTAGTTTCAAAGCATTATAAAAACCATAAACTGGGCAATTTTTCGCCCCCTCCCCCTTCTGAAAAACAGCTGTAATATTATGTAGTTGCAGTTTTAATAAGTCGACTATGATTAGTTTCAACTGATGATAATTCAAAGTCACCATTTTTCGTGAAGTCACCCAATTTTCGCGAAGGTCGTGTTTTTTTTTTACGAAAATCGTGTTATTTTGTTTCCCGTTTTCATTTGTCGGGAAAACGCAGGCAGCGAACACATTTGAAATTATCCAATTATTTGTTTATTTTACCCTAAAAACATTTGAAATTATTGCGTTGCAATGACACTCATTCCCGTTTATCTCGTTTCCGTTCCTGTTTTTGGCCGATTTTTGTCACAGTAAGCTTCCCGGACATACATACAATAAATCCTGAAAGTTCCATCGTTCCATCGTACAATAACGCATGCAATTCCCGTTCCCGTTTCCGTTTCTCGATGCGTTTCGATTAGTAAATGTTTCAGTTTCAATCTTCAATTTTGATATTTAATTTAATTTTTATTTCGATATTTTGTACGCTGCTGGTTTTAAAAGTTGGCCTGTGGGCCGTTCGTTGGCTTGGTGCGTACGCACCATAATACGATTTTTTTCTTCCACTTATATTGATGACCAAAATTACCAAAATGGCAAAGTATGAAAACGATCGGATAAGAGGCAAAATTGTTCCTTCCCTTTGAGGAGTATGAACGTACCGGTACGTCCGTAGTAAAATGGGCTCCACGGCGTACCGCCGTACCCGTACGTTTTGACACGTTCAATCACTCAAAATATTCTACCACTCTCGTTGTTTGATATATTTGCATCAAGTTTTTTTTCATGTATAGCTGAGAGTTCTCTTTTACTCTTGTGTATATATTTTTTAGTATTCGAATAAATTCAACGAGGCGTGAAAGCCATTTAAATTTCGATGACTGAATATGATGACAATTTTTTTGCTAAAATAATATTTTCCACATGTAAAAACTATAAAATATGTTCCGAACGAATAACATTGAAACCTTTGACTAAATTTATTTCATTTGACCCTCATAAAAATAATTTAGCGTAAAATTATACATTTATTTTCGAGAGAATTTAGTCCAGGATGCAAGTAGAACTTTTTCCAAAGCCGCCGCCGGGCAATAAATCAATCATATAATCGAGCGAAATGTGTCAATTTTACAACTTCCCACAAAATAAAAGTGTTCGCTCAGATTTTTCAAGTCAGTTGATTCAGAAAAAAAAAACTCACTCCTGAGACGTTTCTGATGTTCAAATTAACTCACCACTCAAAAGGTTAATAGTAATTGTAAGTGAAAGTAAGACTCAGAGGTAAGTAAAATAAGTAAAAAGTATCCAGAATCCGATTGAAATCCACTCAGGCATACGAGAAATATGATTGGGGAGGTTCCCAGTCAGATCTTACATATGTACATACTCTCGACTTGAGAAGCTGTGGCCCCGATTTGGGCCGGACAGACAAGTCGGTTGCCCAAACGCATGTATTATACAACAGTTTGGCAATAGCGGACACGTTACACCCGCAATCCACAAAAACGGCATATGCCAAACGGCATTTATGTACCAAGACGATTTCCACACACAACTCACTCACTGCCGAGACTCATTTCCCACTTTTGGGGATTGCACAAGGTCTCAAAATCGCAAACCCTATGACATTATGTACGTAAATGTTGTACATTAACGTGTGCAAAGATCTTAAACCATTTTTCGGATCGGATTTCTCTTGAAACCCAATTCGTAATGCCAAACCATTTACTTAGAAAATACCAAGGATGATCTCACCTATTAATCCTTACCAGTATAGACCAATAAAAATGGGAAATCACGCTGTTTTTCACCAGTAACGTACATATGTACTCATTGGAGTCTCGCCGTGTTATGTTTCTGGGAAGGCAGTTTTTTAAGCTACTAAATGGGATAGTACACAATCCTCAGATTCGTAATGAATTTAGGTTTTATGCATCTAGTAAATTCAGGGACCTGAGGAATCTTGATTTGTTTGTTCCTCCTGTGGCTCACACAAATATGTTGGCAACATCTCCTATATATAGGGCGATATATCTGCTCAACCGGGTTGCTACTGAATAAAGCTGTTAGTTTATATTGACCTCTTCAATATAAATTACTAGCTTTATTACCCAGCTTCGCTCGGTATTTGTAATATAAACCGCTTAAACATGACTAATCTAATAATAAACATTTTATTAAATTTATTTGAATACTCATTTGTTTTTTTTATTAAATTGACCGTCACGAACAAATAAACATATGTACAGAGTAAGTCTCTTATACAAATCATATGTACACCCCCAGGGTATGCACCCCCTAGGGCTCCACTATCGGCCTACGCCCCCGGAAACTTCAAATCCTATGAATGAGAAAAAAGCGAATTATTTGTTCGATGAGGTCAGAACAATAGACTGTTGACGAAAAATACGTAGGTACATACATATGTATATACGAACAAACAAACTTTAGTGTTTTATATGTAAGATGCTAATCTGGTTGAATGGTTGTTGGGGAACGCCATTAGTTGTTTTTACCAAATATAAATATTATTATGTTATTATTATTATTATGATGAAATATTATTATTATGATGATGTTATGTTATGTTATATTATATTATTATTATATTGTTATAATTGAATGACTGGCCACAGTGACGCGTTGGAGCTCTCTGTAATGGCACTTTGGCTAATATGTTAAAAATAAAATAATTATGTATGTATATGTTACAGTCAAAGTGTTTTTTTAGTTGTAATATATTTCAACTGGCGTTTTAGGTAATTCATATTCGAAAACCATTCAACTATTGAATTATATCTCTACAAGCGCAAATACACTTTCAATAATGTCTTAATATTTGTTAGGTATTACGAATATGTAGGTATTACGATAACTCTAAGGATGTGTTCGAAACCAAAATGTGACTTTCCAACTTAATTTACTAGTCGAAGGACGTTTTCACGAAAACGTAAGCTCTCCATCTTACCTTGTACCCTTGTACTTATATTTGAATTGTATTTTCAGTTGTAATATATTTTGACCAGTTGGAATGTAATTCGCCATATGAATCAACTGACGTGGGTTAGACGGAATTATAGTCCAACTAGTCAAAATACATTACAACTTAAAATATACTTCAACTATAACGGTAGTTGGTAACAGTTTAGATGGAATACAACACAGATTACCTAAACACAATCTGCTTTTAGGTCACCGACTTTAGAGATCTTCAATTAATCTTCAATTAATTAAAGAGGTCTTCAATTAATATTATGTATTTAGATGTATTATGAGCATTTATAAGAATTGTAAATAGGTTTTTGAGCTCTTTTTCTTATTATGCTGTACATTAACATTAGAATAGTATAATACTATGATTACTAACAAAATTAAATTAAAATTTTAAAATAGAAAATGATCAGTAGATCAGTAGCTATTAAAATTGATATAAGATGTATTGTGAAAATAATTTAGTAATTTAGATGCAATATATTACAACTGGAAGATATACTTGTATAACTGTAACTGGAAGACACTTGGGAGTTTTCAACTGTAACATACACATTATATGTAGGTACATACATACATGAATGTACATAATTGAAAGAAAACACCATAAAGTCTTTCGTTGATATTTCATATACATACATACATACGTAGATGTGTGTGTTATGAAATAATTGTAAGTAATACATCGTGGTTATTAATTTTAACCTTTTTTTCCAATGAGAAAATGCAAAATAAAGAATATCCATGTACTTTATTTCATATACAAAAACTATGGCGTGATTTACTTTCAAATTTATGCTTTCTTAACGAAAATCTATTGTGTGATATAAAAATAAATTCTCGAATTAATATCCTAATTAATATGCATATGTAGATAGGGAAACTATACGTATGTAAGATCATGCTATTATTATGAAAAATTTTATTCAATTTATTATTGAATCTGCTGTCATATTCTAAAATGTATAGGTATATCTTGTAATAAGTAAATTGGTTGAAAGTAATATTTACAATAACAATCTTTGTGTCTCAATTTCTAATGACCAGAATATGATCACCTTAACCATACCCAACCAACTTAAACCTTACCTTATGATTATTTGGTTAATTGATATTATACAATTTTACGAGATTGCTTTTAACGGAAATAAAGAGATATACATATTTTTAAGAAAGATAATTTCATTACAATAGAAATAAAGAACATATCGATAGTATAAGCCTTTGCCATTATCCTAAGAGAATTTCCTTAAATTTTCCGATTCTAACTCCTCATCTTGAATGTTCCGAATAATTTGAGATAAAAAAATATCGTGTGAAAATGAGCTCAATTCAAAACAGAAAGCGTCACAGAAACGGTTTGCATAATCAACGGTCAAATGTCAATGTTAAATATTCAACGGTGAATTTTACTGCACTTACAGTCCACTTTATAAAAACGTGTGCTTTACATGCCATTGGTCCAGTGATTTTACGACCCCTCGAGGCTTATTAAGTATTTATTGATTAATTTTACTAAAGAGGAAGCATTTTATCACTTGCGAAAAAAACTAGGTCAAAATCAAATCTGCAAAGTTATGAAATACTCATGATCGTTGACAACCGGCAACAAAAGGGGTGATTTAAAAAGCCAAAATGGACATTTACCAATCAACTTAGAATACAATTTAACTCATCATAGTATTTATAACATACATAAGAGTGGAATAAGTAGCTTTAACACTGTTTCAATGAGTTGCAAATGGGTGACAGAAAGAAGCTTATGAAAAGTGAGATATCGCTCCGATCTGACACCAGATTCCGATGTTTATTTTAACGAGTCCGTTGATGGTTAATCTTCTCTAATTGTAAATAGGTTTTTCAGCTCTTTTTCCTATTATGCTGTACATTAACATTAGAATAATATAATACTATGATTATTAAAAAAATCAAATTAACATTGTAAAATAGAAAATGATCAGTAGATCAGTAGCTATTAAAATAGATATGTATAAGATGTATTGTGAACATAATTTAGTAATAATAAAAAGCATTTAAAAATCTAATCTTCTCCAACTTAATTTTATTATATTTTATTTTTACATAGATACATATATACCAGGAAGGCCTAGCAGGTAAGCCCCAATGCGCCTTCTTAGACAATTAATTACAAACATTGCAGCATTTTTTATTAAATAAATCGCTGTATTTCGAGAGGCTAAAGAAGAAGAAATTATCAATTAATTAATTACTCCATAAAGTCATCTATGAATTTAGCCTTGTTAATACATTTTTACATATTGTACATAAATCAAATTCAGATATTTGTGACATAGCGGGTTGGGTGGTTTATGCCAATTTGATGGAGGAACCGTTTCAACAATGAAATCAGAAAAATTGGCAAACTCTGATTGGAAACGATCGACTTGGAGTCACAAATATCCAAGTCAGACCAACGGCATTAAAGAACAGCACGGGATCGAACCCGGTAACTTTTCGGTGCTAAACATAACCGCAACCACAAAGCAATACTGCTGGCTATTATTTATCATGTCGGAAACATTACTTACTTGAATTTTAGTATTTATTTATTTTATTCTAAACAGACCATTGTGGCATAACAGGAATTCCTAAAGCGCCACAATGGTCAAAAAATATAACACAAAAAAAACAAAATAACAATTAAACATAAATTAATACATAGCGAAAATAATATACTCATCAATTATACATAAAAAAATACATTTTAACATAAACATATATACATCCATACATAAACATAAAAAATAGCATTTAATAATAACAGATAAAGTAAAAATATCAAATAAAAAATATAGCATAAGGAATGCCTTGCACCTACAGCCAGTTCCAAAAAATATGTAAGAAACAACTACAAATACAAAACATCCCTGTAAGGCCCAAATGGAAGAGATTTAATCAAAATTTCACTCATAAATCACAATCAATCATGAAAACAATGATGAGCGCAGACTACCAGATAAATGGGTTAGAGTAATTTCCGACAATTTACGCTCACTAAGGTGGAAAATATCACATTCAGTCTCGGCAGCAACGATTTCATTAAGAAGTCGAATAGCTCATGGAATAGGAGCCATTCGAAAAAGATCATATATGATATCTTGATATCAAGATATCTTGCCATAGTATGTATGGTAAGATATCAAAGCGACCTATAGAGTGGAAGTGGTTCAAAATCAGATCACAATTTATTGGGAATGTCACAGAACTAATAGAGGGAAGCTGATTAAAAGCGTGTAAAACCAAATATTCAAGACATAAATTAAATTATATTGAGAAACTTAGTCAAACTAATTGGACGAAATATTATCAAAATATCCACTCTTTATCAATGGACATAATGCAAAATAAAGAGAAAACGACAGGCGGTTAGCAATTAACATTTTATAATAACAATTGTATGCCATAATATGTATGTATATGTAAGTAGATACATACATACATATGTATGTATATAAAATTTTGAGTGACGATCACAAATCCAAAAAGTAATAATAAAAATACAATATTGTAGGTGAGTCATTGCATAGAACTAGGTCAGGTTAACCGAAATCAAAATTATGTAAAATGCACACGAGGAAGTTATATAAAAATAATTTTACAAAAAAAAAAAACTCCTATCGTAATAATAAAAGTCGATTAGTCAAAGAAGACTCTGGTCGAATCTATTCAATTTTTTAATTCGATTAATTTTGGAAGTACACGGAATTTTTAATGGAAATTTTTCTCCGAATACATTTCACATAGTTTTCGATAAAGAAAACTGATTTTAAATATTTGGTGTATGTATGTCATTTAAACATATCAGATCAATTAAACTCTATGCAATTTTTTCAAGTTTATAAAATATCAAAATAACACAATAATAAATGGCAAGTATTTACGTATGAGTATTTACTTATGAACCTCTCAATCAAATATGACTTTATTTGAAAAATTTATATTTGAGTTTTTGCTTCATTCCAATTAGGGATGCAATACCGGTATATACCGGTAAATCGTCAGGACTTCCACATCTTTATCTTCACATTAATTATCTTAAACTCTTATTCAGGCATATATGTAATTGCATAATATTACTTAAAAAAAATGAATCCATGTTAGAAAAAGTTCCTATTGCTTATTTCAACTTAAACACGCTCGAGCGACGCCGTGCAATCCAACTACATATAAAGATGAATGTTTATTTGTTTTCCTAGAACTACTAAATTTGATCTAAATTATAGTACTAAACACCGACTCATAGAAAATAAGAGCTCAGACCCGAGCATCGCCGTACAGATTGCAATACCGGAATACCGGTTTACCGGTAAACCGCCAAGATTTCCGCAATGGTAAATAAGTGCATATACAGCCATATAATTGCATAATATTATATTAAAATCAATGCAAATCACGTATTGTGGATAAGGTTGTCTGTAATTTGTTTATTTTCAGTATTAAATGTTGCAATTTCAAGTTATCAAATTCACTGGAAACCGAACCAAATCGAAATAAATTTGATCAGACTGTTGTTTCGATTATGATTGAAATTTTCAAATTGCCTAATCTTTAAAGAAATAAATATAATTGGTAAAAAATAAAAAAATTATTTATTTAATATTACGTAATTATTATTCACCTGAGAGTTTTATTCACTTGAGATAATTATTCACCTGAGATTTATTTAAAATTCTTTATGATTAAATTTAGTTCAACGTTTTTAGGAAAAGTAATCACACACATATATTCACCCCCCACTCGACCCGCGATGGCCAATTACATTTCGTTTCAGTTTTGCATTGCATTTTGGTCCAAAAATACAACTTTTTTGATTTCGTGTTTTGTATTTTGAAATATTTACATAAATGTATAAATAATTTAAAACAGAAATAAAAAAAAATATTTTACGTCCTTACAATGTTACAACACATTGCACGAATGCGACAGCATGCTCAGTTCTCGTAAGTCACACTACATCAGATCGACTATAGAGTATCTAATCCACGAATAAAGCCACGATTTTTTTTTTAATTTACCGGTAAATACCATTTACCGGTTTATGCAAATTTTACAGCAAATTGCAATCCCTAATTGCAATATAAAAATATAAGTACGTACGTTGGATTGAATATCTGAAAACATTCACTATTCAACGAAAAATTTAATTAAGCATTCGTTTTCACTTAGCGACGGTATATTCAATTACCGCTCAATTAGTAGACGGAAAATGATTATCCACAAATCACTAAATTCAATTCACTTTTATATAAATTCCAAACAATATTAATTGTTACATTCATCAATAACATACACATTCATTTACAGTTTTCGTTTACGATTTTTTTTTACGTCAAACTTGCTGTTAAGCTTATATAACTTACATACATAGATAGTTCTTATGATATAAATACAAATATCTAGATACTCAAATGAGTAACTAAGCATGAAGATTTTATATTATGATGTCAAAATTATATTTATGATGTTAATTATATTGTTTTTCTAAAAAAAAAATACAAGTTCACACATACCTAGTACACATAAATTAGTATGTATGTATACTTCATACAATTGGATAACCGACTTTTTTCCTTAAATAGAAACTCCACCTCAAAATGGCATTGATTTAACCATAAAATTTTAACCTCAATATCTTGCCTTAGATTCAATGTATAAGATATATGCAGATACTCTTTTATTAATCATTGAAAATATTTGTATTGACTAAAAATGATCTTATTGTTATTTACAGTGTTATTTACAGTGCAGTTCTTGTGAATATGATTACCTTCCCACATTTCTTCAAATATGGGAATCACTGTCAAATCTACGTACATATACATAAGTCAATACAAGGATAAAATATCACCGAATACACTACAAAGGGTAATATTTATCATGAGTGCCATAGCCATAGCATAGTGCCATAGCATAGATCAGGAGTGCTAGCCTTTTTTAACATATGAAAAACTAGTAAAAGAAGCTCGAGCCTAGTCTTGTTTTGAAAAATGTACTAAAAATTTTACATACTAATAGAACATCCACTTGTTGTGAACAATCTTATATTATTTATTTTTTTAATAAACAGAGAGAAACTTACAGCTAAAACAAAGATAATAAAATAAATAGCTAAACATAAGCCAATTAAAAGTTTCTTCAAATAGCATAAAAATGAAAAATGGAACTTGCTATGAAGACCAATAAAAAAGAAAAAAATAAATAACAATACAAAAAGAAAATAATGACAAATTTGTAAATAATAGTAGATTATGGTGAGTAACAGTAGAAAATTAAGCAAAAAGGATTAAGGTAAAAAAACAAAACAAAAAAAAGAACGGGTTAAAAAAAAACAATCTTGCAAATAAGTTCCTAATAGTATTGAACTATCATGAAATAAGTCAATATTCTCATCTAAGCCATTGTAAACATTGCACACTCTGACGATATAAGAGTTTATATACCTAAGAAAACGTTTTTGAATAGCTTCAATACGATCAATATAAATAACGTAATGATGGTTCCAAGGGAAGGCATACTCAAGATGGCTTCTAACTAGTGCACAGTATAAAATTTTGATGGTTTTAATTGATCTAAATTCCTTAGAGCATCGGATAATAAAACCTAATGCTTTAGCTGCCTTTGCAGCGATTTGATCAACATGCATATCAAAAAGCATTCTAGAATCGTGTATAACACCTAAATCTTTAAAAGAATCAACTCGTGGAATAATTTGATTGTTTAGATAGTAGACAGAATTAAGAACGTTTTTTTTACGCGAGAAAGTCATTATGGCACACTTGGAAACATTAAGATCTAATTTATTACATAGGCAATAGTCAGTAAGTCTGTCTAGATCTTCTTGTAAAAATGACATATTCGTAATCGACTCAATAGTTTTGAGAATGTTCATATCATCGGAAAATAAGAGGTAAATGGAATTCTTGAAGCAATCACCAATTACCAATATTAATATTATAACCGTCATATTACAGAAAAAAAAACTTAAAATATTTGACACGTTTTAATCTTTAATAACACATGTCGCGACGCGAAAACATTTGAAATTATTGCGTTGCAATGCCACTCATTCCCGTTATTCCCGTTTCCATTCCTGTTTTTGGCCGATTTTTTTCACAGTAAGCTTCCTGGACATGCATACAATAAATCCTGAAAGTTCCATTGTTCCATCGTACAACAACGCATGCTATTACCGTTCCCGTTCCCGTTTCTCGATGCGTTGCGATAAGTGAATGTTCCAGTTTCAAATTAATACTTACGAGGGCTGTACACCCGAACCTTAATTTTGTTACCGTTCCTTTCTTCGATATATATATTGAGTGAATACGACAATATATATCAATATATATATTGAGTGAATACGACAATATATATCAATATATATATTGAGTGAATGCGACAGTTGCGCTTCGACCAGATAAAACGTATTTTAAACTTACAAAATCGAGGTTTTGTATTCTCCTATTTTCTTCTCCAAAACTGGACCAATTTTTAAAAAAATTTCATCATCGATATGAGAAAGATACTTTCTGTGCATCTATTGGCGTATTTTTTTTTTAAATCGACCGTTAAATAAGCACGCTGGACTCGTTTCGTGGGTGTAAAAAAGAGGCGATTTTATAGATGTTTGGCGGCTCCTAGCTCCTATAAAAAATAATTAATCAAAAAAATAAAACGATAGATGCACCCCAATGGTAGATATGCATAGCATATTAAAAAATAATTTCTCTAGTGCCATAATTGAGGAAGGGAGAAGTATAGTACGTTTGTATGGACAAGGCGCTGCTGTCCAGCCCTCTTAACATTCAAATTAAATTATAGTAAAGTATAGGAACGCATACGTGACAGACAGACAAACATTGATTTTTATATGTATGTAGGATTGTTATGAGTGGTACGTAATGTAAGGTTGGTATGAGTGCGCGCAAGTTAGTTACCAACGTAAACATTTCTTTAACACAATTGTGCTTCATATTTTCGCGACGATAAAGTCGTAATTACGAATATTATTATTAAGAGATTTTATCCCGTTTTTTTTTCACAGTAATCTTCTCGGACATGCATACAACAAATCCTGAAAGTTCCATCGTAATCGGTTCCTTAGCTTAGGAGCCTATTCGAGACAGACAGACAGACAAACATTGATTTATATATATATATATATATATATATATATATATATATATATATATATATATATATATATATATATATACATATATATATATATATATATATATATATATATATATATATATACATATATATATATATATATATATATATATATATATATATATATATATATATATATATATATATATATATATATATATATATATATATATATATATATAAATAAGCGTTTTTTGACTCTGAAAGTGAGATGAAGGGTCCGTGTAATGTATTCAGCCCTCCAACGAAACGTTTCAGCGGTAGGCACAAGCAGTCACAGCACATGTATTACGCATTAGTATTACATCGCAAGTGAAAAATCAAATGAAATTTGGTTACAATTATAAATGGGTATTATGTGATACGAGCACGTGCTTAAGTGAAGCATTTTCGGGGGGGTTCGGCCGTTGAACAATGGTCGTTATGATAATGTCACAGTTGGTGGGGCATTTGTATCATCCGAGGTGGGGACCATATCTGCATATTGCATACATATATATATATATATGTGTGTGTATATATATACCAGAACCACAACGGCACTGATGTACAGTCTCAGAACCACCGCGACAAAGTCAACATCCACCACCACTTTCCACAGCTCGTTTCTGGCTCACTTGCTGGGAAAACTGCATACTTGCTTGCTCCATTCTCACGTTGACATTGCTACAAGACAAGTGCACTCGACTCCAAGGTTGGCCATAATATTCTAGTGATAATCGCGATGCAGTTTCCGTTTTCGTGTACCATCTCGTGTCGAAAAGTGAACCGCATTTTCGACCCTTCCGTGTCGTATCCTCCCTTGTAAACCTGGTAAATTCGCGGAAATTGTGATTTGATGTTGTCTTTAGGAACCGTTCTAGGTCTGGTTGTGTTCAATTTTTAAAACGATGACTTAAAAGGGCGGTTAACGTGATACAATATAAAGGGCGATTAAAAAAGTTTTCCTTTTACTGCGAATCATACATGGATTTATGAAATATTATTCATTCAGTAAAATATTGTGTGAAATTTTAAGTTAAATTCTCACTGATTCTATTGAAAGTTTACTTTTATTTTTTTAAATGACAACCCTTTTTTGTATTATTATAATTAACTGTCATTATTATTTTCATATTTTAATTAGTAATTAGCTTGTAATATTATATACAAGTCTATACTATGAGCTAATTGTACTTAATTCAATGCATTTTTTATTACAATTGGAGCTTTTTTTTAATTTGGAAATCAAAAATGATTAAATTATATAAACGAGTCACGAGCTTTATTTTGTTTTTATATGAAAAAAATTCTAATGAATTAATTTAATTTAATATAAATGAGTCAAAATTTTTAAAATACTTCACTTTTACTTAAATCTCTTTAGTTAAAAATGTATTCATTTATTTTTATTTTTTTACTTTATGTTTAAAAAAAAACATCACATACAATCCTAAAAGCATATTTTTCAATCTTGATTAATTCATTATTATATTCACAAAACTCGTTCTAAAAAGGTTAAAATCACTACAAGAAATCCTCTCATGATTCAAATCATCATTTCCTCATCCATATTTAGGGTCGAAAACGTGTTATCGGGTCAAGAATTTCATAATACAAACGAAAACAATATATTCGCATACATAATTTTGACACACTTATTTTTTTTTCTGTGTTTCCATTTCACGATGGCGACATACATAAGCATATACATACATACATATAACTCTTCTTTCGATTGGAAAATAGTTAAATTGATCCCACTTTCATTTTCCTCATATCAAATTATATACATATATTATATATACATATATATTTGTACATACTCATCATGATAATTATGAAAAAGTCATTAAATTTTGTATCTTCACATACCGGTAATTATCTAGCTATCCAAAAGTAAGACAAAATTGCACATATTGCACAATGCTTACGTAAAAATGGACACATTAAGACCGGTCGGTTTTTTTCGCATACCTCATTTTGACAATGTTGCACAATTTCGGTTAATTACTGTCTATACCGGTTATGTGTGCCGTGTTTTTCATTTGAATTGGGTTTGGTCTTTCTTCGTCGTCGATAATGATTAAATTAACACGATCTGAAGATTCAATGTCAATACTATTTTTCTTGCCCTAAGCTATGACAACATATGTATGAACATATACATACAATGTTGGTCGTGTAAAGTGTGTTTGTATTTGCAAACTTGACGACCTTTTTCCTCTTGGGAATTAGGCATGACAAATAAAGGCGTTTCTCAATGTCTTTTTTGTGACAGTTTAATTTATTTCGCTTGGTAATATCAAAATCCGAATGGTGTGTTTTCGTTAAATGTGAAAATATGTTTGATGAGCATCCGACTTAAAAAATAAATCCGACGTAAACGAAAATATATTCACAAAATGTTTTAAGCTTGAGTTTGTACTGTTTGTATTAAAATTTCAAGGGAATTTTTCAAAGACTTTCATATTTTTCAATGTTTCACTGAATTAAAATCGTTAATATTTTATTAAAAATTATAAAAAGTCATCTTAATTAAAACAATAATTTTAGATGAAAGCTTTATCATTCTATTCTTGCTTTTCGTATATAAAAAACATTCAGTTATGGATTGAACCTCAGTTAAACGTTTTGTTTTCAACATTCTTCTTACATAGCTAGAGTATCTCAGTCCTACGCTTAACCATAAGAAATCATAAATATATTCTGCAAATCATAAATACTTAATATTTATAAAAACTATTTTCCATTTTGCCAAATAACTAATCAATACATCGTTGCACTTACTCATACAAATAGGCTTTAAATAGATACATAGATATAGAATGATTTTTGAAATCAAATAAGAATATTATTTTTGACTAAAGAGACAACAAATATACAGAAAGGAAACGGAAAATTTGCCTAAAATCATAACTCAAACGAAAGTCCAACTTTTTTTTTTCTTTGATTCTTCCTAATGTATTCGTCTACTATATAAAAATTAAGGTTTCTTTATTTATTTATTCTTTACTATATTCATATTTATCTACATATATTATTAAATAATAAAGATATAAATTTTATATCCTTACTATCCTATACAGTTGTCAATTAATTTTATTCCTTTTAACCACATCTTCTTACTATTTTTCAATTTTCTCCCGCCTGAGAAACGCCAAGCAATTCTATTACCTTACTGAATATATAAAGATGAATATTTTTTATTTATTACATCATGTAAATCTACAGTTTTCAATTTTAATCCAACAAATTAATAACACTGTACAGTTTTTAACTTGAAATTTTCCTTCTTATCCAACTTTCACCCGTCTGAGCAACGCCGGGCAATTCGGCTAGTCTACCATACTTATAAATACGAATGCTTGTTTGTTTATCTGCTATGAAAGTTTTCATTTTTCAACTTAAAACCACCAAATTAATAACACTATTACTACGACCGTACACTTTTTAAAGTAAAATTTTCCCTATTCCAACTTTCACGCGCCCAAGCAACGCCGGGCAAATCGGCTAGATTACCAGACGTAGAAAGATGAATGTTTGTTTCTTTATCTAATTTGGAAATTTACAGTTTTAATTCTAAACCACCAAATCAATGACACTCTTACTACGATCGTACAGTTTTCAATGTAGAAGTTTCCAACTATTCCAACATCAACCCATCTGAGCAACGCCGGGCTATTCGGCTAGTCTACTACTATATTTATTTGTTTAGCTTATATTCGTTTGTTTATCTATAATGACAATCCAAAATTTTCAATAAGAAACACCTAATTTAGCATACTATTTCGTGACAACATACAAAACTTGAACATTCTGAAAAAGCATACTTGTCTTCTTCTTCCTACCATTCGAAAATGAGACATGTTTCATTAAACTATATGATCACGATTATATATATATATATATATATATATATATATATATATATATATATATATATATATATATATATATATATATACATACAATAATATGTGTATTAAAATTGAATTTAATTTTCAGAAGGAAGTGTAGGACGTGCGCCACTTTCCGGTAAGTGTTGTATGATAGTTGCATGCGGCAATAATGCGCGCGTTTACAATGCATTGCTCAATGTGCAAGTTGCATAACCTTTCCTTGCAGGCTGTTCGTATGACATAACTCGTCTCAGCTCTGATGCAATATCTTTGACCGCCGAAAGACTTATCCGCGAAGCACTTTCACTCTTGTATATAATATGTGGGTCACCGCGTGCTCGCCTCCACACCGTGCTCCAAAACTATCGTCGATCATCATCATTGTCGATTTTTTTTCTTGCAAAAATCATCACACTATAATTTAACTTCTTTACTTTATAACTATTATTAGTTATCTTTAAAAATACTACTTAAAAACTTCTCACATTGACAATTTGACGTCATACTTCTTTGACTGCACTCCAAAAGTTATGCTTAAAACGCGATCGAAGCGAATTTGAAACGGTTCAAAACAAAAAGCATCACTTAGACATTGATTCACAGCATCATATTTAGTATTTAAACAAGTCGTTAGTTTTGAAACACGGTGTCCATGCGTTTTGAGGTGAGTGTTCCGGCAGTTGAATAACACGTAGCCCCAGTAGGTCACTGTCATCGAATCAACAACGGTAGTTGTAACACGGCTCATTACATACACATTATACAGACTCCTGTCGAAATTTCAACTGTCCTTAGATATAATTGCGTATTCAAATTTAAACCATTTCCTACACACACACACACACACACACACACACATGTATACATCGTGATCTGCGACCGCGAAAGATCATCGTTCCATTTTCGCTAATCTGTTTTGCAACGCGGAAAAGATCTGCATTCTGATTTTATTATATATATATTAAATGTGTTTGTTTGCGATTGTTTCCTTGCATTTGTGTTTGCGAAAGCGTCTCTGTTGTTACGTTTCGTTAAGATGGCCGCCATCTTTGTTCCAGTTTGTGAGAGATGGCCGCCAGAATCAAGAAACGTTTCATCACCGAAGCCGACGAGTATGTGTGTCCTCTTTCGCCTGAGGTCCAAATCATCGCCGAGCAGGAGCTTAGAGAGACTGTAGTGGGAAGGGAACAAGCCCTGAAGTCCCTCAGAGAATGGGCCATTCAAAATCCTCGAATTGCCGCCATCAGAATGGGTGAGTGTGACCGGAAGTGAAAATTAACACGATACGCTTACTTGATTACTTCAACTTTCCAATTTAATTGTGACCCTTTTTCTAAGCGAGTGCCCAAACCAGTAGTTCTAAATTATATTTTAAATTTGATTCATATTTAGACTGCATAGTCGAAACCTTGTCAATTCCGATCGAATTTTACGTAATGGTATTTTTTTATTATATTTAATATGCAAAGTGTGGCCTTAGAAGAATCACCATATTTATGAGGACCGTTTTCCAGTACGTTTTATACATAATAGCAATATAGTAAATTTAAATTCATATTTCAATTTAAATTACTTAATATTTATGTGCTTTTTACATACATACCTCTACGTATATACATATGTATGTACGTAAATATGAGCCAAAATGTGACATTATAAACGAAATACGCAAATAGAATCCACTTTCTTGTACGAAAAGCAATATGTTGAAGTTACATATATGTACATATAATATATTAGAATCAAATCCACTTCGGTGTAAAATTTAATAATCCTTACTGTAACAGAATAATACAAAAGTGTTATAATAAACCATTTAAAAATAGTTATTATAATAACCGCATTTTTTTTATTTAAGCTCATCCGAACGTTACTGTATTATTTATTTACATAACATTGAACAAAATAATATGTATTTATATATGAGCATATAATATGTATTTATTCTGTTTGACTTAATTCAGAAATTGTTCAGAATCTCGGAAAAGCAGAATAAACGTATTACAAGCCACTAGTATTTTTAAATATTGTTAAACGTAATAAATTATATTTAAATGTTTTGCGAAATATTTCTTGAATTGACGAAAAGCGGATTTATGCCACTTTCAAATATATCGTTCATATATTGTTTGCACTGAGCAAAAAATAAATTACCGGATTGGAGACTAATCAATATTTACCAAATTCAACCTACTGAATTCGAATATGACAATGAACGCTTAAAAAATGCGCAATTTTTACAAATTTTTAGCTTTTGAAGTCTTTCATTCAAAATCTAGTATCGTTGTGCCAAAAATTCATATTAGCACCAATAGTTAGATATTTTTTCTATTCATTGTCATTTTTTATTTATTTAAAATGCGTATAATTAATTATCTAGCGAATTTTAAATGTCAAAAATATACTCTTTTTTACACATTTTTTACAATTTATTGGATCCATCACAACAATTAAGCTAGAAAAATTTGAAAAATCTAGCATAAGACAGACGGTCTGTGCTTTAATAACCACAAGATCTCGCTAGCAGCGTATTTGGCCGGGACTTGAACCCACGACCTCTCTCCTATACATTTATAATAATTTAATTAATTATTAAACATCATTTAATATATAATACTACCACATATGTATGCAAATCATTTCTACGAGATACATACATATGTCAAAAAAAAATTATTTTTCATCAGAATCTGTATGGTTTTTGACGTTCGCTTAAAGTTTTAGACTAATAAAACTTAATAAAAAAAGTAATTACCCGTGACAAAAGCCATCTTGCTAATGATCGTGTTGAAATTTATAATTTATCGTCGTTGCATTATGCTCATGTCATATATGTAACTTATATAACATACATACATATGTATATATGCATTATATTATCAATACGGATGGGCTTTCGCAATTCAAACACTGGTTTTCGGTTGTTTATAATACACGTACCTAATAGTGTTTTTGACCGACTTTCACGACGTTCCTCGACGAATGCACATTCTATTTATCCACTGCACAAAATAAAAATACATTCGGTCATTTCTAATTCTGTCACATCGACTAAGACAACTTCTATTTCCAGATTCCAGCTTCCTTTTGCGCTTTTTGAGGACGAAAAAATTCAGTGTTCCGATGGCGCAAGAGTCCATCGAAAGATACCTACTTTTGCGTCAGTCATTCGGCATCGCTTTCAACCAGTTGGACTTCAAAATACCGGCCATATTGGAACTGATCGAACTTGGGTCAGTATCAAATCAAAATTGGAAATATTATACAAAACTAAAGACATTAAAGTGGACATTCACGGAGAAATTTGTCATAGTGTCACACATTTGTCGTGGCTAGAGGCGCGATGTTGGCAAAATATAGTAGATAGTTACCAAATTGTATTCAAATCATATTTTCTAAAGGCGATAGATATGCAAATTAAGTAAAAAAATTCAATTTATTTTCTGACAATCTTTAGTAGACCAAAATATCATTTTGTTATATACGATTGACAAAGAAACTAATCATCGCCTTTATGTGTATATCGTTTTGATCTCAAAATTCATTGTTAAAAAGTATTGTAAGGAAAAACAGTGACCTTTACAACTCGGGTAGGGTCTCTGACTACAAAATTTGTCGTAGCTAAAATGCTACCACAGATTCTAGAAGAGATATTAAGATATATTGGGATACAAATCTATTTACTTTATTTTTGAAAACCTTGAAAAAGAGCGACCTTTCCAATCAGGATCATCTGACAGATTGTATTCTGTTGGAAACAAAAGCCTCATATGTTGTTAGACAAGTTGTCAGAAGAATTTAAGACAGAAGAATTGTTAGATGCTAGATATGTATGATCTACATATGTTAATGTCAGATAATTTGCTAGTCACTTGGAAATAACTATAATATTATATTATACAATATATTGCTCGAGACTTTTCTGCTGACAAATATCTATGTGAATGTTTACCTTTAAAATATTCATTAAGTTACAAAATATGGAAACACAATCCGAATCTACTTGACTCAAACGTGTACGCAAAGTATTCCTATAGCTGTTGGCAAGATTTGGATGATAATAAACCCAGATTTATCGTATTTCGTCAGAATTTAGCAATTTTGGCAACGTTAAACATTAATTCTGTCCAGCAAATTGTTGTATCCAGAAAGCAATGGAAAGCAACCGTTAAAATGTCTTCAAACAAAAAAAAATCAGTTAAGATACGTTAAAATACCTGTGTATTTATTTATTATTTAAAAATAATAAAATTTATTTACATTCTCGAGTAATGGATGTAATTTACTTTAACATTCCTAAATGAAGCATATATCTGGTTCTAATTATAGACAATTATAATTTAACGAAAATATGTGTATATTGAATGATTCCACTTCACCGGTTCTAAACCTGTTCATGATTTCAGATATTGCTTCGCCAGTCCCTTCAGGGATTCCATTGGAAGACGAGTCATCATTTACCGACCGGGTAACTTACTTATGTTAATATTTAATTAGCTTCAAGTGCCCGGCTCATTCCAGGCCAAGCTTAATGAAATTTGCAGAACAATGACCAATCAATCGAACAATAATAATACGAATATAATAATCAAGTTTTCTACACAAAAATAACACAATCTAAATACAGATTGATATAAAATATTGTTCTGAAAAAAATTATATCATACAAGTAAGAAAAAATTTTACATAGCGCGATTATAAATACAAAATTGTTCTTAGTCACACACACAATATTTTCATTTGGACCTTGTAAAATTACTTTATGAGATATTACGTCTTTGTGACTGCGTTTATATGACTTTTTTGTATATTGACATTTAACTGGAGTGAATTATGAAAAGCTATCATTTATATGTTCACTTGTTCCCTCTGATTTATTACAATCTGTAAAATACTACTTTGAACAATAAGGTCTTTTGGATATGTACCTAATGCTAACTGTATGTTTCTGCCAGTATGCAATTTACACACATTTTTTTTAAACATGCCTTTGTGAAGTAAAAGATTTGTACATAACGAGAAACTTGAGAAGCTCTGCTATGGCCTGTATGACTCGCTGATCATAGGAAGTGACTGTGGTATGAATTTGTCAAACATAAATACAAATCAAAAATGTGTACTGCTGAATTTCCTGAAATGTTTGATTTTATTTTTATTTTTTACGATTAGAATTGACTTATATGTAGAATAAATAAATCTTCTAGGAGTTTTCGACCCCTACAAGTATACCAACCAGGACATGTGCCGAATCCATGGCGTCTGCTACGAAACACTAATGGAAGACGAAGAGAACCAAGTGAGGGGTTTTGTCCATTATGCTGATGGAGGAGGAGTCAGCTTCCCTCATCTGACTCTTTTCACACCTAGAGAAGCCGTGAGAATTGTCAAAAACGGAGAGGTGGACATAGCAAATATAATATATAGTTTTAATAATTATTTTCTTTTTGAGACCTTGAATTTCTGTCACTGAAACACATAAAAGTGTGAATGTTGCTTATTGACATAAACAAACTTTCGTTTTGAACGTGTGACCTATCAATTCTAGGTTCATATACGAACAATGAAATATTTTTTTGAATCCTGTCCTCTACTGACAGAATATATGTATATTAGTAACCATATTAAATAAAACTGCAACATTGACCTTTATAAATAAAATATTAAGATAATATGTATTCCACGTTACATAATACGGTCCATTCAAAACGAGGTATCATATTATTTTTCTTTTGAGTCATTCACATCGTCGGAGCGAAAGTGAATGTGCTAAATTTAGCCAGTCGCCAAAATGTAAATGAGTCGACGACTATTTATAATCTGGAACCACTTCAATGATCGCTTCGTTGACATTTGATGTATTATTTAGTTGACATGCACTTACTATCGTGAATATATTCCACTTTTTTCCTTTATAGAAAACCATACCGATGAGACACAAAGAGATTCACGGCATGAACGTGCATCCAACTATTAAATTCGCGCTCGATTTCGGCATGGCATTAATATCTGAAAAGATAAAGAAACGTGTCAAGTTGTATACGAATTTCAAAGATGTCCAAATCGAAACTAGTGTTCTGCCCAAAGAATACGGAGGAACGATGCCCATGGAGGAGATGATAAGTGAGAGTTTAATTAAATTATTATCTTTAAACGATTTATATATATAAAATTTAAATTCGAATCATAAGTCAACTTTAGACAGTTGACCGTCATTGAAGAAAATATTACGTAAATGTTATCAGAAAAAATACTACTGCCATCTATAGATTTTTTTACAAACTATTTTATACACTAAGTTTGAAATTTTCATAAAAATATTCTTATTTCTTCACACTCTAAAGTAGAATATTCAATTAAAACAAAAGCATTTAATTTTATTTGAAATTTATATCCGCATTTACTCATCTTTATTGAAATTTTATTTATTTATAATGCATAAAATACAAAATTCTGTCAAATATTTATTTACATAAGATAATCATTTATATTATGTAGTTTGAAAACTAAATAATAGCCCTTAATAACAATACATAGCAGTAACAACTGTTGAAAATATCGTCGGTTAGCTAAATTCAATATTAAAAACGACTTATCGAATAAAAATTTACATTATTTTATAAAAAAAAAATATTGTTCCGTTCCAAAAACATAGTTAATATTCAAACGCTTCGAAAATTTCCACTGAGATATAATTAATATTTAATTTTACTTAATTCATCAATTTTAATTTATTTACACCCTTCCTCGGAAATTATTTTCCGTCTTAATAGTTATTTAAAAATTGTATGTGACGCCATTTATACTGATAAAAATTACAAATTTTGATATTTGAAATTTCACCTGTAGCGCATTTTAGATCCATAATTTCGTTTGATATCAATATTGTATTTAAAACGCTAAAAATCAAAGATTGATCACGGTAAAAGTGACACTTTCTTGACAGTGGTGACTACACCCACCCTGTAGTGTATATTATATATTCTACAATGAGTGTGAAAGAGACGGAACAAACATTTCAAGTGTTAAAAAGAAACATTGGTTTTTTTTACCTTCACTCTGTCAGTTCAGTAACATTTCTGTCAATAATGTGTGATCTGATTTTGAACCACTTCCACTGTTTAAATCGCTTCGATATTTTACCGACATACGGTTAGCTAACATTGAACTTTAACATTAATATCTCCGACATGAAACTAGAGGACTTAAATCATTAACGAAATCATAAGAAATTACATCCAAATCTTGTGTCAGATCGAAGCGATGACAGCTAGCTATCCAAACGTGACTTTCTTACCGCCTCTTCACAACTCACTTAAACAGTGATAAAAGTTATATTAAATATACATACATATACTATTTGTAAAAACCGATCACATATATGTACGATTTATATAATTTCAGAACTTTGGAAAGTGGAACTGCTCAATTCAAGGGACATCTTATTGTTGAACGACAAGATGAGCGTTCGTCTGGAGCTATTCAGTGAAGCCGCCCGAGAGGGAGCCGTGTCAGCTTTGAGGACCGATGCCAACCTATCATGCTCAGCATCCGGAGACCCTCTGCGAGGCATCACAGGAAACTTCAGGAAACTAGAAGTCGACTAAAAAATAAATTGAACCAAAAAAAAATCAAACCATAATTGATGATGTTTACTTAAAATTATATAAACTTATTTGCACGATTTGCAGCACCCATGGAAAAAATTCCTCTATTATAGTGATCTCGAACGATTAGATGTACTTTAGATTCTACACGAACGGCATGTTTACGACTGCAATCCACCAAATTGCAAGGTAAACTCTTTCGGGTCATAAATTCAATCCGTTTTAAACAAACATTTATCACCTGAAAGAACTTATCCTGAACTTAGAAAGAGTGCACTTTTTATTAAAACACAAACGAGCGTTAGATCACTAAAACATGAGATATTTCAATTAGTGTAAGATCGGCTTTAGATGAAACACTGCAGAAAGAAAGATTCTGTTAACATATCCCACTCACGACGAGATAAATCTCTGCCTACGAATTTTAATATTTCAAAATCTAAATCTTCTTTCAAAGTTATAAGCCACTCGTTTATTTCGTACAAACTGTATTGAAACTTTTCCTTGACTACCTATTGTATAATAATTTACAACTTTTCATCTGCTTTTATATGTCTTGTGATATTCTTACTTATCTTACATATGTACCTGTGCTATCCCAAACTTGTAATATACGTTTTTCTTCAACACGACACGATACGTATTTACTAGGAAAAGTGCGACTCGATGATTTTGCGTAATGTGCAAGAATTCAATTGCAGTTTTAAAAATGATTACATTTTAAAAGAAACCTCATATTTTGAAACGTCTAACAATCTAAAATATGTGTAGGTCACTTTAATAGGCACAACATGCACTTTTGAGGCACAAAATGCACTTTTTAGGCACAAAATACACTTTTATAAGGCACAAAATGCACTTTTTCGGCACAAAATGCACTTTTTAGGCACAAAATGCAGTTTTATAAGGCACAAAATGCACTTTTTAGGCACAAAATGCACAATATTTAGATCAATGTGTGACAATGATTTTGTTTGATTAAACTTTTATAAGGCACAAAATGCACTTTTTAGGCACAAAAAGCACTTTTATGGTACAAAATACACTTTTATATGGCACAAAATGCACTTTTTAGGCACAAAATGCACTTTTTAGGCACAAAATGCACAATATTTAGATCAATTTAATGTGTGACAATGTTTTTGTTTGATTAAACTTTTATAAGGCACAAAATGCGCTTATTAGACACAAAATGCACAATATTTAGATCAATTTAATGTGTGACAATTTTTTTTTGTTTGATGAAACTTTTATAAGGCACAAAATGCACTTTTTAGGCACAAAATGCACAATATTTAGATCAATTTAATGTGTGACAATGTTTTTGTTTGATTAAACTTTTATAAGGCACAAAATGCGCTTATTAGACACAAAATGCACAATATTTAGATCAATTTAATGTGTGACAATTTTTTTTTGTTTGATGAAACTTTTATAAGGCACAAAATGCACTTTTTAGGCACAAAATGCACAATATTTAGATCAATTTAATGTGTGACAATGTTTTTGTTTGATTAAACTTTTATAAGGCACAAAATGCGCTTATTAGACACAAAATGCACAATATTTAGATCAATTTAATGTGTGACAATTTTTTTTTGTTTGATGAAACTTTTATAAGGCACAAAATGCACTTTTTAGGCACAAAATGCACAATATTTAGATCAATTTAATGTGTGACAATGTTTTTGTTTGATTAAACTTTTATAAGGCACAAAATGCGCTTATTAGACACAAAATGCACAATATTTAGATCAATTTAATGTGTGACAATTTTTTTTTGTTTGATGAAACTTTTATAAGGCACAAAATGCACTTTTTAGGCACAAAATGCACAATATTTAGATCAATTTAATGTGTGACAATGTTTTTGTTTGATTAAACTTTTATAAGGCACAAAATGCGCTTATTAGACACAAAATGCACAATATTTAGATCAATTTAATGTGTGACAATTTTTTTTTGTTTGATGAAACTTTTATAAGGCACAAAATGCACTTTTTAGGCACAAAATGCACTTTTTAGGCACAAAATGCACAATATTTAGATGAATTTAATAAGTGCCAATGTTTTTGTTTGATTAATTACTATATTTTACTATTATATTATGTAATATTAGATGTTAAAAATGGTTACCATGTGAGTATTTTGTTTTTTGTATGTTTTATAATAAAATAAATAATAAAAAAATAAAACTAAGGTATTTTATTTCTACATTTTTTTTTTTTATGAGAGAGACTAATTTCGAAAATCAGATTCAATATACATACATACATACATCCTTAAATACAAACTGGGGGGTGTTCAAAAAGTTTCCGGATAGTGTAAATGAAAAGACAGCATATTATATTATAATACTTTTCACTAATTACTTGAAAGATCAACATGAATTTAATATATATGTTACTTTACTATTAAATATCCTAATTTCTCTGGTGTTTCGCAAGGTTCCAATCTTTTAAACCATTGCTTTTTAACTTATTAAAAAAAATAACCGTGCAAATGATTTTAAGCATATTCGTAAGATCAGCAGAGGGTTTAAAAGATATGCTAAATAATAGCAGAAGTGCTTAAAAAGGCATTGGAAACGTTTTAATTTTATTTTTTATACAAAATATTGGATGATTACATAAGTTCGTGCCCAATTTTTATGTAAAGCTATTTTTAACAGAAAATAAGCAAGAACTTATGCAATCATCCAATATTTTGTAATACAATTATATTTTTCATAACATTTTAAATGAGTTCAATGACTTTTAAAGCACTTCTGCTATTATTTAACTTATCTTTAAGAATACTCTGCCGATTTTACGAATGTGCTTAAAATCATATGCACAGTTTTTTTTAATGTATAAAAAAGTATTGGACCAAGATTAGAACCGTGTGGAACGCCCGAAAAAGTGGGATATTTAATAACGAAGAGTAATATATTTATTAAATTCATGCTAATCTGTCGAGTAATTAGTGGAAAGACGAATTAATTTGTTAGAAAAACCAAAATTATTTGATTATGACTTCATTATAGCCTCAATAGCACAGATATTTTCTTACAAATTGAAGATTAAGAATTTGATGCTCTCGAATCTAATTAAAGCAATTGATGCGTTCAAAATTGGTATATTTTCATATTTGTGATAATGTCACGTAATTCCCAAACCAATTTAATGCTAGCGCACGTTTCGAATTTGGTGGAATCCCAGTTTTTCCATTTCAAACTGGATTTTGATTGCAAACACTAGATGTCAAAAGATCGATTGTAAATTTTGCATTCTGTTGTCAAATCACCTTCCGGGAACTTGCTCTACCATCCCACGTACGTATGATCTCATTCCAAGTAATCCGACTAATTTGGAAGTCAATTTGACTTTCAATTCGAGACGTAACGGTTTTGGGACGGTCGACTGCCTATAAACGTACACGTAATAATTTTCCGCGTTAGCCATTGCAAATTCGCATACAACGATTTTAATTAATTTTAATTGCTGTCTACGTATAATATAATGCATAGCATCCTTTCTAACAGTGTACGTAGATATCTGTACTGCATACGATGCATTTCATTGTGCAAAATGCAGTCTTACAACATTGACATTTTAGATACACGCGAATACTTTCATTTTTATGATGGAGAGAGACCGAAAAAAGAAGAGTCTGTGCACACTTCATTCACCTGCAATCACGGTCGAGCAAATCTTTCGAATAGCGAAGATTCTTTGCGGCCGAACTCACACGCGATTTTAAAATTTGCATGTTTTCCAACACGCAACACGATATATATATGTATATATATGTATATATATGTATATATATATATATATATATATATATATATATATATATATATATATATATATATATATATATATAGAGAGAGAGAGAGAGAGAGAGAGAGAGAGAGAGAGAGAGATTATTTCAACCCACGGGATCGAACCTGTCAACCTTGTTATAATTGTTGTAATTATTAAAAGAACTTTTTTAAATTTTTTTTTTATTTAAATGCTTTAAACTGATAAACTTAGTATACATATGTATATTGTAATAATGTTAAATATGCTATGAAATATTTTATAGCGATACAATTTAAATATCGTTATGAAATGTACATAAAAAAAGAAAAAGAAATTACTTTCTAATTATTTTTAAATATATTTCATCATTTGAATCAATTGAGCTGGTTAGGTAGTTTATTATCTCCATATTCTAAATTCGAAGCTCATATATCATACTCATTTCATCATAAATATTAAAATATGTATGCAATTTAATTAAATGTTATATATGTTACACCGAATCCGTGAAATTGTCTATTACACGCATTCGGCAAGAGAATTGCCGAATGCGTGAAAAATGCAAGCATGTTGCCCAGTTCACGGATTCCGTAAATTCTTTGCCGAATGCGTGAACTGGACAATGTGGACTGGACAACTGGACGAACCTGCGCTCATCACTATTTTCTTAATTTGAATGTGATGTATGTGTGGAATATTAATCTACTCTCTTCCATTTGGGCCTCGCTGTGATTTTATTTTACTTTTTCTTTTTCTTTCTCCTTATGTATATTTTAGGGGTCTACGTGACGAGACAGAATGTTAAATTACAGAAAACACAAATATCGGAAGGCAAAGATCGAAAATCGAAAGATCTTAAGTCGAAAGATCAAAAAAAAATGGTGCATGGTAAACGGTACATACTCACTTAATTTGCGCGAGCAGGATACAACAGGAATAAGAGGAACATACCTTTCCTCCCGTATTCTGCGCGCACACATTAATACGGGAGGAAAAGCCTGGTCCTCTTGTTCCTGTTGTATCCTGCTCGCGCAAATTAAGTGCACCATTTTTTTTATCTTTCGACTTAAGATTTTTCGATTTTCAATCTTTGCCTTCCGATATTTGCGTTTTCTGTAATTTAACATTCTGTCTCGCCACGGAGACCGATATTTTAGGTACTATTTTTTTTTTTTTTTTTTTTGGTCATTGTGAAACTAAGAATAGGATTTGAGGATTTTATTTATTTAATTTTTACACCTTTGTTTATTTATTTTTTTTCTTTTGTTTTCTGTTTTTTTATTTTAATTTTTTCATTTTATCGTGTTTTTCTGCCTTTGAATTTTTGCTTTTTATTTTTTGTTTTTCTTTAACAAATGTAGGCCATTGTGGCGCATAAGGTTCTTCCTGTGGTCCTTAGGTTGACAATGGTCCAAAACCAACTATAAATAAAATAAATTATTCAGTCAGTGTCACACGCGAGAACTGAGACAGTGAGACCGCATATTAAAGTAAAATCGTGAAGGTAGATCGCATACTAAAGTACATACATATGTGAAGGTAGACCGCATACTAAAGTAGCACCCTTGTTTCTTAATATGTCTGTTTGTCATAATGCCCCTAGCTACTACTGAAATGGTATCCAGAGACTCACACATGTCCATGTGAATGCTGACCATTGAACAGAGCAATCCTCAACGAGCCAGCGAACCCTCTTACGTTACAGTGGTTGCGTGCCGGCACCGGACCGTGTCGGCCGGGGAGCGCACGTCACATGCATCATATTGGATTCACAGAAAACAATTCTCTTTTGATCGGGAGAAAGCAAGCCCCTCGGATCATCTCAGACGCTGTCGATCCACGTCTAATTGAAATGCAGGACAGATCGCTTTCCACCAAATGCTTAATCACCGGAAGTGTGGCGACAAAACCCACCGGAAGTCCGAGTAACAGTAGCGTCTGGAACCGTTCGATTTACGCCATAACCGGGATTGGTAAACTGCGACCCAACGGTCAATCGACACGCATTCGGATTTACTCCGTTTTGGGTACCTACATAATACATACATACATGCATACGTGTTTAGTGTGTTATCAACTGTAAAATGTTTATGTGCTGGTAATTATGACAATAGGCCAATGTTTTTCTATAAATAGTATAACTTGTTTGATCATAAACGTTCGACCTGCTTGAAATAATTAATATGACCCGTTGATGAACTTGCAGTGGCGTAGCGTGAATTCCTAGTGCCCCCCCGCAAAATATTTCAAGGCGCCCCACCCCCCCCCCACCCCCCTCCCCATATATTAATATTAGTAAAATAACTTTCCAAATTAATATTTATACTTTTTTACGTATCGATATATGTACCTATATATCAAAGTGCATTAATAGTTTAATCTGGACGACCAACAAGCAGTGCACAATCTGTTTAAAGTAACTGATGGTGAATTTTCCTTAAAAACTTCCCACCTGTTAATGGTGGCAGCGAAAAATTTATAAACTTTATTGGTTTTAATCATATAATTTTGTTTTATTGTTTACACATTGAAAAAATATATACAAGAATAAGAAAATTCTCAGCTAATAGGTTGAAGTGGCACTGACGTTCAAAAGATGGAAAAAGACGGTAATCTTCTAGCCCTATTGGCATAGATCAATCACACAATGAGGATAAATTCAAAATATGTTAATGTATGTACATACACATATAGCACAAATAGGTTGCAAAATAAGAGAAGTTTTTAAAAAAATTACGGAACAAATTAAAAAATACGTGAAAAAGGCGCGCTTCGTGGCGCCCCCCAGGTCTCGGCGCCCCCCCCCGCATTGCGGGGTCTGCGGGCGCGGTAGTTACGCCACTGTGATGAAGGGATTTGTTGATAAATATATGGCTATTAAAGCAATTGCAATTGCCGTGGCTAAACTCATAGATGAGTAACTTTTTTCAACTTGTCGATTTTCTTCACAATATAATACAACCAGTCGAGTCATTGGTTTGAAATGTGTACAAAGAGTATACATATGTCTTTTAGTTCACCAAGTCTTATCTATTAATAACTTTTGTTGAAAACAAATGCTTGTAAATTTTATCATGTGGTAAATTTTATCACTATAGTACATGGAATATAATATTTTCATTTATATTTGTATATTTTTTTGTCTCACTGTACTGCTTTCTTTTTTTGTATTTTATTATGTGTGTGTGCCAATTTAAATAAAATAAAATTGTGTACCGACAGAAACTGGCAGTTATGTATATATCATGATACACATGTAGGCATAAAATAAACAAAACTATTATTCATTAATTATTTATAGATGAACCGGCCTAGCATGAGACTTACGTAAAATGAACACTTGACCCGCGATGGCCAATCACATTTCGTTTCAGTATTGCATTGTATTTTGGTCAAGAAATACAATATTTTTCGTGTGTATAGCTGTCGGTAGATTATGACTTTTATTTTTTGAGTTCGTGTTTTGAAATATTTACATTAATAATGTTTTAATATAAAATGCATTGTTGATATTATTAATTTATTTATGAAATACGTATATTTTATATTAATGGAAGTTTATATTTTTTAAGCAAAAAATGTAATTGTCAACGCCATGTTATGGACAGCAAAACTTACAGTAATGTATTATTAAAGACCTTGTATTTAATTATATTGTAATAATATTATATAGTTAAATAAGAAATAATTTAAAAAAAATAAGAAAATAATTTTACGTCCTTACAATGTTAAGGCACATTGCACGAATGCGACAGCATGCTCGGTTCTCGTCTTACTACAGTTCATATTTTTATATAAATAAAAACACAATAAATAAAAAATACATTAATAGCAGACAATATTATCTGCTATTAATGTATCGAGGCTATTGTCGCTAACGGTTTCAGCGGTCAATTCGCATCGCCCCCTCATACCATTAACATGTGTACATATGTCTTATTCAGTGACAATTGTAATATTTATATGATATTATTTTAATATTTATTGAAATCTCCATACTTGTCCATGCAAAAAACATGCATACATACGTCAATTCCGTTTATTTATTTCAAATATATGGTACATATATAACATTTTTATTTCAAAATTTGCATTTGTCAAAAGAATTGTTTATTGCATTTCATAAAAGTATTTGAAAGATTTGTCTATTTGAGTCTGTCTTGTGATCTCTCTCTAACAAATTTTGAAGGCAAAATTTACCGTATGACTTTTCTCTTCGTGAGTGTGCCATATAAAATATGTATATTACATGCAATGTATATAAATATGTAGTTTCTATATTGGACTTAAAGCGTTTGTAAACTCAAAAATATAGAATTAATCAATGGATTTAATTTTTTACTATTGTGAAAATGATAGCCTCAAATGACTTAAACCATAATTAACAATATATACGAATCTACTTGAAAAACACGCTTATTAGACACTAATCATACTGAAACTGGCTTAGACCAATAATAGACAAAATAAATTAATTACATTATTAACTATTTTTACTATATCTTTGTTTTCAAATTTGCAATATATGTAGACCATTGTCATAATAACAGCACAACAGTCATCAATTAATGAATCATATCTACTTAACAGACTAACACAGTTGAACAGGGAAAGTAGGAAAATGGGATAAAAAAATAATGTAGATAAGACCAAACTAATGTTCAATAGTTATTGCATGCCCGATAGCATTTTACTAGATAATAAAATAGTATTATATACATAAGTAGTAAATAATTATTTATGACAAAACAAGTGCTAGAATGGTACGTAAAGAGTAAAGACATTGAAATGGCCACGTGGCTAGAAGAATGGAGTAAAGTTGGATAAAAGAAGCGCCATAATGGTACCCGACAGAAAGCAAAAGGGTTAAAAGAAGACCGCAGGGAAGATGGGTAGACGAAATTAGGAAAACGTGAGAGTTGCGCAAAACAGAGACGAGTAGAAGCGTGTTGGAGGGGCCTTCATCCAACAGTGGATGTTGAGCGGCTGTTGGTGGTGATGATATAAATTGAAAAATTTTCATTTTAGATTTTGAATCCGAAACTACATATTATAAATTCGCGTATGAAATGTTGATTTTTTTTTTAATTCAAAAATTAACCCAAATGGAAATTTTTGACTAATTCATGTAATGAGTCAATTTCACGCATTTGATGTAACACAAACACTCTTAAATTGACATTGAATTTCAAGGTAATGATTATCAACGGTGTTTTTCTCCATATGTGCATATTATAAATTTAAGTATTTTACAAGTAATTACTATGTATTATTATGGACATCATTAAATAAATGGTGTTAATATTTTTACTCCGCTTTCTATGAGCACCGATGTTTCATGATCAAATTGAGTCAAATCTTGATATAGTGCACCCACATGATGACCTGTTCTAAGATTACTAGGTTTCAGGGAAAATATTATTTTCTAAAGGTGGAAACTTTTAAAAAATTTAAGTATAAAAAAAATCGAAGCAAATTTAGGTATAAAAAAAATCTGAAGACAAATTAAAATTTAGCCTTCGGCATTCGTCCCAATTACACCCAAAAGAACTTGAGACCAAATGTGGAATTTTTCGGATATTAATATAATAAATCGCACTTGAAAAATTCCGTCAACAGAGCGAAGAAAATTATTCGAAATATGCAAAGAAAAATAGACAGATAAGAATAGGAAAGTAAGTGCGAGCTAGAGGCGAAATGGAAAAGTCGACGATACGTCACGCATAATAGCAACAAAATAAAACACATAAATAAATAAATAAACGATACACTGTGTTACTGTAAAAGTCCAAACACTCATAAAACGCAAAACAGAAAATCTTCATATGTACATATTTGTGTTTAAGATTTCATAACGTGTTTTTGATTCACTACTGATATAAGAACTCTTGTTATAACTTGATGAATTTGACTCTCAAAGTATGTAATACTAAATCTACAATAGTTGCGAATCTGCCGCTTCCTCTTGCCCCCTCCACGGTGAAACACCACGGCTGTCTTATACTCATAAAATGTGTAGAGAATCTATTTAAAGCACATCGTTATATGTACATACATTAATCGTTGGCTCATTGATTCGTTTATCCATCCAAAAATCTCAACACACAATCATCAAATTATTTATTATTTACATATAATATATGGTCAATGAATCATAGCTAATAAATACAAAATGTGGCAAAAGTCTCGTCACTATTTAAAAACAAAAATAATTCTTCACAATATAATATAACGTACGCGTCATTTAAATGAATCAAAATTAAAATCATTTTGCTTTCTAGGGCGAAGCTCAAGGCTCATTGGGGCACCGAGGGCGAAGCCCTAGACGGCAATAGGCTCAGGGCGGGGGGCGAAGGCGAAGCCCTAGAAGGCAAAAAAAAAATTTTTTTTTTTTTGATTTTTTTTAATTTTTAATTTTTTTTTTTATAAAATATTAACTATTAGATTATTTATTAGTCATGTTTAAGCGGTTTATGGGGCGCAGCCGTCAACGAACCAATGATTCGATTTATTTTTTTCGATTCATAGGCGCCGATTCGACTTATTTTTTAAAGACCAAAGGCTCAGGAGGGTGCCGAGGGCAAAGCCCTAGAAGGCAAAGGCTCAGGGGGCGCGGAGGGCGAAGCCCTAGAAGGCAAAGGCTCAGGGAGCGCCGTGGGCGAAGCCCTAGAAGGAAAAAAAATTAAAAAAAAACAATTTTTTTTTTATTTTTTAATAAAATCTGTACTATTAGATTAGTCATGTTTAAGCGGTTTATATTATAAATACTGAGCGAAGCCGGGTAATATTATAAAATATTATAAAATAATAGTAATATTATAAAATACATTAACTCTGAATAGGTGTTCATTATTGTTGAATCGGTAGTCGGACGTTTAATGACATTTTGAATTTTTATTTTTAAATAATCATTTAATAGGCCATTTCTTTCGCTTCTGATTTTATTTCTTCATATGAATTTCGTAATTCATTTAAATTGTATGTATATGTTCTGTTTTTACTTTCGATATTTTTAGATTGACAACAATTATTTTTTCATATTAAGTGTTCAGGGGCCCAACAATTTGGGCCCCTTGTCAAGCTTGGCCCTCATGCTTTGCATGACCCTGCTGTTAGGTATGTACATATACGTATGAATACTCCAATTACAGCTTCCCAAATTATTTAGCTCAATCACTTCTTCCCTATCGTAAATTTGGCTAGTTTGGATTTGTTGATTTATGCAAGCATACATTTCTATTTCTATTTCTATTGTCTTCTCGCTTGCTTTTCAACTCGCTTGTTAGAAGTAAGCTAGAGTATAATGCGATTGTGTGGAATCCGCATGAAGCCAATTACTCTCTTATGATCGAAAAAGTGCAAAAAGCATTTCTTCGTTTTTTATATAAGAAAGAGTATGGGTACTACCCATATCTCTACCCTACACCTTTCCTTTTGGGCATGCTTGGGTATAATTCCCTTGAACTTCGGAGAAACTTCTCATTAACTCGTTTCGTTCTCCAGCTACTGCGTGGTAATAAGCCATGCCCGTTGTTGCTGGAACAGTTGGGACTTTTTGTCCCAAATAACTACATATGTGCGTAGTAGACATCATCATTTGATGATGTCACCTGCTCGCATAGTTCTTTTTCGAATTGCTCCTATTCCAAGAGGTATTCGACTTCTCAATGAAATCGTTGCTGCCGTGCCTGAATGCGATATTTTCCACCTATGTACATAAGTGAGCGTAGATTATCGGATATTATTTTAACATATTTATCTGGTAACATACGCTCATCATTATTCTCTTAATTTGAATGTGATGTATGTGTGGAATCTTAATCTACTCTCTTCCATTTGGGCCTCGCAGGGATGTTTTGTATTTGTAGCTTATTCTTATTTATCGGAACGGGCTGCAGGTGCAAGACATTCCCTTGTTTGTATTTGTACTTATTTTAAGTTTTTTATTATTGTGTTAAATGCTGTATTATTTTTTTTCTTTTCTTTTTTTGTAATTTTTTGCTTTTGCTTTTTGTTTTATCTATTAATTTTATTTTTTTATTTTTGTTTTCTCCCTCTCTTATTTTAATATTTTATTATGCAGGCCATTGTGGGGCATTAGGTTCTTCCTGTAATGCCACAATGCTCAAAAACGTTAAATAAATAAATTATTATTATTATATATTCTTTATCCAATTATATTATATCACTTAATATTTAATTATGCATTGTCCTATTTATTCAAATAATTAACTTTTATTCTTTCCTTTTTCATTTGCTTGTCTATATTTACTAGATATACACATTATGTATTTTGTAAAAATCTATAATTGGGTTCAGATGTTATTTTGTTATATTTATTCTTTATTTTTATGAATTTATACATCTGAGGCCTGTTGATTTTTCAATAAATAAATACATACATATGCTTGCGGTTTGTAATTCACATATGTATTAAAATGTATAGTGTGTTTGGATATGAGCATTGCTAGACATGGCGTCGATTTAGGGTGACCTTTATAGCATCATTTATAAATAAATAAATGACTACCCACTTTCACCGAAACTTTTCGGTAAATGTTAGAATTTCGTACATTTATAGTAACATACATATATGTATGTATGAATGTATGTACGTGTGTTTGAATCGTATGTGAACGTGTGTGTTCACGTAGCGAACAATTATTCAACGATGCGATCAGTGAACGGCCACTCGCGACACAGCCAACACCTGTGTGTACAATCGAGTTTATCGCGAACCGACGAAAATACGCGTTTTCCATTGGGAAAATTCGGAAAAGCGCAGTGATGCTGGAGCCGCTACCGGAATCGTCTCCCGCCATGTGCAAAGTTTAGCGCGCTCCATATCCATAAGGACGCTAGTGAAATACCCACAATACTGCATGAATCAATTTCACTGCACTACCAATAATGCCCAAGATACAGCAGTGAGTCAAATGTGTCATTTAACATGCTCATATGGAATATATCACTAAATATAGGATGGTGAATAGGGCGATGACAATTCACAATACACGTTCGAACAGTTCTGCATGCAATAGAGCAAAAAACAGTTTTTTACGTAGTTAATACTATCCATAACTACCCAAAAGCATATTGTCCTAATCACCATCCGCTATTTACATACGTACATATGTATATGTTGCAGTGAAAGCATATTTCAAGTGAAAATGTATCAAACAATGAATTTACAACGTTTAACTCTATACATTTAACCCTAACGACCCAATCTTAAATGAATGGGGCCAACCCTTACTTAACCTAACCGTTCCTAACCCTTAAATAATACCAACCCTAACAATCTAATCTTAAATTAATAAAACCAACCCTGAAAATGTGACTGGTTATGATTTCACTGAAACGTTAGTGAATATATATTTTCACTTGAAATATAATTTCACTGTGACATTTATACAACATACCTATAAATTCTGCATCAATTCACTAAAGATGGATTGACGTAGTAACAAATCGACAAAGCAAAATACAATATATTAATGTTTTGTTCACAATAATGTTTTGTTCAATCGGGTGATCCAAGTTGTATTCGTCGCTGTGTTTTAAGGATGAAAACTTTTATTAAATATTACATCGAACACACTATTTGCTTATTACGGTGAGCTTTACGCTTTTTTTAATGATATATAACTATGAAATGTAGTTGTGATCCCAAAATTGCATTTGTCAATTGTTTTTTTATTTGACGAAAATTCTCAGTAACGTATTTGAGAGGTTTGTCTCTATGTAGCGTCTATAACTGCGACATATATCGTAGCTCGATATGTAGACAAATACCAAATATCAGAAAGTGTAAACGGATTAAAATCGCGAATACGGAATATCTGGCACCTGAGTTCTCGTTAGTACAATATTTCGCGTGTGTAGCTTTCGATTGTTGGAATTTTTGGGTGCCAGGTGTTCCATTTTCAATTTTGAAATGAAATACTACTCCATTTTCAATTTTGCATATTTTTTTACAATATTTACATAATATAAAAAGTATGTTAAATATAATAGTTGTAGTAGAAATGGAATTTATTGCGGCAAAATTGTATACAATTACAAAAAGTCAATTAATAAGACCTTTAATGTCATTAAATTCATTTATATGTATATGTAGAAAATGCTCCATATCCAAAGTATTAATATTATATAATACTAGTGTTGTACCCAATGACATATCATCGCATGGGTGTTGGCATATTAAGTTATTAAATAAAAAAAATTAAAAGAAATGTGTCGTCGGTCATGTTTTCGATCCCCACGCGGTCGAATGTTTTTGAAATACCTTTTAAATATATTTATATTTAATTTTTTAATACGAAAAAAAGGTAAAAACAACCTACCTACATGTAAACAATATAAAACACCAATAGAAAAATTAATTAATTAATTATTTAAATAAATAAATTTTCAATAGATGGCGGTAAATTCTCTGCCAAGCGGAAACATAAGAAGCGATCAGTATATATAGATTTTTTTTTCTTTTGCTATTGTATTCGTACATACGTTTTGGCAGTGGCTCAGCTATGACGTACATATGTAAGTCGAATCGAAACGACTATTATAGTTCGGCGCGCGTTATCTCAGACAGACAGACAGACACGCAGACGGAATATCAATACTATAATTGAAATGTACATATGTATGTATATTTGAAATGAAATACTGCTCCATTTTCTATTTTGGATATATTTTTTTAAATATTCATACAATATAAAAAAAATAGCAGTTGTAATAGAAATGGAATTTGTTCAGGTAAAATTGTAAACAATTACGTAAAGCCTTAAATAAGTCTGTTCTACGTATTTCTTACTCGGTATGATTCATTATCATTTCCTAAAATTGTGCCTCATTAGTACGTGTTGATTATACTTGTACATATATTGACCTAATGAATAAAACATGTCAATGAATCCACACATCAGGTAGGCAAATGTTTAATAATATGAATTATGCAAGCGTTCCAAAAACTCCACACTGTTTGCACTTACATACGTTTTCAAAATAAATTTATATTTTATTCGGTATTGTAATCCGAATTTGTGTCAAGCTGCAACACTAATTGTTAACACTATATAATGGCTAATGTGCAGTTTTTGGAGCGAAAACAAAAACGTTTTCTACAAATACACATCCAGATCAGGTTATTATTTTTACGATCGTATCTAAAATGTAATTTTATTTATTATAATATGTATGTATATGTGCGAGCATACATAAGAAAGTATTCGAAATTTTCATTTGACTATACATATGTACATATGCGGTTTGAATCATTTACTCGTATAGTGAAATTAATATATAATAATAATAGAGAGTTGATATGGGTTATTATGAATGGTAATCGTTATTATCGTAAAACTTGGCATCTGTTTTTCGATAATTGGAAGATATTTGATATGATAAATGTTAATGTCTGTGAAAATTGCAAGTTTCTATATAATAAAGGGTTTTGTAATTAAAATATTGATGAAGATGTAAAACTATACGTACACTAGTGTTGTGCCCGATGAAATATCATCGCATGGGTTATGGCGTATTAAGATAGTAAATAAAAAAAAATTAAAAGATGCTGTGTCGGTGCTGTGTTCGATCCGCAAGCGGTCGTATTTTTTTCAAATACCTTATAAATATATTTATATTTAATTGTTTAATATGAAAAAAAGGTAAAAACTAACTATCTACCTACGTATAAACAATATAAAACAACCAAAAATTTATTAATTAATTAAATAAATTTTCAATAGATGGCGCTAAATTCCCAGAGACATATATACTGTTTGCTGCCAATGTTTCCTCTAGGTAAATAGGTCTCTGGGAATTTACCTAGAGGAAACATTGGCAGCAAACAGTATATATAGAAGTTTTTTCTTTTGTTATTATATTCGTATATTATGTATATTCGTACATTTTGTTGCTATGACTAGAGACATGTATTTTGGGCATCTATTTTTGTCAATTTTAGCATTTTCATTTTGCATTTTAGCGTTTTAGGGCATTAAAAATGTTCAATTTTAGCATCTATTTTTATGAACAGTTTAATTTTAAATAATAAAATATTTCGATGAATTTTAATAAAATTTATATACATATACATATGTATACAATTTAAAGACAACCCAACAATCAAAAAATAATAGAAAAATTCAAAAATGTTTTGGAATTAAATATAAAAATACAAAGACAAAAAATATGAATATAAAAATATAATACCAATTAAAATTTATTAAAACTCAACATGGAGCATATTTCTACAGATTATTTTTTGAGACGATCGGTAACAATTATATTGTATTTACTAAAATACCTTTCAGCATCCACATTTTTATCTACTATTTACAGTAGTAGACAAAAGCAGTTGCTTGGTTTCGACAGGAAAAACACCGTCTATGGTAAACTGCAAGCTCTGTTTTATCCCCTCAATTTCTTCACATAATAAATGGGCAAAGTTATAGGAAGACCCTTCTAAATCTATTCCGAATTTTAGCATCAATTAAGCATTAATAGCAAATGCCCAAATGTCTCTAGCTATGACGCACGTATGTATGTATGTCGAATCGAATATATATACATACATATATGCATATATACCTAGAAGAATGGTTAAGTTGTCATCTTGTACATGTAATACGGCAAACGACAGTTCGTTATGGCGTGTCTAGAAAAAGAAGGACCGAAACCTCTGAAAGAGTATCATTTTCTGTGCCGCCTATGTCTCCTCACAACCAGATCCTACACATATATACATACATATAATAAGAATTTTGTATTATGTAAGGCCAAAGAAAATTTGAAGGTTAACTTCATAATAAAAAATAAATATAAAATTCACACACCAATAGTTGTTACATGATATTTCAGCTGGTTTATTATAATTGGAATACTTTCATATGTGTATGTAAGTATAGTAAAAAGTAAACGTTATATAAAAAATTACGAAAGAAATTCACATAAAATGGACGAAATCTACGCGAATTTTGAACCAACGTAATCACATAATGTTGTATATGAATTGCGTAAAAATTCATCAACAACAAAGTTTTCCGGAGAATGTATTAATTGGGTGTAGTTTTTGAGATTTGTGTCAATTTTATAATCACATGTATCCATTTTCTTGAATATTGTCATTTTAACGTGAACATTTTTTTAAAAATTCAGATATTATAATAATTCAAAAATATATATATAAATATAAATTTTTAATATTAGTAGTTGTTTTACCCGGCTTCGCTCAGTATTTGTAAAATAAACAGCGTAAACATGGCGAATCTAATAGTAAATGTTCATTTGTTTTTTTATTAAATCTATTTGAATCGAAAAAAATATAATATTCAACCAATTGAATTGTCGTCATAGAAAACCTTTTTTCGTTTACGAAGTTCCCATCCAAAGATACTTACATATATACGTACATAATTGCATACAAAGTCTCTTTCGAAATTACATATATATTAGATTATAAATTTGAAATTAAATTCAAATAATGGTGACAAATGACGACTATTTGATAGGAGCTGTTTCAACAATGAAATTGGATAAATTGGCAAAATCTGGTATAAAATGATCGACTTAGAGTCACATATTATATATATATCCAAAATCTGGCCAGCAACACTGGACCAGGGATTGAACCCGTTACACTTCAGTTGTTAGCATTCTACGCTGACCACTGAGCTATGTTGATGGTTTATTAACTAACGAATTTAGCCAGATCTGCTTGGATTTAAATTCGTATATAAGAAATTAACCTAAATCAACCTATTCCGAAGTGTTGAAAAACATTTGCAACAATTTGCACCCGGGGGTAAACATGAGACTTAAAATGTATGTACATGCTATCACGTTCAATGCAATGGGCAATTACATTTCGTTTCACTTTCGCATTGCATTTTGGTCAAGAAATACATAGGTCAAGGTCGGTAGAATTTGACTTTTATTTTTTGTTAGTTTTGAGTTCGTGTTCCATGTTTTGAAATATATACTTCATACCCCCCGCCTCTATAAACTAATACAATTCATTACTAAGAAAGAAAACGTGCTTTTATATGTATGTAAATTATAAACGCAAGTTAAACACACAAATGACTTTGAACTGGAAACAAAAACGTTCAATTAAACCGTATGGCCATTCAAATTAAACCCATTATCAAAATTTCATTTCACTTTCGCGTGAAAACGCTTGTTTATAATAAAAATTGAAATCGTTTACTGACGCTTCGAAATTAAATTTTCGTTAGACAATTAAATATTTCTATTACAGAAGTATGTATGTATGTATATTGCGTATTGTATCTCACGCTTAGTAAAATTGGCGTATTTTCTCCCCTTGAAAAAAATCTTCATCGATATACATTGTATCTATCACAACTAATACAGTTCCTATGTACGTATTTGTATTTCATGCATTTAATGCCAACCCAATAGAATTCGTAAAAACGCTCACATGAGATAAAACACCATATAATATACAATGTACAATACTTCAAACAGTGTCCTCACCAGAATTTTTTCCCAAAAGTAATTCTGAGTAAGGTGGAAACCATTAGACGATTGGTTTTTTTGAAAATTAACCTTTTAATCGACAAGTGAATATCTATAATATGTATAAAAACGGACGCGATGTGTGTGGGTATGTTTGTAGGTATGTGCGAGTACATCGACAAGTATGGAGATTTCAAAAAATAAAATTTTAGAATACCAGAAGTATACGTTATGCATAGGGATGTGGCGTGACGACCGATCTTTTCGGTTTCGGTGTAAGCCGGCTTGGAAGTAGGATTTCTGAAAACCAGACGGATCCGGGTCCAATGTTTTGAAAACCCGACGGATCCGGGTCGGATTTGGGTCCAAAATAAAAATCAAAATCAAAAACTTCCAGGTTTTAAATTTAAATTTTATTTATTTTTTATTTTGTTTCATTATACAATTGTCGAAAAATATTACAGAAGGTGATTAAAAACATATAATATACAAATACAAATACATATAATGGGTCTACGTGACTTGACAGAATGTTAAATTACAGAAAACGCAAATATCGGAAGGCAAAGATCGAAAATCGAAAGATCTTAAGTCGAAAGATCAAAAAAAAAAAAATGGTGCATGGTAAACGGTACATACTCACTTAATTTGCGCGAGCAGGATACAACAGGAACAAGAGGAACATGCTTTTCCTCCCGTATTCTGCGCGCGCACATTAACACGGGAGGAAAAGCATGTTCCTCTTGTTCCTGTTGTATCCTGCTCGCGCAAATTAAGTGAGTATGTACCGTTTACCATGCACCATTTTTTTTTTTTTTGATCTTTCGACTTAAGATCTTTCGATTTTCGATGTTTGCATTCTGATATTTGCGTTTTCTGTAATTTAACATTCTGTCAAATCACGGAGACCGAAATATAATACAGTATATCATAATGCAAAAATATAGGCAAAATTACAATAAATTAAAAATTTGATTTTGTTTTCCTAATGTTAACATAATAATACTTTAGGAACACTAAAACATTATTATGAGACTTATCCCCCAATGCCGATCTCAGTTTAGTGCAGAGGTATACCAATATTATCGGCACATTTAGCAATTATGTGATTTTGTGTCCCTCTATTAATGTTACGTATACTAAAAAGAGCCGCCGAGTAGTTGCAATCGGATTAGCCCGAGTAGCATCCCAGAGACTGTGTGACCGTTATAATTGGTTTCAACGATTATATCTAGACTCTAAGTGCACGTAGGCTAAACAATGGCCGCTATTTGGTCCCTTCTCAGAAGTGACCAATGCCGTGGTACCGTGGGACCGAATGTCGTGGGAATACATATCCGAGTACGTGACCATAACAATAGGTAAACAAATCAGACGTCGAAGATGTCCTGAGAGACCTGTCCCTTATAAGGCGGTACTTAGGCGATATCAAGACATTCTGGACTGAGCACTACCAGTGTGTGTATCTCCTTAATCATCAATAAATGCTGTGACACGACTTTGGCCTTTTACTTGGATCCTCCACCCACCCCTACGCAACATTACTATCATTATCATTGTTATTATAGAATTTTGTAGTTCTCCAAAAAATATAATGAAAACTATATTTATATTCGATCAAGAATAAAACTGATTTTTTTAAGAGAACTACAAAAAATAATTAAAATAAAGTACTTAACGTTATAGAAATCAGGTATGATGATCATGATGATGATAATGTTGAAACGATGTTTACACTCTGAAGTCTTACACTAGTCTAAGGCAAAATTCTTAATTTAGCCAAAATCCGTTCCATTGTTCGTAGTTTTCTCAGAACTCACTATATAAGCATAACACTAATTTATTACCAAGTATTATAATAACACATAAATATTTGGATATTATTTCAATGTATCGAGTTTTTTATCATTTTTATTTTATTTTATTTTACTCTAAACAGACCATTGTGGCATAACAGGAATTCCTAAAGCGCCACAATGATCAAAAAATATAACACAAAAAAAAACAAAATAACAATTAAACATAAATTAATACATAACGAAAATAAAATACTCATCAATTATACATAAAAAAAATACATTTGAACATAAACATAAATACATCCATACATAAACATAAAAAATAGCATTTAATAATAACAGATAAAGTAAAAATATCAAATAAAAAAAATATAGCATAAGGAATTTTGAATCTTTACGTTAATACTCGATATTTTAAATACACGGATCCGATGGGTTTTGAAGCCCGGATCCCGAATCCGGTTTTTAAGTCATTACCCGGCCGAGTCGAGTCCAGGTCGAGTCAAATCCAGAAACTCTACTCGGAAGCCCTAACATATGTACATATATCCGTCTAAAACGGCTTGTGGGTCTTAATGTTTACATACATATGAAGCTAAACTTACTTATCTATATATTAAATTTGTTTATAATGCTGGTTGGTTGACAGAGGGATCCAAACTATGGAGACGAGCGTCCAGCAGTGGTTCGCAGCATCTTGTGCTCCGTCTGTGTCGCCGTCGGACTGGCTACAACTGCCCGACTTCCAAGGGAGGTAGCCGCACACGGGGGAGCGGCTTTCATGGTCGCTTACACCCTGCTTTCCATCGCCTTTACACTACCATTAGTCTTCTTAGAACTAGCACTGGGAAAGTTCAGTGAACAAGGTGCCATCAAACTGTGGCGTTCCGTGCCCCTCCTCAAAGGTAACTTACAACACGACACTTGTTATCACACATTGCCTCTCAGCGAGCACACCACTGTGTCAAATTATATCTTTGTTTTGATCGTTGTTCCACATTGTGTTGATATATGTATTTCAAAACTTGGCGTTGCATTGCGCATATTAGCGATTACACACAATATATTACATATGTGCCTACATACAAACTTGTCGCTACACCGTGCATATGAGTGAGATAATACATGAGTTTTTTAAAGGTCTTTTTTTATATTTTGATCATTTTACATCATTAAAGAAAAACTGTCTGAAGTTATAACTAAACTTTTGTAAATAAAAGAGACCTTTCAAATTATTCATGAACATATTGATTCTATGGCCGTACTATCATTTAAAAATCTATATAGTTTTTTTAATTGTAATCTGCATATTTTATGCGTAGCTGTGAATTAAAATTTTAATTCCTGATATAGATTGACAACTCAATCCTTTTTAGGTTTAGGATATGTGAAACTATTTGCAAGTTTTTTGGTCGCCGTCTATTATATGGTCTACGTTGGATTAGTCTGCGCATTACTTATATGGACTGCAAAAGGTCCAGTGCCTTTGGCAGAATGCCGCGAATTGCACCGAGCTTTAGTGAGTATATTGTTAATAAGAAGAGGCTTGTAATAAGTAATAAAATTCAATATAATATATAATTTGTAATTTTATTTTAGGACGGCTATCAAGTCGTCGGTACACCCGGCCAAAAATGTATATAGTAAGTTATACTGATGTGCATATGAAACATATTATAAATGGATTTTGTTTAAATTGAAAGTGTTAAATAATTTCAGTGAAACATTTTTGAAACCAGTCGTCGACGATCCCATGTGGTATGGAATTGTAGCTGCAATTGTTTTCACGTTATGGCTGCTGGTGTCACTATGGTAATATTATTAAAATAGTATAATACCTCATAGTAAATTGGCATTTAGTTATGTGGTGTTTGTTCTTTTAGTTTGATACGATTGCCTCAAACCTTTCTGATGTCTTTGTACGTGTTCGGAAGCGCCATTCTCGTGTTGAGTATGACGATCGTGATAATGGACGACCTCAAGAGCGTCAAAATGTTCTTCTTCGATGTGAATTGGGAGCTCTTAACAGCCAAGGAACTGTGGTATGCAGCTTTTGTGCAATCTCTCTTCTCTATGCATCTCGGATTCGGATATCACGTGACAACCGGAGGGACAGTCTACAACAAAAGTTGTCTTTTCAGGTATTTCTGAATAAATTATCCAAGCCACATTATGAATATTGTATCAACATTGTTTATTTTATCTTTTAATTTATACCAGGAAGGCCTAACAGGTAACCCCAATGCGCCTTCCTGCCCAGAAACATTGAACATTTGATACAAATATTATTAGTATTATACAAAGTACATTAAAAAATAATCAATTAATATCCACCAAGAAATCTGTGGTCAAATTTGAAAATTTGCAGCATTTTAAACAATTCAGGCGAAATTCGAGATTGCTAAAAACTCGAGATTTTGCAAGAAAATGGGTAAGGTTGCCAATTTTTTGGAACCGTTTCAATGAAAATCAGATAAATTCAGGAAACGATCGACCTGGAGGCACAAATCCAAGGTCTGGTCAGCAGAAACCAGTGGAATTTGAACCCGTGACCACTCTGTTCAAAGCATTATATGCTAACCACTAATCTATTCTGCTGGTTATTGTATATCTGTATGCAATTTAAAAGTAACATATTTGAAAATAATAGGCTAAAATTAAAAAGGTACATAAATAATATATATTAATGTAACAAATCCGATTAATACTAATAATACCCAATAATTATAACTGATTTTAAACCTAATCTAACTGAACCTCGTTATTTGATTTGTATAAATGATAACCGGTAAGAATTAGCACTTTCCAATTTGTCTAATATTGCCAAATGTTATAAATCTGCATTCACACGTTACCCAGAATATATATGAATTTATAAATATAAATATGAAGTTGCAATTGTCAAATTATTTACCAAAATGTTTTATATTATACAACCTATTTTCATTTACTTTTATTTAATTGTACTAAGTTGCTGTCTAATATAATTGACCACATGATCATTAAAGTAGAATATTATATAGCTTATCACTGCCTATAAATCTTACATCATAAATATAAATACATAAATACATATACATAAATCCTGTAAACTATTTAGATACAATAAAACCAACCTTTACTGTTTCCATATATAATGTGAATGTATAATTATTTCCTTAATCATTCAGAAGTGCATTGTGGTTCACATTGTGGAATATTTTATGCGGTTGGCTGAGCGTACTATTATGGCACAGCATTGAAGATACAAAAAAACCAAAAGACACGTCGATCTTGATGACATTAATATTAATATATGATTCGTCTCTATCAAAAGATGCGAGCGCTGTTAAATTTTCCTTCGCCTACACTTTGTTGATATGTTCTGGATTTATAAGCGTGGTAATTTAAATTATCCATTTGAAAAATATGTCTTTTCATATACAATTAATATTATTTAATGGTCTTTTTATAGCTGTCACTTACTTATCCTGTCGTCTGGTGCATTTCACTTGAAGATTGCTATCACAAAAGAAGCGTTGGATGGCTCGTCTCCATCACGGGGATATTTTGCTCTCTATCTATATTTGTATTGGGCTTGGATGTTATAGTGCTACTTGACTCTTTCGTCATCCCTATTTATTTATTAACATTTATGGCGCTGGAATTATTTGGGCTTTTTTATATTTACGGTATGAATTAATACATATAAGATTATATGAATACGTATGAAAATACGTACAAGATTATTCAACTTCTTCAAAAATTTCCACATAATTTACTATCTTGTCTGTCATTATATTTAGTTGATTTGAGACATATATTCTTATACAATATATTATTTAAGTATTTATTATCAATTTTGAATCTGAGAGCTAGACGTCATATATGAATTTGTTTTAGGTTTTAAATATATGAAGCACGATTTAGAATTCATTTTAAATCATAAAATCAACTACTTTTTGATATTTCTGTGGATGATAATGCCGATTGCTCTATCTGGCATGATATGCTGGCAAATTTGGAAGCATTTCAATGATTGGAGTGGTAGCAGTTGGACATTTTGGTTAATGATAGGAATGTTCATATTTTCCTTGTTACATATAACAATATGGGCTGTTTGGGTTATAACTCATAAAGAAGGATATGGAATAATGCAGGTAAATCTTGAATATGTATCAGATAATTGCAATTTTTAACAAAATTAATTTTAACAATTCTGTACTTATAGAAGTTGATATCGGCCTGTAAGTCATCGCGCAAATGGGGTCCAGTTGAATTCAAACTGAGGTACAAATGGCTCCACTACAAATCTACTAAAAAACGGTCTAAAGCGTGGAAACTAGATTGCAAAGAACCCATGTGCAGTAATTGCATTGTCGCATCGAACAAGCCGTCTGACTTGTATCTGGACTCGGACAAACATTCGACGAATAATTCTATACAGAAAATTCTTTGGGTAACAGAATATGAAACTGCAAAGCCATCCAATCTTACCACCGATTTGCATGCAATGGAGCCAAATATTTCGTGCTTGGTGAGGCACTCGAGGAAAACCAAATGTTCGAAGCATTGCGGACACGTCTGCTGGAAAGAGTCCGGCTTTTAGTTGTGCATATAATACTATATGTAATGTACTCAGTCATTATTTTTAATTGTTATATTTAAGATATGTTACTAAGCTGAAATAAAACAAATGTAAAATCGTTCGTTTATACTTCAATACAAATGATTCTTTAAACATAATAATAATATGTAGTTTCATTTAAACAAATCAAAGACTGAAAAGAAAAAGAAACACTTATTATTTTCAAAACTTTTATACATATATTACATATTATCTGGAGCTATATATGTAGTAAGTAAACATCACTTACATACATAAATGGATATTGAATAATGACGTTTATGTCTAGTTGTCTTTCTTAATGACCGAAAACTATTTTAAGCAACACAAATATTTACATACGTACATAATACGCAGTGAGGTGGAAATAACTACATGACTAATAACTTGAAATTAGCACTTTAATTGAGAATTTAAATTGATGGACTGTTTCTATCAACATGCTGAGACATTATCTTGAAAACATAACTACTATTTGAATGTAGAACAGTTCACATTTCAATTTAAGTGCAATTTTCAAGATAGTAATCGTCTAATTGCTTCTATCCCAACTTTTGGCACAGCACAAATTAAACCATTCATATCACATGTATACATATTACAATAACATTTATATAAAAAAATAACTTACAAGTTTATACATGAATATACTATTTTTACTCCTACAGATTTTTACTCTTACAGATTCCAACAGATAGTACAGTATATATTTACTTTATTTTTCAAAATGTTAATAATAGAAATACTAGCATTTGTAAGGATCAAAAAGCCATAGTTACAACATATACCATTCACCAAAATGAAGAGGTGATGAACAATTTAATGTAATCCATGAAATATCTGTCACTGACATATACGGTGCCAAAACATGCACATGTTTGGCTCATGTTTGATGACTAACTTACACTTGAATAATAACAGTGGGATTAGAGTTCCGTTAGATTGTACGTACATATATGAAGATAGTTGATGATGCATTATGTATGTATATTAAAGAAAAAATAGTTCCAAGTGGGTGAACCCGTATAATTTGGCAAGCCAGATGAAGTTTGTTGAAGAATTTGTGCCAAGATTCAAAAGAAGCATCAATGCAGAAACATTTTTTGTCAAGAAAACCAATAAAAACAATTATAAGACGGTTCAAGTATAAGCTAACATTTAACGTTGTATTCGAGCAATCTAAGTTTACTAATTGATAAGAAATAAATAGTTTTTTATCTTATCTCTGAATGGGAGCGTCTGCTATGAAATATAGTATTTTTGAACAGTTGACAGATGACATTTTTATCGACAACATCAACAGTTTTCACTTACAATGTCTACCGATAAAGTATTTTCGGAACTGAATAAACCGTAAGTAATTAACGTATCTTCTTTTGTATAGATGAATGCTTGTTTGTTTGTTCACTGTGCATCTACAGTCTTAAAATCTACATTTTATATATCATCTCATGAATAACTTAGACTGCAGACGGTTTTTTAAAGGGGAATATATGTATGTATTTATAGAAACTACTAAATTTATTACAGCTCAGTCGTCTTTTGCTTAAATTTGCTTTATTTTATCTGACTTAATGTTGTGACTTAATAGTTGCACACGAAATTAGCATCAACACATTAGCGGGATTAATGTTTGTCAAATATTAATCCCGTTACGATGAAGCAATTTATGCTATAATGTATATTAAAAAAATTGGCCTTCATACACGTTTTTGTACCATTGTTTTGTTGCACTTTACAACTTGTACTTATGTACATATTTATTATATATTCCTTTTCATTTGACTACCTAAATGAGACATCATTGAAAACGATCTTCGAAAAAAAAGTGTTTATTTTCTCATTGAGAATACCAAAAAAATTCTATATTTGAACCCACGACCTCTACTGGTAAATAATCAGCTATACGCTATTTTACAAGAATATTACTATATTAAATAAGAAGTAATTCCTATATTAAAGTACATACGCTAACTTTATAATCAAGTATAAAATTATTTAAAAAGAGATTTGTGCAATTATATTGTTTTCAATTTAGAATTTGTATATGTATTTATTTATTTGACAATTTTACCATAGCGACATTAGAGTAGTTCCAAATCGTAACTATGGCTAAACAAAAATAAAATAAAAACGATAAAAAAATAAAACAGAATAAACATAAATATTAAACAAATACAATATTAAAACACAGCACGGTCTCAAATTAAACAATCCCTCAACCACATCAAAATATTTTGAAGAAACAAATCCTAGTTAATAGAAATCGGTTTGAGGAGTTTGATGCCTCTTGCAACAGGCGACGAAACCATCAAATTGGTACGTGCCACGGGAGAAGAGGACAAAGTGCAGCACCTAAAGTACTCGAGTTGGCTGGGAACATTGAAGCGCTATTCTGCAAGAATTTGAGGATTTCTCATCAAACCAACCAGTAACTCAAATAAATGTTTCCCCAAATATACTATACATCATGAAGGAATTGTAACCTAGTGCTCCCACTAGACAGGTAGGCACTAGGATAAATCCAAGAATAGAGACCGTAAACTGTCATATTATATAAGTGATTATACCAAATTGCGCGGCCCTGATTATACAAAATGGATATAATCAGGGCCGCGCCTACCATATGTACAAATGTGTGCAACGCATACAGACAACCGAAATATAAAGACAGCCGAAAGAAATGAGAGTACAAAATACAAAACAAGACATCGTACTTTTTAAAATGCATTTCGGTTGTTTTGTTTTATACTTGTGGATTGCTGTTGCAAGTTACAACTTGTACTATAATTCGGGAAACTAACGGGATAGCAGGTATAGCTTTGGTCCGCATGGAACTAGGCAGTGGCGGCTTGTGAGAATTCATATAGGGGGGGGGGCTGCAGAGATTAATCGGGATGTAATAGCTGGTTGACCATACCGGTGATCAAATGCAGACAAAAATAGCATGCATATGTACTATACTGGGAGGTCTGCAGCCCTGCAGCCCATATGGACGGCAAAAATAGCATGCATTTGTACTATACAGGGAGGCTGTAGCCCCGCAGCCCATATAGACGAGCCGCCACTGGAACTGGGTCTTTTGAGTTCTATTATCTTTGCGACAGTCAGATTTATTTCTTCAAGGATGTTGAGTATTGTTTGGTCATGGAAAGAACAATGTCCTAGATGTGGGATTGGGGGTAAAAACACTATATTTTCAAGAATGAACTCGGAAACGTTCAGTCTCTCTTTTCGTCTGGTTCTGTTCAGAACTAAACTTTTTGATTTTCTGTCTGTTTTTCTGGTTAATTTTTATCCTGATTAAAATTTTCAACACTATACCCCGAATTAATATTGTTGCGTAGGGGCGGGTGGAGGATCCAAGTAAAAGGCCAAAGTCGTTTCACAGCATTTATTGATGATTAAGGAGATACACGCACTGGCAGTGCTCAGTCCAGACTGACATGATATCGCCTAAGTATCGCTTTATAAGGGATAGATCTCTCAGGACGTCTAATCTGTTTACCTATTGTATAGTCACGTATTCGGATATGTCTTCCTACGGTATGGGTCAGTTAACAGATAATCCTTGAACGGTCACACAGTATCTGGGATTCTATTCGCTTAATCCGCGGTGTACGTAACAATATGTTTATACAAATTCTGATAATATTAAAAGACGGCCGATTTAAGTTTGCACAAAGCGACCCTTGATATAATAACTTGGAAAAGCTTAGAACCAAGAATCATACAAAATTGTCTGAAAAAGCTCAACATTTACCTTTTTTAAAGGGACTATTTTTTTCTTCCTTGTAACGTCAAGCAGTTCGACTAGTACTCTAATAAAAGTTGCAATTTAATAAAAATGCAATATAAATTTTGTCGTAATGTATTTTTAAGGCTTTTAAAATTTCGAAAAAGTTAAACAGTAATTAGTATTGATTCAGATCAATGACGCTTTGCTTAGCGAAAAGTTTTTGATCAATGTGCTATGCCAGTAATGACGAATGGATGTGAAACTGTCATTGAATGCCAAAATGTTGCATAAAGTTCAATACACTCGCAGAAGTACCAAACGTTGTATGCTCAGAATAACAAGGAGAGACAGAAAGCGAAACATATGAATGAGAAGAAGAGTTACATGTGGCTGGAAAAATGGACGAAAAGTTGAAAGGCTCGAATACTAACCGAGAAAAGCTACAAATGTAAAGAAATAAAGAAAATGTATGGCAATATATGTATATGTATGTACATATATGAAAGATAGTGCCCAAAACAAAGAAGAATGGAAAAGTAAATATTACTTTATTTACTACTAGTAAGCCTGTGTGCACATAATTGTGCACTCGGTAAAACATCACAATTCGGATCAAGGGAATTAATAATTTAAAATTTAAGTATTTTTTTTTAAAATAACCTTTTGTTTTTGTCGGCCGATCATGTGAACGAAGTGATATGCCGCGTCTCTTTCCACGATATACGATTTCAAGGGAAGAAAGATAGATGGAGCATGGTGTTAACAGCGAGTACTTCGTACACACGCACACACGCATTAGGCAATTATTATATAAGACATACAAAATATAAAGAAATTAAGTTGTTTTTTTATTAAATAAATTTTCAAATATAAAAACACTTTAAATTTCAATGAAAATTAATTACACTAGTATATATGGTAAACGGATTATTCCGCAAAAAGCGATCTCGCGCAACTTACTAAAATCATCATCACAGAACATCTGGCACTCAAGTTCTCGTTAGTACAATATTTCGCGTGTGCTACTTTCGATTGATGGAGTTTTTGGATGTCAGACGCAAGATCACTTTTTGCGGAAGAAGCACCGAACCATTATATACATACATATATGTACTTCATTTTTTACTTTATCTATGTACGTAGTAACAATAGATGAAGTTTTGTGATCATGCGAAAATTCGAATTGGAGATTTTGACTGGTTCGAACTCAGAATCGATCACTGATCATGTTTTCATGATTTAGAAAAAATGTGTGTATTTGTTTGTGTACCTGTGTGTATCTGTGTGTGTGTGCCTGTGTGTGTATCTGTATGTGTTTGTGTGTCTGTGTATTTTGGGGATTTTTTGAAAACCGTTATTCCTATCTAACTGAAACTTAGTATCGGTCACTGAATTTTTTATCGATACGACGTAAATTTTTTTCAAATTTTTAAGTTGACCGGAAATGGTACCTCCCCTTATACATGTCCTCTTTTTTAAGTTTTTGAATTCGATTATCTCCCAAACCGCTAACTGAATCGCTAACTAAATCGAAATTTTTTTATATGTTATAATAGAAATAATAATCTTTATAACCTAATATTTTTTAAATATTTTATCTGAACCGGAAGTAGTACTTTTACTCTAGATAATCGACGTTTTTTATGTTTTTGTCAGAAACCTTTTGTTTTATTGAACTGAAATTTCATATCTAGGAGTTTAAGCGTAATACCAAGTTATGTATAAAATTTGGTAAGCATCCCTCAACCGGAAGTGGCAGTTTACTCTTTTCGATTTTTCTGCCCCTTAAACATGAATTCTTCACAAAAAAAGTATAATAATTGTATCAATGTGATGAAAACAAAAATCACAATATTTGATAAACCGGAAGTGGAAGTTTTTCCTCTTAGAAAGGTAAAAAATGTTTCGCCCACTATTCTGTCCACACCCCTAAACGTATCAAGCTGAAAATATATATTTGTATTATTTATGTACTAACTTAAACCGGAAGTAGTATTTATTTTAAAACAATATTTCATTATTTAATTTTGACCTTTAAATTATTTTAATCTTTTTGATATTTATTGTGTATAATACTGATAGTGATTTTAAGTAATAAAAAAAAATTAACAAAATCCGACAACCGGAAGTAGAACTTTTGTCTTGTGCAAGTTTCCATACATTTGCGCTCAATTTGTATCGAAAATGCTGTCATAGCTATTAGTATTGCATAATGCTGCCGGTATGTGTGAATGTGTCTGTACGGTTCAATATAGAATTTTGTTTTGTGACTTTCTTATATTCCTCAAATACATACATAGATAAAGTCATGGGTTGGTCACACCCGAATTTTTTTAATTAGTCACTGTAAATATGTTCACATACGCTTTAGCAATTAGTGCGCCAATTTAAATTTCCAACTCGTAGTATACATAATATACTACATATGTAGACTAGCATAGCTTTCGAGCCGCCCACATTATGTAAATTAATTATCAACTTAAATTGTCCTGAGACGCGCGTGCTATTCAATAATTGTTATAAAAATGTATATAGTGATAATATTTTGAGTCCTAGACAGATTGAACGCATTGCATTGTAAACCTTATTTATTAGCAGAATTTCTGCGTGAACTTTTTGACATCTCCATAAAATTCGTCAGAAATCTCGTTTGTCCTTATGAAGGACAATTCGCGGTCAAAGACACGATCACTAGTCTGGTCAACCTACGTTTCCCAAACTTCGAACCGATATTATTATACACGTATTTCAATTACTACAAACGCGTGCGCTTAAAAATAGACACATTCGAAACTATTACATACATTTGGCTCGCGACCAGCAACTGCATTCTAATGAAATAATCTCAATAATCTATATACATACATATAAAAAAAAATAATGTTTGCCTGTCAGATACACAAATTCATAACTTTCTACTTTGGACCATCAAATATCTACAAAAAACCCCGAGCAACGCTGGGCAAGTGTGTTAATCATAGATGTATAATACATAGATCCGCTCTCACGCTTTATACTGGTCTCCCTTTTGGCGCATGCAAAATACATGGCGCATGCACACTTTCTCTCAGTAGGTAGTTAGCTTCTAAGTAGGAAAGGTCGATTGCGGAGATCTTGTCGTCACTAACTGAGGGGTGCGGGGGGTTTAACTAGCGGGGAAGTGAAAAAAACGCCGACCGCTGCGTCATAGGGAAAAAAACCTTTTTTTCCCAACTTCCCCGCTAGTTAAACTCCCCGCACCCCTCAGTTAGTGACGACAAGATCTCCGACCAAAACCACGCGTCAGGGCCCATCTATGTGTATTATATATCTATGGTGTTAATCCTCTATATAATTCCACAATTTTCATAATAAAACTACCAAATATTCTATACTATCTCATGATGCTCTAACTTGGATGGGTTTTGGAAAGGCTCAGGACCCGGATTTGAATAGCTTCCGTGAATCCACTAAGTAATTCTACAGCTTTCGCAAAAAAAAAAAACTAACAAACTATCTCACGATGCTCTAATTTAGATAGGTTTTGGATGTGCTCAGGACTCGGGTTCGAATGACTTTCGTACAAAAACCCCGAGCAACGCTGGGCAAGTGTGTTATTTCACTATGTAATTCTAGTTTTCATAAAATAAACTACCAAATTTGGTATACTATCTCATGATGCTTTAATTTAGATAGGTTTTGGATGTGTTCAGGACTCGGGTTCGAATGACTTCCGTACAGAAACTACGAGCAACGCTGGGCAAGTGTGTTATTTCTAGAGGTAGGATATCCAAGGTGCCGCTCATTGTTCCATTGTTGTAAATCTTTTGTAAAAAAGGTTCGGCAAACCTTTAACAATGCATTTACAACATTTGAACAATACGCGGCACCCTCTGGGTCCGGGGTTTAGTTATTTCACTATGTAATTCTAGTTTTCATAAAATAAACTACCAAATTTGGTATACTATCTCATGATGCTCTAATTTAGATGAGTTTTGGAAGGGCTCAGTACCCGGGTTTGAGGGCTTCCGTATAGAAACTCCGACCAACGCTGGGCAAGTGTGTTTTTTCACTATGTAATTCTAGTTTTCATAAAAAAAACCTATCAAATTTGGTATCCTATCTCATTTATTTATTTATTTATTTATATATATTTTAGCTATGAAGCTTTAACATAGATGGGTTTTGGAAGGGCTCAGTACCCGGATTGAGGGCTACCGTACAGAAACTCCGAGCAACGCTGGGCAAGTGTGTTATTTCACTATGTAATTCTATTTTTCATAAAATAAACTACCAAATTTGGTATACTATCTCATGATGCTCTAATTTAGATGAGTTTTGGAAGGGCTCAGTACCCGGGTTTGAGGGCTTCCGTATAGAAACTCCGACCAACGCTGGGCAAGTGTGTTTTTCACTATGTAATTCTACTTTTCATAAAAAAAAACCTATCAAATTTGGTATCCTATCTCATTTATTTATTTATTTATATATATTTTAGCTATGAAGCTTTAACTTAGATAGGTTTTGGAAGGGCTCAGTACCCGGGTTTGAGGGCTACCGTACAGAAACTCCGAGCAACGCTGGGCAAGTGTGTTATTTCACTATGTAATTCTAGTTTTCATAAAATAAACTACCAAATTTGGTATACTATCTCATGATGCTCTAATTTAGATGAGTTTTGGAAGGGCTCAGTACCCGGGTTTGAGGGCTTCCGTATAGAAACTCCGACCAAAGCTGGGCAAGTGTGTTTTTTCACTATGTAATTCTAGTTTTCCTAAAAAAAAATCTATCAAATTTGGTATCCTATCTCATTTATTTATTTATTTATATATATTTTAGCTTTGAAGCTTTAACTTAGATGGGTTTTGGAATGGCTAAAAACCCCGGGCGTCGCTGGGCAAGTGTTTTCATCCACTAGGCAATTCCACAGTTTTCAACATAATAGAATCGATACATTTAGCATTCTATCTCACAGTACCGCAATTTGGACCGTAGACGAAAGACTTGAAAGGGCGTACTTGGAGCCTGGAGTCAGAAGACTCCCATACAATTTTTCTTAATAAGACTTCCAGTCGCTCTGGTAACGCTAGGCAATGCCGAGAAGACCAAAACCAAATGGTATCTAAAAAAAAAGTTCACACCCACAAATGGGCGTTATCGAAAAAAAAATCTATTGAGAGCGTTATCGACTATTGAACCGGTTGTAAATCATGATTCGCCATTGATTTGTTTGCCGACATGACTAATGCCAATATTGAAAGTTTACATTATGCAATGGGATTATCGGCTTGTGCAAATATCTACGATAAGTTGCAATATGTACTTGTGTGTGATTACGCGTTAACGGAAACGTATACTCAGATTTGCACTACGTTGGCGGACTCACGTGCTGATGCGGTTTCGCTGAATTAGGGTGACCATGAAGTGCGAAAATCACAATGGCACTATCACATTGCCGAAACGGGTTAAGTAGACGTTTTAGCAAGGACGGTTTGGAAATGTTAGTAGTTCATATTTTATTTTTTTATTTAATTTACACCAAGAAGGCCTAACAGGTAAACCCAATGCGCCTTCCTGGCCAAAGACAATTATATAAACATATATGTACTGTTTCGCAGTGACAAATGAGGTTTTTGTTTACAATGCGTTTTAGCCCTTTGAATGCCGACCAACGCCGATTGGCGTTTTGCCAACAAGTCAATGAGCCTTAAATAAGCCGATAAGCGTTGTATTTAAAAAATAAACAAGAATACTACCCGCTGAGCCTTTCCAGGGAGCATTGATAAAAAATGCATTGAACATGGGTCGTGTAATCCGTTTCAATGTTTATAAAGACTGGTTTACACCGGAATTTCTGAATTTATAACCATAGCAGAATTTCTCGACGGAAATCCCTAACTGCTAAGTATTTTAAATGGTAGCTTGGCATTTAGATTGTTAGCATTAGATTTTAACAACAATAAAGAAGATGGAACTAGTTTTGGAAAAATACATTAAGTGCAATCTCAAAATACAATACACGTTCCAACATTACATATAAAAAAAAAATCAGATGTGGGTAAAAGTTGGAATTCTCGACAGGGCGGACCCTCTAGGCTCGGAAGCGAGGCTCGATCGACCCACTCCTTCCTGTCATTGGTTGCTCTTTGCGAGTACTTTAGTATTGCCGTGCCCTGAATTAACTCGACTTTTACCTGATGAAATACTTTGACATATACTGACCGGTTCGCATATAATTTCAGACGGTTGGGCAGCGTACGGAAATATTCCGAATTCCAGTAAAAGTGGTTATATTTCGTGGATCCAAATGATAATGAAATACATACGCAAAATGTGGATGCGTGTGAAAAGAAAGATGAGGCGTCAATTTGGCACAACGCGTGCCCGTTTTGATTCATATTTAGATAAATTTGTATTGAACCACAAACGAATGCGTGTATATTCCATTCGTAATATGTGGAATATTTGCGTACGCTACCCAACCGTCCGAAATACTAAGCGAACCAGGCAGTATATGTCGGAATATTTCATCAGGTAAAAGTCGAGGTAATTCAGAGCACGGCAATAATTAGAATAGTCTCAAAGAGCAACCAATGACAGGAAGGAGCGGGTCGACCGAGCCTCGCTTCCGAGCCTAGAGGATCCGCCCCGTCGAGAATTCCGACTTTTACCCACATCCGAATTTTTACTTTATCTATGCACTTAGTAACAATAGATGAAGTTTTGTGATCATGCGAAAATTCGAACTCGAGATTTTGACGGATTCGAACTCAGAATCGATTACTGATCACGTTTTCATGATCTAGATAAAATGTGTGTGTGTCTGTGTATTTTGGGGATTTTTTCAACATCGTTAGTCTTATCGCACCGAAACTTAGTATCGGTTACTGAAATTCTTATCCACACTACGTAAATTTTTTTCAAATTTTTAAGTTGACCGGAAATGGTACCTCCCCTTATAGGTGTCCTCTTTTTTTATATGTGATGTTGGAACGTGTATTGTATTTTGAGACTGCCCTTATGACTTATGAGTAGATGTAGGATAGTCACAGTGCTATCCATTGTTCCATTGTTGTAAATGGACAGCGCGCTCTGGGTCCGCTCTTTACTCATAAGTAGTCATCGGACCCAGAAGGTGCCGCGTATTGTTCAAAGGTTGTAAATGCATTGTTAAAGGTTTGCCGAACCTTTTTTACAAATAATTTACAACAATGGAACAATGAGCGGCCCCTTGGCTATCCTACCTCTACTAATAAGTAGTCACCGGACCCAGAAGGTGCCGCGTATTGTTCAAAGGTTGTAAATGCATTGTTTAAGGTTTGCCGAACCTTTTTTACAAAGCATTTACAATAATGGAACAATAGACGGCGCGTTTCCGGTCCTTCCTCTACTTATCAGTAGAGGTGGGATAGTCACAGTGCTATCCATTGTTTCATTCTTGTAAATCCTTTGTAAAAAACGGTTCGGCAAACCTTTAACAATGCATTTACAACCTTTAAACAATACGCGGCACCTTCTGGGTCCGGTGACTACTTATGAGTAAAGAGCGGACCCAGAGCGCGCTGTCCATTGTTCACATGTTGCAAATGCATTGTTTTTTACAAAGCATTTACAATAATGGAACAATAGACGGCGCGTTTCCGGTCCTACCTCTACTTATGAGTAGAGGTGGGATAGTTACAGTTGTAGTTGTAAATCCTTTGTAAAAAACGGTTCGGCAAACCTTTAACAATGCATTTACAACCTTTGAACAATACGCGGCACCTTCTGGGTCCGGTGACTACTTATGACTCATAAGTATTAATAAATGGATACTCATAAGTAGAGCCCGGAATCTGAAGGGGCTGTTTATTGTTCAAAGATTGTAAATGCATTGTTAAAGGTTTGCCGAACCTTTTTTACAAAGGATTTACAACAATGGAACAATAGGCGGCACGTTTCCGGCCCCTGCAGATTCCGACCTCTACTCATAAGTTATGAGTATCCATTTATTAATGATAAAAATCTAGTCAAGGCAACGACCATACCACATGATGGAAGTCCCATGGTGACCCTAGGTGTGGCGCGCCAGTGGCGCACGGCATACGTGCCCTGTGGCTTGTGCGCGTCTCGCTCTACGCACACAAAAAAACAAATAAAAAGTCACTTTCCGGGGGAACGGAGATTCCCCGCCACTGGCACGGGGTGACTTTCAAGTTCACCTTTTATTCGGTGCCCGTCGCTCGATCCGTTCACTCGCTCTCGACGTGTCGGTCCACAACGTACGCACAAGCCTAACTACACACATAGGTATGATATCATATACATTGTACATAATACTCAATACACCATTCAATCCGCGTCGTGACAATTTCTTACCACATTCAAACTTCAAGTTTCAATTCCAAACTTGAAGGTCGTTCAAGAACAGCTGGGGATGTGACCCTTCTTACCCCCGACAGTCATCCTGTCTCATCCCCTATTGAGTATTGTCAGCATTTACAACCATGCACTATCCACTACTGGATGAAAGCCTCTCCAACACGCTTCCATTCGTCGCTGCTTTGTGCAGCTGTCACACATTTTTATTCTGATTTCATACACGCATTTCCCTTTTAGCCTACCTTGCGCCCTTTTACATTCTTTTGAAAACGTTTCATTATAAATATATAACTTAAATTTCATTTACTTTTCTGTTGGAAGCGTTTTGATATCATTTTATGAGCCGCTATATTTGAAAACACTATTTCAGTTTGACTTGATTCGCAAATCGCTACTTTTAATTCGATATGTCCAGAATCTTGGAAAAGAAGAATAAACTTATTACTAGAGGCCGGATAGCCAAGGGGCCGCTCATTGTTGTAAATCATTTGTAAAAAAGGTTCGGCAAACCTTTAACAATGCATTTACAAAATTTGAACAATACGCGGCCCCTTGGCTATCCGGCCTCTACTTATTACAAAGCAACCAGTATTTTTTTAAATATTGTGAAGGGTAAAACATTACATTTAATGTTTTGCGAGATATTTCTCGAAATATACGAGAGTGGACTTTCGTATATCATATCAAAGTGGATTTCGTATGATTCGAGTTGTTTTTTTTTAATTTACTTCATTTCGAGAAGGCAAATGTTAAATAAACCACTTGTTCAAACGAAATGTTAAAAAAAAAAACAATAAAATGTCGTGATAATCAGTTCTCAATACAATATATAGTTCTTTGAAATTCATTCTAAAAATAAATTCTTATTTCAAAGCTCACTCAGTTTTGAACATTTCGTTTAAACGAAATGTTCAAAACTGAGTGAGCTTTGAAATAAGAATTTATTTTTAGAATGAATTTCAAAGAACTACATATTGTATTTAGAACTGATTATCACGACATTTTATTGATTTCTTTAACTTTTGCAAGGCACACCCATTTCAAATTCGATGTCCTTGACCGACCTTGAAACGGTTCAAGTGGCAATGTCATGATTTAATTCAGGGCGTTTCTGCTGAATTGAGTTCAATGCCACTAAGGTCGACTAAAATAGCTGAAACTGAAATTATTGCAATTTTCGCAAAATCTTTTTTTGCCACAATAGGTCTTTTGCAATGTCACTCGTAGGTAACGGAAGAATTTGTCTAAACTCATAAGTTTTTCGTCTTTTTTGCTTAAATCGTGAATTCTTATTGCAGTCTGAATTTTGAAGGAATTTCCCATAAGTTTCCGGAAACCAAAGTTCATTATTTTCTTTTCACGACAGCACTGTTACATAGGGCGTGTTTTTTTCTCCCCTTGAAAAGTCTCAATTAATTAACTTCACAATAGATCACGAATACAATTTCAATGCTCAATGTTCAAATCAAAGCTTAGGAAACATCATCAGAAACTTTTCTTATTTTTCGATCAAATTTCAGTTTTAAATGCATGTATAGCAAACATTGAAACTGTACTATAGTCGAAGGGATCTAGCATGAATATACTAACGTAAAATGTTCACACTATCGCATTCATCCCCCACTCGACCTGCGATGGCCAATTACATTTCGTTTCAGTTTCGCAATGCTTTTAGGTCATGAAATACAACATTGTTCGTGGGTATAGTGGTCGGTAGAAATTGACTTTTATTTTTTGTTGGTTTTGAGTTCGTGGTTCGTATTTTGAAATATTTACATTAATAAAATTTTAATATAAAATACGTAAGTTGTTGATATTATTAATTTATTTGTGGAATACGTATATATTTTATATTAATGGAAATTTATGTGTTTTAGACGATAAAAGTAATTGTCAACGTCATATTATAGACAGCAAAGCTTACAGTAATATTATTAAAGACCGTGCTTTGAATTATATTGTAATTGTAATAATATTATATAGTTAAATAAGAAAGAATTTAATTAAAAATCAAGAAATTATATTACGTCCTATATCGACTATAGTAACTAATAATTCTAAATTCGTATACATATATTTAGCCAGCAGCATATCTTGGTGGTTGCGTCAATGCTAACCACCAAGAGGATCCCAAGTCCAAGCCCTGGGTTGACCTCGATTGAAAATAATTTATTCGGAAGTACTCAAATAACTATGGAACGCTGTATGCTCGACATAACGAGGAAAGACAGGAAGCAGAACACGTGGATGAGAAGTATGACAAAGGTAGTGGACATAGTGGATAGAGTAAAGAGACTGAAATGGCAATGGCCGGCCACATTGCTAGAAGAATGGACTAAAGGTGGACAAAAGAAGAGCTTGAACGATACCCGAGATAATGCGAAAGGGTAAATGGGTAGACGAAATTAGGAAAATGTGTGGGGTGAGATGGATGATAGTTGCGTAAAATAGAGATGAGTGGAAGCGTGTTGAAGAGGCCTTCGAAGATCCAGCAGTGGATGGTGAATGGCTGTAGATGATGATGATGATGATATTGAGTATCTTGATGGAGACATCTTTGTTGCGAATCGCAAGATACGCCATCGTTAGATGAAAGCACTGTTTCCTCTTAAATAAAAAAAGATCCAATCAATCTACCCAGTATATAATATTGTTACCATTATTAGTTTCTCAACTTACACGTATTCGTTTCCTATACATTTAAATCATTCTTAAGAGGGCAGTACACCCGAAACCTTAATTTTGTTGCCGTTCCTTTCTTTGATATATATATTGAGTGAATGCGACAATATATATCAAAAAAAAAAAAAATATTTATATATATATATATATATATATATATATATATATATATATATATATATATATATATATATATATATATATATTGAGTGAATGCGACAGTTGCGCTTCGACCAGATAAAACTCTTAATATAATCAATCAAATGTGTCATCTTGAGATAATAACACTATGTATACACATGTAATACATCTGGACTAAAACTTGGGAACACGAACGTTCAACGTACTATAGAAACTTCCCTTGAGTTATAAATATATCCAAACGTAAAAATAGTGCATTCATTGAAATCGAAAGTGATACTATTTGAATGCAAGAAGCGAGAGTATACAGAATAGTAAAAAAAAATACTAAACATTCAACAGACACACAACATTACCATTTACGATAGTTAAATATTAAACATTTCCGAATATTTTAGACTTGGGTGACGCCGGACATTTTTATCGCTTTTTGCTAAGGCTAAATAATAAACAACTATCGTACATATCGGCAATTAGTGAAACTATCGTTATAATTTATACTAAAAATCTTTCATATATCTATTATACATACATATGTTTATATCAATCCATTGATTCACAAATGTCGGATTTAAATTGAGGTATGGACGTATGGTAGATTAAAACCGGGTTGAATATGTACATGTATAAACCCACTTTCAATTTTAAGGTCTGATTCCACATTCAACGACCAATGTTCCTTTTTTTCTGGGCAATTACACCTTTTTCATAATGCATTTCGAACTTTTTGTATTTTGAATGCATCGTTTTGATTATTAGTGCTTTAAAACAGTAAACAAATTCTTGTCTTAACAGCCCTAATATATTCTATTGATTATTTTCACCCAGCATAAAATCACATTGACCCTCGAAAACACTTTAGTTCCATTATCTAACATGACTGTATATACATATTTACATATGTATACATATTTACATATGTATACATATATACATATGTCATGTAATGACATTTCACTGTACTCACTAGGTATACGATTAGCTAAAATAGGGCCACCATATTTTGATCATTAGAAAATAGTACCCAAGATCTTATCGGCATATAAAAAAAGTTCCCATTCTTTATTCTTAAATCAATAATTATTTTTCGGGGCCGCGTCTACCATATGTACAAATGTGTGCAACGCACACAGGCAACCGAAATATAAAGGCAGCCGAAAGAAATGAGAGTATAAAATACAGAACAAGACATCGTACTTTTTAAAATGCATTTGGGTTGTCTTGTTTTATACTTGTGGATAGCTGTTGCAAGTTACAACTTGTACTATAATTCGGGAAACTAACGGGATAGCAGGTATAGCTTTGGTCCGCATGGAACTAGGTCTTTTAAGTTCTATTATCTTTGCGACAGTCAGATGTATTTCTTCAAGTATGTTGAGTATTGTTTGGTCATGGAAAGAACAATGTCCTAGACGTGGGATTGGGGATAAAAACACTATATTTTCATGAATGAACTTGAAAACGTCCAGTCTCTCTTGTCGTCTGGTCCTGTTTAGAACTAAATGTTTTTGTTTTATGTCTGTTTTTCTGTTTAATTTTTATTATGATTAAAATTTTCAATACTATATTTCTCACAAGGTAAGATCGGGATAATTGATATACCTATAAATTGTTTTCAAAATATTAATAAAGGTTCGGAATAAAATCTTTATTTTATTAAAAGTAGGATTTTATTCAAATATATTGTTGCGTAGGGGTGGGTGGAGGATCCAAGTAAAAGGCCAAAGTCGTGTCACAGCATTTGTTGATGATTAAGGAGATACACGCACTGGCAGTGCTCCGTCCAGAATGTCTTGATATCGCCTAAGTACCGCCTTATAACGGGTCGGTCGCTCAAGGCATCCGGTTACAACCCTATTGTTTAGGCATGTACCCGGATATATATGTCCACGACACCCAGTCCCACGGTATCGGTCACTTCTGCGAAGGGACCAAATAGTGGCCACTTCGGTGGCCATTGTTTAGGCTACATGCACTTAGCGTCTAGAGATAATCCTTGAAACCAATTATAACGGTCACACAGTCTCTGGGATGCTATTCGGCCTAATCCGATTGCAACTACGCGGTGGTGTACATAACAATATGTACATATATGTAATGTACATCTTTTTTGCGCAATTTTTTTAATTTATTATTAATCCGTCTAAAAGGTATTAAATTAAAACCCAAACAAATAAACGTGTAGTCTCGAAGTCGTAAAAAATCAACTGACTCCGACTCCTTTTTATTATTTTCTTTAATTAATAGTATTACGGTATATGTCAACTAGTCTCCAACTTTATTGAAGTAAATCCACTAATAAATTGAAATTAAATAATTTTTATATAAAAATCATGAATTAAAATTACATTGCAAATAAAATTGTTGAATAGGTGTATTGTGGCCAAAACCGATCGTGTCCCCGCCTTATACTTTTTTTTACTCTCATTTTTATTTGAATTTTTTTATTAAATTGATTTACTTACGCATGAAATAAATACACATACACTATATATGTACATACTTACTTCTTATTTATACCTATTTAATTACCAATAATTCAATAAATTGGGTTACATATCAATTTTTAGTGATTTGTTTTAATAACGTTGGCAAAAAAAGTATATCTTACTAAAAGCGAGTCGGAGTTGAATCATAAAATAAAGTGAGAGTTGGTAAATTTTGAAGCGACTCTACACAGTCATTATAACATGTTTCAAAAACCCAACCCGACAGAAATTTAAGGCCTTAAAAAAGGACAAATCCAGGGGAAATTGGGCGTATGGTAACCCTAACTAATACCTACTATGTATGTATCACATTATGAAAGTGTATTTATGTATAATTATATATCTAATTTATAAAATGTAAGATAAGATATCGACGTGTAGAAAATATCATGGAATATATGTACATATTTTGGCTTGTTCCACCCAAAAGTATGAAATTTCAACAGAACTAACACCGGCCAATACTACATGTGGCAATTTCAACACACTCTTCAAATATATTATAATAATTTAAGTCCACGGTCAAACACTAACCGGTGCACGTTCTATTAAGTGGTACATATGTATGTAGTTGCGTTTGAACGTGCCAAATTGTTTCAATCTGTGCGTCCCTCCAAGTAGACCGAATTTGATTAATGAGTGTGTCGCACGCAATTAATGAGTATAGATCAACGCTGTTAATTTCGTTTATCTTTTGTCAGTCAAGGAAAGAAGATGGCTGCATCTACACTGATGAGTTTGCTGTCGGAGCCAATCCACACGACAGGCAACAAAGTGACTGTCGTAGGGGTCGGTCAAGTTGGAATGGCCTGTGCTTTCAGCATCTTGTCCCAAGTGAGTACATTTACATACTATCTGTAATTAACAGAAACGATTGTGAACAATCGATCGATCGATTTGTGTGATTGTAATTTTGTAGGGAGTCACCAGCGAGCTGGTAATGGTGGACTGCATGGCCGACAAATTGAAAGGTGAACTCATGGATATGCAGCATGGTTCTATGTTCTTGAAGAATGCAAAAATTCAAGCTGGCACTGGTGAGTTGATATTTAATTAAATTAATGTGCTCTTATATTTAGCCAAAGTCGTTTTTTTTAACGATTCCGCAGCCCTAATGTAGGTTTTTCATTCCAAATCTTCAAATTGATATTGAAAAGAGGTCAATTTGAAATGAAAATGGGTCAATTTCGAATGAAAAACCAGTATTTACCATCAAAATACGATCGAGTGAAATAAAACCACCCAATTCATTATTCATTTATTAATTTGAAAATATTTTAATTTATTTAATGGTATGTAAATATGTATGTATAAAAAATACTAGAATGTAAAATAACTACATACATACATATATGATAACTTAATCCGATAATTTTTTTTCTGGATCCGACCCTGAATTTAGTTATGCAAAATCATACAAGTATTATAAAGGTTTAATACATTGAACAGCTTTTTAAATATAAAATATATACATATGTAAAAAAATATTTAAGCTGAGGTGATTAGGAATTGAATGAAGTAAATAGAACATGCAATGATGTTTCTTAAAATTTTCTTAAAGTTACACTATTTTAAACATTTTTCTGCTGTATATAGTTTGACAAATTTAATATATAACAAATATTTTACACCATTGAAATTCAATGAACTGATTTTAAATAAAACCTCTTAATTTTCTTTAAAATATAAAATAGAAAAATCTAAATTTCATAATGGCATGCTTAAAAATTATGCTATACATATGTATATATAGTAGATTTTTAAAATTTCAGTCAATCTTTCAAACTCATAAGTCAAAATTGATTCTTCGATCATAAAGTGACCTTGCATTGATCATTTATATTATATACAGTAGAACCTCGATTATCCGGACTAATTGTGGAGGAAGGTAGTCCGGATAATCGAAAAAATCACAATTGACAGGGAAAGATGTGTAATAATTTTTATTTCTCTACATTTACATATATAATAACATGAAGATCAATATCAAATTATGCTTTAGTAAGAAATTCAATTATGATTTTTTGCTTAAAGTTAGCTGTTCTCTTTGAAGCTGCCAAATCGCGAATACTTTTCAAACAATAATGGACCAGATATTGTCTGTCCAGACGGTCGTCTTTGCATGAACCACATAAAAATACACTCTTCGACTTCTTCATTACCTGATTTTTCATAACCTTACGCCTGAGCTTCCATCTTCTGACATTAAAGAATCAGTAAACTTCATAATTTTTTCACTTTGTGTTTTTATATCCGAGATCGTTGATGTTCCAATACCATATTTATTTGTCAAAAAAAGTCCTAAGACACCGCCTTTAAAAGCATTGATTATATCTAATTTATCTTTTAATGATAATACAACACGTTTTCTTTTCCATATTGGTAATATTAAAAATAAATAATTAAATCACGATCAAATTTTCAAGAAACAAAAGTCCTTTGAGTGTTTAATTTTGAAGACAACTGACTCATTTCTCCGTATTATTTTCGAATTTTTATGTTATGCATTTTGAAGCTGCAAAATTGTAAAATTTGTGTTTGTTTTTAACAATCCGGATAATCGAGGTTCTACTGTATAGTAAAACAATCATGTGATACTGTAAAAAAATCGATTTTACTGTTAAAATTTAAATATGTATGTAATTGTATGCTAAATTTAATTTTAGACTATGCACTCACTGCCGATTCTGCTCTGTGCATCATCACCGCAGGTGCTAGGCAACGTGAAGGTGAATCCCGGCTTAGTCTTGTACAGAAAAATACAGACATTTTCAAACACATCATTCCTCAAGTACGTATAACATAATACATTTTTTTTTAATGCATGCTCAATTGCAATTTTGTCACTTTACATACATTGACAATTGACATTTCCATTTCCGCTTTTACAGCTCGTCCAATACAGTCCGAACACAATTCTGCTAGTGGTCAGCAACCCGGTTGACATTCTCACATACATTGCCTGGAAGATCAGCGGCCTGCCGAAGAATCGGGTCTTCGGATCTGGCACGAATCTGGACTCGTCCCGGTTCAGATACTTGATGTCGGAGATGCTCGGCGTCGCTCCGTCTTCCTGCCACGGATACATCATCGGCGAACATGGAGACAGCAGCGGTGAGATAACTGCGAAAAATTGCAATAGCGTCCGTTTATGATATGCACATGAAGTACATATATTTAGTGATGGAAAATTGATTGATTTTGTTTGCGCTTGTTTATGTGTATTATCTTTGATTGGTTTTATAGCTTTCAATGCAATGCGAGCGATAAAAAATTTTTGTTTCTTATCTTATGTTTATAATGCACTTTATGATGAAGTTATTAGAAGTCACTTAAAAAAAGTCATTTATCAAATGTATAAATACAATAGGTATTCTTTCAAAGAATTTTAAATTGTATGTATATATAATTCACTTAATTTTTATATAGTTTATTTATAATACATAATATTGAGGTTTTTCTCTGTTTACAATTAGTAAATAATAGGCAGTTGAATTCACTAATATCAACCAATTCCTATAACAACGAATTTTCAAACAAATTCATACATTCTTTGCTCAATGCTAAGCGTCGTGGTCATTGATGTCGTTTGGATTTTTTTTATTTGATGGACTATCCGCTTCCCGGTTCTGTGCCAAGTTGAAAGCAGAAGGGACGATTCCGTCAGCTCTTTGATTTGGTCTGACCATCAGTAGGGAGACCGTCCTCAGCTCGCCTTTCTCTCCAGCGTTCTGCTGACTACCAGCCTCTCCAAACTCTTCACATTATTTCTTGCAATATGGTCACAGTAGGAAAGAACCCTTTTTAGTTTTCCTACATGTTGTGGAGAGTCTCTCTGAAACGCCAGCTCTTTGAGAATGGAAATAGTCTCCAACACCACATTTCGAATACATCTAGCGTATACCTTTATCTCTTTTTCAGGTTCCATACTATTGATGCAATTTTTTTTTTATCGTATAACTGATGCTATAGATTCACATATGTATCTATATATGTATATGTGTGCAATTAATTATTATTAAATTATTTTCCAATTACATTCCAATAATGTTGGTATTATAGTGAACAAGCAAACTAAGAAAAAAAATTAGCTTATAGGTTTTTAAATTAAAACTATTATCTTCTTCTAATGCCAAATCCGTGCGAATTCTGCCCTATCACGGGCAAACCGAAACAATTTTTCGAGTCCAAGTCCCATACATACCTGATGTTCCGGAGCCAAGATAGTTTCTTTCTCCCAAACACCGTTTGTTTGCCTTCTATTTTTCTATTTTCCTCTATTATCGTTTGTAGAAGGCGATACTTTGAGCCACAAATAACGTGGCCAAAATATTTCTATTATAAAATTATAATAGTGCTGTTTATTTAAATATTCTTTAATGATGTTCAATAGAGTTAACATCAGTTCCAATTTTTCATACTTAGTAGAGCTTCATAGCAAAAGCTGTTTCAGAGGTAACAAATATTGCAATTCCGCTGAGTAACAACACTGAATGAAGTTTAGATTAAATATATATATATATATATATATATATATATATATATATATATATATATATATATATATATATATTTATATATATATATATATATATATATATATATATATATATATATATATATATATATATATATATATATATATATATATATATATATACATATATACATATATATATATATATATATATATATATATATATATATATATATATATATGTATATATATATATATATATATATATATATATATATATATATATATATATATATATATATATATGTATATAATGTAATCGTATTATTTATAATTCTCGAAAACCAATTAACAATATCAAGACTCAAATTTGTATTGCATTGAGTTCTAATTACATTATGTACAGTCGTATGACAACGAATTACTAACACCCGCGTATTTACCCTATTTTGTGTACCTGCGCCGTCTTAAGTAACATTTTGGGTTGGTTTTTTTTGTAGACCATTCATTGTATCCTATTCTATGTATTTAGAGAAGGATAGGATGAGTAGTGTTTATACAAATAGTTTAAAAACCGAACAAGTGCAAATACACAGTTTGGCTTTGAAATTCGTTTGGTGTAGACGTGTGCTTTCACTGGGAGAAAAGTTAGTTTTGAAGAGATTTTTGCTTTCCTGTATATTATCGATATCATTGAAGTAAGTTAAAGTGTTTAAATTTTTTAAATGTGACTTAATTATTTGTTTAAATTGCTTGTGAAAAAAACCCCTTTCCTTTTTAGATGGGAAGAAATAAAGATTTATCTATGGAGAAAATCGCCAATATTTCCACATTATTAAATACTGGGAAGTATTCTATACGATATATTGCTAAAGATTAGGGGGTTAGAGTTTTCAGTGTGCATAAAATTAGCACCCAACTAAAAAGAGGTGAAAATCCTACGGTCACCAAGCGTAAGAATTGTTGTGGCACTCGAAAATACGGTCCTCGAGTCGATCGATATATTATAAATACTGTTGAGAAGGATCGGTTTGCCACAAATAAAAAAATCCAGACAAATTTACGGGAGCGGAACCGAAATATCGACTCGGACAATACAACGCCGTTTCGCAGACGCGGGGATGAATGGCAGACAACTACTTAAAAAAACGCTTTTGACGCCAAAAATGAAGAAAGCCAGGCTCAATTTGGCTAATGAGCATCGCCACTTCACCCTCGACGATTGGAAAGGGGTAATTTAATTGAAATTAAATTATTTGTCTAATTTTTTTTGAATGAATTGAATTAATCGATGTTTTTAACATTTTTAAGGTTCACTTCTCTGACGAGTCGTCAATTCAATTGATGACACCGACTCACCAATACGTACGTAGGCGAGTCGGCAAGCGGTATAATGAGTCCTGTGTCATAAAAAATGTGAAACACCCGCTGTCACTCATGATTTGGGGCTCAATTAGAGCGGAAGGTCGGGGGCCATTGTATTTTGTAGAAGGGATGATGAATGCTTCGCAATATATAACGGTATTGCGATACACCCTATTGCACTCTATACAAAACAAAATTGACAAAAGGGATCGCCTGCACTTAATGCAATATTTTTGCACCCTGCCATAAAGCCAAAATTGTGAAAAAAATCATGTCCAACCACAATTTACCGCTCCTTCACTGGCCCGGTAATTCTCCCGATCTAAATCCTAAAGAAAATGTCCGGCATACCCTTAAAATGAAATTAAATAAGCTCCAATGTACCAATAAAAATATCCTAAAACAAAACATAATTTCTGTGTGGCAGGGAGATCCTGAGATAAAGTCAACCATTGCGTCTTGTATCGAGAGTATGCCCAAAAGAATAGCATCGTGTCTCCGAAATAAGGGTGGACATACAAAATATTAATAATATATATATATGTTGTATTAATATTGTAAATAAACTATGTATAATCATTATAAACACATCTTTGTTTTAATTTTACGAACCTACTCTTCAATATATAGCTCTAAACATAGAATTTGCAAAATCCGCATGGTGTTAGTAATTCGCTGTCATGGGACTGTACATATGTCAGCTTGGACACATGTCTCAAAATGTGCAAATTTTACATCATCTGTTAATAAATAACAATACACACACATTCAAATATAAACCGGTTTAATAATACAAAGTATGTGTGTTTAAAGATGACACAAAATGGTATGTTTTTCTTTTCCATTATGTGTACATCCTGTAATTTGGTTTAAGCCGCGTTGTATAACGCTCTTCTGTATGCGACTATAATTAAATGGCGATTTTTTTATCACTTTCTTCACAAAATCCACAGATCTTAGATCTGTGAGCGCGCACTGAAACACGCACATTGATAAATTGGGCAAGCCTGGATTATTTATATATTTTATTTATCATTAACAGTGTGTTATATTTGATTTCAGTTCCTGTCTGGTCTGGAATGAACATCGCCGGAGTAAAGCTCCGAGATTTAAACCCGCTCGCCGGTCTTCCCGGCGACGCTGACAATTGGCAAGAAGTGCACAAGAAAGTAGTGCAGAGTGCATACGAAATAATCCGTCTGAAGGGATACACATCCTGGGCCATAGGCTTGAGCATCTCTAACTTGGCTCAAGCTATTCTGAGAAACGCAGCCAGCGTCCACGCAGTCTCCACATATGTTAAGGTACGCAAAGAATCGACAAAAGTTTTAACAATACTGATCGTGTATACTGAGTGAATAAGCACATACTTGAATATGTAATACCAATTGATAATGTCAATTTTAGGGTCAGCATGGCATCGTAGATGAAGTGTTTCTGTCGTTACCGAGCGTGCTCGGCCTCAACGGAGTAACGCACATCGTGAAGCAGCCGCTCACCGACCTCGAAAAGGAACAGTTGAACAATTCGGCGAAGCTGATGCGATCCATCATCGATAATTTGATCATGTAAGCTTGTCGCACGATAATTTCGTAGCTAGGGCCCATGTTAAATGAGTCCATCCATTTATTTCCGCCTGCAAAATCTGTCAAATCATGTCGTCGGAAAAAAGTGGGATTTGCAACACAGTCCTGATTTATAAATGTAAATTAAAATAACCGTAAAGTTATATCGATGTATTACAATGTGACATTTATTATTATTGTTGTATGTATTACTAGTCCATACATACAAACTTATTGTATCAATGTTTCCCGAACACGTTTCATTTCATTAAATTCCTGTTTTAGTTTGTTTTTCCTGTAGGTTAGCAATGTTCTAGTAACTATTACATGCACAAGGGTATGCTGTTTCCTTAGAGTACAAAGGGATAAATATAGTTCAGTTAACTGATTTTCAATTGTAAGTTCCTTTGGCTTTTATTTTCTAGTACTGTTTCGCCCGTTGACATTTCAATGGGTAGTTTTGGAAAGGAATTAATATTTGATTTGAAATTTAAGTTATTTTTGAACAAATTTCGTACACTGTATAGCCAAAAATTGATGTTGTTTTAAAAAAGTTATCGGTGTGCTCCGATAGAATGTGAAATTAGGAACAAAAATGTATTTATTAATGACTCAATTTAACAAAATCTTACTTATCTTATTGTGCTCTCAGGTGCGATGTGCTTCTGATTTTATTATCATGTGTTATTAATGCATATTCCAGTTGTATATAACCTATTCAAAAAGCTAAAAATGTGCTGCATCTTAAAATGTATTTATTTCTTGTAAAAATTTTCATAAATGACATCATTATAATAATCATCTTCAGTTTTAAGTGCTTGTTTATATCAATCAGTTAGAAGATGTTTTCTTAGTTTTAAAGTTATTATTAAATTTTCAAACGAAATTACATATGTTTGAACTAAGATTTAATTTCAATTAAAATGATTAATATTGAGATTTATTATATATTACATGTAAAATTGCTATTTTATATGAGTGTTCCATTGAACACGTTTTGGGAAGCTATCATATTATATGTATATGTGTGATCGCTTTAGTATTATGCAAGAGTTATCTCATCACGATCTCTCGATGTTTAAAACATAATGAATAGTCAACTGAATTTATTATTATCTATGAAATGTTATGTAAATTTGGATATTATTGCATTTAAAATGTTTATCTAATATCTACATGTGCCAAAAATATCGTGAATGTCTTTCATTTTTTAGTTTTCATCGTGTAATTAATGGACTAGATAAATTCTATGTATTATTCGAATGTATGTTTTTGTTACAGCCTTCAGTAGAATTATTGACCGTCTTCAGCAAAAATATTTTTCAGTATTCTTGAAGATGCCAACGAGAGATGTATTTTTGATTTTATTTTTTAATTAAATTATTTTATAAATATGCTATTTATAAAAAAAATATACAATAATAAGTGTCTTTTATTTGTTATATTTTTAAGGGTACAATTTAACTGTGCATTGAGAAAAATACTTTGTATCTTAAAAAAAATGTTTGTGCATTAAAAATTTGCATTATTTTCGGTGCATTAAACAATCTCATATTGTGCATCGAATGAAATGTTTTGGCATTATAAAGTGACCATTAAAAAAAATATATGAAACGATCATTCGAAAAAATAGATTTTAGCATTAGAATAGATACAAAAAGTGGCAACGTTGCAGTCTTCCACTGTTGACAACTGAAAACAGTCGAAAGTTTTTACTTTTGTTTACGTATTACGTATGAATATGAATGGTGATGTCAGCTCGTAGAGTCGAAACCAAGATCGCAAGCCGAAGAGTAAAAAAGAAGGAATCCAGTAGAGAGAAGCGTTGTTCGTTGTCGGTTCGTATTTTGGTCATTGTAATACACATTTAAGTAGCAAATATTTTTTTCAATGATCAAAGCAAAGTTTCTAATGCAATCTGTATCTGCCATTTAGAAATGCACACAATTTTTTATTAATGTACAGAAACTTTTTTTTAATGTACAAATTTTTTTTTAAATTGCTTTTTTAAACGCACATTTATTTTATTAAAAGGAGGTATAAATTGGTCCCTATTTGTAATATGGTTAAAAAAAGGATTATATTGGATATAGAAGAGTTTCATCGAGTCTTTTAGAATGAGCGAATTTGAGACGTTTATTATTTTTATTGTTTTACAAAAATCGTAGAAAATATTATATTACATAAAAACTAGCACATTTTAATTAAAGTATTTAACAGTTCCTTTTAATATTATAATGTTGAATTGACAAAGAAAAATATAAGTAGCTCGTAGTCAAAAAAAAAAGATTTATACTTAATCTTAAACAATAAAAATGCTGCAACGGAAAAGCACACGTGTAAATAAAAAAAATTTCCACCGTCAATCCAAAATATCATCGTCGAATAAAAAACAAACACAAGCGATTATGCCGACATTCACACAGTTTAAATTATAGTCCAAAGTAACGTTTCTGTTCCTAATCGGTCGGACATACTCCAACGTGGACGTCTGCGTGCGCATTTGTCAACGTCACGTCCACCGGCGAATTCTTGATCTGCAAATTCTTCATGCATCCCGAGAAGCCGTGACGCACCCTCGCGCCGTTGAGTCTCTGCCCTCGTAGGAGGGTCGGATGGCCACCGATGAACAGGGCCGACTTGGTGTCCGTCGACGATTTGTCCAATCCGACACCGGCCTCGCTGAAGTGCCCGTCGATTCCGAGAGTCACGACGTTCCTCGATTTGACAGCTGCGAAAGAAACCCCAACGTCAAAATTGCAAAGTCAAAATTCTTCACTTGAATTGTACTACATATGTATGTGTGTGGATGTAACATTTACCTTGAATGGTGTGCCAGTTTCCGTCGCACATCAAAAACTTATTGTTCGGTTTAAAGTACGCCTCGAATGGACCCTTGCCGTTATCGACTCTCAAGACCACCATATTATCGACGATCTCTAATATCAAGTAATCTCTCCTACCGTGGACGGCCACTAAGAGACCAGATGAATTTCGAGATTTAATTTCCAGTGAAATTGTCGCTTCTACGCCGACTTTGAATTTCTCAACAACCTTAAAACACAAATTAAAAATCAAAGATTTATATATACATATATACATATTTTTAAATTTATTAAATTTAAATACACCCATTCATTAGTATTGTTACGTACACCGCCGAGTAAGTGCAATCGGATTAGACCGAGTAGCATCCCAGAGACTGTGTGACCGTTATAATTGGTTTCAAGGATTATCTCCAGACTAAGTGCAAGTAGGCTAAACAATAGCCACCGAATTAGTCGCTATTGGTACCTTCTCAGAAGTGACCGATAGCGTGGGACTGAGTGTCGTGGGAATACATATCCGGGTACATGCCTAAACAATAAGGTAGTAACCGGACGTCGAAGATGCCCTGAGCGACCTATCTGTTATAAGGCGGTACTTAGGCGATATCAAGAGATTCTGGACGGAGCATTGCCCTACGCAACAGTATTAATGGAATTCAAAAAAAAAAAAACTAAAAACTCCACAAAGACAGAGGTAGAAGATATAAAAAAGCAAAATATGTCAATAAACAGTACATTTTATCTAAAGGCAAAAAGTATTTGAATTATAGAAGAAAGATTTTGGGGAAAACTCTCAAACAAATACATATATTACATATGTTACAGTTGAAGTGTACATATCTTCCAGTTGTAATATATTTTGACCAGTTGGAATATATTCCATCTAACCTGGCACCAACTACCATTATAGTTGAAGTGTATTTTCAGTTGTAATATATTTTGACTAATTAGAATATATTCAGTCTAACCCACGTAAGTTGATTCATATGCTGTATTCCATTCCAACTGGTCCAAATATATTACAACTGAAAATACAGTTCAACTATAAGTAGGTAAGATGGAGAGATTACGTCTACGTGAAAACATCAACTGAGTTGGAAAGTCACATTTTTGTTTTGAACACACTCTTAGAGTTATCGTAATACGGTACTCATTAACTTTATTCGTGATATCTAGTAAATATTAATGCATCATTGAATTCTAAAGCATTCTTAAAAACATCAGAGCTGTCTAAACTCAATTGTATATTACAACTGGTGCACATTGTGTGAAAGTGTATTTGCGCTTGTAGGGATATAATTTACTAGTTGGAATATATTACAACTGAAAATACACTTCAACTATAGCATACATATATACAAAATTTAAATTTACAAACAACTTCTCAAGGGCTAATCTTATCCGTAAAGTGAGAGATAGATTAAGTCGAATCTAAATCATTTAAAAAAATCAATATTGAAGGAACCAATTTTGGTTCAATTCTACTTTTTCACATGCAAAGGTACTACGTATTCATTTCAAAAAATTAGTATTACTTTTGAAATCAGAACCACAACTGAAAAAATACATACTTGAAACTACATAATTGAAACTTACTCTGAGATAACCTCCAGATGGTCTGAAATACACTCCCTGTTCAATATTCGAACTACATGGTAGCACATTCACTCGTGCTTTAATTTCTTCCACAGGTTTATTATTCAATTGCAAATTTTTCAGACATCCTTTGAACGGCGAATAATCAGTCTAAAATACACAAACACAACATGTAGTTTAATTAAATACAAAAACAATTGATAGTAATTAAACAAAAAAAAATGAACTCACTTCTAGATGTTTCTTAATTTCTGTTGTAACATTGGGAACGCCGCCGTAGAAATACGGAGCATTCAACATGATCGGGTTCTGTAAATCTTTGGCTTCAGCTACGTTGATCACTTCGCCATCTATCCACAGCTCTCCGATCTGCTTCATCTTTTTGAATGCAACGTTGTGCCATTTTCCGTCGTTGTACATGTTTTCGTATTTCAAATTTATCGTACCCGTTTCATAGTGCAAAACGAAAGAGATCTGAAATATAAATTAAGCGCGAATTATACACAAACAAACGAGCATGAGTGGATTTCATCCGATCTGTTATTGCAAACGTACTTGTCCGTGATCCATAAACAATGCGATGAAGTTTTGTTGCGACGCATCGGTGGCATAGAATATGAGACCGCCATTATCAGTCGTATTAAATTCAACGGATAGCGTAAATGAACTCTGGAACCGATCTGGTAGTCTTTCGAACTGGATGCAACTGTTGTATCTGGTGCCTGAAATATACAATGCAATCGGCGGTTACATAATGAATCATGCAAAATGATTTGAATAATTGAATAAAGCTCATACTGACCGAATCTGTAACCCACGGCAGGATCCCAATGCCTTTTGATTGGATCGTGAGCTAATGCACAACCCTCTTCCTCAGACGTCGGTACAGGTCTAGGCCTGGATTCCGGCTTGGGTTCTGGCCTGGGTGCCGGCCTGGGTTCCGGCCTGATCTCCGGCCTGATCTCTGGCCTGATCTCTGGCTTAGGAGCTTTAGTCGTTGGCGTTGGAGATTTAGTTATTTGAGGTCGCAGGACTTGTGGAAGACAAAAATGACCATTTCAAACATATGTTCTCATCCTTTTAAAAACACTAATGTTCGAAGAAACTCCCCGATTCGTATCAGAGAAGCAGAACTTATGTACTAGATTAGTAATTTTAAAATGAATATTTTGATCGAATAGTCAAAATATAGATCCTAATTGAGTACGAAGCTGTATTTCTATAGGTAGAGAAAGAAACCAAACAAAAAACTAGCCACCTTTTTGTGTTACGAAGTATTTTTCTCAATGTACAGATAAATCGCACCCGCTAGAGGTAATTCCTGTCATGGCACATACGATATATGTATGTATGTAATAAAATTAACTTTTGAAAACTAAAAATAAAATTAAAACCTGGCGCAGAAGGAGCTGGTGTTGTTTGTGGCACAATTGTCTTCACTGTAGTTGGCACCCTATGATATTCTTCCTTCCTCTTTGGAGGTAATCTAGACAACGGTTCTGTGTCCAAGTTGGGAATGAGCGGAACTTTGGAAAATAGAGAATTGATTAGAATCAAATAAAATACGAAGTTGAAGAAAAAAAAAAACAAATCAAAAACCTTGAGCTTGACTGATAGCGACGGCTCCAAGTTTGGAATCTTTCGAACATTTTCGCAATGCTCTGTTCTGTTCATCGGTGGCATTTGAGAAGTCTATGATTGTTCCATTTAAGATCACATAGCTTAAACATCCCACGAACGGTTTCTTAGATCCCGTTGCACCTGGTGTGATGGTGTACCGGGAACCCACCCCACCGATAAATAGCTCTCCATACATCAGATACAATACCGGAGGCGGGCCGTCAGTACTAAAATCATAATGAGATAATGAGATAGCACGAAACTGATGTATAGATGTAGTTGAAGAATATAAGAAGGTCACAAAACAAAACTCGATAATTAAACATGCATACACATTCACACTACCGATTATGAGAGCATTTTCGATACAAATTGAGCGCAAATGTAGAGAAACTTACACAAGACAAAAGTTCTACTTCCGGATGTCGGATTTTGTTCGAAATTTTTTTATTAATTAAAATCACTATAATTATTATACACATTTAATATCAAGAAAATAAAAATACTTTAAAAGGTTAAAATAAAATGCTACTTCAGGTCTACGAATTCTGACCAAAACCATATCAGCTCTAAGTAAGTACATCAAGAATACAAATATTAATTTTCAGCCTGATATGTTTAGGGGTGTGGAAAGAATCGTGGTCACATCATTCTTGACTTTTCTAACAGGAAAAAATCCCACTTCCGGTTTATTAAATTTAGTAATTTTTTGTTATTTTCATCACATTGATACAAGAATTATAATTGAATTTTTTCGTGAAGAGCACACATGTTCAAGCGGTCGAAAAAAATAGTGGAAGAAAAATAAAAAAAAGTAAACTGTCACTTCCGGTTGACTAATGCTTACCAAATTTTATACATAACTTGGACTAAGCTTGAACTTCTAGATATGAATATTATATGTAAAAAAATCTGAGTCTGGTTAGCGGTTGGGAGATAATTGAATTCAAAAACTTAAGAAAAGAGGACACCTATTCCAGTCAACTTAAAAATTTGAAAAAAAATTTACGTCGTATCGATAAGAATTTCAGTTCGATAGCACTAACGGTATTCGAAATATCCCCAAAATATACACACATTTTTTTTCTAGATCATAAAAACTGATTCTGAGCTCGAATCAGTTAGAATTTTCGCATGATCACGACTTCATCTATTGTTACTACCTACATAGATAAAGTAAAAAGCGCACATTCATAATGGCAGCACAAATGTCTTTTACACTTTTCGATTAAAAAAAAAACCACCTGTTCAGTCTTACCTATTCTCATAATAATCGTCTACAGATATTTTGAGTGCCATGTCGTTGTGAGTTACGGTAACAATGTGCCATTGATTATCGTTGTATGTGTTAAGTCCAGTGGACAATTGTTCACGTTGACTGATGAGGACCAGCGATCCGTTGACCAACGACAACGAAATTCCCTCTCTCTGGTATTTATCCGTCGCGTAGAATATCAAACCGTCCTTAGCAGATGTCTTGAATCTGGCACTCAATTCGAATTTGTTGGGAATAGAGATGTTCGGCTTTCGTATGAAACCGCCGGTTTCACTCTCGAAACTCACCGCGTTGGTCAACTGAAATGCAACGAAAGAAAAATTAAAATTCATTCAATCCTACTATATACTACCCTAATCAAATAGTTATAGTTAAAGCGCAACACTGACTTTATTAGGACATCCAGACTTTACGCCGTAAGCGAGTTTGTTTTCTTTCAAATCGATGCCTCTTCTTGAAATTATGACCGAATCGATGCAACCGTCGAAGTCGACGTTGGTGACCTCCTCAAAATGATGCTCGCCAGGATAGCCACCGATGTAGATAAAATCAGTGACGACCAGATCGTCCAATACACCTTGGCCCTCGTCCGTTAATCTATCATCATCATCGACCTCAAGCTTTCCCTGTCGGTTCAATCTGCTTGCACTAACAGTGTGCCATAGTCCGTCATTGCAACGTGTGGGCGAACCGATTGTGACAACATCATCTTCTAGACGATACTGAAAAATCACAAGTGTTTGTATTAATAATAATAATAAATTGTTTACCTACATGTATTACATCTAATATATAATGTCGAAAGAGACTTTATAGAGAAATGTTATAATAATAGAAGTGGCTTTATTACGATTGTCCACAGACAATTCTAAATAATTTTAGCATCAGTCGTATTTGATGCTTGGTGGTCGACGTATGTCCGATAAAAACTTCTCTGGGCAAGGGCAACGGTCAAGTGCATCGTTAAAAATTGCACGATGCATTCAAAACACACAATAAACAACATGGGATACATTTTTATAAGTAAATTAATCATTTAAGTAACATATTATTCAATTAACATCATATGAAAGCGTCTTGACGACAGCTAGCATACGCATACGCGTACAATATTGCGTAGTTATGGAAACGGTACGCGTGTATTGAAACAAGAAATGTATTCCAAAGGGCGCTTCTATTATTATAACATGTATGTAACTATTGTTGGTTCGTAAATCCGTGACGTCATCAAACAAATGAATATTCAAATAAATTTAAATAAAATGTTTACTACTAGATTGGCCATGTTTAAGCGGTTTATATTACAAATACCGAGTGAAGCCGGGTAAAATACGCGAACTCTAATACAGTTTTCGGTAAATTCGAGCGGTCTTTAAGAGGGCTGGACACCAGCGCCTTGTCCATACAAACGTATTACACTTCTCCCTTCCTCAATTATGGCACTAGAGAAATTATTTTTTAATATACTATGGATATCCACCATTGGCATGCATCTATGCTTTTGTTTTTTTGATTAGTTATTTTTTATAGGAGCTAGGAGCCGTCAAACATCTATAAAATCGCCTTTTTTTCACACCAACGAAAAGAGTCCAGCGTGCTTATTTAACGGTCAATTTAAAAAAAAATACGCACACAGATGCATACAAAATATCTTTCTCATACCGATAAGGAATTTTTTTTAAAATTGGTCCAGTTTCGGAGGAGAAAATTGGAGAATACGAAACCTCGATTTTGTCGATTTAAAATACGTATTATCTGGTCGAAGCGCAACTGTCGCATTCACTCATTATATATATGATATATATTGTCGCATTCACTCAATATATACATATATCGAAGAAAGGAATGGCAACAAAAATAGGGTTTCGGGTGTACAGCCCTCTTAACATCGACAGTTAACTTTACAAGATTTGTCAGAAAGGTTTTCTCATTTAAAACTAAACTGACCAATTTAATCAATCATTAACTGCTACAAGGCAAAGCAGATTTTCTAAATTTTATCTAAAATTGAAACTGACCCTTGGAATTTGTATGAAATGAATAATATAGAATTCGTTTTACGGCAATCTTTTCATGAATATACTTTATAAAAAAAAAAAAATATATATATATATATATATATATATATATATATATATATATATATATATATATATATATATATATATAGAGTCAAGTATGCAGTAACAGATCAGAATTGTATGTAGGATTTGCGAATATTATACTATTTTAAACAGATAATCAATCCCGTACGGGATTGACAATCAACGTGATGAATGAAAAATAACATCTAAGGCACTCCGATTGCATTCCAAAGCATCAACTTGCGTTGTCAATAGGTGTACGTACACAAACGATACAAACAAAATACCATTGTATTAAGCTAAACATAATAAACATCAAACTCACTTGGAAATATATATTGCCTTGTCTCATTTCAATTGAAAAAAACGCGCGATTATTTCCAATCAAGAATAAGAGACCGTCTTCTGCGAAAGTGCTGAATGACAGCTTCACATAATAATCTTTCGTATCGTATGGTTTTCCGTCGATAATCACGTATCCATCACCTTCGAAGCGATATCCAGTAGAAGAATCAGAATTCAACAGCGTGTCTCTAAAAGTCCAAATAAAACAATTTACAACTTAAGAAAATTCATTCATATAATTCACATCGCATGTACAATACTAATTACCTCTCCATTGCTCCTGAATTATTGTCTAGTTTTGCATCAACAAAGTTCCACAATCCAACAGGCGTATCACCAATAACGAGATCTTCTATTTGACCGTCAAATCCTGCGAATTTCAAATCGTCTTGCATTTCACCCTGAATTTCGTTAGGATAACCTCCAACGAAGAGCTTTGATTGCTGTTGATTCAAATTCAAAATGTTTTTATCTCCTTTTAGCGTACTCACAACAGGGTAAATTCGTACGCTTGCATTAGACAATTCCTCTCTAATAGTCAAATTAACGTTCTTACCAACTCTGAAATGATCAAAATAATAAAGTAATTTGTTTTTTAAGAATGTTTTTAATTTATATGAATATTAATACACATAATATTTACCGATCAACAATTACTTGATACCAAACATCGTCAGAAACATATTTATTGCTGTTGATTCTTTCAGGTCCATTTCCAATGTCAATAGTGACATAAGGATATCCTTTATCTATCTCTAGCGCCATAAAATCGCCCTAAAAACACCAAAGCGACATAGAATCTCATTAAAAACAAAAAAAGATATGTAAATATTATATAAAATCTTTATACAAGCAAACTTACCTTCTGATTTCCGCCAAGTGTTGAGCCTTTAGGATTACCCAAGTACATCAAAAATCCGCTATCGTAGGATGTTTTAAAATAGGCAGACACATGAGTAGACATTCCCATATCTTCGATGTTTTCTGGTGGGGGCAGTTGTAAGACTTTGGACTGATCAAATTTAATACCGACTTCAATTCGGTTTGCTGTGTCTTTCGCTGTAGCGACTGTCTTCTCTATTTCTCCCTTAAGTTTTTCAAAATTTTGCATTTTATCTTTATTTTTGCCTTGTTTATCAGTTATATTATCAGCTAACGCTGTCATATTAGGAGCTATCGAGTCAACCCTTTCCACTGCAAACGAAATAAAAAATTACATCATTACATTACATCGTTAAAGGGAAAAAAAATCAAATTCATAATTCTCACGTTGATTTTTCAGCTGTGTGACGTCGTTTAATATGTCGTGCATTTCCTTGGAAACATTCTTTGCCTTCTCGAGTTTTACTTTTGTGTCTGTCTCGTTAGCGACCCGGAGCACATTTTTGGATAGGTCAAGAACCCGCGTCGAGTTCTCCATAATCTTATCTTTGAAATCGCCCAATGATGGATATGGAAAATTGGGTAATGACCTGCCAACACAAATGATCATTAAATTTAGAAATGAATAATATACATACATAAAAAAACGGGCGCGATGTGTGTGTATGTGGGTATGTGGCAGACCGTGGACACAGAACCAATCAGAGTTGAGTGTTCAAGGAGAGGCGGGGAAGTGGGGGGGAGGGTGTGGAGCGTTATGTGACGTCGGGCCGAGCGACGACAGTGCGACGACATGTGCGACGTCAGGCCGAGCGACGGGTGACACACACATCCATTGATCATTTCGAACGGGTGAACGGGGCATTAATACGTGCACGCGCCCATAAACTACCTTACACTATATTTATATGTAATATATACATAACTTTATTTTAATTCACGTATCAATTCCTTTCCAAAATCACCCTGAAATCAACAGGCACAACACTAGTAATGTTTAATAAGTAATTTAACCATTTGGCTGTCGGAGCATTTTAAAGGTCCCTGTCTAAGACTACGATACAGTCGATCCGTTGCAGGACTACTTATTTTTAAATATCTCTGTATATGTACATCAAATCTACATTCAGCCGAGCCAAGAAATTTCGACCCATAAAAATAAAACTCATTGCGCTCTCTATCTTTTACATGTCAGTTTTCAGTTAGGAAATATCTTTTTTTCATACTTTTTTTTACAAATTTATAGCTAAGCTTCATTAATATTTGTTTTGTCGGAAACATTTTTAAATACAGCAAATAATAATTTAAAATTTATATATTTCTAGGAAACACTGTAGGAAGACACTTAGGTAAAACGAGCATGCTGTCTCTTACACCCCATCTCGACCAATAGCATTTCGCACGTACAACGTTCTATTGTCTACACGAAATGCTATTGGTCAAGAGGCGGTGTAAGATACAGCATGTACGTCTTTCCTAAGTGTCTTCCTACAGCAGACCAACTATAAACTGTAAACAACGATATGCATATAGTACCCAGGGGCGGCTCGTCTTTAAGGGCAACCGAGGCACTGGCCCACACACATTTTTCTCAACTAAAAAATAAAATGAATTTTGTATACAGTTGGAGACTTCTCAAAAGTCAAAAGGTGTTTGTTTATCCCGATTACTATGCAGTGAGCAGAACCAATTCGTATTTTACTTTGGGCAGTTGCTTATCTGCCGTGATCCCGTGGTAGCCAGCATCAGCTCACCTGCTACTCTGTCACTTGCTAGTGGTACAAAGAAAAAAGATCCGTATTTCCGTATACAGACAGTCGCTTTTAGTTGCCTGTGTTTTGAGTCTCTTTGTATGAACATACATATATTCTATATACGATTCGAAAAATACTCGACACCGTCAACGTTTTTCGACATTTCAACTATATTTTACAAGGTATTCTTTCATGTTTAGAATTAAATATTTTTTATTAATCATATTTTTACTGTTTTAGAACGAACATAATGAACGAAGTCGAGTGATTTTCCTTGCCTAGTAAAATAAATTAAGTTCATTTTTTTTAGGACGAAAATATGTTGGGTCACGAGCCATCCCTGATTGTACATCTATACACATTGGCACCCAAAGGGTACATGTCATAAAATCCTCAGTTTGTCCACAGACAAGGTAAATTTACAATTCAAATATAATATATCAAAAAAAACCTAGTGACATATTTTTATTGATCACTTACGAACTGATTGCGTTATTTTCATCGTCAGATTCCTGATTTTGATTTTTGATATCGTTAACAACTGTCTCAGCAGAATCTAACTGAGGCTTTAACTTTCCTTGAACGAAATTCAAAGCTTCCAAAGCTTCCTTGTGCAAGTTTGCACTTCTATTATTTGATGGTTCGATTTCACCAATGATGGCAGCATTCTAAAAAAATAAAAAACGAAAACCATTAACAACTTTCATACATACATACAATATTAAGCATAAAATTACTCAATTTACCGCAAAAGAAGCATTGTTAGCTGCGATTTTAGCATGTTCGGAATTTTCCAATGCTTCGTTTACTTCCTTCACAATATCCGAATATGCAGATGCCGCTCGTACTGCGTTTTCAGTCTCGATGTTATTCGTAAACGATTGCAACATGTCTTGTAAATTTACTGACTGAAACATTTACATGAATAATGAATTAATCTATTATACAAATGTCATTTATAAATAATACATATAATTTTAATTACAAATATCAACCTTGTCCAACAAATTGTAGACGTGTTCATCGGCTCGCGCCATAAGATTCTCGAGTGGTTGTATTTCGTTATCTCTATCGTTGATTGTCTGGTGGACTTGATTGTTGATCAAGAATCCTTCGTTCAGTTCGGTCTGGGCGGTGATCAAATTCGCTTTAATTTCATCTAAGAACTTATTCGAGCTCTTCAGCAGCTCCGTTGCATTCTTCAGATTGTTATCGCTGTTGATCGCGGCTGAATTTACTCGGGCAACTTTATCTTTAACATCAGTTATTCTAAAATATACAATTAATATATGTATTTATTAAGATTTATATAAATAAAAATTTAATCAAATATTACCTTTCTACAACATTGTTGAGTTTGAATGCTTTATCAATTTTCGTTTGAAGTGCTTCAGATATGTTTAACAGATCATCAAGATCGTTGTTGTACTTGTTTATGGTGTTTTTCACTTTTTTCAATTCCTACAAGTTTAATATTACATATTAATAAAACCATATAGGTTGACTTTGAGACATAGACATAGGTTGACTTTCACAAATCGTCGACTTTGGAGAATCTTTAGTTAATATTATGTATAAGCTGTATTATGAGCATTTATAAGAATTGTAAATAGGTTTTTGAGTTATTTTTCCTATTATGCTGTACATAAACATTAGAATAACATAATACTTTAATTACTAACAAAAATTGTAAAATAGAAAATGATCAGTAGATCAGTAGCCATTAAAATAAATATAAGATGTACTGTGAACATAATTTAGTAATAATAAAAAGGATTTAAAATTCAAAATAAAATACAGGTTGCGGTGGAAACAACTAAGCAGTTACTTTCTTGAGAATGAACACTTTAACTTAAAAATAAATATTCACTAGCTGAATAAAACCAAGCTGATTAATATAACTTGGTATTTGTCCATAATTTTTTGAGCATAATCTGAAATTCTATGAATTTTCAATCGACTGTTATCCTTTAACTCCTTGATGGTTTGAAGTAGATGAACGAACATACACTACTCTTTCAAATCGTCGTAAAATAAATCACACAAGCTTCAAGTCCGAATAATGTCTTCTAGATGTGGATGGGGTTTTGTGCAACATATATCGATCCAGTTGGAACCGAACCACTTTAGAATTTCAATCCAGAAATGCCCCAAAAAGTTCAACGGTTCAAGATTCAAGGGCTCATCTGAATGGCATCATCTTCAAAAAATGTTTTGTAGCATGTCGTATAGTTTGCTATCATTTAACTAACGTACATATATTTATTTTTAAATTAAAATGTTCATTTCAACTTATTGACCGTCTAATTAGTTCTAAGCCATTCTGTAGTACGATTAAACTAATTTTAAAAAGGTGACTTTTTCTTACCGAATCAGATTGCGATACAGGTTTCAGGAATTCACCAATTTTATTATAAGACATTTTGGCATTATCAAGTTGAACTTGAGAGGCATTTAATTGAGGACTGAATTCCTTGTCTGAAAAATAAATAAGTGTGCGTTTAAAAATATGAAAAACAGTATTTTTTTTAATAAAAATGCCTAAATAACAATACCTTTGATGTCTAATAAGATTTGTTCGGCTTCAGCCAATGCACTATCTACTCGTTGACCCTCTCCGGTGACCAAGTTTGTAGATAGTTGTTTGATCTGTTGTACGACTGCATTAGATTTCAAAGATTCTCGTGTAATATTCTTCAATATTTCTTCGCACCGATGCGTCAAATTTCCCGCATTGTATTTGTTTTTTTTTGAATCATTGATTCCGTAATCGATCTGCATAGTCAAAAAAATAAATTTAGAACTTACTATGTAGCGCGTGCGGAAATTTATGTGGTTGTTTTAAACACCAAAAAATATATATTACTGTTCTGTTGAGATTTTTCGTTGATGTTTCCAATTCTTCTATCTTGTTGTTAATCACGTTCAGATCAACAACATCTGGATCTAACTGTTTGATTGTGTCATTTAAATTATTCAACTTCCTGTTAATGTAAACCAAACGCTGGGCCGTGAAAAATCCGGAAGCTTTATTCTACAAACGTTTATATTTGTAAATTAAATATAAGATTTCAATTTTAAAACTAAAACATATAATATTTAAAAAGTGAAACTTCACAATACGCATGCAGTTCCTGTTTCCGTTCTAGTTCTCGTTTCTCGATGTGTTTCGATAAGTGAATGTTTCAGTTTCAAATTAATACTTAATAATTAAATTAAATTACAGTAATGATAATTTGTCGGAAAAACATTTTAAATTATTCAATTGTTTATTTTACCCTAACAACGCAGGTGCTGACGCGAACACATTTTAAATTATTGCGTTGCAATGCCACTCATTCCCGTTTTCCCGTTTCCGTTTTTGGGCGATCTTTTTTTACAGAAACCATCGCAGGCATGAACACAATAACTCATGTAAGTTTCATCGCAATCGGTTGAATGGTATAGGAACGCATACGTGACAAACATTGATTTTTATGGTTCGGTGATTATTGGTCAAAAAGCGGTCGCCCAAAAGTCACTAAAATCTCTATAAGGGCCGGGCCGCACCGTGCGACTTGCAAACGACTTGGTTGAGGGCGACCAGACCAATGCATGCAGGTAGATGGGACATGCTACACCCGTCAACTTGTTTGTCGCACACATTTCCACACATTTTTTCGTGTCGCGCAACTAGTCGGCCGACAAAGTTGCACGGTGCGGCCCGTTCTTAACGGAACATCTGGCAGCCGAAAAGTCCATCATACTAACGATAACTATCATACTAACGAGAACTCCAGTGCCACATATTCCGTATTGGCAATTTCCATGGCAAAAATTGTCTTTTGGGCGATCGTAATGTGACTAATAATGCAATTACCGATTTTTATAAATATAGATATTCTTCAAGCAGCAAAACTAATGTCCAAAATTTTTAAAGGAATTGCAAATCGCCTGAGAAAAAATTTCACTCTTGAAAAGCCAAATTTGACTCACAATTAATATTAAATTTGACCTCAAAAATTAAAAATACAAAAAAAATTACGAACCTCAAAATCATCCATTGTCGGATTGATCAAAAGCTCCAGCGGATCAGTAGAATTGAGAAGATCATGAGTGCAAGAATCACATTCCAAGCATCCTTCTTCAGCCACCAGAACATTTCTATACGGACAACGGTCACACTTGTCGCCAACAACACCCGGCAGACACTCGCAATGGCCAGTTTTGGCATTACAACCAAACCCATGAGAATATTCAGTGTTGCAGCCACAAGCTAAAATTTTAAAAATTACCTCATATAAGATCCAATTACAAGGGTCGATTGAATCGATCGGTGACGCATTCACTCACTGACGCATCCCGTAGAACTGTAGTTCCAGAATCCAGGAGCGCATTTGTTGCACTGCTTCCCAGTGACACCAGGCATGCATTTGCACTGGCCGGTCTCATCGTCACACTGTTTCGAATGTGAAGCCAAACCGCAATCGCACTCGGTGCAACCGTTACCCCGCTCGTAACCCCAATGATCTACTTCGCATCGATCACACTTATCACCAATGATATTCTTTTTGCATTCGCACATTCCCGTATAACTGTTACACCTATCCATGCCGAGGGAGTCGCAGATGCAAACTGAAAGAAATCAGTCTATTATATAAAGAAAAGATCATTGAGCAATCAGTGTTTATTTTACAAATCCATTCAAAATTACGTTGACAATCTTTCAGGACAATAGCATCTCCGTAATATCCAGGCTGACACAAACTGCAGGCTTCACCACCCGTGTAATTCATACACTTGAGACAGTCGCCCGTTACCGTGTCGCAGGAACTAGGATCGTCCTTGTTGATGTTTCCAGAACATTGACACTCCTTGCAAAAATCACCTGAAAATGTCATCAACAACAAATAAACAAAACATACACCAGCGCTTCTTAACCTCTTAATCGGCACGCGTTCGTAGAAACCGATTCGATTATTTTATTATGGGTGACCGTCACCGCACAGACAGTCAAAAAATCGAAAATGTTCGTTTACCATGCATACATATGAAAAACGGTTAGTATATATATCAGTGACGTGCGGTAAAACTCTCTCTCCCCCCCCATCGTACATCCTCACTTAATTTGCGCGCATAGGATACAAGAGGAACAGGCTTTTCCTCCCGTATCCTACGCGCGCACATTAAACAAGGCTGTATGACAAAAAGATAAATAATTTCACCACGTGCCACTGATATATATTATATATACATACATAGTACCGTTTACCATGCACCATTTTTTTTTTTTTTGATCTTTCGACTTAAGATCTTTCGATTTTCGATCTTTGCCTTCCGATATTTGATTTTTCGATCTTTTGACTTTCGGTGCCGTGAGGTAGACCCCATTGTGAAGAAACCAAAATTAATTTCGAATCATAGCCTTAAATACGAAGGAGCGCGCGCACCTGTGCGCTTATGGCGATTAACTGGCTAAGCAATTGTGGAGGAGATTCACTGAACTACGACAAATTTGTATATCATTTTAATATCCCGATCATAGCAACTAGGGATTGCAATACTGAAAGTACCGATACCGGTAGTATCGGTATTTGAACGAAAATAAGCCTTTGTTGATACCGATAGTATCGACTTTTTTCAAATTCGTACATTTTATTTGTTGAAAACGTCAAATCTCCATGGCTAAAAACTACGAAAACGACTATAATATTTTGTGTACGCGACGCTGAGCGGGTTATTATTTTATAAATTGTTTTCGATCTCTCTATATTTTATCACGCCACACATCTGTAAAATTGTTTTAATTTTTACTGTTTTCCGATACATATCGTTAAATACAATGTTTGGCAGCATTTTCAATTTTAATTTAAATAAGAAAATGTTTACTATCCAAATTAATTTAAAAAAAATACCGAAAGTACCGGTAACACCAGTATCGTTCTATTTTTATTTCGATAATACCGTACCGGAAGTTCCGGTATTTTTGCAATCCCTAATAGCAACTAAATCAAGGATAAATTTTATACATACATATGCATATCTATTCATTGATATTTTCAAACAAAGACCTGGAGGTACCGGTTTAGCTTGAGGTCTACCTGCTTCTTGCAATCTACCATGATTTGGCGTGCGGTCTACCCGCTTTTGTTGAAAGATCGTGGTTAGATACAAAAATCAAGATAATGAAAAATATGAGGAGTACTCAACCAGACATGCTGAAATCACATTTAGATGAATACTGGTGGCGCTTCGAGAACAAGGATTTTCCTGACCTTTTCGTCAAATTTCTTACAGACATTGCAACTGTTTACTGATAATCGAATAATATGACGATGACGATTTTTTAATTTAATGAATATTACCTTTGACAGTAATAAAACATAATAATTAAAAAACTGTTTTTATTTCAAACGTTCCTGTTTTTTTTCAAGGTCCTTAAATTACATACATTACTGTTTTTTATCATTAAACAACAATTTCTGTTTGTAATAAAATATAATAATGTATTAACCCTATATTTATATCTTCAAACATGGGTAGGTAGACCGCATGCTAAACCAGAAAATTGCAGGTAGACCACACGCTAAACCGGCACGGACCTGAAATTCTTTACACGAAATGAGCTCATCTATTAAATTCACACACAACCGAGTATATTTACCCGTTAGTTCTGGCTGTCCGTAATATCCTGAAGTGCATGATTCACACCTGGCACCGAAATATCCTGGTAAACAATCACACGATATACTATCACCATCAGGACTGACTCGACAACCCGTCGCAAAGCTGAAATATAAATATATACATGTATGACACCTTTAATTCGAACACAAACATAAAAATTACTATTGAATTTACTTGTTAGATGTGATCGGAAGTGGACAAGCGCAGATAAGACAGTCGTTCGGCGTGCCGATGGTCGCATTTCCGTGATATCCTTCTATACACATTTCGCAGTGGTCTCCAGTAGTCGCATGCTGACAGTCCTGTTGATAGTATTCACTTTATAGTAACCGAACGTTCGTTTTATACAATTTGTACCGTGTGTGAAATATTTACTATGCAAATGCCCGTGTCAACGTCGCAAGATGTCGCGTGTTCATTGCATTGGCAAGGTATGCATATTCCGCCGTGCGATCCAGATTGGACTCTGTAATACCCTTCGGCACACTCTTCGCATGAGGTACCTTTGTAGTTGACTGGACATTGGCATTCTTCGATTGACGTGGCCGCCTCCAGATCCTTAGTCCATAAATCGTAATCGCCGTAATCCAGAGAAACGTCTTGAAGCCTATTTCCGCGAAATTAAAATGTCAGTGAAATAGATTGGGAACTTACATTATATTATATGTACATATATAGGGCTTTCAAAAAGTTTCTGGAAAGTGTATCAAGTATTCGAACAGTGCTGTATGATTTCCTTTAAGAATGGATTATTTGTTTTAACGAATCAAGAGAATATTAAAGACGACAGTCATAGAGGCGACCGTTAACTTCACTTTCACAACAAAATATTCATAATAATGTGAAGACTATAGAGAAAAATGATAATCAAATAACCATCCAAATGATAATTTATATCTGTCAGCAGAGGATATTGTAAATTAAAAACTAAAACTAAGCAAACTTTCTCTATGATGAGTGCTAAAGTTGTTACATGAAGTGAACAAGTGTAGTGCAATAGCGAGAAATAATTTTTACCAAAAAGAATTTGAAAAATATCACTGTATACATAAATGTTCGAACTGCATTCAATTCCTTGACTTTTTACTTTATCTATGTACGTAAGTAATAATAGATGAAGTTTTGTGATCATGCGAAAATTATTACTCGATATTGTGATTGATTCGAACTCAGAATCAATCACTGATCACGTTTTCATGATCTAGAGAAAATGTATGTGTCAAATTGATTTTTTTTTTACATGTAAGATAAATTATAAATTTTATACCCTAATATTTTTACCTGAGCCAGACGTAGTACTTTTACTTTAGAGAATCGAGGCTTTTTATGTTTTTCTCAGAAACCTTTTGGTTGATTGAACTAAAATTGAATATCATGTTTAAGTTTAATACCAAGTTATGTATAAAATTTAGTAAGCATCCGTCAACTGGAAGTGGTAGTTTACTCTTGTTCAATTTTTCTTCCACTATTTTTTTCGACCCCTTAAACACGTGTGCTCTTCACGAAAAAAAGCATGTATTATTCTTCTATTAATGTGATGAAAATAAAAAAAAAACCACTAAATTTAATAAACCGGAAGTGGGATTTTTTCGGAAGGAAAGGTCAAAAATGTTCTTTCCGCACCCCTGAACGTATCAGGCTGAAAATTTATATTTATATTCTTTATGTACTAGCTTAGAGCTGATTAGGTTTTGGTCAGAATTTGTAAACCGAAAGTAGTATTTTTTTTTAAAACAATATTTCATTATTTTATTTTGACCTTTTAAATTATATTTATTTTCTTGATATTAAATGTGTATAATGATTATAGTGATTTTAATTATTAAAAAAAATTCGAACAAAATCAGACAGGCGGAAGTAGAACTTTTGTCTTGTGTAAGTTTCTCTACATTTTCCCTCTCATAATCGGTATGTGTGAACGTGTATGCATGTTTAATTATAATAGTCATGGGTGGGTCACATCCGAATTTTTTATTTAAATTTTCCAGAAAGTTTTCGAATGCCCTTCTCTCACTACGCCTGTGCAGGTACATATATGTATATCAGTACCTTGTAGTAACGCTCGCTTCCCAATAAGTAGCCCGTATGTAGATACCCTGCAAATTTTCTAGAGCTGTCATTAGAAGCTCCCTTGTAGCGGGCAGGCCAGATACAGTCGTAAACTCTGACTCCACTAGAGACAAATTCTTCTTCCAATGCGTATTTTCCGGTGGCTGCTCAATTCCAGAATGCACCAACCAATTATCGGCTCCTTCCAGAATGACATCAGCGTGGCTGATAGCATTTCCGAACGGACCAGTGGTATACAACAAGGAATATTTCAACAAGCCACCGTACGATGTCAATCTATTGTTGAGATAATCGTGCGGAGCCCCAAAATATACGGTATTTTTGGAATCGATATCGTTGGACAAATCCGCAATGATGGTCGACTCGCTGTGATTTTTTGGGGCGCTGGAATATTGTGAGATCGTTACGTTCTCTCCAATCGCAATATTGAAAAGAGCCCATCCTCTCATTTGTTTGATCTGTAAATCGAAGCAAACATTTTTTTATTGTGAACATATTTGCATTAAAATATTTCCTCTTTTCTTAACTTCTATAATACTTTTATGACTCAGCAAACAAAATAAGTAACAACCCTGGCTAATCATTCAAATTTGCTTGTACATATAGTTAATTCCCATTACAGAAACATAAATTTGGATTCGACTTACCAAAAGGAACTGCTGGTGTAAAATTGACTTTAAGAAAACATTACTTCAAGTGTTTTCTTTCTAAATGACTATGATATAGTAACCCTATACTTTATATACATATTATTATTTTAATTTTAATCAATGAATCATGCACACTCGTCATTACAGATTGCTCCCATGCGACGAGTATACTATACAGATCAAGAAATATCAATCATAAACAGGGGCGCGGGGGCAGCTAAAAGCTTGGTCCGTACTGCACTCCCAACAGTGCTATACACATTTCTTGTTGCGGTCGTGTGCGCGCCGCGCTATATATATATATATATATATATATATATATATATATATATATATATATATATATATATATATATATATATATATATATATATATATATATATATATATATATATATATATATATATATATATATATATATATATATATATATATATATAAATATATATAACACATATCCAAGGTCTGGCCAGCAGCAACCAGTGGGAATCGAGCCCGTGGCCACTTTGTTCGAAAGCATTATATGCTAACCACTAGTCCAAGCTGCTGGATATATATGCTGGATATATAGTTAAATATAAGATTGACATAACATACTTGACTCCAATATGCATTTACACTGTTGCATCTAGTAGTTTTGCCAAAACAGAAGCATTTGGTACAGCCAGCATCATTTTCTTCGCGCAAATCGAACGTGCCATCTTTGCAATGTTCGCACGCTGGTCCAACAACATTAGACTAAACAGAAAAACTCATATTTAATAAATTTTCCAACGGATACAATACACAATTGGTTAAAATCGGGTATGTCTTTTTTTGTACAATACAATATTAAACATTAATCAAAAATAATTATATGTATGTATGTGTTGTTAGAATTGTCTGACATACTTTACAAAAGCATTCGGCAGTTTCTTGATCGCATATGTCTATGGTAGAACCTTTCAGGTCGCAATTACAAAGTTCGCAATCGGGGAATTGGAAATGTCCCGGCAGACATTTATCACACGTTCTGCCGACAACGTCTTGTTTACACCTGCAATATAGAAAAATGAACAAATTGATTGAATAAGTAAAATATTTTATTATGTTAAAAATAATACACACTAATCCCTCGATTTTCAGACTTTACATTATTTATATGAATAAGGAAAATAAAACTAGATATTAAATTTATCATTTTACGTTCAATCGTTAATGTATCGACTTTGATGTATAAAAAAAGCTTTCAATAAAGTACTTCTTCAGTAAATTGAGAGTTTGGTGTAATTTGAGATGAATTTGTGTAAGATATTAAGAGGGCTGGACACCAGCGCCCTGTCTATACAAACGTATTACACTTCTCCCTTCCTCAATTATGACACTAGAGAAACTATTTTTTAATATGCTATAGATATCCACCATTGGCATGCACCTGTGCTTTTATTTTTTTTGATTAGTTATTTTTTATAGGAGCTAGGAGCCGCCAAACATCTATAAAATCGCCTCTTTTTTACACCCACCAAAAGAGTCCAGCGTGCTTATTTAACGGTCGATTTAAAAAAAAAATACGCCCACAGTTGCATAGAAAATATCTTTTTAATACCGATGATGATTTTTTTTTTTAAATTGGTCCAGTTTCGGAGGAGAAAATTGGAGAATACGAAACCTCGATTTTGTCGATTTAAAATACGTATTATCTGGTCGAAGCGCAACTGTCGCATTCACTCAATATATACATTCAATCAATATATATATCAAAGAAAGGAACGGCAACAAAATTAAGGTTTTAGGTGTACAGCCCTCTTAAGGTTGAAAATTACCTTTCAGTCTCTTTCGAAATTATATATTAGATGTATAAAAATTATACTAACGTGCAGCTGCCATTCAAAAGATCGCATTGCAAATTATTAATCTCTACTCCAGAAGGATCACAATTGCAATCTTCACATCCGATAATAGGATCGAAACCGTACGTCAGTGGTGTGCACTGGTCGCACTTTTCTCCGGTGACTCTTGTCGGGCAAATGCACTCACCTGCAATAAGCATATATAAATTGAATTTCGAAAAATAAAACCAGACTATTTGATTGTAAAGTATAAAAAATCACCGGTATCCTTTTCGCAGAGGGCCGTGGAGGGACAATCGCAAGGTTTGCAATTGGGGAAACCAAAGAAACCCGTCTTGCAAGCTTCGCACTGTCTACCGATGATATTCGGTTTGCAATTGCATTGTCCGCCAAAAGCGTTGCACTCGAACGACAACGAGCCTAAATAATCACAATTGCATTGTGTACCACCATTGTTGTAATCAGCCGTCAATGCAAACACAGCATCTCTGCAAAATTCTGTAATAGATAAGCGACATTTATTTATTATCCTGTAATAGAAATGCATAAAAATAAAAAATAAATGTAACAAAATAACATCTAAGACCAATTATAGATTTTTACAAATTACATAAAATGGTACATAGAGACAAACAAATGAAAAATAAAATAATACAAACTAAAACATGACTGAATTGACCAGTGCATAACTAAACATCAAGTGATATAATATTAGATAAAGATTATATAATAGAAATAGGAATAGAAATGGATCAATCAATTAAAACTCTCCCGATGGCAAAACCTGAATTGATGCAAGGAAATACCAAATAGATCAACGTCTTCAGCTCCCCGTTAAACATACGATACACACGCTGTAGATTTAGGGAATTGGTTTTGAAAGGATTAAGTGAAAGGAGTGCAACGTGTCTAAAACACTTAACTGGGATCCTGAAACCAACCTTACTCAGTAAATCGGGACAATCAAGGAAACCGTTTAGGACATATGAATGTTACAAAATTGTATATACATATTTGGCAGTCAAGTTGTTGAATTCGACTTGGTTTCATCCCACATTCGACTTGGTTTTCGATAACACACAATTGGGAATTGATGTATTATTGATTCACAAATTGAAATTATTATTATTAATATGTCATTTTACCTTCATTGGTGATGTTAATGTGGAAATGATCGCTTCCACATGTTGAAATAAATTCCCTAGTTTGATCCAATTTGTTCTCTTCCAATAAATAGTTAAAATATTGATTAGCCGGAACAATCAATAAATAGTCGAGCCACAGTTCATTACCAGGCGTTCCCTATATTAGAAAACAAAAAAAAATCAACAATGCAACTTTTAAATACATATTATATTCATAATGTTAACGAATCAAATCAATCAATGTTCAGCAATATATAATCGCAAATTGCATATTACATACAAAAATTATATATAAGAATAAGCAACACAAAACAAATAAAATACATTTAAAGCATAAATAATCAATTATACCTCATTTCGGTTAATTTGATAATATGTTAACTCTATATCTTGTGTTCTACCTATACTAATCGACGAGCTTCATTATGCGAACTTCTAAATGAAATGAAGTATGAATACTGAGGTTAAAGCCCCGAATGATTACCTTTAGATTGACGACAAAATTCTCAGTTAAAGAAAAGCGATTGTTGCCATCGGCCGTCTGAATTACAGATCTACAGCCAGAATTAGAGGGGCAATGTTTGATCGGCAGTATTCCTTCATAAAAGTTACCGTTCTGTATGATAACCTCCATTTTACTTTCTGTAACAATACAAAGAAAAAATTGCAATACCAAAGGAATACTGATCGACTTTAGCATAAATAGAATACACATGTATGTATGTAGAATATAATCATTTAACTCGCCCGCTAATATAATTCGCATTAGTAATATGTATGTACATTTTTTTAAAACAACGCACATAATCTAACATGTATATAATTAAAGACGCTGCAAATACATATCTTATTTGATAATACGCACAGCAAATATATAATTTAATGTATGTATAAAGGTATTCAAATTTGTTACCAGGATAATTCGGTTGATAATACTGCACAATAAATACATATTTTCCTGGATAAGGGACCTTAGAATTGAGATCGACATATTCTTTTTCTGAATCGCCGCTCAAAAAGACCAATTCTGTTGCATTGTCATAAATGTATGCCGGTTTGTCTTTAGTGGGAAGTTCAGTTTCCGATTCAAATTCCACCTAAAATAGAAATAAAAGAGTTGATTCACAATAGTAAAAGTTTGACGATCGATTATGTCAATAATGAACAATACCTTTTTAGAATCCGGAGCTGATGGGAATTCACTCTGTAAGCATTTTCCATTTTTCCTTATGCATACAGGTTGTGGTTTGATAAAGTCAGAATGCCACTCACTGTATGGAATAGCAACGACCGATTTTAGCCCCACAGTCGTATTTTGTTCTCCCTGCATCATCGATCAATCGATTAAGTATTATCCAATCATAACGCATGCATAACTTATGTACAGAGTGGGACAGACATGATTGGACGATAAGTATATTATAAATAAACTCTTTAATTTAGATGTAAATGTTCACCAGTCAAATAAAACTAAACTATACAGTATTTCAGCCATTTTTTAAATTAACATTAGTCAGATGAGATCCACTGGATGTTGAGCAATCTTCAGCACATTCCCAGATAGAGACCATAAAATTCCTCATCACAATCTCTGGACTTAGAAACTATGAAATTCAAGAATGTTCGGTTGGCAAATAGCCCAAGAATTGTTCCATATTATCATATAGAGATGTTGTCCGATTTAAATACTCCCTGATTTATTAGCATGCGATTTCTTCATATAGAGCTATTTTAAAGATAAAGTGCATGCTCATCAATTCCAACTACCCAGGAGTTAAAGAATATGTGCGCGAAAATTCAATGAATTTTAGCGATTATACTAAATAAAGTAGTGGACATGCTGAGCTTATCTGAATGACATTATCTTAAAAAAAATGACTGTGTAGCATAATGTTACACTAAATATTTTGGTTGTATTTAAGTTGTGATTTTTTTAAGTGTTACAATATACCGACCTTCTACCTCACGTCTGTCTACCACAAACTTTTATACCTTCAAAGTCAAGCCAACAAAGTTGTTGGGTATTTTGAAGACCTGCACACGTTTGTTGTCATTGAGTAGGACATGTCTGCAGATGGCTGTATACGGACACGAATCCAAAAACACACTAGAGTGATCTTGAGAAGTATCACTTCGAACATCTATGTTTATTATTCCGCCACTACTGTCTCGATTCTCATATGGAGTAACGTATTCTATCAAGAGCACGTACGATCCCGGTTTGCTGACTGTCAATTCCAGCATTAGTTCGTCTTGTTCGCCGTTTATTAATGGTATATCATTCTCATTGAAGTGTGCAACCTTTAAATAATGAAAAAAATATGATCAAAACAAGAATTTTCACTATAAAATGCATATGAATAAAATGCAACTCTACCTGTTGTTCGTCGACAAACTGAGTTATGGAAGATCGTTCGTTTTGCTTTGAAACGTATCCTCCAGCACCTTGGACGGAATTGAACGATGTGATATTCGGATATGCAAAATGATTGCACAATCCTTTTTCGCCAACGACACAAGGAGTATTGATGTTTTGCAATAATATTGTAGCTTCGTAATATGACGCCGGTATCAAAACAAAGTAGTCCTAACATGTACAATATCGAATTATGTATATTGTTCAAAATGATAATGAAGGAATTGATAGTTCATATCTTACCAAAAATAGGCTTTTATCTGTCTTTATGCTGACAGTCCATTTGCCGGGATTTATCACGAATGGTGATGGGATAACTCCTTGAGATCCAGACACTGTTACAAATCGGGGAACCATAGACGATTTCAACAACACATCAAAGCTAATAAAAAATGAATACAATATTTAAATATATGTATATATGTATGTACATTTGATTAAATTTAATTATATTATTGTAATATATATATGAGGCTCATTTTTATAAGCCTCTTATCAGCTTACTTTCGATTTTTTCGTCTGATAATATTTGTTTAAAGTAAGAATTGTTTTGTCATAAATTGAGAATAATTTATTGTAGCGCAAAATCCTTGTGTTTTAACAGAACTATTTTATAAAATAATTCCTGATGATATTGTAAAGTAGATATTATGTAATTGGTGTTCGTGGACCGCTGACTTACCATCACTAATACAACAGCCAATAAGGTATCCAGGTGATCTCTCTGTGCTGAGTACACGCTGTATATAAATAAATATTCAGCAGATCTGTTCCGTGCTTTATTCAAAGCTGGTTCATCGACGGATCAAGAACAATAAACTACTTCTACCAATACTGGCTGTGTCTTTCATTCCGATCTCGGAAACCCCACTATACGTCCAAGCTACAATACTTAAACTTTTTAGAGATTGATAGACAAACTTGGCCATCCCTTGTTAAAGAAATCTGCCACCGGTTCCTTGAATTAGTTTGTGACAGTTTGATGGACGACTCAATCAGTCTGCATGCATTTTCCAAGAAAAAATTCAGGAAAATATATGCAAAGACCATAACTATCAGATCTACACTGTACGGAGAATGGTTCAATACCTCAATTTTGAGCAAATAATTATTTGGCGAGATTGATCATTGACATAGTAAATGAAATGTTATTGAAAATGACTTCTGAGGCACTCGCAAGACTTAAATAACATTATCACGGACAATTGTACCAATTCTGACCAAATTGTATTCCAAAGCGTTAACTTACGTTAGTATAAATACGTAAACGATTCTTACTTAAACATAAATATATTATTTCTTATTATATTAAAATAAACACCTTTGTTCAGTCTCATTGGGATTTTCCGGCGTAATAGTAATCCTTCCGATGATTGGATCCGGATTTGGGTTTACGTAGCGTAACACCATTTGATAAACTGACGACTTTTGAATTTGAATATTTTGAAAGATTTCATTCTAAAAAAATGGCAAACAACAGAAATGTCGATAGAAAAATACTCTTATAACAAATATAACACTAATAGTCATGTATGAGAATGGGTACCTGTAGCAGGGAAAACACTGCATAACCTTTCCAAGAATATCCCGGGAATTTAGATTGCGAAAATGCATATCGAACGGGATTACCAGAAACCGTGAAACCATCTTCTACTTCATACTGGAACTGATGCAATGTGGGGAAATAGTGAGCCGTGAGTGGTTTATCACAATTAAGTCCGTCGATTCTCGGACGACATGCACACTGTCCAGACTCCTTGTTGCAAACATTGTTAACCGAACCGCCAATATTACATTCACAGTCTGAATAAAAAATAATTAAATCAATTAGACCATTCATACAAACACTCGATATTCAACCATACATATGTACAAATGTATTTTTACCTGTACATCCGAAGATATTTGACTCCTTCAAACCGAACGAACCGTCTGCACATTCGTTGCAAGCCCTTTTTCCAACGGAATATTTGCAACTACACTGTCCCGTTTTCATATCACACGTTCCGATTCCAGCTTGTGTTCCCCGGGAGTCGCATTCGCATTCTGTTCACAATGAAAACTTTTATAGCATTCCAATACAATATAATATTTTGTTTGGTATCATAAATGTCGAACCTTGACAGCCTAAAGCGTTACTCTGCTGGAGGTTCCAATACAAGGGTCGACATTCGTCACAGATTCTTCCTTGGACCCTTTCTTTGCACTGACAAAGTTCACCGGCAGGAACAGATCCGCATCCTTCCAAGAATAATGGAAATCTTTATTGAGTCCTCTACATTTAATGCTTTATTTGAGAAAAAAAGTGTCAAAATTACCAGCAAACGATTGAATGACTCCATTCGGATCACAGTTACACTCTTCACATATTGGATAATTGTAAAAGCTTTCTCTACAGGTGCTACATTGTAAGTTGTCAAAGTTTCCTTTACAATAGCACTGACCCAATTCATCACAAGACATTCCAGTAGATCCATGACTGTCGCAACCGCATGCTAAAATAAAATGTAAACCACATATGAATGTACATATTTGTGGTCCAAATTAGGAGTAAATGAATTTTTTGTTAGTATTTAAATTTGGTCCGCTATATTAATATTTGGAAAACATAATTAGAACGTTCAAGTATGCAAAATTTCAATAGAATTTACTCACGTAAGCATTCGGGATATTTATAGTAACCAGCAGTACATTTATCGCAACGTTTTCCAACAAAATTATGTAGGCAAATGCATTTTCCAGTGGCATCGCAACTCGTTGACGTAGAGCCAATCGATGAACATTGACACTCGACACAAACTCTTTCTCTATCTCGCAATTCACTATAATATCTGCAACATTCAAATAATCGCGCAAGTTAGATACACTATACCACTTAATACAGCTTAAATATTTTTGTACGTACGTACCCAGCAATGCACTGATCGCAACGAGGTCCTCCGAAGCCTTCTTTGCATAGACAAAAACCAGTTAAACTGTCGCACACGCCAGGCGTTGTGCCGCTATGATCACAACTGCAATCTGTAATTCACAATAACTTACATGTAACCTGTCGTCAATATTCATAAGACGATTTAAATTTAAAATATTACATTTGCACGTAGGATAGTCGTAATAGCCAGCTTCGCAACGTTCGCAAGTTCGACCAGCAAAGTTATTTCGGCACGTACAATTTCCGCTGTCTTGCTCACACGCCGGAGAAATGGCACCAGATGGATTACAGCCACACTCTAAATTATATTAAATGTAAGTTGTTTTCGAATTTCTACATGTATTCACTGTTTTAACATTTTAATTGACTCACCTTCGCATTTAGGGAAGTTGTAATATCCCTCGGAACAAATTTCGCAGAATGATCCTTGATAATTGGATTTGCATGGACACTGTAATTATATAACAAACATTTAAATATGTAACTTTATAGATTTATGGAGGTAGGCGAGTGAGACGACCAGGACCATTTCGGGTGCAGCCGACCCCCCCTAGATTTGAACGGGACTATCCACGTTGTTCGATGTATTATTATGAATAAAATGGTATTGTAAATAAAGTGATATTATAATAATAACATAGTTTTCAACATTTATTTAATACTAATTTTATATTTTTTAGTTTAAAAAAAAAGTTATGTACTTTCAGGAGATTATTTTGTACTTTATAAATATGCGTTTATACCCAAATTATTTTACTATTAATTTTATCGATAAAAATATATAAATAAAAAAATAGTTAAAATTCATATACACTCATTTTTTTAATATATGTAATACCCCCCCCCCCCCAGAAAGTCATTCCATTCTGTTCAAAAATTTTGCCCCCTCCTGGGAAAAGCTGAAATGACGCCCCTGCAGACAACTGTGTTGGTGGTAATGCACAACTATGTATATATTTCGACGGCCGGGAAGGAAGTGATTGCTTTCCGCGAATCGTTGGCCAACCGATGGTTTTACAGCCAGTACCTCGGTGTTGCCACAGATTATATAGGTATATAAATTAAAAATCTAACATTCAATATATATAGTTAGTATAAAAAAACCACATTGCAAAAATAATTAATTGATTATATGGCTTGGTGCACGGATATTGTATGTCCATTTTTGAATTTGTATCGAATTTTAAATTTGTAGATTCTGGAATAATTCAGGTTTTTCCTTTCAAGGTAATTTATATATATACCATATCCAGCATCTACAAACTTAAAATACGATACAAATTCAAAAATGGACATACAATATCTGAGCACCAAGCCATCGATGGGAATCCAACACAGGTGAAACTGTCTAACCGGGGATATCGCTTTTTTTACATAAACAAAAACCAAAGCAATTCACTCAGTCAATAAGTTAACGAGTAATTATAATTCGCAATGGTAATAAAGCTTCTGATATAAAACTTGGTGTTTAATATGAAATATAATAAACAATTACTAAAAAAATCATACCGATCCATCAATAGGCTCACAATAATCCCCATCAGTTCCATTCAAATTACAAATACACGGTTTACAATCAGGATAGTCGTAGTATCCATAGCTACAGGAATCGCAATATGGGCTTTGGAATTCTTTGCGACATTCGCAGAGTCCGGTACGTTCAGCGCAATTTCCAGTCGAATAATGGTAATCACAATCGCACGCTACAAAAACCATAAATAAATTAATTAATATTGAAAGGACAAAGAAATTTCATCAATCAAGAATTATAATCACGTTGGCAAACGTCCATCATGTCCCACTCCTTGTCTTCGGGTCTGTAATACTTAGATCGGCATTTGTTGCAATTGATTCCTTCAGTATTGTGTTGGCAATTTTTACAGACGCCTCCTCCTTCGTATTTTCCGCTCTTGTCGAGAGACAAATGCTGAGCATCTACGTCGGCATCGTATTCACACTGGTTCGAATGATTAAAACAATTGCACGCTGAAAAGGAAATAAAAAGTATTTTCAATACGATCCATTGTATTAATTTTCTTTCATATAAAATTACCACTATAAAACACAATTAATTACTAAATTATATTTCATAATTGATTTTGTCTTCATATTATATTAAACTTATCATCATTCACAGCCATTCGCCACCCACTGTTGGATGAAAACTTCTCCAACACGCTTCCATTCGTCTCTGTTTTGAGTAACTCTCATCCATCTCATTCCATACATTTTTCTGATTTCATCCACCCATCTCCGCCGTGGCCTTCCTTGCACCCTTTTACATTCTCTCGGGTACCATTCGAGCCCTCCTTTCGTCTTTTCTTCTCGCTACGTCACTCACACATTGCCATTTCAATTTATTTACTCTCACCATTACATCAACCTCCTTTGTCACATTTCAAACCCACGTATTCCGTTATCTATCTCTTCTCGTTATGCCAAGCATACAGCGTTCAATGCCCAAGTTTTGCATCTATACGGAATCACTGGCAACACACATTGATCGAAGATCTTTTCCTTGAGGCACAGTGCCCATCCTAATTTCGGTAAACGGATTATTGCGCACATTGCGATCTTTCTTTCTTTCGTGATCTTTCGTTCATCTATCGTTCATTCTTCTAGCTACATTACCTGCCCATTGCCATTTCAATTTATTTTCTCTCACCATCACATCAACCACCTTTGTCGTACTTCAAACCCACGTATACCGTTTTCTATCTCTCCTCCTTAGGGGCCGTTCAAGTATTACGTAAGCACTATAGGGGGGCGGGGGGGGTCTTTGCTTTGCTTATTTTTGATGACATGGGGGGTGAGATGGTGATTACGTCAGCAGTAGTTATTTTTGTTTTACACATTGGCAACACAGAATACATTAAAAGAAAAATGCATATAGGTACCAATGTGTACGTAAGCATGGGAGGGTAAGAGCTTTGCTTACTTTTGCTGACAAGGGGGAGGAGGGGGTAAATAATTGTAATAAATCTGCTTACGTAATACTTGAACGGCCCCTTATGCCAAACATATAGCGTTCCATACTTATTTGAATACACTAAACCTTATGTAGCATTCTGAAGTTCAATTCCCAAGTTTCGTATTCATACGTCATCACTGGCAACACACATTGATCGAAGATCTTTTTCTTCAAGCACAGTGGCATTTTAGATTAATTTGCCCAAATGCACTCCATCCAAATTTCATACATCTCCACATTTCCTCTTCTTTATTACCGGACATGTCAATGATTTGACCAAGATATAAATAAATTTTTAGCTACATCTACTGGCCTCTTGTCTAATGTAATACTATCGGGCATGCAATATTTATTATACATTAATTTAGTCTTAAATACGTTAATTTTTTGTCCTACTTTCCTACTTCCCCTGTCCAGCTGTTTTAGTCTGTAAGTATTTGCATAAGTCAGCTGGATCGCGGGCTATTAGTATTATATCATCTGCGAACCAAAGGCTACCGTTGATGTTGAAACATAGTGTCTCCTTACCTTACTCAAATTTTTATATTAAATCTATCAGTATCTGAAAAAAGCTTAACCGAAGCTGTATAATTCTTATATATTGGAGCTAACAGCTCCACATAGGGTTCCGGCACTCCCTATATTTGTAGGGCGCTAAGTACTGCACTATAACTGTATCGAAAGCTTTTTCATAATCTACAAACCCTAGGCACAATGATTGTTGATATTCATTGGCGCGCTCTATTAATTCGTTAACTACTCGAGAATGTTCCATCTTTACATATTATTTTTTAAGAAAATCGATAATATTTAAGAAAATTTTTCGAAACCGATTTTCTTATACAGATATAAATTTTACTAAGAGCTACTATACTATTATATTTAAACTAGTGTTGTACCCGATGAAAGTTATTAAATAAAAAATAAAAAATAAAATTTTTCGGTCCTGTGTTCGATCCGCACACTGTCAAATTTTTTTCAAATATATTTAATTGTTTAATATGAAAAAAAATGGTAAAAACTACCTACCTACCTACATATAAACAATATAAAACACCAATAGAAAAATTTATTAATTAATTAAATAAATTTTCAATAGATGGCGGTAAATTCTCTGCCAAGAGGAAACATTGGTAGCAAATAGTATATATAGAAGTTTTTTTTCTTTTGTTATTGTATTCGTATATACGTTTTGGCAGTGGTTTAGCTGAGACATATTATACACACAGAATATCGATAGTATATACATATATATGATATGATGATTGTTATTGATTTTTTTATTTCAATAGATTCCACAACAGTGGTCATGCAATTGATAATCTCGTGTGACATCTAGAAAATTTTCCTCTATTGTTCAATAAATTTTACTTACTACTTAAGACCAAGATTGAATTGCTCCATATACATATACATAGCAAACAGAATCATCATTTTCGTTACTTTGGTATGGTAACTTTGTTTCATTCAAATCATTCATTTGCTTTATGCATCCTTTTATTTTATTTAAAAAACATTAGATTCATACAGATACTCCAATACGAAATATTCCATATAAATTTGTTTGGATGTAGTTTTGCATAATGAAACTAACCAACATACATAATTACATGCATGCAATTCTTATATTATAAATTTACCATAATGTTTATTCATCATCATAATTACAGGTCTAAAATTGCCTTGCACACAATTATTTCTCACCTTCGCAAACAAATTTCTGCCACATTTGAGATTGTCTCCATTTTTTTTGCTCATATCCTGAACAGCACTGTTCACACTGAGGTCCACATGTATTATGCTGACATCTGCACTGAAGTTTGTTCGGATCTGCAGGATCAGGAATATCACAAGTGTCTGCATGTCCGTTGCACATGCATCTACCTCCAATACTAATGTCTTTGATAGAATAAAAATACTGAAAAATATATATATATATATATATAATATTACCAATTTATCCCCACTGTGTATTGTATTATATAACACTTGATTTTATATACCCGTCGTGTAACGGTGGGATCTTGTCTCGCAACAGACATCAAATGTCCCAAAAGGGTTTTAGTTCTCAACAAACGCAGGCGAACATTAGTAGCCCTAGTCCACTCTTGCAATACCGAGGAATTGAAATACATATTAGCCGAAGGGCGGTTGTTCAAAAGCGATATCGGGATCTGAAATTAAGATATATTAAGATAAAAGCATTTTAATTCTTATGAACATGCAAAAGAAACATAACAGTTGATCACCTCTCCTCCTTCTAAAGGTACAATTTTAGAATATTCAGTGTTGCAAATGACGGAATCGTCCTGCGTGATTGGGTATAGAGTTTGCTTTCCGAAAAACGTCTCGCAATCGCTGCAATTAAAATTATATCAATGTAATTAAGTTGACATTTTAGATTATGAAAATTGACAAGGATGTGTGCATTTCATACCCGGGAGAATCGGAAAAATATTGCCAGGGCGTGTAGGTTTTTCCGTAGTCTGAAGACTTTTCCAAAGCCCATAGGCCAGGACGTGGAGAATTGCCCATCCTCACGAACACGTAAGCAACATGAAACTCCTGTAAAATTAAAAATAAAATATTAAATTCTTGCAATGCATACATTATTCATTAAAATAACTATTTTATTTATTTTATCAGCATTTAAATTGTATCGTTTTATAGCATTTTTGTAGCGCTCATTTTTTCAAATATGGATCTAAAAGTTATGCGCAGAGGCATTTTTTTTTCATTTCAATTTTTGCCATAACAGGTTACCCCAAATTTGTATATGTAGGATTTAGTTTTCTAACCTAGGAGAATGCATGCATGAATGATTGTGTTGGCACGCTTGAGTAGAATGAATAGTGAGGTTGGTAACACGTAATGCGCCGAATAATCCGTTGTGGCGCTAGTTGTGTAGGTTATTTAATCTATTAGTCATTATTTTCATAATTGAATGTGATGTATGAGTGGAATTTTGATCTTCAGTTTCAGCATTGAGCTATTTTCCATGCCGACCCGTCTTTTTATTTCCCTTTCACACCCTTCGTCATACGAAAGCATTGATCCGAGATAAATGAACAAAAACTTCAAGATCAGATATAGCATCCGTCGTCACGAGTTGGCCATGTCGATCCACTATCATAATCTTTGTTTTCGATCTGTTCATCTCGAGTCCTAGTATTCTGGATTAAGTCCGCCATTTCCTCTTCAGAGTTGGTGTCATCGGCTTATCTGAGATTGAATATGCTTTTACCACCCATTTTTACCCCTCTTCCCAGTCATCAAGCGCCCTTCTCACAACATAAGTAATAAAATTTCAATCAATATAGAATACAATAGACATCTATGGACAAAATGATACAATTAACAAATTTTTGATATACAGAAAATTTGCGAGAAATACTTTTTACAGAGTATGTGGGTAGCATATTTATAAGAATCAGCAAATTTGGGATGCTAGAAACTCTTATTTTAGGAGAAACGATAGGATGTTTCCTATATATGTATGACCATATATATAAAAGCAATAGGTATGTATGTTTTTTGCTTTGACAAGTTTGGAGATTTCCAAAAGTTCATAAGAATGCAGAAGATCGAGACACTAACAAGAACATACATACATATACGAAGGCACATTCATATCTATGCTCATTTGTACAAACCGCGAGCATATCGCGGGAATAGGTACACCAGAAAGCAGGGAATTGAACCGTGGCCACTGTCGAAGATACATGCACTTTTGTACGTGGATGGCCGGGCGAGCTTGCAGGGATCTTTTATATTTACTGCTGATTCTTATATATTGGTGCTGGCTATAGGTGCAAGACATTTCCTACTTTGTATTTTATTACTCTCTGTATTTTTTCGACCACTGTCCATGTGCCCACTCCATATAAAAATACGCGGAAGACCAAAGCTCGGACCAGACGCATTTCGGTAGACATGGTGATGCCTTGGTTTTTCCAAATTTTGCTCAGTTTCGATATTGAGCTTTTTGCGATGCCTATTCGTCTTTTTATTTCCCTTTCACACCCTTATGATTATGTACATATCTGTATCTCTGTGTTTTTTTTGGATCACTGTGGCGCATTAGGGACTCCTACCACAATGGTCCAAACTTAAATTTAAATAAATATAATAATTTCCCAAACTCCCATTTTTGTGTTCGGCTCTTTTTTTGTGACCTTAGCATCGATGAATTGCCGCCCTTTACTGATAACGTTTTTATCAATGTATTCCCAAATTTACAATCGACAAAAGAATTTTTTGTCGTCACTCGCTTCGAAACATTTCGTAGTGAGCAACTTTTTAAAAAGCCCATGAGCCTGAAATACGCCGATAGGCGTTGTTTTTTGAGTATGTAAAAATTAACAATACTACCCGCTAAGCCTTTCCAGGTAGCATTGATAAAAAATGCATTGAACATGGGTAATGTAATCCGTGTCAATGTTTATAAAGACTGCTTTACACCGAAATTTCTGAATTTATAACCATAGCAGAATTTCTCGACGGAAATCCCTAGCTGCTGTGTATTTTAGATTGTGGCTTGCCATTTATTTTATTTATTTTACATACATACCAGGAAGGCCTTACAGGTAACCCCAATGCGCCTTCCTGGCCAATTACAAATATTGCAGCATTTTTTTTTATTATACAAGTCTCTGAATTACGAGACACTGAAAAACTCGCAAATTAACGAGACACCTATGAATTGTAAATTTTATTGTAAATTAATCAATCTCAAATAGTGGTGACATAGTAGGTAGGAAGGATATTTAGACAATTTTACCGGGAACCGTTTCAACAGTGAAATCAGAAAAAAATGACAAACTCTGATAGGAAACGATCAACCTGGAGCCACAAATATCCAGGTCTGACCAGCAGCACCACATATATACTCAGAAAAAATCTTTTCAATCGAGGTCAGCTCATGGGATCGAACCCGGCGCCTCTCGACGCTAAGCAGAAGCTTAACGACCAAGCTATGCTGCTGGCATAGATTTAGATCGTGAGCATTACATTTTAACAACAATGAAGAAGATGGAACTACTTTTGGAAGAATACATTCATTAATAGACTTCTTTTGTTTATTTTATATTGTTGCAAGATATATTAGAGAGTCTAAACACACCTTTACAAAACTCGAAATCCTCGGCAGTAGTTATCTAGGGTTTGTTCGGATTAAATACAATTTTTATACCGGCTTTCTATTGTATTTCTAAATAATTCTATGTAGTTGGAAATGTTGGCCAAATTTTCAGCGTGGCGGGCTTTCAACAGAAAAGACGTGTCAGCACTCAAAGAAAAGTTTGTCGATCAATATGAATCGAGATTTAGTAAAATAACCGACTGGAATCCAGTTCGAGAAACCATACATAAATCAGACTGGCAAAATCTCATCGCCATCCTTAATCATGCTCATTAATAAACGACCATATTTTGGCACGCCGGAGACCCTGGGCGTGAATCTGAGTGTGGAAGAAACAATGACGGGAACAAGGTCCAGCTCGCTGGCACCACTTGATGTTAATTGTCTAGTTACAATTAATATCAGCGTAACATACGACAGCGATCGCCCCCGCCATCCTATGAGATAACATGCCGAACTGCGACGATAACGCGCTAGCTTCCGTTCCAGATACGCTCTCGTTGTGGGCCACAGCCACCAAACTTGACGACATCCTCAGGAATACCAACTTCACATCCAACGATCATCATTCCAAATCATTCGATCATCATTCCAAATCCCCAATAATGACGGGGGCACATTTAGAAACAAGCCACAAAGAAGCATCCTCCTTTAGAGACTGTTAGTTACCAGCTAAGGCAAAAGCTTGAATTTGGCGCCCCCTCCCCCCCCCCCTTCAAAAATCGTATTTTAACTCATTTTATATTCAATATACAAATCAATTTTCGTCAACTGTGTAAATTATGTATATTTTTTTAATTATTATACAACATCAATTAATCAAGCACACTCGTCTAACAGATTGCTCCAAAGCGACGAGTGTGCTAAAATGATTAAGAAAGGACAAAAGGAAAAAAGTACATGAAATTTTACAATTAAAAATACTTAAATAAAGAAAAGATAAATAAATAAACATGTCAACAACAAAAAAAAAATCATAACCTTCGCGATCATGGTCGCGACTTCCGTAACTTAGAAAGTGGTGTAGAGAATGAAGAGAGATGTGACAAATGTCAACGGCACAATCCAGTGAATTTAAGAAACAGAGGCCACGAGGAATGGGAGAATAACTAAAAGCCACAGTTCTAGCCAGACATTTAACAATGTAACATATACTTAATATGTTTCATTGTCAAGAAAAAATACTTACAAAAATATTCTATTCACATTTGACAAATGTACACACAAAAAAATATTTAACACTAGCTGAACCCGGCATGCGTTGCAATGCCACAATAACGCATGCAATTCCCGTTCCCGTTCCCGTTCCTATTCCCGTTCTGGTTCCCGTTACCATTTGTCGGAAAAACACAGACAGCGAACACATTTGAAATTATTCAATTATTTGTTTATTTTAACAACGCATGTCGCAATGCGAAAACATTTGAAATTATTGCGTTGCAATGCCACTCATTCCCGTTTTACCCATTTCCGTTCCCGTTTTCGTACGATTTTTTTCACAGTAATCTTCCCGCACATGCATACAACAAATCCTGAAAGTTCCATCGTATCGATCAATTTTTTTTATTAGACGCAAATAGAGAATAATAACTAAAGCCCGGACCCTGAGGGGGCCGTTTATTGTTCAAATGTTGTAAATGCATTGTTAAAGGTTTGCCGAACCTTTTTACAAAGCCTTTACAACAATTGAACAATAAACGGCACGCTTCCGGTCCTACCTCTAATAATAACTAACGAATTTACTAGAATTTTTTTATATTAAAAATGCATCTTCCTTGCATCGTCCATTGTTCTAGCCATTGTGTTGCGTGCTTTCAATTGAAAGTACATATACAAAAATTATTGAGTCTGTTCTGATCCTTTAAAGATATTAAATAACTATTTTTAGTTAACTGAAAGATCCTTCAGCTTATTCGACGGTTACTAAAGAAAATTATATGTGCTCTTTTCATATTTTTATAGCTTGCTGTCAAGTATAAATATCTGTTAATCCAATTTTTTTGAAAATTTTCATTCATTCAAGGCGGGAACATTATCTTGGCATTTATTATTTTACTTCAAATTATTTCTTAAAAATTTGAGACTTTGTCTCATTCAAAATTTTTATGTTTCGACTTAAAGCGCAGACACACAGAATCGTACGGCACAGCATGACTCCAGCTGTGAATGGGCGTCTCATATCATTGTGCAAAACTATAAAAAAAAACACGTGCCGCTTACTATTCTGTGTGTCTGTACCTTTACAATTAATTCCACAAGGAAATAGTTATACAAAAAGTCAAAGTCAAAATGGATATTAAATTTTTTTCATATATTCAGACGCAGTTTTGTAACCGAGCGCTTTTTGCTGGGGCGGTTTTGTCTTCCGCGGTTTTTACGCCTCGCGATTATGTCGGGGAGGTTATGCCGGGGCGCTTTTGTCGATTCCTGCAAATTCATTTAACTTTTATATAATATAAAAACTGCACCTACACATAAAAGGTGCCACTAATGACTGAATTACTACAATATTGCCACTAACGACTGGGGCAGTCGGATGGACTTGGAAGTATCAACTAAATGATTTAGTCAGAAAATGCACTGCTCTAACTATTTACTATGATCGTAGATTCCATGGTCTGATTTATTTATTTATACAGGTATACACCCATTTCTTATTTTACTTGACATCTATGATCAAACATTATACATAAATATTATAAGTATTATTCAAGGCCAATTAAAGACATTGATGAATAATCATAGAGACATTTGTGGAGAAATTTGTAGCATTTTATCAATCAGCAAATTCGAAATGTTGTAAACTCGAATTTTGTGAGAAACAGGACAGGGTTACGAAGTTGTTGGAACCGTTTTAATGAAATCGGATATATTCGAAAACTTTGGCAGGAAAAGATCGACTTTGGAGAGACATATCCAAGATCAGGCCAGCTGCACAAAGCCAGGGATTGAACCCGTGACCACACAATTGAAAACATTACAAGCTAACCTCTGATCTATGCTGCTGATACTCCGGAAGCAATATAAATATAATATTAATCATTAATTTTTTATTGTCATTTATTCATTTTTATGTATTTATTATAGTAATTGAATAGTAAAAAATTGTACGATTCAACATGAGTCTATTTGAATTAGATTAATGTTTTTAAAACATTTTTTACAGTTCTTGTTTAAGTGTAAGACTGGTGTGACGCATTGGGGCAACCTGTCAGGTCACATCGGTCATTAATTTGTTATTCTTTATTCATTTGTGTATTAATTATAATAATAAAATAAATAAAACAGGCTTTCATGCCGGAGACGCAGTATCATTGGGAATGAGAATAAATAAATGGAGAAATGAAGTGGTTTATTGCTATTTTTACTTACCTCCTTTACGTTTCACATGGCTTTTTAACATACCCGAAACCCCAAATAACCGAGGACAGGACTTGAAAGGATCAATTGACGAATTTAGTTGAAATTTTCTAAATGTATATTTAGCTGTTACTCCAGAAGTGGCGAGAAAAAGATTTCATTACTTTTTTAAAGTACATATTATGTGTCTTAATTTTTTTGTATAATGAACTACCAAATGTCAAACGGTCTTCTGCTATGCCGATTCCTTTTGTATTCGAATTAATCTGGTTTAAAGGTCATCATGAATGCATCATCTGCGTACATTCTGATTACACACCCACAAATTGGGCTTTAAGATTCGATAGTAATTAAAGCAGTGATTCTCAACATGTGCGTAAATATAGTGTAAATAAAAACAACGAGATAGCGCACTCTTTCAAGACGCTGGCCTAGTGACCTTTATATAGGGGAACTCCGATAAAAAATACATTCAAATATTGGATCGTGAATGACGTAACGAAATTATCTTTCATTATTTATGAAACATATTACAATACATAGTAAAATTTAGATTTAATGAGCTAATTGGTGGGGGGGGGGGGTCGGCCATCTTCAAAATCCGTTAAATATGTAGCTAATAACAATTCTATTTGAAACCATCACTTTAAGTATTGATTTATGTATATAAGAATCGCTTGGTTAATATTTTCATTGTCATTTTAAAGTCCAGATCATTTGATCTTCTAGAACTGATTTAAAAATATTATTCTCACTTCAAATATGTACAACAACTTGACGGCAATTAAAAATTGACTTAAAAATAAACAAAAAAATCATTTAATACTTGGAAAAAGAGTCGTTTGCAAAAATTTACAAAACATCTCAAATCGGAACTTCACGGAAACAACCATAAAATATAATATGTAGAAGCGTACGCGGAAAGGTCTTTGACTTAGCTAATAACCCCAACAGCATTTCTAAATAGATCGCATTCTAAAATAGTTACAACCAGAGATGGAGAGTGCATCTATGCATTATAAGAGTCGTTTTATATGAAAGTGGAACATGTTAATTTTTCAAACAAAAAAAAAGCAATCCACGGCCATGTGGATTGCCATTGAACAATGCTTTCATCCAAACTACATACGTTATATATGTACACTTTTTCCATAATAATTACAAACATATATTAAAAAAAAATTCGGGTGTGACCAACCCATGACTTTATCTATGTATTTGAGGAATATAAGAAGGTTACAAAACAAAATTCAATATTGAACTAATAACTATGATAGCGATACAAATTGAGCGCGAATATATGCAAATACTTGCACAAGACAAAAGTTCTACTTCCGGTTGTCGGATTTTGTTCAAATTTTTTTTATTATTTAAAATCAGTATAATTATAATACACATTAAATATCAAGAGGATAAAAATAATATAAAAGGTCAAAATAAAATAATGAAATATTGTTTTAAAAAAAAATACTACTTCCGGTTTACAAATTCTGACCAAAACGTTATCAAATCTAAGTTAGTACATAAAGAATACAAATATAAATTTTCAGCTCAATACGTTTAGGGGTGTGGACAGGATCCAGGCGACAACATTTTTATCCTTTGTAATAGGAGAAAATCCCACTTCCGGTTCATTAAATTTGGTGATTTAATTTTTTAATTTTACTTAAAATCACTATCTTTATTATACACAATAAATATCAAGACGCTTAAAATAATTTAAAAGGTCAAAATAAATTAATGAAAAAATAATGAAATATTGTTTTTAAAAAAAATACTACTTCCGGTTTACGAATTCTGACCAAAACGTTACCAAATCTAAGTTAGTACATAAAAAACACAAATATAAATTTTCAGCTTAATACGTTCAGGGGTGTGGACAGGATCCAGGCGACAACATTTTTGACCTTTCTAAGACGAGAAAATCTCTCTTCCGGTTCATTAAATTTGGTGATTTAATTTTTTAATTTTACTTAAAACCACTATTTTTATTATACACAATAAATATCAAGACGCTTAAAATAATTTAAAAGGTCAAAATAAAATAATGAAATATTGTTTTAAAAAAAAATACTACTTCCGGTTTGCGAATTCTGACCAAAATGTTACCAAATCTAAGTTAATACATAAAGAATACAATTATAAATTTTCAGCTTAATACGTTTAGGGGTTTGGTCAGGATCCAGGCGACAACATTTTTGACCTTTCTAAGACGAGAAAATCTCTCTTCCGGTTCATTAAATTTGGTGATTTTATTTTTTATTTTTACTTAAAATCACTATCTTTATTATACACAATAAATATCAAGACGCTTAAAATAATTTAAAAGGTCAAAATAAATTAATGAAAAAATAATGAAATATTGTTTTTAAAAAAAATACTACTTCCGGTTTACGAATTCTGACCAAAACGTTACCAAATCTAAGTTAGTACATAAACAACACAAATATAAATTTTCAGCTTAATACGTTCAGGGGTGTGGACAGGATCCAGGCGACAACATTTTTGACCTTTCTAAGACGAGAAAATCTCTCTTCCGGTTCATTAAATTTGGTGATTTAATTTTTTAATTTTACTTAAAACCACTATCTTTATTATACACAATAAATATCAAGACGCTTAAAATAATTTAAAAGGTCAAAATAAAATAATGAAAAAATAATGAAATATTGTTTTAAAAAAAAATACTACTTCCGGTTTGCGAATTCTGACCAAAATGTTACCAAATCTAAGTTAATACATAAAGAATACAATTATAAATTTTCAGCTTAATACGTTTAGGGGTTTGGTCAGGATCCAGGCGACAACATTTTTGACCTTTCTAAGACGAGAAAATCTCTCTTCCGGTTCATTAAATTTGGTGATTTTATTTTTTATTTTTACTTAAAATCACTATCTTTATTATACACAATAAATATCAAGACGCTTAAAATAATTTAAAAGGTCAAAATAAATTAATGAAAAAATAATGAAATATTGTTTTTAAAAAAAATACTACTTCCGGTTTACGAATTCTGACCAAAACGTTACCAAATCTAAGTTAGTACATAAACAACACAAATATAAATTTTCAGCTTAATACGTTCAGGGGTGTGGACAGGATCCAGGCGACAACATTTTTGACCTTTCTAAGACGAGAAAATCCCACTTCCGGTTCATTAAATTTGATGATTTTATTTTTTATTTTTACTTAAAATCACTATCTTTATTATACACAATAAATATCAAGACGCTTAAAATAATTTAAAAGGTCAAAATAAAATAATGAAAAAATAATGAAATATTGTTTTTAAAAAAAATACTACTTCCGGTATACGAATTCTGACCAAAACGTTACCAAATCTAAGTTAGTACATAAATAATATAAATATAAATTTTCAGCTTAATACGTTCAGGGGTGTGGTCAGGATCCAGGCGACAACATTTTGACCTTCCTTCCGGATGCTTCCGGAAGGGAAAAAATCCCACTTCCGGTTTATTAAAATTAGTGATTTTTTTTTATTTTAATCACATTGATACAAGAATTATACTTGCATTTTTTCGTGAAGACCACACATGTTTAAGGGGTCGAAAAAAATAGTGGAAGAAAAATCGAACAAGAGTAAACTGCCACTTCCGGTCGACGGACGCTTACCAAATTTTATACATAACTTGGTATTGAGCCTTAACTGATCGATATGAAATTTCAGTTCGAATAATCAAAAGGCTTTTGAGAAAAACATAAAAAACCTCGATTCTCTAGAGTAAAAGTACTACTTCCGGTTCAGATAAAAATATTTAAAAAATATAAAATTATAAAAATTATTATTTCTAGTACATGCAAAAAAAATTCAGTCCGATTCAGTTAGTAGTTTGGGAGAAAATCGAATTCAAAAACTTAAAAAAAAGAGGACACCTATAAGGGGAGGTACCATTTCCGGTCAACTTAAAAATTTGAAAAAAATTTACGTAGTGTCTATAAGAATTTCATTAACCGATACTAAGTTTTGGTTCGATAGGACTAACGGTGTTGAAAAAATCCCCAAAGTACACAGACACACACACAGACACACACACAGACACACACACAGACACACACACAGACACACACACAGACACACACACAGACACACACACATTTTTTCTAGATCATTAAAACGTGATCAGTAATCGATTCTGAGTTCGAATCAGTCAAAATCTCGAGTTCGAATTTTCGCATGATCACAAAACTTCATCTATTGTTACTACGTACATAGATAAAGTAAAAAGCAAGAGATTTATGTAATAAGTATAACGCATGCCGGGTTCAGCTAGTATAAATGCATATTTACAGGCTATTATAATTTATAATAGCCTGTAAATATAATTTATAAAGCAAAGGGAATAAAAACAACACCCTGGGGCAAATTATGAGTTAAAAAAACTGTTGAAAATGTATGGTTTGAAGAAATTTCGGACGACATACTAAAAAAAGTCGTATTGTCCCCGCCGGCAGGTACCATCCCATCATAGAAGCAAGACGATTGACTTTAATTATTATATTACTATTTATTGTTGTCATGAAAAATATATACTGTAATATTATTTTAGCTAGAGACATTTGAAATACATATAAGAAAAATGCCCTATTTTGCTTTTTTTTTTAATTCGTATCTCGCCTAAATTTAAAAATATAAATAATATTTTTTAATCGTAAAACATGTTAAATAGTTGAAATCAAATAATAAAACCAAAAAAACTTGTGTAAAGCTTCATGTAATTAAAAAAAATCGAAAACATCGAACAATTGAAAGTGATGCGATTTCTCTGCATGTTACTGTATATATAATACTCGGAATAATTTTTTTTCAATTGAGGTCAACCGAGGGGATCGAACCCGGCAACCAACTTTGCAAATCTATGATAGAAAATTTCACAATACAGCACTGAATTCGGTTAAATTCAGGATGAATCGATATCAAAAAATGGTTGATTTTTTACAAGGCTTTATAAGCTTTTCTTGTACAACAATTTTTAATTGTTAGCAAACGAATGATTTGGTTCAGTAAGATGTCTCCAGTAAGAGGTTCAGTAAATGTTTTAAAGCTATGACAAATTTGCGACGAAAACCTTGTGCGTATTTCCTTGAATCAGTGACAATAAATTGACATATCACCCCCCCCCCCTCCCCTCGTTTATAAACACAAGAATATGTGCATTTATTCTCAAAATGCACTTCTATGAAGCATAACGAGGTAAATACGCGTACGGTTTATCTACAACCAACACTTTACTGTACGCGTGGGCCAAATGCAAGAAAATAAGACAAATTAGCCAATAAACCGACTGTGTACTCGACAGATAAGAGCAATCATTATGGGCAATATTTAAATTGGGAATACTAAACTGACCTAGATTCGAACGAATACGCAAAAAAAAAATTTTAGATCAACCACATTCTTAGATTATATACACATATCGTATCCACTTACGTATTTCATTAACATGCGTACATTCATATGTATTTATCAAGGCGCACTGGATCATACGGCACGCCTTGCCCAGGTGGATTTCAGCTGTGGTGGGCGTATCGTCATGTCATTGTTAATTCGTACGATCTTATTATTTCGACAAGTTTCTCGTACACGTAGTTGCTCATGGTCACTCTTGGTCACCCAACTCGGGCAACCAGAAGCGACCAAGAATTCGCTCACTAAACCTATAAGAATTTTCAATACGTGATGATATAGTCCATCCAGTGTAAGATAACAGGCCGGGTCACACCGTGCGACTTGAGTAGGGGCGACCAGACCAATGTATGCAGTTACCTGGGGCATGCCACACCCGTCTTCTTTCTTCTTTGTCGCTCACATTTCCATACATTTTTCCTGGTCGCGCAGCTTGTCAGCCGACAAAGTTGCATGGTGTGACCCGGGTCTTAGGTAAGTGTCATCCTTACAGATCGGCTCTATCGAACTCTACTCGATCGGTTAATTTGTATGGTCAGCCTTATTTTTTGCTCTCTAGCTTTGTAGTTTGCCCTCTTTCCTGGAAAATAATCCTGTCGTGCCTATCTTACGCCGGATGGACAATATACATTTTGAGGTAGTGCGGCGGTTACTTAACCCTTTGCCCGCGATGACCTCTATAGACGTCATGCGTAAAATGCCAGTATCGAGAATACTTCAGGCGTGATTAACTATTTAAAAAGTACTTCAGGTGTCAATTTACATATCTTACAATATATACTTACGGTCGAAAACTCAATCTACGAATACGCTAAAAAATTACCGCAAAAGTTAGCGCGTGCAAAAATTTAAGTAAAAAAATCGCCGTGACCAGACCTAAGCCAGCAGTATAGCTCGGTAGTTGGGCTTTTGCTTAGGGCCGAGAGGACGCCGGGTTCGATCCCGATCGTGTATTTTCTGTAATGCTGCTGGTCAGACTTGGATATTTGTGACTCCAGGTCGATCGTTTTCTATCAGAATTTGACAATTTTTCTAATTTCATTGTTGAAATGATTACTGATTAAATTCGCTAAAAACCTTCCTACATACTATGTCACCACTATATGATTATATATACTATGATTAATGTATAATAAAACATTAGGTACAAATTCATAGATATCTCGTTAATTTGGAGTTTTCAGTGTTTCGTAATTCAGCGACTTGTGTAATAAAAATGCTACATTGTTTGTAATTGACCAGGTAGGCGCATTGGGGTTTACCTGTTAGGCCTTTCTGGTATATTCGTAATATATGTATAGAGCCGACAAATAATCTCACTGGGCTGGTGAATTTATGACTTGTAAACCGGTGAGTCGCCTAGTGTGGCATGCTCCATATAACTGCATAAATTTGATCTGCCCACACAATAAAGTCACCCTGAGATGCCCGCAAGTCACCCGGTGTAGCCGGGGGTAATTGGATTATTAGTCACATTGCGGTAGTCACAAAGATAATTTTTGCCATTAAAATCGCGAATACGCAATATTTGGCACTCAAGTTCTCGTTAGTGTGATAGTTATCGTTAGTATGATGGACTTTTCGGCTGCCAGATGTTCCGTTATATAGATTTTAGTGACTTTGTGACCAGAAATCACCGAACCGTTACCGGACTCTTAGAAGAAAAAAATAAAATTAATATCGAAAATTGTACACGTGTGTCTTGAGCTCTGTACAGAACGATTCATTGATCAATTCGAGCCAAAATAAATATCGGAATGAGAAAAAAAAATGGTCATGATTCATGAGACACATTTTTTTCATCACCTAGAAGACACTCCTTTGATAAAATTATAAAGCACGATAAGACACATTCCGAAAGAATAAAGTTACCATTCATGGCATAAGTACGAAAGCGATGATATCATATTTACCCAAACCAAACGCTTATCAGACACAATATCATCATTGTAACCGTACAAATTTATCAATACTAATAAAAAATAATTGTCATATGTATGTAGTCATTGACTTCACGATCTAGATTTCAATCCCTTCACCACGGAACTGTAAAGAGGCAAACGCTTTGGAGCAGATTTTATTCCCTGATATTATATAATAAACCACATAAAACACATATAAAGCTACTTTCGAGCTGCCATTGCATAGATTTGAGTTTTTTTCATATTTTGCACTAAAATTAAAAATAACCTGAATCAGCTATCACAAATTTTGTCAGACGAAAAAGCGAAAGCAAACTGATATGAGGCTTAAAAAATAGACTTAAGATGTACATATGTATTGTGAACATAATATATCAACAATAAACAAATTACATGAATTGGATTGCTGATTTTTACTACACTGGAGTTATTTCCGTTGTTCCAACGGTGTTTTTGGAAAGGAATTGGTACATGAAGTACACCCGAGGCTATTGTCGCTAGCCGTTTCAGCATGCACAGGTCTTCCGGTCAATTCATATCGCCCTCTCACACCATTCTTTCATACAATCCCTGCACGCTCGCCCGGCCGTCCGCGTACAAAAGAGCATGTATCTTCGACAGTGGTCACGGTTCAATTCCCTGCATTCTGGTGTACCTACTCCCGCGATATGCTCGTGATTTGTACAAATTAGCATAGATATAAATGTGCCTTGGTTAGTGTTTCGATCTCCTGCATTCTTATGAACTTTTGGAAATCTCCAAACTTGTCAAAGCAAAAAACATACATACCTATTGCTTTTATATGTATATGTTCATACATATGTATATAGGAAACATCCTATCGTTTCTCCTAAAATAAGAGTTTCTAACATCCTGAATTTGCTGATTCTTATAAATATGCTACCTACATACTCTGTAAAAAGTATTTCTCGCAGATTTTCTGTATATCAAAATTTTGTTAATTGTATCAGTTTGTCCATAGATGTCTATTGTATTCTATATTGTTTGACATTTTATTACTTATGTTGTGAGAAGGGCGATTGATGACTGGGAAGAAGGGGTAAAAATGGGTGGCAAAAGCATCTCAGATAAGCCGATGACACCAACTCTGAAGAGGAAATGGCGGACTTAATCCAGAATACTTGGACTCGAGATGAAAAGATCGAAAACAAAGATTATGATAGTGGATCGACATGGCCAACTCGTGAGGACGGATGCTATATCTGATCTTGAAGTTTTTGTTCATTTATCTCGGATCAATGCTTTCGTATGACGAAGGGTGTGAAAGGGAAATAAAAAGACGGGTCGGCATGGAAAAAAGTTCAATGCTGAAACTGAAGATCAAAATTCCACTCATATGTAAATCACAGTGGATCGACATGGCCAACTCTGGTTATCAGATATAACGGATATAACGGATGCTATATCTGATCTTGAAGTTTTTGTTCATTTATCTCGGATCAATGCTTTCGTATGACGAAGGGTGGGAAAGGGAAATAAAAAGACGGGTCGGCATGGCAAAAAACTCTATGTCGAAACTGAGCAAAGTTTGGAAAAACCAAGGCATCACCATATCTAAGAAAATGCATCTGGTCCCCGTATTTCCATACTGAGTAGACACATCTACGGTATAAGCACGATAAAGGCAGAGAATAAAATACAAAGTAGGAAATGTATTGCACCTACATACATATGTATAACCAGCACCAATATATAAGAACCAGCCGCAAATAGAAAACATCCCTGCGAGGCCCAAATGGAAGAGAGGAGATCAAAATTCCACTCAAACGTACATCACATTCAATTATGAATATAATGATGAGCGCAGGCTATCAGATAAACGGGTTCAAATAATCTCCAATAGCCTACGCTCGCTGAAGTGGAAAATGTCACATTCAGGCTCAGCAGCAACAATTTCGAATAGGAGCCATTCGATAAAGAACTGTGCGAGCAGAAGGTACAACCATCAAATGATGTTGTCTACCGCGCACATTATTATTAGGGACATTAAGTCCCAACTGTTCCAGCAACGACGGGTATGACGTATTACCACATAGAAGCTGGAGAACAGAACGAATTAATGAGAAGTTTCTCCAAATTTCAAGGGAATTATATCCAAGCGTGGCCAAAAGGAAAGGTGTAGGGCAGAGATATGGGTAATACCCATACTTTTTCCTATATAGGAAACGAAGAAAAGCTTTTTGCGCTTTCTCAATCATAAGAGAGTAATTTGCTTCATGCGGATTCCATACAATCGCATTATATTCTCGCTTGTTTCTCACAAATTAGTTGAAAATCAAGCGGGAAGTCAAAAGTTTGGAGAATAGGTCGTAGATTCCACTAGCTTCAACAAGACGGATCCAATGGAATATCCGTGACAATAGAGCGAATGTGCACGTCCATAGCTCATAATTGCACATTTATTAGTATTATGAGAGATGAGAAGAGACAGCGAGAAGAACCAATGCCTCCATCCTGAAAGAGCTGATGGTTGGCGACTGGCTGTCATCCATTTGTCTTGGACGTATCCTCCAGTTCTTTGAACACATCGCGAGGCGAGACCAGGACAGCCTGGAAAAATTGGTCGTCCTGGGAAGCATTGAGGAAGCAGAGGAAGAAGACGATCTCCAACAAGATTCAGTGACCAGATCATGACTGCCACTAGGAAAACAGTAGTCCAGTCACTGTGAGCTGCGGGGTATCGAAAGGACTGGAGGACCATGACGGGTATTATGGAAGTTAGAAGACGGAAAAGTCACGACCCTCGGATATGAGGAAAGAAAATGTACAAAACAATCTAACCATATGTGTCGCCTTGGAGTGATTCTTGTCATAGCACCTATGATAGAAATGTACATATGTAACAGAATATAGTAAAAATGTGTTACCTAAAGGAGTATTGACTGTCAAATCGATCTACCTATGTACGTATATTGCATAACACGATCGGTCGTTTCTAGAAGATATGTGTGTAAGAAAAAAATATATGGAAATGTAACCTGCTTCACATTTGTTTACATTTTTCTACAGAAAGGAAGTCCACACTGTAGTTACAATTCCGTTCAGAAAGGTACTATAGTGTAATACCTTTCTGAGCGGAATTGAGTATAAAACCAGCAAATTAGTTAATACCAAGATCCAAGAAGTGATACGCCCGTACAGGCGTGTTTGCACACATCCGTTGAATTTCAACGGGCAAAACACTAGTAGGTGTACATACATATACGTTCATAAAATGTAGACTAACCTGTCCCAAATCAATTGTGAGGTTGACTTCGTTGTATTTCATTCCTCTGGATAGTGGAGGACTCTGCCACCAAGTCTCCATCCCATCGACAGCATATTCAGGAGGATGACGTTTCAGACGCAATTTCGAGTCGCATTCGTCGCAAACCTTTAACAAAAAAAGCAAGTCTCTTAATTATATAGTTCAGTTTTAATCAAAATGTTCAAATTAGCTATTACTGTGGGAAATCTCAATTGTGTATAAACGATTTAAATCACTATCCGTATTTTTTCGTGTTTATTTTTGTACATTCATATGTACGTACATTTGTATGTACGTACATTTGTGATCAGGCCGGGGCGACAAACGCGAATTTTGGCTTTTCATCGATGGACGTAGTAGAAAATTTCGTCGTCGATTTTAAACAATGTCCTGTGCCATACGATTTATCTCGACAAAATTTTTGAAATAATTATCTCGTTAATTTTTCATTTTCGAGAATAGTTTTGATATTTTTACTATTTAAAAAAATTAAACATTCAATACTCACTTATTGAAGTTTATTGCGGTTGGTTATCATAAGTTTTGACTGATTAACGAGAATTCAAAGTCCCCATACAAAGCACGCCGCGCTCGCAATGGCTGTTTGTATGGCGGAAGCGTTATTTTCAGAAAATCGTCATTTTTTGTGTTTCCGTGATTATTTTGCAGATAAAAACTGTCGAGAGTTTTCTTAAGTATTGCCTTTAATCTGAACACAAAAAACTCAAATTTTACGTCAAACAGCGACTTTGGATTCTCGTTTATCAGTCAAAACTTATAATAATCCATCCAAATAAACTTCAATTAGAGTGGATATTTAGTGTTTATTTTTTTAAATAGTAAAAAAAATCAAAACTATTCTCAAAAAAGAGATATATGCAAAAACCTACTTTTTTGAAATTTTTCTCGAGATAAATCGATTGGTTGATGGCACAGGACATTGTTTAAAATCGATGATTTTTTTTATTTACCGTTCCCTTGATACTAAGAAAGTTTTTCGATGAAAATCCAAAATTCGCGTTTTTCGATTCGGCCTAATGTACACATGTAAATACATAGTAGACGCTTTGTTATCAATATTGTGTTTTTTACTGAGAAATATAAACACGATTCCAAGAAAAGTATGCTGATAAATTATATGTAAATTATACATGTACAATACACGAATGGAATTTTTTCATGTTTTAAACGAAACAAATTTAAATTCTGAAATGTTGAGGTAGTTTAAAACTTATTAAAATGAATTATTATATGAAAAAAAACTTTATATTCAATTATTCATATACAATTCTCGAGAGCAATTCCCTTACAAACGAGCAAATCTGAATCGATGAGATCACACACACAAACACACAATGTTAATAATTAATTATTTGTTTAACAAAAAAAATATTCCACTAATAGAAACTCGAATTTGAATGAATCTCGGCAAGGACCTCTTAATTATAATAATAGATTTATAATTCGTTGTTGAAAACAGGAAAATTTAGTATTTTTTTATGGTAGGTTAATAAGTAAAAGATGGCTTCAAACAAATTAATATTTATACGGCATCTTTAGAAATAAGTCGGGAAGATATTACACGGATTTCCAAACTACAATCCATAAACTAGACAAATATGAACTTTGTTCGTTTCCACAGAGATAGTATAGTTTGTTTTCGTTATTAAAATCAAAGTTTAAATATCAGCGGAAGTCAAAATTTTGTATTCAAATTTCTACATACATACAATCATCGCCTGTTAGGATTATCCGAACTTGATATGAATTGATACAAAATTTATTCTGGCTCAAATATCCTATGACCACCTCTCGAGAAGTACTATTCCTAGGACACTTGCGTACATAATTTCATGACCAACTCCAAAAGCATTCGCTACAGCGAGCCAGCATTTACGACTTCTGGACAGAGCCAGGCACTAGGTATATAACATATAAAGCAAAATACATCATTCATTTGAATGCTGCTGACTTTTAATGACATCAGCTTTAGTAACACGTGTTTACACTTCGAATATGATAATTTGAAAGATGAGGAACAACTACAAGTACACTCGGAACGAGAATAAGTCATTTTAAATGAATATACCCAAATCGAACCAAAATGTAAACATACGCTGAGAGAACTGGACAAAAAGTTATGGAAACTATAATACGAGCACGTACAAGAGAGCTGAGCAAGTTCCCATGTGGTCGACACATGCGTTCAGAGAACCAAATATGTTGGTAAATCTAAAAGCAGATATGGTTGAAACAGTCGGCATCCACTGTGATGGTTTTTGTTCGACAGAAGGAGATGAAACAGAAAAAAACGAAAGGGAAACGAAGGAAGTCCGAACTGAGCTAAAAACGTCATAGTTGGGCTCCCCCTCCGAATACCCAACATAACTAATAACATCGGTTTCACCCAACGAATTCGTTCGGTCTTGGTCCACTTTTGCGCAAAAAGTGTACCACAATAACGTTCAACTTTAATCACGAATCTGGGGTTCAGAGTTCGGCATGGATGTCGTTGACTAGAGCGAGGTCTCGACCCTATCTGCTATCTTCGTTTTCGAATATTTGGATCGTGAAAAATACTCGGGTGTATGTGTGTTTGTATTGTTTCAATTTGGTTAACACAATTTCGACGACACGTCCTCAAATTGTATAATAGTGGAAGCTCTATGTACATATGTGTGGTGTAATATGGGGTATTTTCGTCTTACGTGGTCTGTTCCGACCAAACGAAAGTTTTGGGAACGATCAACGGCTTCTATCACTGGTTGACTATAACTTGAGCTAAAACCGTAGATCTGCATTCCTTTTCATTCAGATGTAAACTGGATAAAGGTGCTGACCTAACCAAAGATGAACTCATTGATCTTAGGGCAAAAAGCGCTACAGTTGAAGAATTTAAGTGTTGCCTGAAAGAAGCCTATCCTGGTCTTGTAAACCCAGCTATAGAAGTTTTATTTCCGTTTTCAACAACATGAAATGCAACATGGATGTTGAACACAAACAAAAACTTTTAATCGATTACATGTGCAATATGAAAACGTAGATACTGAAATTAACATAAATCTAGGAATTGAAGGACGCGTTCTATAAAATCAAAGTTCGCTCAAAACGAGGTATTCGAATGATACTACGTATATATGTATGTATGCATGTATATTGGAAGATAAGTTTCAAAAAATATATAATATAAAGAAATAATCTTAACATACTATCTACTAATATCGTCACCTTTCTCTATCTAATTCAATGATAACTATATATCTCCATATTTATTTTTAGTGATAGTTGTTGGCTTTCTTTACATAAATAATGTGTCACTAAACATTGTTTTCTTTTATTTTTAGTCGTCTTGTTTGCGATAATGTTAAAACCACGTAAAATAAGTATCGCAGATGTATGTGTATAGAAATTAACATAATTTTAAGTCTGGTTGATGAAGAATCATAAATAGGAATAGTAACTAGGGGTGGGTCGTTTCTGGAAAACTATCGCTCGAAGAGGATACCGAAGCAAGAGAATAGAAAAAATAGTGCTCAAATATGATAGTATCCACAAAGATGTAGAAGAAAATAAAGGAGGTAGACAAATTCACCATGAATGAAGACTTCTACAATACCATTTCATTCATCTATGTATGTTCTGAGCAACTCTCATCCACTCAACTTCACATATTTTCCTTACTACGTCTTCCTCTTGGGTACCATTACTTTTAGGGGGCAGGAACTAAGAGTGGCACGCAGCATGTTTTTTTTTTAGATAGTTTTGCACACAGGCCAAAACTCACCCCCTGGAGTGGTTACATGGTACACAGTCCCAAATTTGAAGAAATGTATGAGAAACTTGTCGGTTGCATATGGACCTCCGAAACATATGCATTCTACACGTGAACAGCGGGAAGCCAAGAACACGTGACGTCCCATACCACTTAGTGTGTTTTCGCCTTTATTCTAGTGGATACCATTAGTAAATCACCTTCTAGTAATTTTCTAGCTAAATAACCCGTTCGTTTTCATTCGATTCCCTTCACTCATTTCACTCACCCAGAGGGTGCCGCGTATTCTTCAATTGTTGTTCACCGAACATTTTTTTTTTGGACTGTAGCTTTGTAAACAGAGCTAAACCGCCCCGATTCCTGGAAAAAGCACGGTGTCTATCCTCAGTCTAGTCATTATTAGAGACCGGAATCTGAAGGGGCTGTTTATTGTTCAAAGATTGTAAATGCATTGTTAAAGGTTTGCCGAACCTTTTTTACAAAGGATTTACAACAATGGAACAATAGGCGGCGCGTTTCCGGCCCCTTCAGATTCCGACCTCTAGTCATTATCTTGAGCATATTATGTTCCTTACTTCTCAATCTTTCCCAATCTCAATATTTTTAAAAATAAAAAACCAATCCTTATAAACGTGGTAAAAGTGAAAATTTAGCGAAATTAACTTATAATATTAGAGGAAAAAATGTGTAAAAAAAGCATATGTTTAACTTTTAAAATTCGCCAAATGATTCATTATAAGTATTTCAAAGCAATAAAAAAATCACACAATAGAAAAATCATCTGACTATTGATTCCAACTCTCACTCTTAGTACAGCAATACTAGATTTTGAATTAAAGACTGTAAAAGCCAAAAATCTGTAAAAATTTCCAATTTTTAAACGCTCATATCTCTTAAACGAGAGCAAGCTAAAAAAAATCATTGTCATATTCGAATTCAGTGGGTCAAACGTAGTAAGGATTGATTAGTTTTTTGTTGCTCAGTGTAATTAATCTCATCAAAACAATCAATTCAAATGGCAGTGAATGAACTGACTGAAGGTTAAAGAAAATCATCTTTCATATCGTAGCTATTCTGATTTTTTTTTTTGAAAGAAAATAATAATATCGTTTTTTTTTCAAAAAATAATTGGTAACATATTTGGTATTACTTATAAATGAACTAGATAACTACATATTTAATAATAATTCAGATCAGCATTTTTCACACTACGTAAATTCTCAGTTATATAATATTACTCACATACAATTGAGCTAGTCCTATTTTTAGAACAATAAATAATATACAAAGGCCAAATGGTGCTTAGGCTATTTTTTATGAGACACTAACTGAATCCATATTAGTTCACTTATTAAAATAATCATACGTACATCTCTCGCATTCTAAATTTGTCTGTAAAAACGTTAAGTAAAAAAAAAACCCAGGATTAAACCCCAAGATTAAATTTAAAAAGTCTATAAACTGTTAGCCAGATTAATGTTGGACAAAATGGTATCTGTTTCGTTGGTTACCATATCAATTTATCAACAATTTATAGTATGTGTTTTCCTAATAGACGGAGTGAAACATTAAACTTTTAAAATCTTATAACTTGAAAATTGTTTTCAAATATGATGCATCGTGCATATTTAAAGCCGAAGTCTAAGATCAATATCCTCGAAGAGATGTTGAGACTGCATAGAAAGGACATCGGCTTCTGAGAAGGACACGCGAAAACGCCCCACATGTTGTCTCTGGACGCACATGGTCATTCCAAAGTCCTTCGGCAAAAAAAGGACCTTCCCATCAACCGTTACGTCTCCAAAAGTTGTAAAACAATGAAAAGAGAACCATTCTATATATTTCTAAACATTTAAAACCATTATTATTTAATAGGTTTTTGAGCTCTTTTTACTATTACGCTGTACATATTAACATTATAATAATATAATACTATGATTGTTGATTACTAACAAAATTAATTTAAAATTGTAAAATAGAAAATTATCAGTAGATCAGTAGCTATTAAAATATATATAAGATGTATTGTGAACATAATTTAGTAATAATATAAAACATTTAAAAATAATAAAAAAAACATTATTAAGGATGAGCAAGTTCGTAGAATATCCCACATTGAAAACCTTTGCTTTAAATTGTGAACGAATGTGACAAAGGTCCTTCACTATTTTAATTTTAAATTTTCAAGTTTTGATTTTAAAGATATAACTTTGCATTTGTACTGTACATCTTACATATACCTATAGATGCAATAAAACTCCACGGTAGCCAAAGAAATTGGACTTTCTAGGGAGAAAATGCATATCTTGACATCTTGTGATGTGACCTCGATATCATTACTAGAGGTAGGACCGGAAGCGTGCCGTTTATTGTTCAATTGTTAAAATGCTTTGTAAAAAAAGGTTCGACAAACCTTTAACAATGCATTTACAACATTTGAACAATAAACGGCCCCCTCAGGGTCCGGGCTTTAATCATTACTAGCGAGCGGGCCCAAAGCGCGCCGTTCATTGTTCAATTGTTGTAAATGCTTTGTTAAAGGTTCGCCGAACCTTTTTTTTGCAGTCTAGCTTTGTATATAGAGCCAAATCGCCCCGATTCCTGAAAAAATCACGCTCTTTATCCGCGCTCTAATCATTACATTATGATACTTTAGACATGACAAAAGTTTCGAGATTATATTATATAATAATTTACCAGAATAATATTAAATTTAATCAAGTTACAGACTAGTTTTCTGATTGTGACATTGGTTTTTATTATTTATTTATTTTAAGTTTAAGTTTAGACCATTGTGGCATTATATTATGAGTAGAGGTCGGACCGGAAGCGTGCCGTTCATTGTTAATTTTTCGCTGTGCTTTGTTTAATTTTATATAAAACCTTTTTTTTGCCTCTAGCTTTGTAAATAGACCCAAAATGCCCTGATTCCTGGAAAAAGCACGCTGGTTATCCGCCCTTTAATTATGAGTCCCTAATGCGCCACAATGGTCGAAGAAATACAGAGAGATGAGAAAAATAAAAATATATACACATTGTATACTAGTATTTTTACCCAGCTTCACTCGGTATTTATAATATAAACCGCCCAAAACATGGCCAATCTAATAGTAAACATTTTATTAAATTTATTTGAATATTCATTTGCTATTAGAACCAAAGAAAGTCTTTTTCGAAATTATATATTAGATGTATACACGGACAAAAAATACATTTATACCAACATAAGAACCAGCCGCAAATACAAAACATCCCTAGGAGACCCAACTGGAAGAGAGAAGATCAACATTCCACTCATACATTATGCTACAATCATTCCGAAGCTTTTAAAAAGTCACCAAGATAATGATCAACATTTCAGCATTCAACACCAGCAAGCTAATCTCTAGCAAAACAACTGACCTAGCCATTTTTCAAAGACCAAAATCCGTCGGGTGAAGCGCACACTTTGATTAGTACGGCACGCCAAGCCTAGATAGACTCCAGCTGTGATGGGCGTATTATCGTGTCATTTTTAGGGCGCAGACACATTGAGTGGTAGGCAGCACGTGTATTTTTAAAATAATTTTCCACGTGTAAAAAACCGCTATCGTATACTGCAATACAAAGTAAAGCTCACCCTCTGGAGTATTTTCGGTTATATTGTATACTGGTATAACAGAGATCGTTAAGGGTGATTCTCAAATTTTAAGATATGTAGGAGAAACTTGTCGAAATAATAAGATCGTCCGAATTAACAATGACATGATAATACGCCCATCATAACTGGAGTCTACCTAGGCATGGCGTGCCGTACGATTCCGTGATTTAATGATTCACCATTAAAGGTCTATTTATACTATGCAGCAGCTCACGTAAACGACAGCTTCTATTCATACTATCCGGTAAACGGACTATTTTGCACCTTGTGATAGCGCACACGACAATTTTTGCCATGAAGATCGCGAATACGAAATATATGGAACTCGAATTCTCGTTAGTATGATAGTTGGCGTGGGTGACGATGAATGGAATTCTTGTGTGCCACACGTTCCATGATCGAGATTTTAGTAACGTGCGTGAGATAGCTTTGTGCGGAATAATCACCGAACCATACTATCCTGCACCTCACGATTTCGGCACGTACAGACAAGATTTGTCAAGGCAAAATCTGCTTACATTTACATTACAGAGCGCGAAGATATAGCGCATAATTGCTTTCACCGTATCGTCGAGTTAATATTGTCAGAATATGACGTTTCTGAAAATATTCATATGCGATTCGTTAGTACGCGCCCACTCGCCACTGTCAATACAAGGATTAATTATCCAAAATGAACCCCTGGACTGTTTTCGGTAAAATTGTATCCTTTTATTTATCTTTGCTTGACAGTGATCGATAACGGCGTATCCCATATTTGAAGAAATATAGGAGACCACAGCGGGGAGCCAAGCAGACGATGTGCCGTTCATCGCTGTGTGTTTTCGCCCTAACTGTTAAACACGTGCCGCATACCACTGTGTTAGATTGTGTTAGGCCCTGATTTTAGACCTGTTTGAAGTCAAATTTAAGTACTTTTTTATATGATTGTTAGGTATCGAGAGATTTGTCTGTCGTGGCGTGTTTATCTACGATGAATTTCATAGTTATAGACTCTTCTGCAAACCAATTTCTAGATTGAACGGCAATAACTTACACGCCGTATCAACAACGAACAAATAATTCCACATAAAAGCTTGCACATACATATTTGTGAATACAAATATGTATAATTTATTTAAATAAAAATATCACAGCAAAATTACGATAAGAAAATGAGTGTCGGAAATGTGTACGACACATTAACGATAAACGCTTCATTCATAGATATTTGTTTTCCATTATTATATACATACATATGTACACATATATGTTGGTATATATCTACATATTCTTGAAAATAATTAAACAAATTAATATTGTTTAATACATTTAATAAATTGTACGTTGTCGTATTATGTATATTATATTATATTATAATACATATATCGCTGAATCAACGGAATTTAATATTCAGAATATGCATTATAATATATATCGCTGAATCAACGGAATTTCATATTCAGTTCGCTTCCCACGAAATGTGAACGATGCATTAGCATGCATGTAAATTTGATACCTTCATTAGAATGTAAAATAAAATAAAGTAAAAATATATCTTGCAGTTTAGTAAAATAATATATTTAAAATCGACTGTCTGGTTGAATAAATATACAATTATTAAACGTTGTAGGGCTAATTTAGAAATTACTACTATCTACTTTAGGATGAAAGTATCTCTACGCGCTTCCATTCATCTTTGTTCTATCCACTTCACTTGTAGTCTTCCTTATATCCTTTTACATTCTCTTGGGTATTATTCGAGGACTTCTCTTGCCCACATGTCGCCCATTGCCATTCTAATCTCTTCGCTAGCTCTATAATGTCAACTATTTTCGTGATATCTTTCAACTCTCCATACACCGATCATACAAAGTTCATATACCTCCTCGTTCGAATAGATGAAGGCTAAAAACATTCAGGATTTCGTTCGGGAGTAGATTTACCAAACTGGTTGATTTGCACAATAATAAATTATAAAAGTAGACGAAACACCATAGTCGTTGACCATTAAGAGTGAATACACAATGATTTATATCGCGGCATCTCTTTCAAAACCTTTGTCAAATGAAGATTGATCTACAAGATGTAATCGGACGCAAAATTTAAGTGAAGAAGCAGTTAATGAGCAATTGTTGAAGACCATACATCACAAAATTTTTTTTTGTTCATTCCCAAACTATTAGCGTAGATTTATAAACACATTTTCCTCTTTCTCAGCGTCCATTTTCCCTATACGATGAGTGCAAGATTCTGTAATTTTATTTATTTATGGATTTCTCTCTATCTGTAGCCACGGTATGGCTCACTGGTCAAGTAATTGCTAGCCAGTTTAATCAAGGGTCGTGGATTCAAATCCCAAAATCAAATATTTTGTATATTTAAATTATTATAAAATCCCCATCGGCCCGTGCCGTCTCTTGTGAGTCTGTTGCTTTTATCAAAAAAATATTAAAACGGTTCCGTAGTAAATTAGAAATCCAACCACTGCTTGATAATTCATACACTCTTATATAGATAGTTCTGCTAGATGAAACCCCTTTTCAAGATAAACATACTACATTGTATGTCCGATTGGTGTCTAATAAAAAAAAACTTTCATACGCATTTTCAGGAACCAATTGTGAACGAATGGTATTGCGGTATCGATTAAAAGTGAACTTGAAGAATAAAGGGGCAATTTATTGTTTTTCCTAATGACGAAAAAGTTTTAAAGTGAGGGGGTTGGCATACCTGTCCCTGGATAACGTTGATGTTGATATCATTCTGAGCGTTGGCTCCGACGAGTTTACAGTAGAGTTCCGGTCCTTCGTCTCCACAGGTGGCGGTGGCTGTAATCTTCCGACCCTCGGCCAAATTGAAATAGGGTGGAGTGAGCACCTCGGCGTGCGCCCCTACGAATAATGAAAGCGCGGCCGCGAAAAGCAGGCGCGGCGCGTTCGCGTTCGGCGACATCCTTCGAGTGCGAACGCCGCCACCCGACTGACGATCCTACTCGATCCGCACTCCGATTGCCGCGCTTTCGCATGCAACACTTTCAACCGTAACAGCCGTTTACACGACCATACTCGCACTTTTTTCAGTGGAACGCAAAGCTTTAGGGCGAAATCACACAGCGAAGAACAGCACGTCACGTCGAGGCTCCCCGCTGTGGGCGGTCTCCTACATTTGGCCAAAAATTATAAGCCTCAAAAAACACCAGTGGAATATATATGTATGTAATATATCGGATGCCCATGAACAAGAAATTATATCGAAGACGCATTATCGTTTTCGTTTAATTCGTAAAGGGACGGGTGATCAATGAGACTCGTTCGGTGCTTTGATACTAGTTTGACACGATGCGAGTAGCTTGGACGTTACTCGCAGCGTGGTAACAGGTGTACCAACCGTTTTTTAACGCTGACATCCAACCCAAGTAAGTTGCAACACGCTCAACTTTGCCAATTTTAGCTGTATACAAGTAACGTTCCAAAATGACCGCGGAGAGCGGAGCGTTGAAGTATGTATGTAACCAGCAGCGTGGTCTTGTAAGTGGTAAGTGTTGTATTCTCTCGTGCTAGCGGTCACGAGTTCACTTCCCACTGGAGTCTCGTTGCTGGCCAGACCTTGGTTTGTCGAGGTCGATCGTTTCATATCAGAATTTGTCAATTTTTCTGATTTGAAACGATTCCTGTAAAATTGGCTTTCTTATCCAATTTTTTATTAATTATGTATTTAATAATATATGTATTATATGATGTATCGATTCTTAATCTGTTTAGCATATTCGCCGCTTTGGAGCAATCTGTAATGGTCCGTACGCACCAAACCAACGACGATTTTGGGCCAACTTTTAAAACCAGTAGCGTACAAAATATCGAAATAAAAATTAAATAAAAAAATTGAAATTAAATATCAAAATTAAGCTAACGAGCGAGATTGAGCTAAAATTAGATCATCGTTGATGTTTTGAATTACAACAATGATTTGAATTACGACAAAACGCATTACAACCAGAGAAATATTATAATTACGAGCGAAAAAAACCTTGTTATTGTTTCTTATAAGTCGTCACGATACACTACTGTGTTTCCCCCTTCGGAAATATTTAACCAACGAAGATTTTGGGCCAACTTTTAAAACCAGTAGCGTACAAAACATCGAAATAAAAATGAAATAAAAAAATTGAAATTAAATATCAAAATTAAGCTAACGAGCGAGATTGAGCTAAAATTAGATCATCGTTGATGTTTTGAATTACAACAATGTTTTGAATTACGACGATATTTTTTTTATTTTTTATTTATTTATTTAACATATTAGCCACAGTGACATTACAGAGATCTCCAACGCGTCGCTGTGGCCGGTCATTCAGTAATAATAACATGATAACAGTAATAATAACTTATAATAATAACAATATTAACACAACATCATTAAAATCATAAAATCATAAAAAAAAAGAAAAAACATAGATAAAGTAATAACAATCATTAATATTTATAATAGGCAAAATCAACCACTGGCATTCCTCAACAACCACTCAACCAGATTAGTATATTTTATATTGAAGAGGTCAATTTCACCAGAAATCCTGTTAAGCAGATATATCGCTCTAGATATAGGAGCCGTTGACAACATATTTGTGCGAGCCACAGGAGGAACAAACAAATCACGATTTCTCAAGTCCCTGAATTTACAAGGTGCATTAAACCTAAATTCCTTTAGAACCTGACGATTGTGTATTATCCCATTCAACAGCTTAAAAAAGTGTCTTCCCAGTAACATATTCCGACGAGACTCCAATGAGTTGAAACCTAACGCCCCTAATAGGAATGCACTAGGATATAGCCAAGGATAATAACCACACTGTTTCAAATAAAGATATCTGAGAAACCGTTTTTGGATTCTCTCAATCTTCAATGAATGAGTTATATGGGTAGGATTCCATATAATAGAAGAAAATTCTAGAATACTACGTACTAAAGATTCATAAAGAATTTTAAGCACCAACGTACTCTGGAAAGATTTGCTAACTCTTAGTAAGAATCCCAGCATTTTTGTTGCACGCAAACAAATATTGTCTATGTGTCGTTTAAATTGAAAATTATTCGAGAACAAGACCCCCAAATCACAATATTCATCTACAAACTTTAATTCAACACCACTTAGGCGATATGGATAAATCAAGCGATTTGAAGATCTTGTCACATTGAGAACACAGCATTTTTGAATGCTAAAAAATAATTTATTATCGACAGACCAACTTGACAGCGCATCTAAGTTCAATTGGAGAAGGGCTGCGTCACTATGAGACTTAACTGTCATAAAAAGCTTAAGGTCATCGGCGAATAAAAGATAGTCTGAATACTTAATTATTTTTGAGATGTCATTAATGTAAATTAAAAAGAATCATGCACAGAGTCGTCAAGCCAGGTTTCCGTTAGTACCAGGATGTCAGCACATTGAATAGCCGAGTTAGAACCTAATTCATCCAGTTTAGATTTAAGGCCTCGTACATTTTGATAGAAAATGCTTATATTATGCATTACAACCAGAGAAATATTATAATTACGAGCGAAAAAAACCTTGTTATTGTTTCTTATAAGTCGTCACGATACACCAATGTGTTTCGCCGTCGATGAAATATTTAACAAAAAAAATGACGGTGATTTGTCAAAGGGTTTTTTTTTTCTTTTGTCGAAATAAAATTAATAATCACACATTATCCGATAAATTTTACCTCTGAGATGGATTTAATTATATGATTTATTTCGACGAGAGAAACAATTGAAGATATTATCCGATAAAATTTACCTCTGAAATGATTTAATTAATTGATTTATTTCGACGAGAGAAACAATTGAAGACAAAAAAATTTCCTTTGATTAAACCGACAACGTCTCGGGTTGAGAAGACATCGCTCGGTCACCCATACTAACACATAATATATGCTCAGTAGCTGCGCATTACGGGGAAGTAAAAATAATAATTCTTTGATTTTTTTTTCGATCTTAGTGCGTATCTACGTAAGTCAAAACATCTTCGACAAACAAAAGTCGAGGATTATCTGTATGTGATTGTTGATGATCTAATTTTAGGTCAATCTCGAAAATTTATTTAAATTGTTCTGTTTTAACTTTCAATATTTTATTTTAATTTTAATATATTGATTATAATTTTATTTTGATATTTGAATTTAATTTTAATATAATAATAATATTTTTAATTTTGATATTTAATTTCAATTTTTAAATTTAATTTTTATTTCGATATTTTGTACGCTACTGGTTTAATCCTGCTGGTTAAATCGTTGGACCAAATTCGTCGTTGGTTTGGTCCGTACGCAGCATAATGGTCCGTACGCACCAAACCAACGACGATTTTGGGCTAACTTTTAAAACCAGTAGCGTACAAAATATCGAAATAAAAATTAAATAAAAAAATTTAAATTAAATATCAAAATTAAGCTAACGAGCGAGATTGAGCTAAAATTAGACCATCGTTGATGTTTTGAATTACAACAATGTTTTGAATTACGACGATACGCATTACAACCAGAGAAATATTATAATTTCTCTGATTACGAGCGAAAAAAACCTTGTTATTGTTTCTTATAAGTCGTCACGATATACTACTGTGTTTCCCCATTCGGAAATATTTAACCAACGACGATTTTGGGCCAACTTTTAAAACCAGTAGCGTACAAAATATCGAAATAAAAATTAAATAAAAAAATTTAAATTAAATATCAAAATTAAGCTAAATTGGGCATGTTCTGTTTTAATTTTCAATATTTTATTTTAATTTTAATTTATTGATTATAATTTTATTTTGATATTTGAATTTAATTTTAATATAATAATAATATTTTTAATTTTGATATTTAATTTCAATTTTTAAATTTAATTTTTATTTCGATATTTTGTACGCTACTGGTTTATCCTGCTGGTTAAAACGTTGGACCAAAATCGTCGTTGGTTTGGACCGTACGCAGCATTAGGCGAATGTGCATGATTAATTGAAAAATGAAAATAAAAAAAAATTATATGTGTGCATGGTGCATGCCTCCGTTACGATTGGCGTGCAGCACCGTAGCTAGCGGATTTTTTAGCACAGTAAGACAAGTGTTAATATTGTAAATTGTACATGTAAGTTGAGTGAAGGAGCGTAACGCGATTCTCTGGATCTCTCTGGGTCGACTGGTTGACTGGTGGTTGAATCGGAATCCTGCTGACCGAGAAAAACATTTGGTACATAGAAGCTGTCATGGCACGTGCGAGGGTCGTTTTTTGTTTTATATTTTTACACGAAAGTCACGTACGACAGTCGTTACCACGAAAATCGCGAATACGGAAAATCTGGCACTCACGATAGTTCATGGTCAATGGATTGAATTTTTGGGTGCCAGATGTTCCGTGATCAAGATTTTAGTTACGTGTGCGCGATCGCTTTGTGCGGAATGATCACGAACCGGTTGTGCAACAAAAACTGATCTGCATATGTATACATACATACATATGTATGAAGAGAACTGCCTACTTCCTGCTTATTGAAATTTCTTCAATCCTTCGGAAACTTGACAAGAAAACTGAAAACAACTTTTTCGGTGATTCTCATTTTATAATTATTTAAAATAAATTTTAAATCGTTTTAAATCTTAGGATTACGGCCACGCTATCCAAAATTGAAAATTATACTAAGTTTGTTTAGAATGTTACAAATAATCTTAAATAGAACAAATTAGTATGTAATAGAAATTCGAGGTCATCAGTAGATGAACTCGGGTCATTAATAGCTCAACTCCAAAATACGATATTCACATTATCCAATATATGTATGTCTAGGGTTGCCAAGTGTCATATACAAAAAAAGAGAAAATTTAACGAAAAATTGTATTTGTATTCTTTATGTACTAACTTAGAGCTGATAAAGTTTTAGTCAGAATTCGTAAACCGGAAGTAGTATTTTTTTAAGACAATATTTCATTATTTTTTTTTAAACAATATTTCATTATTTTATTTTACCTTTTAAATTATTTTAATCTTCTTGATATTTATTGTGTATAATAATGATAGTGATTTTAAGTAATAAAAAAAATTGAACAAAATCTGACAACCAGAAGTAGAACTTTTGTCTTGTTTTCAATTCAGTCAGGAATAAAAAACTTAAATGTTTCTGCGAGTCTGCTGAGGTCACATATAAATATAATAACTTACTATCCCATTCAAGAAGTTGGTGGTTATAGCTCCTTCCAGCAATTGAAAGAATACTACGAATATGGGAGCTGTTGAAATTTACAAACCTATTATCAGAACTTTAAACCTTGTTTATACACAACCAAACAGCTTGAAAAATCTGTCATAACTGTCATGCCCGATGGCCCACATGCCATCGGGCATGTTCACTTGTATGCATGGGCCATGTTATTTCTTATTAAAAGTCGTCACGATATACTACTGTTTCCGCCGCCGATGAGACATTAAACAAAAAAACTGTCGGTGATTTGTCAAAGGGTTTTTTTTTCTTTCGTCGAAATAAAATTAATAATTACACATTATCCGATAAATTTTACCTCTGAGATGGATTTAATTATTTGATTTATTTCGACGAGAGAAACAATTGAAGACATTATCCGATAAAATTTACCTCTGAAATGATTTAATTAATTGATTTATTTCGACGAGAGAAACAATTGAAGACTAAAAAAATTTCGTTTGATAAACCGACAACGTAACGGGTTGGGACCATCGCTCGGTCACCCATACTAACACATGATATATTCTCAGTAACTGCGCATTACGGGGAAGTAAAAATAATAATTCTTTGATTTTTTTTTGATCTTAGTGCGTATCTTCGTAAGTCAAAACATCTTCGACAAACAAAAGTCGAGGATTACCTGTATGTGATTGTTGATGATCTAATTTTAGGTCAATCTCGAAAATTTATTTAAATTGGGCATGTTCTGTTTTAACTTTCAATATTTTATTTTAAATTTAATATATTGATTATAATTTTATTTTGATATTTGAATTTAATTTTAATATAATAATAATATTTTTAATTTTGATATTTAATTTCAATTTTTAAATTTAATTTTTATTTCGATATTTTGTACGCTACTGGTTTATCCTGCTCAGTGGCGTAACTACCGCGCCCGCAGACCCCGCAATGCGGGGGGGCGCCGAGACTTGGGGGGGCGCCGCTAAGCGGCGCGTCTTTTTCACTAATTTTTTAATTCTGAGAATTCTCTCCTACTCTTGTACGTATATATATATATATTTTTAGTGTTAAAACAATAACATAAAATTAAATGAGGCGTGAAAACCAATAAAATTTTACAACTTTGTATTTATTTTCGAGAATAGCATTGAAATCTCCGACCAAAATTATTTCATTACAGACCGTCATAAAAGTCAAAAGCATGTCGGTTTTATAATGGGTCGACCTTTTTTTCAACATAAGTATAACGTCTTTCCATGAATAAATCATAGAACGCGACCAAAATATGTCAATTTTACAACTTTACTCATAAAATCATTGTGTTCGTTCAGACTTTTCTTCAGTTGATTTTGAACACGCTCTGGAATCGGATCGCGATTGATTATAATTAAACTAGCTCCCGAAACGTGTTTGATCATTGTATATAAAAACTAACTCATTGCTCAGGGTAAAGTGACGTGAAGTGTACCATTGTGTTATCCCTGTAGTTGAGAAATCTTTCGCGATACAAATATTTTTTTAATATGAGTAGTTTTAAGAAGAAGTTCAGTGGAGCAGAATCTCGAAAGCGAAAAAATAGTCAAATCGCGAGTTCATCGAAATTGACTAAAATCCACAAATTTCTCAAAGCCTCTAGTGACATAGTGGAATTAAGTCCTCCAGCAGTTTTATCAGAAAATTAGCCTAGCTCTCCTTTGAGCAATACCGATGTAATCGAACCAGCAGTTACGGATGATACGGCGAAATTATGTTGCAGAAATAACTGTTGCAGAAATTCAATCGACTGAGCCTAGCTCTTCTTCCTCAAACATTTCTGGTGAAGTGGTCGATTCATTTATAAGGTTCCTTCTTCAAGAAAAATATCCGACGACCGAGGACATTACACAAATGATTTTTTGATGTGGTTGAAACAAATTTATAAATTTTTCGCTGTCAGCAATAACAGGTGGGAAGTTTTTAAGGAAAATTCACCATCAGTTACTTTAAAAAGATTGAACCCTACTCGTTGGTCTTCAAGACTTGATTCCATCAATGCACTTCGATATTCATATACAGATGTTTTAAAATGTCTTACAGAAATAATTTTAAAAAGTAAAAGAAAGGACGAACAATTAGAAGCAAAGGGACTAAAAAAGAAAATGGAAAGTTTCGAATTTATTCTCCTACTCGTGCTTTTTGATAACATTCTTCAGCCTTTCAACTTTGTAACAAAGCTCCTACAGTCAAAAAACGTCGATGTTATCAGTGCTCAGTCGATGATCAAAAATGCATACGACAATCTCAATCGTTTTAGGAATACATTTGAAGAATTTGTAACGATTGCAACAAAATGGGGTTTGGAGCCAAAATTGACATCGAATCGTCAATCTTTTGTCAAAAAGCACTTCGATGAACTTAGTAATGATACACGATTCCAAAATTCATTGAAAAAGTTTGAAATAACAATTTTTAATGCGGCACTAGACGTAGCCTTGATGCAATTGAAGGTTCGTTTTACATCTTTTAACGATATTATTTCAAAGTTCGCCTTCCTACAAAGTAAAAATCTCATTCAAGTATCAGATGACGACTTATGTATATCGTGAAGCCAAATCTTTAACCGACCAATATGTCAATGACTTTGACAAGTCACTACCTAGCCAGGTGCTTGATTTCCGTTCGTGCTTAAGAGAAAAAATAGAGAAGATCGACAGTGTTTGCGATTTTTACACTATAAATTCATTTTCTGATATCGCCACCGCAATCATCTTGTTCCTCACGCTTCCGGTAACTATAGCCACTGCTGAGCGCTCGTTCTCTAAGTTGAAACTAATTAAAAATTACTTAAGGTCAACTATGGCACAACATCGACTCAAAGGATTAGCGCTGATTAGTATTGAACATGAGAACAAATAAAATGAATTTTAACGAAATAATCGAAGTGTTTGCCAATGCGAAGTCCAGAAGAACAGATTTTTCTACGTAAAAAAGTATGTATTTAATATATGTGTATATGGGGGGAGGGGGCGCCGTAAAATATTTTGCGGGGGGGCGCCTGGAATTCACGTTACGCCACTGATCCTGCTGGTTAAACCGTTGGACCAAAATCGTCGTTGGTTTGGTCCGTACGCAGCATAAGAAGATTCCTATCGATCTTAACCCATTTGAACCCACGCGGTCAGTTATGAACTTACTCGATGTATGCCAGCGCGGTCATTCACGGCATTTTACAATTTTGCGTCGTAAAATAAAGGGATCACTCAGGCCGGCCGTAAAACCTTTCGTTACGCTTGGTTAGATGTTGGTGATGAATTTTAAGAAAGTCACACGAAATTAAATCAGTTCCTTTTGGAGTTTTGAGGGAATAACATCGAGCGCTTTTCGACTTGCAGATATGTCGAAGAGAAAACATACGTAAGTTTTTTATTTTTACATATTTTTTATTTATCTTTATGTTTCTAATACAATAGGACTTATTGTATAATATGCATAAGAGAAATTGCGTTTATATATCTCATATTCCTGAAAAAAAAATCAAAAGTCGACGGAGTCGTATATGACTCCTTGGGATAATGACACATATTTTTTTCCAGAGAATGCAATTTTACTACTGCAGAGATACGGGAAGAAATTGATAATTGGGACGAGTCTCAGCTTCCGGATTCCACATACATACATATTACCACCCCTGGAAACTGATATTCGGTTAAAGAAAAAAGTAGGGTGGAAAACAATCAACCATTTAGTATAAATATGTATAATAAATATATGGGTGGGGTTGATCAAATGGATAACCATATTTCTAACTATAACATAAGTATTAGAGGGAAAAAATGGTACATGCCTATTCTGTTTTGGAACATCGATGTAGCTGTGAATAACGCTTGGATTCTAAGCAAAAGTTTTGGTTGTAAATTTGATAAATTAGGATTTATCAGACAGGTAACAGAGACGTTGTGCAAGTTTTATGGTCAAAAACGAAAACAATTGGTCCCATTCAGACTCGGCAAAGTTAATCAAAATCAAAAGGAAGTTGGAAGACATTTGATATTGGTCAAACAGAAAAGGAGAAATTGTGGACACTGTAAAAATAAAACGTTTTCCGCTTGTGATAACTGTGAAATTCCATTGCATGACAAATGTTTTGTACCGTATCATAATAATTAATTATTTTGTCTTCATGTATTTTGTTTTTACGACTTTTGAACCCAAAATCTCGTTTATGACATTTCTTCTTTTAAAAGGGTGCACCCTTTTTTTTGTTGACGATGTGTATATGTCACAATATATGTACCTACGTGTGTTATGTTATGCGATTTGAAAATATCATTTTATCGAAGAGATGCGTGTTTGTTATTTTTAAAATTAATTTTATAAATTTCTTAACAATAAAATTACAAATAACCAGTGAGAAAGTATTATAACTGATTATGTGACTCCATTGTGATTTGTTTTATTTTAAAAAACATGTTTCATTAGCCCCAAAGGTCGTTCACGACACCACCTTGAAAAAAATTAAAAATGTTGAAAAATCAATTAATTATCCATCCCTATCCTATAAAAAATATTTCCCATGAAATAACTCAAAGATTTTGGAAAATAAACGAAAAAATAGTCCTGGGCACATGGGACATGTGTTTTCACGCGAGCTCTGGGTTCAAATGGGTTAAGCTTAAGTATCGTTTGCTAACTGATCTATACAAGCCTCACCCGTCATATGATTTTGAAGGCGACATGTCAGGAAGTGGAAAACGTTGTTTCAGGGAATTTTGGCTAACCCAGTATACTCCATGGTTAAAGGTGCTTTTTGCATTTTCTGTGTTTTATTTCCGCAACCAGTTCAAAGAGGAATTCAAGGTGCCTTCATTACTACTCCTTGTACAAAGTACAAAGATTTTAATGCTGATTTAATTAAGATGTTGAACACTTCGCGTCAACCATTAGATATCCAAATAAGGATATTATTTGTCAGATAGATAATTCTGTAAAACGAACTATTGAAGAAAACAGAAAGAAACTGTATCCTATTATTTCAACAAACTTATTTTGCGGATCAAATGATTTGGCAATTCGTGAGAAAGATAGCACCAAAGGAAACGTCGAACAACTTTATGCGTATCGAATTGAGGGAGGAGAAAGTATTTTAAAAAATCATTTTAACAACATGTACGGTGGAGCGATCGTTCAGCACATTACGTCGTGTAAAAACATGGATGACAAAGTGAACTGCAACAAAAAAGACTTTATGGACAAAATTGTAGATACATATGTTTGGCAGCGATAACAGACGACTTCAGTTTATGTTTAAAGAATAAATTTTATTTTAAACTAGTGTTGGGCCCGTTGATTTCAACGGGTGGTTTCGAAAAGGAATTGAAACTCGAATAAAAATAAAGTTAAATATATTGAATCGACTGGTTTCGGAAAGAAATTGATGCACGAATGACAAATTACGAAGTGATTACGAATTACGAATTACGTTTTGTGCATCGCCGACCCCCCGACGCCTTTGCCCCCAGCGCCCCCGATGCCTCCGGCGCCCCCAGCACCCCCGATGCCTTCGGCACCCCGGGAGCTTCGCCCCCAGCGCCCCCGATGCCTTCGGCATCCCGGGGGCTTCGCCCCCAGCGCCGCCGACGCCGGCGCCCCCAGCACCCACGATGCCTTCGGCACCCCGAGGGCTTCGCCTCCAGCGCCCCCGATGCCTTCGGCATCCCGGGGGCTTCGCCCCCAGTGCCGCCGACGCCTCCGGCGCCCCCAGCACCCCCGATGCCTTCGGCACCCAGGGGGCTTCACCCCCAGCCCCCCGATGGCTTCAGCACCGCGGGGGCTTCGCCCCCAGCGCCCCTGTAGCCTCCGGCGCCCCCAGCGCCCCCAAAGCCTTCGGCACCCCGGGGGCTTCGCCCCCAGCGCCCCCGGCGCCACTATGAAAATATGAAAAATATGAAAAAAATGAAAAAAATGAAAAATATGAAAAAAATGAAAAAACTGAAAAAATGAAACAAATGAAAAAAATGAAAAATATGAAAAAACTGAAAAAATGAAAAAACTGAAAAAATGAAAAAACTGAAAAAATGAAAAAAATGAAAAAAATGAAAAAAACTGAAAAAACCTGAAAAAAACTGAAAAAGATGAAAAAAATGAAAAAAAAAAAAATTATGTTCCCCATACTGGTTGACGGTTGATCGTCCGTCACATATATACAAATATACATACAAATATACAAATATATTTAGCGACAGTCCGTTTTTATATCTAAATCTATAATTTGGAAAGAGACTTTGTATGTAATGCTGCGTACGGACCAAACCAACGACGAATTTGGTCCAACGATTTAACCAGCAGGATTAAACCAGTAGCGTACAAAATATCGAAATAAAAATTAAATTTAAAAATTGAAAGTTAAAACAGAACATGCCCAATTTAAATAAATTTTCGAGATTGACCTAAAATTAGATCATCAACAATCACATACAGATAATCCTCGACTTTTGTTTGTCGAAGATGTTTTGACTTACGTAGATACGCACTAAGATCGAAAAAAAATCAAAGAATTATTATTTTTACTTCCCCGTAATGCGCAGCTACTGAGCATATATTATGTGTTAGTATGGGTGACCGAGCGATGTCTTCAACCCGAGACGTTGTCGGCTTAATCAAAGGAAATTTTTTTGTCTTCAATTGTTTCTCTCGTCGAAATAAATCAATTAATTAAATCATTTCAGAGGTAAATTTTATCGGATAATGTCTTCAATTGTTTCTCTCGTCGAAATAAATCAAATAATTAAATCCATCTCAGAGGTAAAATTTATCGGATACTGTGTGATTATTAATTTTATTTCGACAAAAGAAAAAAAAACCCTTTGACAAATCACCGACATTTTTTTTGTTAAATATTTCATCGACGGCGAAACACATTGGTGTATCGTGACGACTTATAAGAAACAATAACAAGATTTTTTTCGCTCGTAATTATAATATTTCTCTGGTTGTAATGCATAATATAAGCATTTTCTATCAAAATGTACGAGGCCTTAAATCTAAACTGGATGAATTAGGTTCTAACTTGGCTATTCAATGTGCTGACATCCTGGTACTAACGGAAACCTGGCTTGACGACTCTGTGCATGATTCTTTTTAATTTACATTAATGACATCTCAAAAATTATTAAGTATTCAGACTATCTTTTATTCGCCGATGACCTTAAGCTTTTTATGACAGTTAAGTCTCATAGTGACGCAGCCCTTCTCCAATTGGACTTAGATGCGCTGTCAAGTTGGTCTGTCGATAATAAATTATTTTTTAGCATTCAAAAATGCTGTGTTCTCAATGTGACAAGATCTTCAAATCGCTTGATTTATCCATATCGCCTAAGTGGTGTTGAATTAAAGTTTGTAGATGAATATTGTGTTTTGGGGGTCTTGTTCTCGAATAATTTTCAATTTAAACGACACATAGACAATATTTGTTTGCGTGCAACAAAAATGCTGGAATTCTTACTAAGAGTTAGCAAATCTTTCCAGAGTACGTTGGTGCTTAAAATTATTTATGAATCTTTAGTACGTAGTATTCTAGAATTTTCTTCTATTATATGGAATCCTACCCATATAACTCATTCATTGAAGATTGAGAGAATCCAAAAATAATGAAAAATATGAAAAAAATGAAAAAAAATGAAAAATATGAAAAAAATGAAAAAAATGAAAAAACTGAAAATAATGAAAAAAAATGGAAATAATGAAAAAGATGAGAAATTTGAAAAAAATGAAAAAAACTAAAAAATACTGAGAAAACTGAAAATAATGAAAAATATGAAAAAAATGAAAAAAATTTTTTTTTCGATTGTCGACGAAAGCCGAAGTCAATTGTCGATTGTCGACGAAATGTGTGTGTGTGTGTGTGTTTCCTAACTCTCGCCGAACATAATGAATGAATCGATAAAAATCGATAAATTTATTTTTCGACGAGACGACTTTGTCGCGACTCGAACCGATCACCTCAAATAGCCTGAATATAGGTCTGAATTGAGCTAATGGTCACGAACATCACGCCAAATCCAATTCTTCATTTCGCCTTTTTTTTAAACATTAATTGAAATATTCCTTCTCGCCATTTAAAAACACGTAATTTTAATAATTTCATTTAGCGAGGTTTTGAACCATTTTTTTATATATTTATTTTTAATCCAATTTAAATTTAAATTTAAATTATTTATATTTTGACGATATTCGTGAAAAAAATTGATTTCATTCATCGAATCGAGCCTCGGACCTCCGATCCAAACGCGATGTTCTCACGAGCCCGCGCCGCACGCCATATCCTCGCCAAGAATACGTGTTGTAAATACACATCATATGTATATGCACGTAATTTGTTATGTGTAATAATAATATTCAACGTTACGAGGTCAATGACCGTTTGTGTATAATCGGAAACTTTTACATTTTGTGAACGTTAACTTTAAGAATTGAAAATTATTACAAATAAAGAATTGAAAACTATTTATGAGAGTCTACGAAAATAACGGTTCCGGTTCCGGATTTTTTTTTTAGTTTTATACGAGTATATAATAATTTTATACCCATGCGATGATATTTCATCGGGCTATTCACTAGTAATATACATACTCATGATTTATTGTCGTCGTAAGCAAGTCGAAAAAGTCTTACTTACCGTTCAGTATTTTCTATTGTAATTTATTAGGGTGTTTAACATCTCTATTATTTCAACTATTAATTTTATACGACACAGGCACATCCTGTTCATTTAAAATAATATATATTAGTGATTTAAATATGATACAATGAGTAAAGACGATACAGTACAGGACCTGTTTAAAAATCATTGTTCAGAAGATTTATTACAGCAGCTCTATGCAAGTGTTGCACATGTCGAAAGTCCTCCGAAAGAAACCGCTGTCTATTGTTAAATACACCAGGACACTGTTATTTACATTATCCACATAATTTGTAGACCACATTTTTTTTTTAATTTTCTCATCTGTGGGCGATTAGATAATCTATTTAAAGGTCCATCTATGGCCGATTAGTGAAACTATTAATGGCGCCATCTATGAACGATAAGAGAAACTATTAAAGGCGCCATCTATCGACGGATATTGAAACTATTTAAAGCGCCAACTATGGGCGATTAGAGAAATTATTAAAAGCGCCATCTATCGACGGATAGTGAAACTATTTAAAGCGCCATCTATGGGTGATTAGATAACCTATTTAAAGCACCATATATGGGCGATTAGAGAAACTATTTAAAGCGCAATCTATGAACGATTAGAGAAACTATTTTAAGCACCATCCATGGGTGATCAGTGAAACTATTTATAGCGCCAACTATGAACAATTATTGAAATTATTTATAGCGCCATCTAAGGGTGATAAGTGAAACTATTTATAGCGCCATCTATGGGTGATTAGTGAAACTATTTAAAGCGCCATCTATGGGCGATTAGATAAACTATTTAAAGCGCCATCTATCGATGGATAGTGAAACTATTAAAAGCGCCATCTATGGGCGATAAGAGAAACTATTTAAAGCGCCATCTATGGGTGATTCTAAAAACCGTCGATACGTAGTATAAATATTACAAAAAAAAGGAATCCGAAACCATAAATGAGAAAGGAATCATGATCCGGAATTGAAACAGGAATCTGGATCCGGAACTTAAAAAGGAATCGGGATGCAGAACTGATATTTTTTCTGTTTTCGGTGGTATTTTATCTTTGTATTTATCCTTGCTTGACGGTGAATCCCATATTTAAAGAAATGTATGAGAAAATTGTCGAAATAATAAGATCGTAAAAATTAATAATGACATTAAAGATTTCAAGCTTTTATTGTTTAACAGTGGCGGCTCGTCTTTAAGGGCAACTGGAGCAGTGCCCCACACACATTTCTCTTAATCGAAAAACAAAGTATATCTTTGGTAATTAAATTCAATTGTTTGATAGTCGAGATTCAAAAAATGTTTTATTTATACTGCTCACTATTGTGTCGCGATCATCATACACGAACAAAATGGAGTGAACAGAACCAGCTCGTAATGAAGCTTGGGGCAGTCGCCTACCTGGCATGATCTCGTGGTCACCATCGTCAATTTGCCTGCTACTCTGACAGTAGCAAATGGTCTGTTTGGTCGGTCATTGGAGGAAAAGAGAAAAGGTCGCTTTTAGTTCGCTGTGTAAAGCTCTCTTTGGGGCAGAAAACGTGTGCCCAGATCGTTTATATTCTCGATTTGATTCCAAAAGTACACGACACTGATAAAGTTTTTCGACATTTTGCAAGGTTTGTTTAATATCCAATCATAATCAAGTCTTCATTTTTATTGTTAAATATTTTTTATTAATCATATTTTTGCTTTTTTAGAACACAATGACCGAAGTCACAGTGAACGAACAAAGAAATGAACGAATTTGTTAAAAAAAAGTCATCTTCCTTTCATAAAATGTTACTAAACATATATTAAGTTCATTTTTTAGGAAAAAATAAATATTTAGGGGGAGAGGGCTTTAGCCCACTCGTGCCCTTACACACACACATTTCGTGACATTCGCATTTGGTGACATTTGATTATAGGATACTAGAGGTTTTACTCGGATTCGCTCGGTATTTGTAATATAAACCGATAAAAATGTTTAATCTTATAGTAAACATTCATTTGATTTTCAGAAATTGATTACACACCTGAACTGATCCGGAAGTAAAAAGGAATCCATATCCGGAAAAGAAACTGAAATCCGGAATCGGAACTGAAACAGGAAGGCGGAACCAGAAATGGAGAATAGAATTTCATTTCATCGTATATACCTACAAAATACAATCAATAAAAATATACTTGTTTATCCGGCCGACAACAGTATACATAAGTATGATTTTAATTTTCAATGTAGAAAATTTGAATAAATTAATTTTATCGATCGAAATGCATTTCATCGTATATACCTACAAAATACAATCGATAAAAATGTACTTGTTTATCCGGCCGACAACAGTAAAAGTATGATTTTAATTTTCAATGTAGAAAATTTGAATAAATGAATTTTATCGATCGAAATGCATTTCATCGTAAATACCTACAAAATACAATCAATAAAAATGTACTAGTTTATTCGGCCGACTGCAGTATAAGTATGATTTTAATTTTCAATGTAGAAAATTTGATTAAATTAATTTTATCGATCGAAATGCATTTCATCATATATACCCACAAAATACAATCGATAAAAATATTCTTGTTTATCCGGCCGACAATAGTATAAGTATGATTTTAATTTTCAATGTAGAAAATTTGAATAAATGAATTTTATCGATGTAGATGCATGTCATCGAATATACCTACAAAATACAATCGATAAAAATGTACTTGTATATCCGGCCGACAACAGTACAAGTATGATTTTAATTTTCAATATAGAAAATTTTAATAAATTAATTTTATCGATCGAAATGCATTTCATCGTATATACCTACATAATACAATCGATAAAAATGTACTTGTTTATCCTGCCGACAACAGTATAAGTATGATTTTTATTTTCAATGTAGAAAATTTGAGTTAATTAATTGTATCGATTGAAATGCATTTCATCATATATACCTACAAAATACAATCTATAAAAATATTCTTGTTTATCCGGCCGACAATAGAATAAGTATGATTTTAATTATCAATGTAGAAAATTTGAATAAATGAATTTTATCGATCGAAATGCATTTCATCGTATATACCCACAAAATACAATCGATAAAAAGGGAATTGTTTATCCGGCCGACGACAGTATAAGTATGATTTTAATATTAAATGAAGAAAACTTGAGTAAATTAATTTTAGCGATCAGATGGCATTTTATCATATATACCGACAAAATACAATCGATAAAAATATTCTGGTTTATCCGGCAGATAAAAGTATAAGTATGATTTTAATTTTCGATGTAGAAAATTTGAATAAATTAATTTTGTCGATCAAAATGCATTTCATCGTGTATACCTACAAAATACAATCAATAAAAATGTACTTGTTTATCCAGCCGACAATAGTATAAGTATGATTTTAATTATCAATGTAGAAAATTTGAATAAATTCATTTTATCGATCGAAATGCATTCATCGTATAAACCAAAAAAAAAAAAAATCGAATATATATTCTTGTTTATCCGGCCGACAATAGTATAAGTATGATTTTAATTTTCAATGTAGAAAACTTGAGAAAATTAATTTTATCGATCGAAATGCATTTCATCGTAAATACCTACATAATACAATCGATAAAAATGTACATGTTTATCCGGCCGACAACAGTATAAGTATGATTTTTATTATCAATGTAGAAAATTTGAGTTAATTAATTGTATCGATCGAAATGCATGTCATCATATATACCTACAAAATACAATCTATAAAAATATTCTGGTTTATCCGGCCGACAATAGTATAAGTATGATTTTAATTGTCAATGTAGAAAATTTGAATAAATGAATTTTATCGATCGAAATGCATTTCATCGTATATACCCACAAAATACAATCGATAAAAAGGGAATTGTTTATCCGGCCGACGACAGTATAAGTATGATTTTAATTTTAAATGAAGAAAACTTGAGTAAATTAATTTTAGCGATCAGACGGCATTTTATCATATATACCGACAAAATACAATCGATAAAAATATTTTGGTTTATCCGGCCGATAAAAGTATAAGTATGATTTTAATTTTCGATGTAGAAAATTTGAATAAATTAATTTTATCGATCGAAATGCATTTCATCGTATAAACCTACAAAATACAATTGATAAAAATATTCTTGTTTATCCGGCCGATAAAAGTATAAGTATGATTTTAATTTTCAATATAGAAAATTTTAATAAATTAATTTTATCGATCGAAATGCATTTCATCGTATATACCTACATAATACAATCGATAAAAATGTACTTGTTTATCCTGCCGACAACAGTATAAGTATGATTTTTATTTTCAATGTAGAAAATTTGAGTTAATTAATTGTATCGATTGAAATGCATTTCATCATATATACCTACAAAATACAATCTATAAAAATATTCTTGTTTATCCGGCCGACAATAGAATAAGTATGATTTTAATTATCAATGTAGAAAATTTGAATAAATGAATTTTATCGATCGAAATGCATTTCATCGTATATACCCACAAAATACAATCGATAAAAAGGGAATTGTTTATCCGGCCGACGACAGTATAAGTATGATTTTAATTTTAAATGAAGAAAACTTGAGTAAATTAATTTTAGCGATCAGACGGCATTTTATCATATATACCGACAAAATACAATCGATAAAAATATTCTGGTTTATCCGGCCGATAAAAGTATAAGTATGATTTTAATTTTCGATGTAGAAAATTTGAATAAATTAATTTTGTCGATCAAAATGCATTTCATCGAATATACCTACAAAATACAATCAATAAAAATGTACTTGTTTATCCAGCCGACAATAGTATAAGTATGATTTTAATTATCAATGTAGAAAATTTGAATAAATTCATTTTATCGATCGAAATGCATTTCATCGTATAAACCAAAAAAAAAAAAAAATCAAATATATATTCTTGTTTATCCGGCCGACAATAGTATAAGTATGATTTTAATTTTCAATGTAGAAAACTTGAGAAAATTAATTTTATCGATCGAAATGCATTTCATCGTAAATACCTACATAATACAATCGATAAAAATCTACATGTTTATCCGGCCGACAACAGTATAAGTATGATTTTTATTATCAATGTAGAAAATTTGAGTTAATTAATTGTATCGATCGAAATGCATGTCATCATATATACCTACAAAATACAATCTATAAAAATATTCTGGTTTATCCGGCCGACAATAGTATAAGTATGATTTTAATTATCAATGAAGAAAACTTGAGTAAATTAATTTTAGCGATCAGACGGCATTTTATCATATATACCGACAAAATACAATCGATAAAAATATTCTGGTTTATCCGGCCGATAAAAGTATAAGTATGATTTTAATTTTCAATATAGAAAATTTTAATAAATTAATTTTATCGATCGAAATGCATTTCATCGTATATACCTACATAATACAATCGATAAAAATATACTTGTTTATCCTGCCGACAACAGTATAAGTATGATTTTTATTTTCAATGTAGAAAATTTGAATAAATTAATTTTATCGATCGAAATGCATTTCATCGTATAAACCTACAAAATACAATTGATAAAAATATTCTTGTTTATCCGGCCGATAATAGTATAAGTATGATTTTAATTTTCGATGTAGAAAATTTGAATAAATTAATTTTGTCGATCAAAATGCATTTCATCGTATATACCTACAAAATACAATCAATAAAAATGTACTTGTTTATCCGGCCGACAATAGTATAAGTATGATTTTAATTATCAATGTAGAAAATTTGAATAAATGAATTTTATCGATCGAAATGCATTTCATCGTATATACCCACAAAATACAGTCGATAAAAATGTACTTGTTTATCCGGCCGACAACAGTATAAGTATGATTTTAATTTTCAATGTAGAAAATTTGAGTAATTTAATTTTATCGATCGAAATGCATTTCATCGTATATACCCACAAAATAAAATTGAAATTCATTTCGATCGATAAAATTAATATATTTAAATTTTCTACATTGAAAATTAAAATCATACTTAAACTGTTGTCGGCCGGATACACAAGTACATTTTTATCGATTGTATGTTGTAGGTATATATATATAAATACAAAATACAATTGATAAAAATATTCTTGTTTATCCGGCCGATAAAAGTATAAGTATGATTTTAATTTTCGATGTAGAAAATTTGAATAAATTAATTTTGTCGATCAAAATGCATTTCATCGTATATACCTACAAAATACAATCAATAAAAATGTACTTGTTTATCCGGCCGACAATTGTATAAGTATGATTTTAATTATCAATGTAGAAAATTTGAATAATATCATTTTATCGATCGAAATGCATTTCATCGTATAAACCAAAAAAAAAAATCGAATATATATTCTTGTTTATCCGGCCGACAATAGTATAAGTATGATTTTAATTTTAAAAGTAGAAAAATTGAGAAAATTAATTTTATCGATCGAAATGCATTTCATCGTAAATACCTACATAATAAAATCGATAAAAATGTACATGTTTATCCGGCCGACAACAGTATAAGTATGATTTTTATTTTCAATGTAGAAAATTTTAATAAATCAATTTTATCGATCGAAATGAATTTCATCGTATATACATACAAAATACAATCGATAAAAATATTCTTGTTTATCCGGCCGACAATAGTATAAGTATGATTTTAATTTTCAATGTAGAAAATTTGAGTAAATTAATTTTATCGATCGAAATGCATTTCATCATATATACCTACATAAAACAATCGATAAAAATATTCTGGTTTATCCGGCCGATAAAAGTATAAGTATGATTTTAATTTTCGATGTAGAAAATTTAAATAAATTAATTTTATCGATCGAAATGCATTTCATCGTATAAACTTACAAAATACAATCGATAAAAATGTACTTGTTTATCCGGCCGACAACAGTATAAGTATGATTTTAATTTTCAATGTAGAAAATTTGAGTAATTTAATTTTATCGATCGAAATGCATTTCATCGTATATACCCACAAAATACAATTGAAATTCATTTCGATCGATAAAATTAATATATTTAAATTTTCTACATTGAAAATTAAAATCATACTTAAACTGTTGTCGGCCGGATAAACAAGTACATTTTTATCGATTGTATGTTGTAGGTATATATGATGAAATGCATTTCGATAAATAAAATTAATTTACTCAAGTTTTCTACATTGGAAATTAAAATCATACTTATACTGTTGTCGGCCGGATAAACAAGAATATTTTAATTGATTGTTATTTGTAGGTATCATGTAGGTATCATTAATGCTCCATAGATGGCGCATTAAGTAGTTTAACTAATCACCCATAGATGGCACTATAAATTGTTTATCGAATCGCCCATAGATGGCGCTTTAAATAGTTTCATTATCCATAGATAGATGGCGCTTTAAATAGTTTCATTATCCATAGATAGATGGCGCTTTAAATAGTTTCATTATCCATAGATAGATGGCGCTTTAAATAGTTTATCTAATCGCCCATAGATGGCGCTTTAAATAGTTTCACTAATCGCCCATAGATGGCGCTTTAAATAGTTTCATTATCCATAGATAGATGGCGCTTTAAATAGTTTATCTAATCGCCCATAGATGGCGCTTTAAATAGTTTCATTATCCATAGATAGATTAAATAGTTTATCTAATCGCCCATAGATGGCGCTTTAAATAGTTTCATTATCCATATATAGATGGCGCTTTAAATAGTTTCACTAATCGCCCATAGATGGCGCTTTAAATAGTTTCACTAATCGCCCATAGATGGCGCTTTAAATAGTTTCACTAATCGCCCATAGATGGCGCTATATATAGTTTCATTATCCATAGATAGATGGCGCTTTAAATAGTTTATCTAATCGCCCATAGATGGCGCTTTAAATAGTTTCACTAATCGCCCATAGATAGCGCTTTAAATAGTTTCATTATCCATAGATAGATTAAATAGTTTATCTAATCGCCCATAGATGGCGCTTTAAATAGTTTCACTAATCGCCCATAGATGGCGCTTTATATAGTTTCATTATCCATAGATAGATGGCGCTTTAAATAGTTTATCTAATCGCCCATAGATGGCGCTTTAAATAGTTTCACTAATCGCCCATAGATAGCGCTTTAAATAGTTTCATTATCCATAGATAGATTAAATAGTTTATCTAATCGCCCATAGATGGCGCTTTAAATAGTTACACTATCCGTCGATACATGGCGCTTTAAATAGTTTCTCTAATCGCCCATAGATGTTGCTATAAATAGTTTCACTAATCGCCCATAGATGGCGCTTTAAATAGTTTCATTATCCATAGATAGATGGCGCTTTAAATAGTTTATCTAATCGCCCATAGATGGCGCTTTAAATAGTTTATCTAATCGCCCACAGATGGTCGCTTTAAATAGTTTCTCTAATCGCCCATAGATGTTGCTATAAATAGTTTCACTAATCGCCCATAGATGGCGCTTTAAATAGTTTCATTATCCATAGATAGATGGCGCTTTGAATAGTTTATCTAATCGCCCATAGATGGCGCTTTAAATAGTTTCATTATCCATAGATAGATGGCGCTTTAAATAGTTTATCTAATCGCCCATAGATGGCGCTTTAAATAGTTTCATTATCCATATATAGATGGCGCTTTAAATAGTTTATCTAATCGCCCATAGATGGCGCTTTAAATAGTTTCACTAATCGCCCATAGATGGCGCTTTAAATAGTTTATCTAATCGCCCACAGATGGTCGCTTTAAATAGTTTCTCTAATCGCCCATAGATGTTGCTATAAATAGTTTCACTAATCGCCCATAGATGGCGCTTTAAATAGTTTCATTATCCATAGATAGATGGCGCTTTGAATAGTTTATCTAATCGCCCATAGATGGCGCTTTAAATAGTTTCATTATCCATAGATAGATGGCGCTTTAAATAGTTTATCTAATCGCCCATAGATGGCGCTTTAAATAGTTTCATTATCCATATATAGATGGCGCTTTAAATAGTTTCACTAATCGCCCATAGATGGCGCTTTAAATAGTTTCACTAATCGCCCATAGATGTTGCAATAAATAGTTTCACTAATCGCCCATAGATGGCGCTTTAAATAGTTTCATTATCCATAGATAGATGGCGCTTTAAATAGTTTATCTAATCGCCCATAGATGGCGCTTTAAATAGTTTCATTATCCATAGATAGATGGCGCTTTAAATAGTTTCTCTAATCGCCCATAGATGTTGCAATAAATAGTTTCACTAATCGCCCATAGATGGCGCTTTAAATAGTTTCATTATCCATAGATAGATGGCGCTTTAAATAGTTTATCTAATCGCCCATAGATGGCGCTTTAAATAGTTTCATTATCCATAGATAGATGGCGCTTTAAATAGTTTCTCTAATCGCCCATAGATGGCGCATTAAGTAGTTTAACTAATCACCCATAGATGGCGCTATAAATTGTTTATCGAATCGCCCATAGGTGGCGCTTTAAATAGTTACACTATCCGTCGATACATGGCGCTTTAAATAGTTTCTCTAATCGCCCATAGATGTTGCTATAAATAGTTTCACTAATCGCCCATAGATGGCGCTTTAAATAGTTTCATTATCCATAGATAGATGGCGCTTTAAATAGTTTATCTAATCGCCCATAGATGGCGCTTTAAATAGTTTATCTAATCGCCCACAGATGGTCGCTTTAAATAGTTTCTCTAATCGCCCATAGATGTTGCTATAAATAGTTTCACTAATCGCCCATAGATGGCGCTTTAAATAGTTTCATTATCCATAGATAGATGGCGCTTTGAATAGTTTATCTAATCGCCCATAGATGGCGCTTTAAATAGTTTCATTATCCATAGATAGATGGCGCTTTAAATAGTTTATCTAATCGCCCATAGATGGCGCTTTAAATAGTTTCATTATCCATATATAGATGGCGCTTTAAATAGTTTATCTAATCGCCCATAGATGGCGCTTTAAATAGTTTCACTAATCGCCCATAGATGGCGCTTTAAATAGTTTCATTATCCATAGATAGATGGCGCTTTAAATAGTTTATCTAATCGCCCATAGATGGCGCTTTAAATAGTTTCACTAATCGCCCATAGATGGCGCTTTAAATAGTTTCATTATCCATAGATAGATGGCGCTTTAAATAGTTTATCTAATCGCCCATAGATGGCGCTTTAAATAGTTTCATTATCCATATATAGATGGCGCTTTAAATAGTTTATCTAATCGCCCATAGATGGCGCTTTAAATAGTTTCACTAATCGCCCATAGATGGCGCTTTAAATAGTTTCTTTATCCATAGATAGATGGCGCTTTAAATAGTTTATCTAATCGCCCATAGATGGCGCTTTAAATAGTTTCACTAATCGCCCATAGATGGCGCTTTAAATAGTTTTATTATCCATAGATAGATGGCGCTTTGAATAGTTTATCTAATCGCCCATAGATGGCGCTTTAAATAGTTTCATTATCCATAGATAGATGGCGCTTTAAATAGTTTATCTAATCGCCCACAGATGGTCGCTTTAAATAGTTTCTCTAATCGCCCATAGATGGCGCTTTAAATAGTTTCACTAATCGCCCATAGATGGCGCTTTAAATAGTTTCATTATCCATAGATAGATGGCGCTTTAAATAGTTTATCTAATCGCCCATAGATGGCGCTTTAAATAGTTTCATTATCCATAGATAGATGGCGTTTTAAATAGTTTCTCTAATCGCCCATAGATGGCGCATTAAGTAGTTTAACTAATCACTCATAGATGGCGCTATAAATAGTTTCTCTAATCGCCCATAGATGGCGCATTAAGTAGTTTAACTAATCACTCATAGATGGCGCTATAAATTGTTTATCGAATCGCCCATAGATGGCGCTTTAAATAGTTTCTCTAATCGCCCATAGATGTTGCTATAAATAGTTTCACTAATCGCCCATAGATGGCGCTTTAAACAGTTTCATTATCCATAGATAGATGGCGCTTTAAATAGTTTATCTTATCGCCCATAGATGGCGCATTGAGTAGTTTAACTAATCACTCATAGATGGCGCTATAAATTGTTTATCGAATCGCCCATAGATGGCGGTTTAAATAGTTTCTCTAATCGCCCATAGATGTTGCTATAAATAGTTTCACTAATCGCCCATAGATGGCGCTTTAAATAGTTTCATTATCCATAGATAGATGGCGCTTTAAATAGTTTATCTAATCGCCCATAGATGGCGCTTTAAATAGTTTCTCTAATCGCCCATAGATGGCGCATTAAGTAGTTTAACTAATCACCCATAGATGGCGCTATAAATTGTTTATCGAATCGCCCATAGATGGCGCTTTAAATAGTTACACTATCCATCAATACATGGCGCTTTAAATAGTTTCTCTAATCGCCCATAGATGGCGCTTTAAATAGTTTCATTATCCGTCGATACATGGCGCTTTAAATAGTTTCTCTAATCGCCCATAGATGGCGCATTAAGTAGTTTCACTAATCGCCCATAGATGGCGCTTTAAATAGTTTCTCTAATCGCCCATAGATGTTGCTATAAATAGTTTCATTAATCGCATATAGTTGGCGCTTTAAATAGTTTCATTATCCATAGATAGATGGCGCTTTAAATAGTTTTTCTAATCGCCCATAGATGGCGCTTTAAATAGTTTATCTAATCGCCCATAGATGGTCGCTTTAAATAGGTTCTCTAATCGCCCATAGATGGCGCTTTAAATAGTTGCACTATCCGTCGATAGAAGGCGCTTTAAATAGGTTCTCTCTTTTAATAGTTGCACTATCCATCGATAGATGGCGCTTTAAATAGTTTCTTTAATCGTTCATAGATGGCGCTATAAATAGTTTCACTAATCTCCCTAAGATGGCGCTTTAAATAGTTTATCTAATCTTCCATAGATGGCGCTTTAAATAGTTTCCTTTAAATAAAAAGGAGCTCCTAAAAAAACTACCTGCTTAGATAAGTATCGATATGGATGTTTCGTTAAAAACACTCGAAATTAAAAACATTCGGGTATATTACCAAGTTCAAGTGTGGCTTGGTTATCAGCTAGACCCAAAAGACTGGGGTTGGAAGTTGGTCAACAATACATTAGATCCAATTCAGACTTTACTCCCACTTGCGCCGGAAAAACTGCTGAACACTATTTTTCTGCAACTGTAAAAAGGGATGCAGTGCTAAATGTGGTTGCAAAAAAATTGGACTGTTTTGTTCTCTCGCATGTACAAATTGTCAAGGCCGGTCGTGTTCTAATGTTGAATCACCAACAGTAGAGGATTCGTTTGATATCAACGAGGAGACATACGATACATCACTTTTTGCGCAATTTACTTACACCCAGAATGAAGAAGAAGGAGAAGAGGAAAATCAAGAACAAGATCACGAAGAAGAACAAGAAGAAGTATTTGAAGGTTATGAATGAGATGAATAAATTTCTCTACCTTTTTTTAATTTCCATCGCTTTTATCATTTCCAACCCTTGCAAATATCTGTTATTATTCAATAGTTTCAAACTAAACAGAGTCACAATAAAGGCCTGTGGAAAAGGCCTACTGGGGAAACCACGTTTAAAAAAACGTGCTAAGTACACTACATCATAGGTGGCGTGGAGACGTGTACATATTATGACACGTCTTTCTTGAATCGTTATATCTCATAAACAATGGCTCTTAAGAAAAAATTATTAATACATTTTTTATATACAATTGTATGATCTACATGTTTTGTCTGAAGTAATTTTATGATTAAACTTACCGTTTTGCTGAAAATCGCGAAAAACGCATATTTTTGACCTTTGTCCTCGAGTTAATTTTTTTCCAAGTACCAGAATGATGACGAGTTTTGAAATGTCATTTATAATTATGTTTTGAACAATTTTACTCACTTTCAGCTTGTTGTAAATTTATGTATATTTGAATGTCTAAATTGACCGGACTATAAAACTACTTCATGAAAAATTCAACTACCATGCTACATATGTAAAACGTACATATGTAGCTGTCTATATAACATATAATATAATACAAGATTTGAATGTTTCTCATTTCAAATTGATCGATTTTGCGATTGCGAATCGGTTTAATTCGGTTTCGGAAAAATAATTCCGCGATGAATTTCGGCACGGACGCCCTTATCGGCTGGAATTTGCGGGGAATAATTGCTCTTGGAGCTTAGCAAACCCAAGAGGTAAACGGTATCAATTTATCAAAAGATCTTTTGTAAATTATTCGTGGATCGTTGGATTTTTAAGCAGCCATCCAATCCAATCTCGGTTAAGGTTTTGATGCTCTTAAAATCTTTTTCAGTCTTATCTTCAATTTCCCACAAAGTACATATGTATGTATGTAGATTATGATCGGATGCCACGTCTGCACCAGGGTAGGTTTTCACCGGTTTTATACTATTTTTAAATCTACTGTTTATCAAAATAAAGTCAATTTGGTTTCGCACAATAGTATCAGGACAGTCCACTGGGGATTTCCATGTGTATAATCTACTTTTAGGTAGCTTAAAGAAACTATTCAAGATAACATACTGCCCCTCCTAGCAAAACTGAACAACTAGTCTGTCTCCTCTCTCATTTCTTTCTCCAAGTCCGAAGCGACCAGTTTTAACCAATTGTTTCTTCGTCTCCAACTTTGGCGTTGAAATCTCCCATTATAATGTTTATATCATGTTTTTTCGTATATGTCATCAATTAGCCAGCAGCATAGCTCGGACGTCAAGCTTCTGCTTACCGTCAAGAAGGTGCCGGGTTCTATCCCTGAATGAAAATGAATTTTTCAGAGTATGCTGTTGGTCAGACCTGGATTTGTGACTCCAGGTTGATCGTTTCCTATCAGAGTTTGCCAATTTTCTCTGATTTCATTGTTGAAACGGTTCCCGGAAAAAAAATTGGCTAAAAATCCTTCCTACCTACTATGTCACCACTATTTGAAAAATTTGATTGATGTACAATAAAAATTTATGTACAATTCATAGATGTCTCGTTAATTTGCGAGTTTTTTCAGTGTCTCGCAATTCAACGACTTATAATAAAAATGCTGTATTTGTATTTGTAATTGGCCAGGAAGGCGCATTGGGATTTACCTGTAAGGCCTTCCTGGTATATATGTAAAAATAAAAATAAATAAATAAATTCTTTGATTTGTTGATAAAATTCTTCAATCTCATTTTCATCTTTAACGAAAGTGGGGGCGGGGCATATACTTGTACTATGTTAACATTTATAGGTTTTCGTGCTAATTGTATCATCATGACTCGTTCAGATAACGGAATAAAGTTTCTCACACTTTTACTGATCACCAGGTCTTCAAGAATCATAGCAACACCATTCTTATGAGTGCCGTCAAGCGATCCCGAGTAGTAAGTCGTATATCCATTGCAATGCGTCGTTTTTCCTGCTCCGGGCCATCTAGCTTCGCTTATGCCGAGCATCTGTATTTGATTTTTTTTTCATTTCTACGAAACTTACCACGGATTCACTCATCACCACTCTTAATAGGCTTTCAATAGGCCGCCAGCCAGCCAGCCAGCCAGTCACTCCATTGAAGTTTGTGAAAATCATGATTTTTACTGATTATCATGAAATTTACACACCCACCACAATAGTAGTTTATTTTTGTGTATTAACCCTTTTAATGTATGTAAACGGGGGGTAATTTCGAAGTAAAAATTCTTACGTGGGATATTTTTTCACATTGTGGTTAGAAAAAAAAAGCTGAAACTTTTTAAGCGCCAGTATCGACGCCTTTCTAACCCATTACCAATGTTCCTTAAACATTGTTTCTAACTTCTATTATTTACACTACCAGTTCCAGCATCTCCTCTCAAATAAATTTCATTAAATCAAGTCCACTTCGAGATCAAGTCACATTTTCGACAAATATGTGAGGAAAGCAAGGACGATTTTGGGTGCCTTCTATTTATTACACACAGAAGTTCGTTGGTTATCGAAGGGTAATTGTCTAAATCGTGTCGTTATATGTACATACTTTGGAACAGTATTGTGTCCCTTATGAGTGACAACCGATTTGGGGAAGAGATGGCTGGTGCAAAATGCGATGTATTTTATATGATCTTTACGTATACATATGTATGTATGTATGTATGTATGTACATATTGAGTATTCGAAGAAGCTTTTCTACATCTTGTCTCGTCGAATCTGGATTTAATCCAGTTCCAGCATCTCCTCTTAAAGGCTCGACTTGATGTTGTATGTAATTAAATATTGAAAAGCCTTGTAATAAAAAGAGACGATATATATATATATATATATATATATATATATATATATATATATATATATATATATATATATATATATGGAGTTCGGTCTTTCGTGTCATGCGGGGAATACGTGCTTTTGCGTACTCCCCGCTATTACTCGCTTAAACCCGGCTATTGCACGAAATTAAATCTAAAAACTTAACCATCTACTCACTTATTTTACTAATTGCATCCTAGTATAATTTAAGTGTAAAAATAAACAGCAAATCGGTCGTTAAAAGCGTTTTTATATCAGTGATTTCGAAAAATTTTGTGTTAATTTTTGTGTCGAATCTGAGCAAAAGCATATACGAACGAGATACATCTCCTTACCTGAATACAAAAAAACGGGTCCTTCGTCAGTCAATGGTCGGTCCCACAGAAGCAAAAAATCTTCCACATAATTGCTTTCAGCCAAAAATTTTTAACGAACTTTACTTAATAGAATAATAGCAAACAGAAACGGTGTTTCCCAACTGTCTATCAGTTCTTTTTCATATTTAAATTATATTAAAGTAATTCGTGTAATTTTATATTCTTTACTAAAGTTATTATTAAAATATTAAATTGCAAACCGCACTCACATATATAAATCCGTTGTCTCCAAAGAGGCGTCTCACGATAAAGATTTGTAAAAGTAGTATAACAATTGCTAATCTATTATTATCATAACTAACTACTTACACTTACAAAGTAACCCTGTTAAATGGCATGTAATAACTCATAAGTGATCCAAGTGATACCTAGGATGAAAATTCGACACCTGACCTGAATACAGAGAAGAGTCTACGGCGGTAATGACTCAATCCTTGAATGGAATTCTCTCTCAAGTACCGCCTTTTTCTCAACACATCTTGGATAAATGCGAGAAAAATAATATCCAAACCTCCAACAAGGTAAGAGTGACGATGGATGATAGCTTAGCTAATAGAAATCTGTATGTAGCTACATACAATGTAAGAACGTTATCGAGTGAAGGAAGTGTGCTTGCATTAGAGAATGAATTAGAAAATATCAAATGGGATATAGTAGGACTTAGTGAAGTAAGACGAAAACAGCAAAACCAAATAATCCTAAAAAGTGGTAACTGTCTCTACTGGAGAGGGCTACCAAATGGTAGAATAGGAGGAGTAGGGTTTCTTATCAATAAGAGAATAGAAAGAAATATTATAGAAATAAGCGACATATCGGAACGTATATGCTATATAATATTAAGAATCTCGAGCAGGTACACTTGTCAAATCTTCCAAGTGTACGCCCCCACATCTAGCCACCCAGACGAGGAAATAGAAGACTTCTACGAAAAAATACAAGGCGCATACGATAATAGCCGCCACCACTTTAAAATAATCATGGGCGACTTTAACGCAAAAATAGGACAAAAGGCAAATACAGAAAGAGCAGTAGGCAATTTTGGTACCGGCCAAAGAAACGACAGAGGCGATCGCCTCATAGAATTCGCAGAACACAACAGGCTCTTTATCACTAATTCATATTTCAGGAAAAACACCAACAATAAGTGGACTTGGGAGAGTCCTAAAGGAGACAGAAACGAAATCGATTTCATCCTAACAAATGCCCTGCACTCCGTTAAAGACGTTAGTGTTTTAAGTAAAGTAGATATAGGTAGCGATCACAGATTAGTCCGTGCCAAGATGGCCATTAATATAAATTGCGAACGTAGGAAATTAATAAAAGGATGCAGTAACTCTCCAGATTTCGCTCAACTAAGGTCTAGGAAAAAGGAATTCGAACTCGAACTTGGAAATCGATACGGGAAATTAAACCCAGAAGCAGACATCGAGGAATTGAACACTGTAATTAATTCGGTTCTAACCTCAACAGGTAAGAAATTAGTTGGACCCAGGAAGCAGATTAAGCTAAGCAAAATTTCAGACGAAACCAAAAATCTAATTAAGCATAAAAGGAAGTTAGATAGGGATAATAATAAGCAAGAATACAATCTAGTAAATAAGGAAATTAAGAAGAGAATAGTCAGGGATGTCAGGGATTTTAACAGCAAGCTAATAGAAAATACCATTAAGAATAACCGTAGCCTGAAAAAGTGCAAACAAGATCTTTTCTTAGGCAAAAACCAAATGATCGCAATCAGATCAGAGAGCGGAGTAATAATTAGGAATAGAGAAGAGATCATAGACAGAGTTTATACGTTCTATGCAAAACTTTACGAGAACAACAACGGTCAATTTCCCGCTCCGGAATCGACACACGGCCAAAGGGTTCCTGCAGTATTGCCTAGCGAAGTAGAGGCCGCGCTAAAAACTGCAAAGAACGGTAGAACCCCAGGGGAAGATAATATTCCCATTGACTTACTAAAATTTGGCGGCCCCCCCCCCCCCCCCTAATTAATATCTTAGCTAGGCTTTTCAGCAAATGCATCCAGAACCAAGCTATACCAGAAGGATGGAATAACGCAACTATCATTTTAATACACAAAAAAGGCGACAAAAGCGATATCAAGAACTACCGACCCATTAGTTTACTTTCAGCGGTCTACAAGCTCTTCACGAAGGTTATTACAGAAAGGCTGAAGAATATCCTCGACGAGAACCAACCTATAGAACAGGCAGGATTTAGGGCAAATTTCAGCACAATGGACCACCTCCAAGTAGTTGGCGAACTAATCGAGCGCGCCAACGAATATCAACGGCCATTGTGCCTAGGTTTCGTCGATTATGAGAAAGCCTTTGATACAGTTAATCGTAATGCAGTTCTTAACGCTCTACAAACACAGGGAGTGCCGGAACCCTATGTGGGACTGTTAGCTGCAATATATAAGAATGCCACAGCTTCGGTTAAAATTGTTTCAGGTACAGATAGATTTAGCATAGGAAAAGGAGTAAGACAAGGAGATACAATCTCGCCCAAGTTATTCAATGCGGTGCTTGAGGGAGTTTTCAGGAACTTGGATTGGGATACAGCCGGAGTAAGCATCAATGGTCGCTTCTTGAGTCACCTTCGGTTCGCAGACGATATAGTTTTAGTAGCTCGTGATTCAGATGACCTACTTATCAGACTAACACAGCTGGACAGGGAAAGTAGAAAAGTAGGATTAAAAATTAACGTAGATAAGACTAAACTAATGTTCAATAGTTATTGCATGCCTGATAGCATCCCCTTAGATGATAAACCAGTAGAAGTAGTAAATAATTATTTATATTTAGGTCAAATAATTGACATGTCTGGTAGTAAAGATGAAGAGATAAAGAGACGTATGAAATTAGGATGGAGTGCATTTGGACGGATGAATGCTGTTTTTAAATCAAAAATGCCACTCTGTCTGAAGAAAAGGATCTTTGATCAATGCGTTTTGCCAGTGATGACGTATGGATGTGAAACTTGGACACTGAACGCCAAGATGATAAATAAAATCCAATGCACTCAAAGAAGTATGGAACGCTGTATGCTTGGCATAACGAGGAAAGACAGAAAGCGGAACACGTGGGTGAGAAGTATGACGAGGGTAGTGGACATAGTGGATAGAGTGAAGAGATTGAAATGGCAATGGGCGGGTCACGTAGCTAGGAGGATGGACGAAAGGTGGACAAAAGAAGTGCTTGAATGGTACCCGAGAGAAGGCAAAAGAGTAAAAGGAAGACCGCAAGGAAGATGGGTGAACGAAATTAGGAAAATATATATATATATATATATATATATATATATATATATATATATATATATATATATATATATTTATATATATTTATATATATATATATATATTATATATATATATATATATATATATATATATATATATATATATATATATATATATATATATATATATATATGTATATGCGCCTACAGCCGACGCTAACGAAGAACAAATTGAAAAATTCTATGAAAATTTGAAAGAGGCAACAACTCATATTAAAAAACAGGAAATTTTATGTATATTGGGTGACTTCAATGCGAAGGTAGGAAACATGTCACTGGGAAATTTGAACAGATGTCACTGGGAAATTTGAATGAAAGAGGAGACCGTTTAATCGCATTTTGCCAAGAAAACAATCTTATCGTAACGAATACGTGGTTCGATCTTCCTAAACGGAGATTATATACGTGGAAGTCACCACAAGACGGTTACAATGACAGGATAATTCGTAACCAAATTGATTATATTACATATTGTTGCGTACGGGTGGGTGGAGGATCCAAGTAAAAGGCCAACCGTCGTTTCACAGCATTTATTGATGATTAAGGATATACAAGCACTCGCAGTGCTCAGTCCAGAATGACCTGATATCGCCTACGTGCCGCCTTATAAAGGGTAGATCTCTCAGGATGTCTTATCTGTTTACCTATTGTATAGTCACGTATTCGGATATGTATTCCCACGACATTGGGTCTCCCCGTACCGATTCTGAGAAAGGACTAATAACGGTCATTGTTTAGCCTAAATGCACTTAGAGTCCAAATATAATCCTGGAAGTAAGTGCAAGCACTTAGTTAATCCGTTAACAGATATCCGTTGGTCCTAAGCGCAAGCACTTAGTTAATCCGTTAACAGATAACCCTTGAACGGTCACATAGTCTCTGGGATTCTATTCGCTTAATCCGCGGCGTACGTAACAATATTATAAATAAAAGATTTCGCAACGCTATACATGCGGTGAAAACGTACCCTGGAGCGGATGCTAATTCAGATCATTGCTTATTGGGAGCAAAAATAAAGTTGCGCCCAAAAAAAAATATATGTACATAAAAAAAGGAAAAAAGGAATAAGCGCTTAAATCTTGAACTACTTAATATGCCAGAGACGTCAAAAAACCTTGCTCGTAATATTAACAACGGAATGAAAAATTTAGATTACAATACAATGACAGAAGACATATTAAAAAGGCTATCGATGAACCTAGTAAGGAAATATTAGTCAAAGATACCAATTTAACAAAAAAACATGAATGGATGACGAAAGAAATTCTAGACTTAATGGACCGCCGAAGAACACTTAAAAATACAAACAACGCTCGATATAAAGTTATCCACCGCTTGATTCGCAAAAAGATAAAAGAAGCGAAAGAGAAGTACTTGGAAGAAAAATGCCATGAAATAGAGACAACGTACTGAACCAGAAATATGGGAAGGATTTCAAACATCAAGTCTGAGTGTATTACAATCGGAGGTTGAAAATGCAATCAAAAAGGCCAAAAATAAAAAAAAAAGATCCAAAGACCCAAAATCAATGGTCATATGTAAAGAAAAGATGGATCCATTAAACCTTAGTGTGCGCGGGCAAATGATTGAACAGGTCGAACAATGCAAATACCTAGGAGCAATGGAGATAAGAAGAAGGATCGAAATAGCAAGAAATGTCTTCGGCAGCATGAAAAATGTTTTGTGTTGTCGAAGGTTGTCTACGAAATTGCGCTCAAGAGTCCTGCACTCGTATGTTTGGTCGGTGTTGCTGTATGGATGCGAAACGTGGACGCTGTTAGTGGCATCCATAAACAGGATAGAGTCCTTTGAAATGTGGTGTTACCGGTGCTAAAGATGTCGTGGAAGGAGTCCTCCAGCTTCTTCATAAAAAGAGAGAGCTTCTTGACACGGTGAAGCGCCGTAAGATGGAATACTTTAGCCACATTAATCGCGGCCCCAATCATAGAAGGCAAACGGTGGCTTGGGAGAAAGAAGCTCTCATGGCTCCTAAATTTAGATCAGGTCATGGATGGGACTCGCACGGGCCATAAACGATGTCTGCCCATGATAGTCGCCCACGTCCGAATACGGATTCGGCATTACATAGAAGAAGAAGAAGAAGAAGAAGAAAAGCTGTACATGTACCTGACTGCTGGAACGAGAACGAACGGTCACTATACGAAATACAAAAGGACAACGTCTCAATTCCAAATACATCAAACTAAAAAAAATAAAAAACGTAAAAAGAAAGCTCAAGCTTGTATATAAGCTTTATGTACATACATTGTATATACCTATGTAACAATTACCTACTGTAATAAAAATGTGAATAAACAAATTTCCGTGAATAATATAAACTGAATTGCTTAAAACAATTTTGATAGAACGATTCATCATCAACCTTCGATTTAAATTTACTTCATACTTTCAAAATAACATTTGATTATACTTCGACGATATAGTAAGATTTAAATATACAATTTAACAACAGTTTCCAAATATAAAATATATTCCTAATTTAGACACATCCATGTATATAGAAATATAGGATAGGGGCCCCCTCTCCAAAATCCCGATTTTCGATTAACATTAATTGAAAATATTATGCATCGTTTTCAGGGACGTAATTTGGGGGGGGGGCATAGGGGGGCACTCACCCCCCCTAAATTAAGGAATAGTGTGAATTTAGAAAATATTATGAATTTAATGATTAATGAGATACGATGGATCTATGAATGATACGTTTATTTCTTATGTATGTCACTTTTAGGTAACTAATAAAATAATCGCTATGTGCTTTGAAAAAAAAAGATTTTATTATTTCGAAGCAAGTATATTTTGGTCTTTAAGTGGTATGCCTTGGGTAAAAGTCTTAGAAATTGTTCATCCTGTGGAGCGAATCGTTAGAAAGGTCCCCTTTACTTTATTTTGTCTCAAAAACAGATGTATAACGTTTATTTTTCCGAAAGTTCGTATATTTTTTGTTTTCAAGAAAGGTTTTAAATTAATATTTTACTGAATCGGTTCAATCACAAATGATTTTATTTCTCGTATTTTTATTTTATTTGCAGACGTCCATTCTCTCACAAAACAACGAATGAGATGGATTTAAACTTCATATGTAACGAATTCGGTCCAAAAATAGTTTTAGTTATTTAATAAAATTGCTTTCTGACCAAAACCTTATCAAATTTGGTACATAAAGAATACAAATATAAATTTTCAGCTTGATACGTTCAGGGGTGTGGTAAAAAAACATTTTTGACTTTTGTAAGAGGAAAAAATCCCACTGGTTAATTAAATTTAATTATATTTTCATCATATTGATAGAAGGAATTATACATGAAATCGTGAAAAGCACACATATTTAAAGGGTCGATTAAATTAATTAAGTGGAAGAAAAATCCGGTAAACTGCCAACAGGAGTAAAATGTCACTTTCGGTTAACGGGTGTTTACAAAATATTATATGTAACTTGGCATTAGGTTTATAATCCTAGATATGAAATGTCAGTACGAAAAGTTTCCGAGAAAAACATAAAAATACCACGATCTTATAGGGTAAAAGTACTACTTCCGGTTGAGATAAAAATAATTTTATATATACATATATGTACATACATATATAAAATAATAAAAAGAGACACAGAAACACACACTCAGACACACAGAACGACACACATTTTTCTATATTATGTAAACGTGATCAGTGATCGATTCTGAGTTCGAATTTTTGCATGATCACAAAACATTTTTTATTGTTATTACGTATGTACATATAATTACGTAAATGGATAAAGTGAAAAAGCAGTCGGTAGAAATTAAGTTAATTGATAGTTTTTTAGTGACAGTTTGATGGTCGAGTTTTGTTGAAGATTTTTGGAAAAAAATTTTCGTCTGCGGCACTTTTTTGACTTTTATATATTTTTTTAATTATTTTTTCAAAAATAAGCTTATTTTTTTCATATTTTATAACTCAAGAAGGTGTATGCACATAATATTTTCCATTTTTATTCCGATATAAAAAAGATTTTTTGAAAAAAAATTCAATTTGACCAATCTTTGCCTGCCCCCCCCAAGAAAAAGCTGAAATAACGTCCCTGATTTTTTTCTATCGAAAGTAAAAGCCGCTTTTATGCCGCATTCTTTTATGATTCATTATATTTACCTAGGAAAAGGGTTAAAACGAAATATACCATATAATTTATGGATATATTTTGCTTTTGCCATTTTTCTAGTACCTAAATGTAATTTTGTAAATGTAAATGTAAATTTATTTATTCCCATTTTTGAAAATTTTATTTACTTTTTACCCTTGAATTTTATTGTGATGGAAAGAAGAAAATTTTGTTATATGGGGGGGGGGGGAGGACAAATTTTTTTAACCCTGGGTGGGCCCCCTTTGACTCCTGGCAAGCACTGATTTCAGTCCCAGTCCGCCACTGAGTGGTTTGTTTTATTCTAGAAATTAATTTTTACATGTGTGGGTGTATTAACTCTTGCTTTTCCGTACACAGGTGTTTGAATCGCGCACTTCTGATGCCAATGTATGCATAATGTGTTCATTGATATCTATGATATATAATGAGTCCATTGACAGCTCGCGAGCTTCACATATAACTGTATTTAAATCGAAATCATTAATAAAATCTTTGATTGCTAATTGTAAAGTATGTGCCACTCATTTTATTCCGATGAGTTGAGGGAAAGAACAATTCTCAATGGAAGGTAGCATATTTGCTTCATTATATCTTTCATAATTAATATTCTGGTTTTCTTCCTCTATTTCGGTTTCTAACAAGTCGACAAATTCGATTATATTAGCTCCATTATCTATTGTGACAAAGTAAATTTGTTTGATATTGTATTTTTCTAAAAGTTTCAAAAACATATTTTTAATATATGTACATTCCTGTTAGTTTGTCCATTAATTCTATCATTCCCAAAGTATATACACACATTTTACTGAACCGAAAAAAAATATCGGTTCGGTTTCGGTTTTCGTTCCGGAAAAAATAACGGTTAATCCGGTTTTTGGTTTTCGGTTCGGGTCACTGTTGAATTGTATAAAACCAAATAAAAAATTTTAATAAAATTTCTGCCATTTCTTAACATATATTTTACTGCCATCTATGAAAATAAATACAAACATTTACCCAATTTTTTATCATTAATAAGCATATGTAGACGTCTATGTTAACAGATGTTTAATTACTTTTAATGTTATTATATAGATGTCACTACACTTTCATAATTGATTTATAAACTCGGAGATATCTATGTTGATATGAACAACAAACAAACTGCTTGCGACTGATAAATGATTATTCATCTCTTTTTTACAAGCAAATTATACCGAAGTGCGAGCGATATGAAACTACTTTTCAAAATGAAATTCCTAACATGTGACAAACAACATTTAGTCTTGAATAGGTTGTTGCCGTACCACGTTGTGACGTCAAACCGGTTGGTAAAGAATTTTGTTATAAATCTATTTATTATTTATAAAATATTCATTCACGCGATTATTACACATAATATATATATTTTTTCATTTTATAGAAATTTCAATTGTATGTAAATTAAATTAAAAATGTTTTCCTCTACAACAATGTTAAATTTATGTGCTCATTTTCCTATGAGTACATAAATCAAGTTTCAATATTGAATATGTAATTCAAGATTGAAACCGTATCTATTAATGTTTTCGTTTAACTTCGTATTTAGATTAATATTAATGTGATTTGATTGACAATTTTCAGAAAAAATTAGAATATCAAAGATGATATCGACCCATGTCCTCGACACGGCAAATGGTGAAGCTGGATACGGAGTCAACGTGTCCCTGTACAGGTTGAGCGACACCAAAGAATGGCAATTCATCAATAAAGGCATCACAGGATCCGACGGTCGGTGTGCCTCATTCATAACGGAGGACAGATTTACAAAAGGGACTTATAAATTTATATTTCAAATCGGCGACTACTTCAGATCCAAACAGCAACATACGATATTTCCAACTGTCGACGTATGTACTAATTTCATATACTTATTATGAACAGTTTGGTTATACCAAAAAAAAAAACATAAAATAATAAGTCAAACGTTAAAATAGATAACTCAATTTTTCGATAAGCGGCACTTCATATAAACACTGTAAAGTTGTATTTCTGAATGCTAATTTTAAATATTACGTTTGGTTTGTTGCAGATAATATTCGAATGTGAAGCCGGTCAACATTATCATATTCCAGTTCTCGTTAGCAATTACAGTTACACCACTTACAAAGGAAAATGATCTCTATTTCTTGTTGTGAATAATATCAGGGCACAAATAAAGTACTATGCATGTTTGAATTGTGACATAATTATGTTTTTAATTTATTTCAATTTCGTATATTTAATACAAGCCTACTTTTGAAACTGATTGCAAAATGCTTACCAACAACCATGTTGACAACAGTTTTTCTTCACATTAAAGACAGGAAATTTTTACTTTGAACGTAGTAATTTGAATTGACATTTAATATGTATTGTTAGAACTTTTATCAATGGACCGGAACCGTTATTTTATTCGTTTTGGTTTAGATTGAAGTTCGGCAAAAAAAAATATATCAGTTCAGTTCCGGTTTTCGTTATTTTCTGGTATATAAATTTTAGCAAGTTAATTTAAATACACCCATACCGTCTGTACCTCTCTTTATACAGCTTTTTTTATAACTTATTGTGATCATATACATACATAATTAAATAGTCAAAGAAGAATATTTCGTAGCGTGTGCAACTTGAATAGAATGTAGATATGATTTAGCTAAAAATACATTTTTATATTCATACTTAATTGACTTTCTGTAGGCTCACCAACTTAAACATCGAGCATTGCTTTTAGGAAAAGTGCGACATTAGTTTAGAAAGAATCTAGTAGTTTGTTTTATTCTTAAAGTTAATTTTTACAGGTATGGGTGTATCTATTTTTAAAGTCTTGTAGTTTCAATTTTGCTTGAATTCAAATCCCGTTAAGATTTTCGTGAAAACTTCATTCGACTAATAAATTGAGTTAAAAAGTCACATCTTTGTTTTGAACATATTCTTAGAGCTATCGTAATAAAGTACTCATTACCTTTATTCGTAACATCGAATATTGAATTCTAAACCCTTCATAAAAGCAATCTGAGCTGTTTAAACTCAACTGTTATATTATAACTGGCGCACATTGTTGAAAGTGTATTTGCACTTGTAGAGATATTATTTACTAGTTGAATTGTATTCGAATATGAATCACCTAAAACGCCAGTTGAAATATATTACAACTGAAAATACACTTTGACTGTAGCATATACATACATTGACTAGTTAGTTTATACACTAACAATTCACACTGAACATATAAATATATTAATTTTACTAGTGAACAATAATTGTAAAAGCATTATGTACTAAATTGACAACATTTTTCCAGAGAAGAAAAAAACAACACTTTTTCCACTGGGAATTGTGAAATAAAATATGCCATCTTGAGATAAAAACAGTGCATATATTAGTCAACATAATAAATCCAGTTATTTTTTAAAGCTGCTGGTTTAATAAATTATTATTAATAATTTTTGACCAAACAAAACTTCATATCATATACATACATATGTAATATCGCTATTCTTTCTGTCTGTGTATCTGTGTAAGATAACGCTCGCCATACTATAATAATAATCGTTTCGATTCGACATACATATGTACGTCACAGCTAAAACACTGCCAAAAAACGTACGAGCGTAAGGTAATTGGATTATTAATCACATCACCAGTGCCCAAAAGACAATTTTTGCCATGAAAATCGCGAATACGGAATATTTTGCACTCGAGTTCACGTTAGTATGATAGTTATCGTTAGTATGATGGACTTTTCGGCTGCCAGATGTTCCGTTATAGAGATTTTAGTGACTTTTGGACGAGCGCTTTGTGACCAATAATCACCATATATATTATTGTAACACTGTCTTACACAGTTTCTCCATTGATTACCTGAATTTTATCTATCCACTTACATACATATGAGTATATGTCAATACTGGACAATTATTATTCGCCTGTCAAAACCATTTGCTGTCAAACGAGTTCGTCAGTCGCGTTTGGACGCCCACGGCAGCTGGTTATACACTCGTATGCTGATTGAATATATGTACATACATAATTGAAATCCTGAAAATCATTACTGCTCCGAATACTGAAGCTTTCAACGACACTGCCAAAGCGGTAAGGAACTCGTTTATTATTTTTCGTTTTTGTAAAAATAAAAAAAAAACAGCTAATGCGCTGTAAATCTTCACAATCAAAACAAAAACACAGGGTATAAATATTTAATCAATGTTCTTTGTATATGCTTAGCAGAATTCCTTTTTTTTTTTGTACACATACATATTGATTACAATTATTCTTTCAACATACTATATCTACATGTGTATAATACATACAATCATATACGTGTAAAGATTCCAAACGCATAGACGTGTATTCATTCCAAATTGACCCTTTTTCATTTAAAATTGACCCTTTTTCACTTAAAATTGACCCTTTTTCATTTAAAATTGACCCTTTTTCATTTAAAATTGTCCCTTTTTCATTTAAAATTGACCCTTTTTCATTTAAAATTGTCCCCTTTTCACATCAAATTGTCCCTTTTTCATTCAAAATTGACCCGTTTTTTATTTCAAATTGTCAATTCGAAATGAAAAAGGGTCAATTTTGAATGAAAAAAGGTCGATTTGAAACGAAAAACCGGTATAACAAGGCAGAGGTACATACTTTGCAATTTGAATACAGTTATTTAAAATTGAATATATTCGATATATTATGTTTCAACGTAATTAATGCGTAGATCTTTATAATTATTATTAATCTATACATGTATTGAAATGAAAATATGCTAAAATTTTAGCATTTTTCCCTTGGAATTTGGTGAATCAATAATCATTAGTAATGATTCATTACCACGTGCTCACTGTACATGGAAAATTATATTTTTATTTGTATTTATTATTTTTTTGTCTCACTATACTGCTTTCTTTTTTATATTTTATTCTGTATGTGTGCCAATTTAAATAAATAGATCACATTGGCGCATTACATTTTCAAATTTAAATTGAGTTATGAATCTCTCATTAAAAATATTTATAAATTTTAAACTAACGCTCACTTAATAAGACATTTTAATCAAAACGAAAAATATTGATATCGAAATTACATACATATGTACATGCATTCATACAAAAATAATGACCAATAAACAAATTTGTGATTTTATATAATTATTATTTTTTGACTACACATTTTATTTATTTTATTTTTACATAGATATATACTAGGAAGGCCTAACAGGTAAACCCCAATGCGCCTTCCTGGCCAATTACAAACAATGCAGCATTTTTATTACACAAGTTATATAAATAAATAAATAAATAAGTCGCTGAATTACGAGACACTGAAAACTCGAAAATTAACGCGACATCTATGAATTGTACATACATTTTATTGTACATTAATCATACTCAAATAGTGGTGACATAGTAGGTAGGAAGGTTTTTAGCCAATTTTAATCGGGAACCGTTTCAACAATGAAATCAGAGAAATTGGCAAACTCTGATAGGAAACGATCGACCTGGAGTCACAAATATCCAGGTCTGACCAGCAGCACTACAGATATACTCAGAAATATTCTTTTCAATCGAGGTCAGCTCATGGGATCGAACCCAGCGCCTCTCGGTGATAGGCAGAAGCTTATCGACCAACAATTTTGCATATGTTTAATATATTTTCAGTTAAATTTCTGTAAGATAACGCTCCCCGTACTATAATATTCGTTTCAATTCGACCCATGTATGTACGTACGACACAGTTAAACATTGCCAACAAAACGTATGAATATAATACGAAGATAACGGATTAACAAAAAACTTCTATATAAACTGTTTGCTACCAATGTTTCCTCTAGGCAAATTAGTCCGATCATTTAGCGCCATCTATTGAAAATTTATTTAATTAATTCATTTTTCTATTGGTGTTTTATATTGTTTATATGTAGGTAGGTAGCTAGTTTTTACCATTTTTTTTTAATATTAAACAATTATATGTATTTGAAAAAGATTCGATCGCGTGCGGAACGAACACAGGTCTGACCCATTTCTTTTAATTGAATAACTAAATATGCAAACACCCATGCGATGATATTTCGTCGGACACAACGGTTCGGTGATTATTGGTCACAAAGCGCTCGCCCAAAAGTCACTAAAATCTGTATAAGGGAACATATGAAAGCTGAAAAGTCCATCATACTAACGATAACTATTGTACTAACGAGAGCTCAAGTGCAAAATATTCCTTATTCGCGATTTTTATGGCAAAAATTGTCTTTTGGGTGATCGCAATGTGACTAATAATCCAATTACCGATTATGATAATCCAATTACGAATTATATACCGATTATAAAAATTATGCTAGTTTTTTTTTTAGTTATTGTAACACTATCTTACACAGTTACTAAACAATTAAATATAAATATTGACTTAAATATATTTAAAAGGTATTGGAAAAAAATACGACCGCATGCGGATCGAACGCAGGACCGACACATTTCTTTTAATTTTTAATTAATAGCTTAATATGCCATAAGCCATGCGATGATATTTCAACGGGTACAACACTAGTAATATAATACTATTAATATTTTTAATAATATCGAAAGCATACGAATATATACAATATCTATATTTACTCTCCGTAGCCGACACTTATTTTCAATTACATTCCATGCTTCACAATGTCTATTTACTGCATCAATTATAAATACACACATGCTATTTTTAAATTAGCAAACTAACTATGTACTTAACTTAAAACCTAGCAGTCGTGTTTTTAATTATATGTATGTACAAGTGTTAATGTTTAAAATAATGCTTAGAAAATAATCATTTTTGCCACATAATTTAAAAATTTTAATTAATGAAAATTTCACATTAAAGTAATTAAAGTAAATCTATATATACATATGTATATATAAAAATCAATGTTTGTCTGTCTGTCTATCTGTCACGTATGCGTTCCTATACCATTCAACCGATTGCCATCAAACTCACATAAGCTATTGTGTGTATGCCCGCGATGGTTTCTGTAAAAGAAATCGCCCCAAAACGGGAATGGAAATAGGAAAACAGGAACGAGTGGCATTGCAACGCTATAATTTCAAATTTGTTCGCGTCACCATCTGCGTTGTTAGTGTAAAATAAACAAACAATTGAATAATTTCAAATGTGTTCGCCGTCTGCGTTTTTCCTACAAATTCAAATTAATACTTAATAATTCAATTTGATTATTAAGTATTAATTTGAAACTGAAACATTTACTTGTTTGTACAAACACATCGAGAAACGGAAATTGGAAATGCGTTATTGCCGCATTTCAGCTAGTGTTTTATATTTTTATTGGAAAACTATTGGTTATTTATGAAATACATACATACATATATCCAGTAAGCTTTCGATTTTCTGTGTTTGTGATGGGAATGGTGGACACTAGAGCATTTTCTATAGGTGCATTCAAACAAGTTATTTGTGAATGGGCTTATAGAAAATGTACTATCGATATTTCCACGTCGTGCGTCTGCGAAAATTCGCTGTATAGATATAAATTGACCTCAATATGTATTATTTTTTATAGAAATCTGTAATGTTTCTTCTACGATATTCCTTCTTGAATGCAAATTTTCCTAAAAGCTATTATACTGCTATATCCAAAGATGCTTTTCGCACAATAAATAGTTCACTATTGTCAATTACTTCTGTCTTGCTTTGAACACTAATGGAGCGATCTATTATTAGTAGAAAAGCATCCATCGAACGCCTATATTTAGTTATACAATATAACTTATATCAACATCATTTACAGGCATTGGCCATCCAAGGCCTCTTCAACACTCTTCCATTCGTCTCGGTTTGGCGCAATTCTCATCCATCTCACCTCAAACATTTTTCTAATTTCGTCCACCCATCTTCCCTGCGGTCTTCCTTTTAACCTTTTGCATTCTCTCGGGTGCCATTCCAGCACTTCCCTTGTCTACCTTTCTTCAATTCTTCTAGCTACATTACCCGCCCATTGACTTTTCAATATATTCTCTCTATCCACTATATCCACTGCTTATGTATGTCATACTTCTCACCCACGTATCCCGTTTCCTATGCACATACATATATATCTTCGTTACGCCGAGCATACAGCGTCCCATCCTTATTTGTAACATTTTTGCGTTCTTTATAAAGGTAGACAAAGCAATGCCCAAGTTTCATATCCATACCTTATCAATGGCAAAACACATCGATCGATCTTTTTCTACAGGCAAAAAGAAAGATTTTTGGCATTGCTTCGCCCAAATACACTCCAGTCTATTTATTTCCTACTATACAATCTAATAAATTTCAATAAAAGTGATTGGTATGATTAGTCTTCGGCATTGGCTGGTTGCTTTTCAAATAACAATAGACCGCTTCATCAGTGTTCAAAGCAAGAGAGCAAAAAAGCATGGTTTACAAGAGCAATTGACACATGGTTGACCAAAGTGAATCATTTTTTGTGCGAAAACCATCGATCGAACACCGATCTTTGGTTATCATTAATTAAATCAATACTTTTTTCTCCATTTATACCAGTTCTCGAAGTTTTCTTAACCCTTTGAATGCTGATCAATTCCATGGGCCTGAAAAGCGCCGATAGGCGCTGTATATTGAGCATGTACCAATTAAACAAGAATACTACCCGCGAAACCTTTCCAGCTAGCATTGAATATGGGTCGTGTAATCCGTGCAATTGCTTTGTCTTTGTCTTATAAAGACTCGCTTACACCGGAATTTCTGAATGTACATATAATTGAATTACTCCATATATGTATGTGCCCAACATCAGTACAATAACGTTTTTTCATTGGAGAAATAAATCCTCAACCTTGGTTTAAATTAAGAATTGGTTATTCGCTCGATGTCAACATGCTTTGAATAAAACAAAAAAAACTGAATTCACGCATACATAGACAATCCGCATTGGAATGATCGAGTGTTTACTGTATTATAAGTATGAAAATTGTACAGCAATAAGAAATAAAAAATATAATAATATTAAACATGAAAGTTTCTCCATATTGCGCTGTACTAATCTAAAATGTATATGTATTATTTTTATCGATCATTATTTTTGAAACGCTATGTGGGTCACAGCTGAGTTACTATGCTGAGTTTACTGTTAGTCAGATATGAAAAACATCTTTTTATTTTAGATAACTGAAAATGTGCTTTGTTATTATTGTTATTGAACGTGCGACTGTTACCTAGCAATAGAACAAATTTTTATATTTGCTGTCTGTTGATCAAACTTTGATTTTTGATTAGGAATGCGTATCTTTTCTATTACACATGAGTATCTTCCAATTAATTAATAATTGCTCAATAACATTTGACAAATATTGATTTATTGGCAATCGAATGTACTACACTTAAACGATTTTTATCTAGTAGATAGTGTAATATTATATTTAGTCGTATTGTGATTTATTTATCTATAAGCGCGGGATTTATAAATTTTGATGTTGACGTTTGGTAGCTTGTAGGCTTATATCTTTGACTTTCCGCCACCCACTCGTCTTGTCAGATGTTAATTGTTTAAACGCCTATAAATCTATCTTTTTCACAGTGTATCCTATAAAATTCTCATTATTGTTACCAATGCATCGATGAGTAGCCGCCCTTTAGCCATAACGCCCTAAAGTAGATTGCCTTAATCATCCCCCGCTGTTTAATTCTATGTCTCGCTTCAATTACCCCCTACTGTGCCCATATAATTCTATTGTTTTGTGTCGTTAAATAAACGAAACATTTTTTTTTCCGAAAGTAAAACTTACATATGTAGTTTTTGACTTTCGTTTTCCTTTATTTTTTGTTCCTTATTATAAAAAAATGCTATAGTCTAAAAACCAACCCATCATTAACCCTTAGGGCCGGGCCGCACCGTGCGACTTGCGAGCGACTTGGTTGAGGACGACCAGACCAATGCAAGCAGGTAGATGGGACATGCCACACCCGTCAACTTGTTTGTCGCTCACATTTCCATACATTTTTTCTGGTCGCGCAACAAGTCGGCCGACAAAGTTGCCCAGTGTGGCCCGGGCTTAGAGTGCTGACGTCTTTTCTGTTGAAAGCCCGCAACGCTGAAAATTTCGCCAACATTTCCAACTAGAATTATTTATAAATCCAATAGAAAGCAGGTATAAAAATTGTAGGTAATCCTAAATCTAAACTAAAAGACTGCCGCCGAGGATTTCGAATTTTGTAAAGGTGTATTTAGACTTTCTAATATATCTTGCAATAATAAAAAATAAACAAAATAAGTCTTTATAAACATTGACACGGATTACACGACCCATGCTCAATGCTACCTGGAAAGGCTTAGCGGGTAGTATTCTTGTTTGTTTACATGCTCAAAATACAACACCCATCGGTGTTTTTCAGGCCCATGGACTTCTGGCAAAACGCCGATCGGCGTTGTTCAGCATTCAAAGGGTTAACCATAATATTCGTTCTATTTAATGGACTGGATATAACTCAAGTTTATAGTGCTAATTTGACACAACACACTTACAAAATATGCGAGCCGCAATCAGCTAGTGAATTGAGAAGAGTTGATTTTGTTACAAACCATAAATCTGGATTCCTTTTGGTCGAAAAACTTTGTTATGACTAGTCTTCGGCTTTGGCTGGTTGCTTGTCAAATAATAATAGACCGCTCCATTAGATTACTAAGCATGGTTGCCAATAGTAATTGAAAATACTGAACCATTTTTTTGTGCAAAAAGCATCGTCCCAACGCCGATCTTTGGTTATGACTAGAGGTTCGGCAAACCTTTAACAATGCATTTACAACCTTTGAACAATATGCGGCACCTTCTGGGTCCGGTGACTAGTTATGACTAGTCTACGGATAGAGACCGTGCTTTTTCCAGGAATCGGGGCGGTTTGGCTCTATTTACAAATCTAGAGTACACAAAAAAGGTTGGGCGAACCTTTTACAACAATGGAACAATAGCATTTATAACATTTGAACAATAAACGGCGCGTTGTGGATCCGGCCACTAGTTATGACTTTCTAACGGCGTTTCCTATTTATTAGTCAGAAAATTTTATCTGACCAAAACAACCGTGAAAAGTCATTTATACATATTGCGCTGCAGCTCGTTCTTAGTCGTATTGATCGGGCTCAGGTATTCAGATGTTTGTTTTTGTATCCTCGCGAATGCATACCACCGTTTTGTTTGGTAAACGGATTATTCAGCAAAAAGCGATCTCGCACAAGTCACTAAAAAACATCTAGCACTCTAGTTATCGTTGGTACAATATTTCGCTTGTATATTTCGAAGTAATTTTTGGGTTCCAGATGTTCCAGATTTAAGTGACTTGCGCGAGATCGCTTTTTGCGGAATAGTCACCGAACCGTTTTGTTTACCACCGAGTGTCATTGACTCTCACGTGAGTGTCGAGTGCTCATTCTTAGTAGACCAAAACAACGTTGTTTTTGTTAGTTTTTTTTTCATCCAAGTCTGTGCCAAACGGAAAACTACTCGATAGTGGATTTTCCCAAGAAAAAAAAAATAGTTTTCATCGTAGCCACGCTAGAGACACAAGTCAGTCTCGTGCCAAGCACGTGTAAAACCACGCGCCAGTACTTCTGGGAACAGAACACTCATCTGTTGCGTGTATAGTCGCAGATTGCACCTGTCCACTGTTTGAGATCGATTCTGCATATATTGTTACAAAAGGTATTTACTAGTTCATATTGTGTAGTGTTTTCACCTCAACAAGATATATTTTATTGTATTGTTACTGTATTGATAATGCTTTACTGTGGATTTGTAAACATGTTTATGTATTCAATACATTTATAGATGAAAAAAAATATGTTACCATTGCAAATCGTAATAATAATACGCCTTTGTGAGATAAAAACAGTTTAGTAAATAATTCCATTGTAGAATGTTAGATATACTCATGCCAAACCAATAACATTACACAACATACGCGAAGGTTCAGATTTTCTTTAAATACAACAGTAGCATAATCTTGAGTGCTGAAGGGGGGAATGTTCACTTCATTTACTATCCTCGAAACAACTTCATTATACAGCTCTAATAACGCTGAACAACAATAAATCTTCTAAATTTTTCATAAAAATCAAAAATTTTTTACCGGAGCTGAAACCAATCAATCTTTACTAAGTTTGATAATTTTTGTCGGTTTGCTCTTGTTTAACCCATTTGAACCCACGCGGTCAGTTATGAACTTACTCGATGTATGCCAGCGCGGTCATTCACGGCATTTTACAATTTTGCGTCGTAAAATAAAGGGATCACTCAGGCCGGCCGTAAAACCTTTCGTTACGCTTGGTTAGATGTTGGTGATGAATTTTAAGAAAGTCACACGAAATTAAATCAGTTCCTTTTGGAGTTTTGAGGGAATAACATCGAGCGCTTTTCGACTTGCAGATATGTCGAAGAGAAAACATACGTAAGTTTTTTATTTTTACATATTTTTTATTTATCTTTATGTTTCTAATACAGTAGGACTTATTGTATAATATGCATAAGAGAAATTGCGTTTATATATCTCATATTCCTGAAAAAAAAAATCAAAAGTCGACGGAGTCGTATATGACTCCTTGGGATAATGACACATATTTTTTTCCAGAGAATGCAATTTTACTACTGCAGAGATACGGGAAGAAATTGATAATTGGGACGAGTCTCAACTTCCGGATTCCACATACATACATATTACCACCCCTGGAAACTGATATTCGGTTAAAGAAAAAAGTAGGGTGGAAATCAATCAACCATTTGTATAAATATGTATAATAAATATATGGGTGGGGTTGATCAAATGGATAACCATATTTCTAACTATAACATAAGTATTAGAGGGAAAAAATGGTACATGCCTATTCTGTTTTGGAACATCGATGTAGCTGTGAATAACGCTTGGATTCTAAGCAAAAGTTTTGGTTGTAAATTTGATAAATTAGGATTTATCAGACAGGTAACAGAGACGTTGTGCAAGTGTTATGGTCAAAAACGAAAACAATTGGTCCCATTCAGACCCGGCAAAGTTAATCAAAATCAAAAGGAAGTTGGAAGACATTTGATATTGGTCAAACAGAAAAGGAGAAATTGTGGACACTGTAAAAATAAAACGTTTTCCGCTTGTGATAACTGTGAAATTCCATTGCATGACAAATGTTTTGTACCGTATCATAATAATTAATTATTTTGTCTTCTTGTATTTTGTTTTTACGACTTTTGAACCCAAAATCTCGTTTATGACATTTCTTCTTTTAAAAGGGTGCACCCTTTTTTTTGTTGACGATGTGTATATGTCACAATATATGTACCTACGTGTGTTATGTTATGCGATTTGAAAATATCATTTTATCGAAGAGATGCGTGTTTGTTATTTTTAAAATTAATTTTATAAATTTCTTAACAATAAAATTACAAATAACCAGTGAGAAAGTATTATAACTGATTATGTGACTCCATTGTGATTTTTGTTTTATTTTAAAAAACATGTTTCATTAGCCCCAAAGGTCGTTCACGACACCACCTTGAAAAAAATTAAAAATGTTGAAAAATCAATTAATTATCCATCCCTATCCTATAAAAAATATTTCCCATGAAATAACTCAAAGATTTTGGAAAATAAACGAAAAAATAGTCCTGGGCACATGGGACATGTGTTTTCACGCGAGCTCTGGGTTCAAATGGGTTAAAAGATACAGGTTTTTGTATTCTAAATTTACCCCTTTTCATTTCAAACTGACCCTTTTTGACTGGCACACTTGGGTCGAGTGTATATTTAAGGGCGAAATCACACAGCGGTGCATGTGGCACATGAGTTTTTTTTTTTTGCACAGTGATCTATACCAAAACGACCCTTTGGACCATTTTCGGTAAAATTGTATCCTTGCTTGACAGTGATCGATGACGGTGTATCCCAAATATGGGATATCGTTTTGGTATAGATCACTGTCAAGCAGGGATAAATACTACCATACAATTTCAACGAAATCGGTCGAAAGTGTCGTTTTGAGACGACGCATATCATGCATGTGTGCCATGAACGTTATATTTTTTCTAAATGTTTAAAACTATCTAAAAAAAAAACCCACGTGCCACATGCACCGCTGTGTCATTTCGCCCGAAGTTAGTATGCTGCGTGACGCCGCGACCAAACGAGAGTTCGTTTCGGCGCATTCAGAAACAAACATGTCTATACCGAGTTGACACGATGCGAGTAGCTTGGACGAAAGTGTAAACGTAGTCGACACGCAATCGTCAGTAGAACAATTTTAAAATGACGGATCTTGTACTGCAAGGTACATATATGTAGGAGCTGTCGCGAACATGTTGATAAATAACCAGAAATTTATCAAACTCTCTCCCGTTCAGCGAACAGAAAAATCTGGGCCCGCAAATGGATTTAAAGGCGCGATGAATTGTGTGCGTGTAATCATTTTCTTCGCAAGGTTCAGCAGGAAAATAAAGATACATCAAGATACTGCTCCACAACTTCTACTATGGGGCGAAAACACACAGCGATGCACGTGGCACGTGGTCTTTTTTTAGATACTTTTAAACGGGTGACCGTGAAAAAGTCGAAAATATTCGTTTATCATGCATACATATGAAAAGCGGTTAGTAAATATATCAGTGGCGTGCGGTAAAACTCTCTATCTCCCCGTCGTACATCCTCACTTCATTTGCACGAACAGGATACAACAGGAACAAGAGGAACAGGCTTTTCCTCCCGTATCCTGCGCGCACACATTAAACAAGGCTGTATGACAAAAAGAGAGATAATTACACCGCATCCCACTGATATATATATTATATGTATATACATAGTACCGTTTACCATGCACCCTTTTTTTGATCTTTCAAGATCTTTGCCTGCCGATATTTGCTTTTTCAACCTTTTCACTTTCGGTCCCGTGAGGTAGACCCCTTTTAAACATCCTAAAAAAAGGTCCGCGCCTTGTACATATTTATAGAACGCCCAGAACGCCCCGCCCCCCAAAATGACCCTCTGGAGTGTTTTCGGTAAAATCGTATCCTTGTATTTATCCTTTCTTGACAGTGATCGATAATGGTGTATCCCATATTTGAAGAAATGTATGAGACCACCCACAGCGGGGAGCCATACACCATGCACACGACGTGCAGTTCTTCCGTGTGTTTTCGCTCATATACATACTTCGACGGTCCGCTCTCCGCGGTCGTTTTGGAACGTTACTTGTAGACAGTTAAAATTGGCAAAGTTGAGCGTGGTGCAACTTACTTGGGCTGGATGTCAGCGTTGAAAAACGGTTAGATCACCTGTTGCCAGGCTGCGAGTAACGTTCAAGCTACTAGCATCGTGTCAAACTGGTATCAAAGCACTGAACGAGTCCATTAATCACCCGTCCCTTTACGAATTGAACAAAAACGATAACGTGTCATACATACATACATGTACATATATTCCACTGGTGTTTTTTGACGCTTATGATTTTCGGCCATAATTACAATATTATTAGGGTTGTCAGGCGTCCCGATTAATCGGGATTGTCACCAGTTTTAAGCCTCGTATCCCGGTGTCCCGAAAAAACCTCTCGGGACGCCCAAATGTCCCGGTTTACTACTTTTTAAATTCCTGCAGAAGTTTTTAACTCAGAATTAACATAAACTATAAACAATAAGTCGATGTCTGGACCAGACAGTCCGGTACAACACTGCAGCAATATTCAACAATGAACTATTTTTCTGTCTTATACTTTCTGGAGAACTATGTGTATGTGTAAAAAATATGTATCGGACATCAATCAATTTAACTTGAATCGATAATTTTCTCACACTCAGAATGATTTATCACACGCAGACGCGGAATAGACACTGTCAGAACAGAAAGACTAAGTGATTTTGCTATGTTATGTAGTGAATATCTTACAATCTATGTTCATATGTACTTATATTACTCTTTATTCTCGTTTGTTGTTTGATCTTGATTGTTTGAGCGCACGCTTAATTGATATTTTCCTTTAATTTTATTTATGAGACTTTCAAAATCTTTATTGCTTTAGCTGCATTTTTCTCACGAATTGTGTGTATCTACCCAACCATTTCTTGATACACTCAAGGTATACATATGCAAACACTAAATCTTAAAATATTGTTTTTAATTGATTTTATGGCTTTGCTACATTTTTCTCACGAATTGTGTTTCCCTCAAAATCTCTTTTAATCTGCGTGACCAATTGTGTGTATCCACGAAACCATTTCTTGATACACTCAAGGGATACATATGTCAAATACTAAAACTACCTTACGCATGAATGGCACTGTTAATCACCAGTTGTTTTACCAAACTGTGATTGGTCGAAATTGTTATCCTTATTGAATATATACTCATGTTAAATATATTTAAGACCACTTTGAGACTAGTAACTTGTAATACAAACTTGTACATTAATCTCGTGTATACTTACTGCTATTTAAAGAATATAACAATCTGATAAAATCTGTGACTATAACATTTTTACACCATCTCCTACTCGTCCCCATAACAGCTAATATTGAATAATAATAAAAATCTACTCTCACATTCAAAAACTAGGTGGGTCTCACTATTACCTGCAATAGAACGCACTCTAAGGCTATTAAGCTATAAAAGCTTTTTTTCAACTGAAGAAAAAGCACCAAAAACCTTATTAGATTTTTTCACAAATCCTCTCAGTGAAGTCTATCTTTGGTTTCTTCGTTGTAATTGTAGCACTTTTCATTTACATATGTATATTAAAAATAGATGTGACAAAAAATAAATTATAGATATTCTAAATATTATCACTTCGATTGAAAATATATCTATAGAAAAGGCAAAGATCTGATTTTTTTATAGTGGGGGGGGGGGGTGTCCCGGTTTGACTTGCATGCAATCTGACAACCCTAAATATTATTCATATGTATTTACTGCATGGGGGAAGGACAACGTGCTTCTAAATTAAGAATCGTTTTATTCTAGGTTGCAATAACTTACGCTTATTTACGATTCATCTCAAGGCGTCCCAAATTCAAAATCGCGTTCTAAACTGCATATGTGTGTGTTCAGAATGCTAATTGCGAGCCCAAAATACCCACTGTTTGTGACAAGAGCGTGCAAATCGATTTATACATCCGTGTATATAATGTTTTATGTACGTATAAGCGGGCTATTGTTTTCCCATTACAACAATGCAACCCTCGAGCTTTGTAAATTTTGCACCTGAATGAATTTCGCGTGCATTTGCATTGGCGATTCCTTGTCACTTTGCCACCGAGCGCATTTCGTGGTATGCTGCACGTCATCGTCATCGTCACATCTTGAAAAATAATCACGTCTATTACTGTCTCATCGTTGAAAATTAACCTTCAGTGACGTTGTCGTGTTCCGCAATTTCATACAATGTTGTTTACGCTTATTGAAAATATACATACATACATAAAGCTTTTACATTCAGCGGTGTCATCTGATTTCCGTAACAACAACGGGCTATGCAACAATACAAAAAAAATATTTCAATCCGATGTAGCATGAGACTTACGAGAACCGAGCATGCTATCACATTCTTGGAATGTGTTGTAACATTGAAAAGACATAAAATAGTTTCTTTATTTTTTTTTTCATTATTTCTTATTTAACTATATAATATTATTATAATATAATTCAATGCAAGGTCTTAAATAATGTTACTGTATGCTTTGCTGTCCATAACATGACGTTGACAATTACTTTTATCGTCTAAAAAATATAAATTTCCATTAATATAAAATATATACGTATTCCATAAATAAATTAATAAAATCAACAACTTGCGTATTTTATATTAATGTAAATATTTCAAAATATGAAACACGCACTCAAAACAAAAAATAAAAGTCAAATTCTAATGACCGCTATATGCACGAACAATGTTCTATTTCTTGTCCAAAATGAATTGCGAAACTGAAACGAAATGTAATTGGCCATTGCGAGTCGAGTGAGGGGTGAATACGATAGCATGTATGTACATACATTTTTCATAAGTGTCATCCTACATAGATCGGTTCGACCAAAGCTCCAGTGCAAATCAGTATAGAAAGCTACACATATTCTTGGCATTTGTTATTATTTTTTAAAAACTTTTTTGGTAACATATATTTATTTTAATTTCCATGATGTCAATTACGGGTTTTGCCCCTGGGTGACATATATTATATTAAACTTGTACATATATACATATGTATAAATTCACAGATTATAAATTTTTGAAATCATATTCAAATAGTGGTGACATAGTGGGTTGGATGGTTTTGGCCAATTTGATGGAGGAACCGTTTCAACAATGAAATCAGATAAATTGGCAATAAATTGATATGGAACGATTGACTTTCTCAAATATCTAATATCTAAGAGAGTCTCAAATATCTAAGTCTGACCAGCAGCACTACTGATTATACTCAGAATAAATTATTTTCAATCGAGGTCAGCTTACGGAATCGAACCCGGTGACCTATCAGTGCTTAGCATTAACGCAACCACCAAGCCATGCTGCTGGCTAATGTAATAATTCTGTTTTTAAAAATAAATATCGAGAAGATATATAATATAAATGACAAAGGGGGTTGATATAATGGTAAGAGTAAAAAGATTGAAAGTGAAATATAAAAAAAAAATCTGGTTTAAGTGCTAAAATAATAGCATATATGAAATGTTATTATTTTAGCACTTAAACCAGCTTGTTTTAAACATATCACTTATACCAGTCTGGTTTTCAGCCCGTCATATGTAGCCATGTAGTAGAACGGACGATAGAAGTGCTCGAATGGTACCCGAGGGAATGTAAAAGGTTGCAAGGATGGCAAAAGGGGAGATGGGTAGAAGAATTCAGAAAAATGAATGGGATGAGGTGGATGAAAGTTGCTCATAATAGAGACGAATGGAGGTGTGTTGGAGAGGTCTTCATCCAGCAATGGATGAATGGAAGAATGGCTGTGAATGATGATGATGATGAAGCTATGTAGCTACATAGATATGTTAAACTACGATCTATTCTCGTTTTACGAAAAATCATCATAAGAACTACACGAAGAGACAGACGATATGAATTTGAAGAAGTTTTCCATTTTGAAAAATCGTGTTAGATCACATTGTTTGATACACAAAAACGAGATACGGCACAGTAGCTAATTTTTGTTAACACATTATTAATAAAAAAACGATTGAAATATGTAGGTTTTGACTTTGTTAAAACTCATTTAGGTGCTTAAATTACTAAATTAAATCCCTCTATGCACTCCCACGCCGTTGCTTAGCTGGACGACTCATGTCAAAAGCGTAAACAAACCTTGAAGTAAAAATTAAAAATAAATGATTTTGACATTAGTGCAACTCCAAGAAAATATCGATTTGCACATTTCTGACCAGTTTTCATAAAAAAAATGCCATTACAAAGTAATTGTTATAAAATTTTGTATGCCTCCTTTACTGAGCGATGTTTAGTCTTCCAGGTTTATATAATACAACTTTGAAACGTCCTTGAAGTATATGTACATGCATATATACATAAAGTACGTCAGTCCGTTTAAAAAAAATACACTGCTTTAAAGTGCCTTTGAGAACGATTTGTTCATTCAACACCAGAATCAACATATTCGCCAAGTGAGACAAATATGTACATACATAAATGAAATTAGATTCTTTTGATAACATAAGTTATTGTGTCCGGTTCTAAGGATTGTCTTCAAAGCTAATAATTTACGACCATGTGCTATTGAATATTTTATTTACACACATATGTATATTTGGCATCGCGGAAATAAACAGTTTCCTTGCCCATGTGAACTACAGATAAAATTAGAAGACATGAAGTAATAAATGTAGGCACGGATGAAAATATTTATCAGCTGATAAGTCAACAAAATTTTCTGCCGTAGTAGTTTCTCATTGACCAGCAGCTTGTTAAATAAGATAGTCAAGTTCACAACAAAATATAATCAGTTATTTGTCTTCGTATCTGTCTTTGCTTGAGTCCTCAAAATATATAATACGTACAGGTCTTTCATTCCAAAGTACATACATTTCAAACATATTTTGCAAGATTTGTTTTATATCCAATCATAATCAAGTCTTCATTTTCATCATTAAATATTTTTTATTAATCACAGTCGATATCTTCCTTGCATAAAATGTTACTGAAAATATATCACGTTCATTTTTTTTTTGAAAAAAATAAATATGTAGGGGAGGGGAGGGGCTTTATCCTCCTCGTGCCCCACCTGTTTTTAAAATCACGAGCCGCCCCTGTAAAATACATAAATATATTAAGCAAAAATTTAAAATAGAGACAAATGAAAGCTGTTTATATGTAATAACAAAAGAAAATTACAAGAAAAACCAGCGCTTGTTCGGAATCGAAGTTTGTTTTGAGAAAATTTTAAATTATTACAAGTTCATTGTCCAATCTCCAACCAGTTTATTTGAATAAAAAAGGAATCGAAAGTGTTTATTGAACGGAAAAAAAAATCAGAAATAAAATCAATATATTTGTCTTTCATAGTGTCTTCAAACATATATCATAGTGAGTACTTGGAATTTTGACCCAAGAAAATATGGAGGACGCAAGCTAGGACAAGGAGAAATCCATAGGATATTCACTGCGTACGTCGGGCTTTTCTGCACCATTTCACCCGCCTCTCCTCTATTCGACCTTTATACAGTGGCGAGCTTTTCCACGAGTCGTCCACGTGAAGTACCCAAAACACAATACCCCACACTTGTGTGGACCGAAAATCTTACATCATAATTGGCAATCGTCTTTTGGGAGGGACACCCACACTTCGTTGCCAGTTTTACAATCTCTGGTCAGAGCTCGTCACCGGTGCACGTGATCCGATCCACGGTCTCCGGATCATCATTACGACACCCACCAGCCTCTGATGCACACGCATCACAATGCCTCAAGTAGGCTGAAAAATTCCAAACTTGTAAGTCTTTGCCGCTTTGGTTCCGTTTCAATGTGCTCTTTCGACTGTTTCAGAAGCCTATGATGAGCAAGCTGTGCCGGCAAGTGTCCATCGAGTCTCCGGGACCTCTGATCAAGGATAGCGTCTTCACCTTCGATGTCCCTGTTCCGGAAGTGCCGTCTGTGGGAGCCAGGATCCGGGTGGTCTGCGCTGGAGCCTGCTACAGAGCCAGCCGAGGAAGATCCATGTCCGTTTGCAGCACATCTTCAATATCTTCCCTGAACAGCTTGTCTGAACTGGCCGAAATGGGCACGGCCACGCACGCAGTTCCAACCCACGCAGGGATGAGAGATGGAGCCCTGTTCCCTGGATACGAGGTGGCCGGAATTGTGGACACGCTCGGAGACGAGATCGACGAGCACTCCAACTGCGGAATATCCGTCGGTCAAAGAATAGTATTGTTTCCGTACGAGGGTGTGCCCCATGGATACGCCGATTACATTGTAGTGCCAGAATTGAAGTACTTGGTTCCGATTCCAGACTCTTTGAAGTTGAGCGTGGCCGCCATGCTACCCACCGGTGCTTTGCTGGCGATGAACGCCGTGTATTCCGCACACGAATGCATCAAGAATGTCCTCCAGGGTCCGGATCACAGAACCGATTGTAAGATCCTGATCGTCGGCACTGGAGGTCTGGCCCTGTGGACCTTGCGCATTGCCGCAAACCTCTTCAAAAATCTCCCCTATGGTAATTCCGTCCAAATAACTGTGGCTTGTCTGAAGGACGAAGGGCTGGCTTTGGCGCACGACTCAGCCAAGTGAGTATTTTACGCTCCGTTCGAAATGTTGCGTGATGCGCGACCGTCATTTTAGCAATGCGATGTAGACTGATAAGTAGACACCGGATAGTCACAGTGCTATCCATTGCTACATTGTTGTAAATCATTTGTAAAAAAGGTTCGGCAAACCTTAAACAATGCATTTACAACCTTTGAACAATACGCGGCACCTTCTGGGTCCGGTGTCTACTGATAAGTGTGGGAAAACTACTTTTGGAATAGTCATTGAAGTACATATACATATGTAGAAGCAGCCTTTAACTTGTTATCGCCACTTCTGCAATGTAGGAATGGAAACACTACAGAACTACCACCGATTTTTTTAACAATCATTTATGATATATAACTATTTTGAAAGAAATGTGTCTATTCAAAAGTAGTCCCCCACACGGTTCGGTGATTCGCCCAAAAGTCACTAAAATCTCTATAACGGAACATCTGGCAGTCGAAAAGTCCATCATACTAACGAGAACTCGAGTGCCAAATATTCCGTATTCGCGATTTTTATATCAAAAATTGTCTTTTGGGCGGTCGCAATGTGCGTAATAATCCAATTACTCCCCCCCCCCTCCCCCATATATAATGCGACGCCATTTTTATTATATTTCATAATGCTGCGTTTAAATGTGTGCGTTCAATTAGGCTTACTATCTAATCATTAGAATAGAATCCCTCCCCCCCCCCCCCGATTTTTTATTGATTTTAGCGGCGTATAAAGAAATACATAATTATCTTTATGGAAATCCTTTTGTTTATAATATACATGTATGTATGTACCTACATAGAACTGGTGGGTCATTGTTTGTATTTTTGATTGGCTTTTTATGGAATTGTTCATGTTTTTTGCGCAGAATTTTGATTAATTGCAACGTTACGCTAACATTTCATAAAAGATGTTTTGAAAATAAAACTGGGATGTTTTACAAAAAAAAAGAGAGCATGTTCGATGAAAAGAGAACGTGCGTTAACTAAAGATGCGAGGTCGGAAAAATTAGAGGTTTTTCCCGTGAATTTTAGGAAATAAACTCTCCTTAGAAAAAAGGAATAATTGAATTGATTTGGTATCACTTATTTCGCAAAATACCATGATAAAGGGTTTTAAAATAAAATGTACCATTTCAAATTTCGGATTCTGGAGTTTTCATATCTAATAGAAACCCTAGTTGAGGTCAAGTTTGTTAGTTGAACTTCAATCTTAGTGTTTTTAACGCTTGTGAAATCGCCGTATGTATTCAATATATCTCAATCAAGATTAATTTCACCGTTTCATATCTAAAAACATCGTTTTTTTTTTATTACAAGGCTCTTTTTTATTATTGTATTGTTTACAGAAAATTATCTTAAAATCTTTTATTTTCTTTTTTCAATTTTAATTTTGTTGGAAAAAGAACCAAAATAAGTGAAAATTATATTATTGAATACAAAAATTGCACATTAATAATATAATACTATTATAAATGTCTTATTTTGACTATTCTCAAATAAAAAGGCCCTAGTGAATAATTGGTGCTTTTCCGGAAAGAAAATATTATTAAAGACATCTTATACATATATTTACTAAAACTAAATATAATTTTTCCGTACAAAAAAGTACCAATAATTCGCTTAACCTTTTTTGGCCGGGAATAAATAGTCAATATGAATAATCTCTAGTCTTTTTTTTTTAAGAATTAGAGTAACGCGAAAACTTACATATGTGAATGGACCAATATCTTATCATATTGAAAAATACAGATTACAATAACAAGCATCGGAATTTCAGCACTGTTAAAGAATATTTATTACTGAACTGAACTATGTCACTGAAATTGAATTTTTAAAACTGCTCGTAATTTTAAAATAACCATTTTTTTTACAAAAACTCATATTGCAGCGGCTCATACCAAAATCACACACGTTTCCATTTCTTCCATTCAGCTCTCCTCGACAAGTATAACTATACAATAATCATATATAGATATATAATATAACAATAATATATTGCACCTTATATCGAGTGTTTGTATGAGCCAGATTTTATCTGTAAATCTTTGCGACGTTACTTCAACTTTGGACTTTTGGCAAATTCTCAAATATGTATTTCGTATGGACTGTCAAGTTGAAATTATTTTGGCATCTGACTAATGAGCGTCCAATTCTATTTTTAGCCTGAACGTAGTTCAATGGTCAGAAGACCTGTACGAGAACCAATTGATCGAGCGGACCCAGGACTCGTGCAAAGGACCCGTCGACATCGTCCTTGACTTTGGAGCCACCTCGCGCAGCTTGAGACGCTCTCTGCGCTGCTTGGCCAAGGTTTTTATCCTCGTTTGTCTTCACATCCCACCATATGCATATGCGTTGGTGAGAAATTAACGAGCTTTGATTTCAGGGTGGGGTCGTGCTCCTGCCGGAAGACGTCGCCGAAAGATTGATTCCGAGGTTTGGACCGAGGGCCGAAGACATGGGCATGAAATTACGCGAAATACCCAGTGGAACGATCGATCAGCTCAAAGAACTGGTCAAATTGGTGAACTCTGGTGAAGTTAGTTGAACATTTATACGCTTTGAATAATATGTACATATGTATGCACATGTGATTGCGAGTCGGTGTTTCTTAGCTCGGCATTTGGGTACGACACACTACTACATTAATCTAAATAAAATAGCGTTTTGCGTGTTTTATTATATTTTTGATTGATTGATTTTTTGTTAGTGCATTAGTTTTACACCGTTATCAATTTGTAGATTTAATCTGTGGAGTAGACCTTGCAATGATAAGTGTCGAGATTAATATCTATTACTTTTAATAACATAATCTACCTTATTTCATGTTATGTATGTATGTATGTTGTGATTAAATATGTTGTCAATAACATATTAGATTGATCAATAATTTATGTATGACTAGGCTTTGCTCGGTATTTTTTAATATTTTAAGCCGCTTAAACATGGCTGATCTGATAGTTGACATTCATTTGTTTTTTCAGTAAATTTATTTGGATCCAAAAAAATGAATATTTAAACAAAAGCCAATCTGAAACGACAATTGTTATATACAATAAGAATATATAAAACGATCGATGTTTAAATACCTGTCAAATTACTAGTTTTGTTGTATTTTCAATGGGTCAGTTTTGGGAAAGAATTGTAATAAAAATATAATATGCTGGTGGTTTTACCCGGCTTGGCTCAGTGTTTGTTATATAAACAGCTTAAACATGGCTAATCTAGTAGTAAACATTCATTTGTTATTTTATTAAATTTATTTGAAGCGAATAAAATAATATTCAACGATATCGATATTGTCGTCATAGAAAATATAATTTTTTTTCGATCCTTGCAACCAAACCTTACATACATAGTTACATACAAAGCCTCTTTCGAAATTATATATTAGATAATATAAATTGCAATTTAAATAAAATATATGAATTTAATGCGTAGATGGTAGAATAAAAGGAAAAAATCGATGAATAAGTAACCATATTAATAATAATAATCTAAGTGAAAGTACATATCATAAGATAGTATACCAAATTTGGTGTTTGAAAACCGACAACTGTAGATTTTCATAGTAAATAAACATAAGTCTTTGTATCATTTATTAAAATATTGGTGTTATGTTTCAGATCGCCGCTCCCCCACACTCTGTCTTTCCGGCTGAAGAAGCGCAAGACGTCGTTCAGAAACTTTGCCAATCTGAAATAAAGGGACGTGCCATATTGCGGTTTTATGACGTTGACTGAATATTTTATTAGTATTTTTAAATTCCTTATATATTATATATTAATATTTATGTATGTATTGTATAATGTAAATTAATGCAAATCTTATTTCAAACATGCCATGTTAAATTTTACTAAAACGCGGGAAATAAATTGCCAATTATTTTGGTAATATGCCTGCTGTTTATAAATTAGAAATATCATTCTTGTCACCCAATCGAAGAAAAATCATTGGCTGATAAGATAAATCTTATTAAAGTAGCATTTTGTTGATTGAATAACAGTTCGTTCTATTTTTTTACTTAAAGCAAATATATTTTTTCTGTTATAAATCACACATCAAAAGATTGGAGTTATAGAATGTTCGAAAATTTATTTATTTTTTAATTTATCTGTTAAAGTGTCTTGAACATTGTCAAGTTTCGCTACAATTTGAAAATTGTATGTTCAGAGAGTGGACCATATACATATGTACATATATATATATATGTAGATGACTATGTATTATTTTGTGAAAGTGCATATTTATATTTATGTATGTGCGCATACATATGTATGTGTAATAAAATATATATTTTTAATTTATAAGTAATGAAATGTGATAATGAATATTTTTGCTTTCACGACAAAATTGAAGATTATTAATGTGAGCTTATTTTGCATAATTTTTTATGTACTGATTGAATGAAAATTGTGAAATTTATTTGTATACATTATGATGTAATTAGAATAATGATTTATTATAGTGATGAGTATTTTATTTCCATGATTGGTATATTAAAGTGTATGTAATATATATATGTAATTTCGATAGATACTTTGTAAGTTTTGGGTGGTAGAATCCGTGAAGTCATCGAAGAAATCAAAGTTCTATGCCGACGATATTGATATCATTTTCGATTTCGAATCCTTTATGAGTTCCGGATCCGGATTCGTCTTTCAGTTCCGCATCTGGATTCGTTTTTCATTTCCGGTTCTCGATTCCTGTTTCAGTTCCGGATCCCGATTTCATTTTTAGTTCCGGATCCCGGAAGCCGGGTACAACCACCAGTATTATATATTTAGATTTATTTCAATATTTGTGATATTGTGAGAAAATTTTTTAAAATATACCTACATATTAAAAACTCAAACATATATTCGATTTTTTTGTTATGATAATTATTCTTACTGTGACAGAAATGAGATGTAATTGTAATTGATGTTTTTGGAATATTATGTTTCACACTATTATTACTTGATTTATGTACATATGTACATATAAAAAATGTATATACATTTTCAGTTCAAATTATCCTAGGCATATTTTTCAATGCAGAAATTATGAGTATGAAAATATTATATCCAAGGAACTTCTTGATATATGTAATTAGAAAGCGAATGTTACAATAAATGAAACACTCCCTTTCTAGCTTTGTTTTATTTTTATTTTGCCTATTAGAATTATTGATTATATTATAAATGATTTCAAAAACAATTAAATTGCAACACATCTCTTCAACAATTGTTTTCCATTTTTAACACTGACTGTTTTCATACTAACTGGAAAATTTTCTTCCGAGTACGCAATGATATGGATTCATTATAAAATACAAATTCCATTAAGAGTACTTAGTTCCATTGTTAATAAATGGTATACATATATCCTTTCTTATCTCATATCAATTGCACAGCGTTCTGGCACCTATTTTCAACAGTTTTAATAATATTTTTTTTAAATTGCGCCATTTGTTGTCGCATTGATAAATTCAAAGAAGGGAGAGGGACATTTAAATAGCATTAAAATTTAAAAAGCGCGCTTAAGAGGGCTGGATACCCAAAACCTTAGTTTTGTTGCCGTCCCTTTATTCGATATATGTATATATTGAGTGAATGCGACAATATATATATATATATATATATATATATATATATATATATATATATATATATATATATATATATATATATATATATATATATATATATATATATATATATATATATATATATATATATATATATATATATTGAGTGAATGCGACAGTTGCCCTTTGACCAGATAATACCTATTTTAAATTGACAAAATCGAGTTTTCGTAGTTCGTAGTTTTTGGTCCAGTTTTCTCCTCCGAAACTGGACCAATTTTTAAAAAAACTTCATCATCGCTATGAGAATGATATTTTCTATGTTTGTGTGCTCGTATTTTTTTAAAAATCAACCGTTAAATAAGCACACTGGACTATTTTCGTGGGTGTAAAAAAGAGGTGATTTTATAGATGTTTGGCGGCTCCTAGCTCCTATAAAAAATAACTAATCAAAAAAATAAAACCACAGAAACATGCCTATGGTGGATATCAATAGCATATTAAAAAATAATTTCTCTAGTGCCATAATTGAGGAATACGTTTGTATGGACAAGGCGCTGGTGTCCAGCCCTCTTAATACTAAAGATACTGGACAAAAAAACATTGACCTGTAAACTCGATAACTCGAAAAGGAAAAATTATAAACATGTCAATAAAACCGCAACTAAATGAAAGAGAAATGATTCATTGAATAAATTCTCAAAAAGCATTTCAAGAAAACCGTTTCATTTGACAGACCTCTCACATTTCTGTAAGTGAATGTGAATGCAGTCTACATGATTATCTACATAATTATCACACTAACAGGAGCTTCACTAAAAACTACAAAAGCACTTTTGCTCATCAAACTTGTTATACAATTTTATTATAATATTTCATATTTTAAGTATTACAAGTGTAGTGGATATAGTGGATAGAGTAAAGACATTGAAATGACAATGGGCGGGCCACGTGGCTAGAAGAATGGATGAAAGGTGGACAAAAGAAGCGCTAGAATGGTACCCGAGAGAATGTAAAAGGGTAAAAGGAAGACCGCAGGGAAGATGGGTAGACGAAATGAGGAAAATGTGTGGGATGAGATGGATGAGAGTTGCGCAAGACGAGTGAAAGCGTATTGGAGAGACCTTCATCCAGCAGTGGATGGTGAGTGGCTGTAGATAATGGCGTTCAGTGTCCAAGTTTCACATCCATACGTCATCACTGGCAAATCCCATTGATCGAAGATCTTTTTCTTCAGTCAGAGACTGCATTTTTGATTTTAAAACAACATTAATTCGTTCAAATGTACTCCATCCTAATTTCATACGTCTATTTATGTCTTCATCTCATACTACCAGACATGTCAATTATTTGACCTAAATATAAATAATTATTTACTACTTCTACTGTTTTATCATCTAATGAGATGCTATCAGTCATGCAATAACTATTTAACACTAGTTTGGACTCATCTGTGCACGTTCATTTTTAATCCTAGTTTCCTTCTTTCCCTGTCCAGCTGTGTTAGTCTGTTAAGTAGGTCAGCTGGATCGCAGCAATTAAAATTATATATATATATATATATATATATATATATATATATATATATATATATATATATATATATATATATATATCATCATCATCATCATCATTTACAGCCATTCGCCATCCACTGCTGGATGAAGGCCTCTCCAACACGCTTCCACTCGTCTCTGTTTTGCGCAACACTCATCCATCTCATTCCGCACATTTTCCTAATTTCGTTCACCCATCTTCCTTGCGGTCTTCCTTTTACTCTTTTGCCTTCTCTCGGGTACCATTCAAGCACTTCTTTTGTCCACCTTTCGTCCATCCTCCTAGCTACGTGACCCGCCCATTGCCATTTCAATCTCTTCACTCTATCCACTATGTCCACTACCCTTGTCATATTTCTCACCCACGTGTTCCGCTTCCTGTCTTTCCTCGTTATGCCAAGCATACAGCGTTCCATACTTCTTTGAGTGCATTGGATTTTATTTTGCATCTTGGCGTTCAGTGTCCAAGTTTCACATCCATACGTCATCACTGGCAAAACGCATTGATCAAAGATCCTTTTCTTCAGGCAGAGTGGCATTTTTGATTTAAAAACAGCATTCATCCGTCCAAATGCACTCCACCCTAATTTCATACGTCTCTTTATCTCTTCATTTTTACTACCAGACATGTCAATTATTTGACCTAAATATAAATAATTATTTACTACTTCTACTGGTTTATCATCTAAGGGGATGCTATCAGGCATGCAATAACTATTGAACATTAGTTTAGTCTTATCTACGTTAATTTTTAATCCTACTTTTCTACTTTCCCTGTCCAGCTGTGTTAGTCTGATAAGTAGGTCAGCTGAATCACGAGCTACTAAAACTATATCGTCTGCGAACCGAAGGTGACTCAAAAAGCGACCATTGATGCTTACTCCGGCTGTATCCCAATCCAATTTCCTGAAAACTCCCTCAAGCACCGCATTGAATAACTTGGGCGAGATTGTATCTCCTTGTCTTACTCCTTTTCCTATGCTAAATCTATCTGTACCTGAAAAAATTTTAACCGAAGCTGTGGCATTCTTATATATTGCAGCTAACAGTCCCACATAGGGTTCCGGCACTCCCTGTGTTTTTAGAGCGTTAAGTACTGCATTATGACTAACTGTATCGAAGGCTTTCTCATAATCGACGAAACCTAGGCACAATGGCCGTTGATATTCGTTGGCGCGCTCGATTAGTTCGCCAACTACTTGGAGGTGGTCCATTGTGCTGAAATTTGCCCTAAACCCTGCCTGCTCTATAGGTTGGTTCTCGTCGAGGATATTCTTCAGCCTTTCTGTAATAACCTTCGTGAAGAGCTTGTAGACCGCTGAAAGTAGACTAATGGGTCGGTAGTTCTTGATATCGCTTTTGTCGCCTTTTTTGTGTATTAAAATGATAGTTGCGTTATTCCATCCTTCTGGTATAACTTGGTTCTGGATGCATTTGCTGAAAAGATATATATATATATATATATATATATATATATATATATATATATATATATATATATATATATATATATATAAATATATATATATATATATATATATATATATATATATATATATATATATATATATATATATATATATATATATATATATATATATATATATATATATATATATATATAGATTCAAGAAGCGACCGTTGATTTTTACTACTGCTATGTCCCATTCCAAGTCCTTGAAAACACACCAAAAGTACCGCATTGAATAACTTGGGCGAGATGGTATCTCCTTGTCTTACTCCTTTTCCTATGCTAAATTTACCAGTATCTGAAAAAAGTTTAACTGAAGTTGTGGCGTTCTTATATATTGCAGATAACAGCCCCACATAGGGTTCTGGAACTCCCTGTGTTTGTAGAGCGGTAAGTACTGCACTACGACTTAACTGTGTCGAAGGCTTTATTTTAATTACAATGATAGAGATTTTCTTGATTTACATTATATGTAGGTAGTTCATTTTATAAATACATTATATCCACCAATTTATTTGATTTTGGAAATTCAGCAACCAGCTAAGGTCGCTGACCTTAGGGCTACTATGTAGGAGTCAAAACTCAATTTTCAATGTCATTTTTCGAGATAAATTTCGAGAGTCACCGGATATTTTTTAAGTCGGCGAAAGTTTTAATTTGTCAGTACCTTTGATCACAATAATGATACGTTGATCATCATAATGAAACTTGTGATTCATCCAACGAATTAATGCATCGAATATACGGGTCTACCTCACGAGCCGTAATGTGAAACGCCCGAAAACGCAAATATCGGAAGGCAAAGATCGAAAATCGAAAGATCTTAAGTCGAAAGATCAAAAAAAAAGGGTGCATGGTAAACGGTACATACTCACTTAATTTGCGCGAGCAGGATACAACAGGAACAAGAGGAACAGGCTTTTTCTCCCGTATTCTGCGCTCGCACATTAATACGGGAGGAAAAGCCTGTTCCTCTTGTTCCTGTTGTATCCTGCTCGCGCAAATTAAGTGAGTATGTGCCGTTTACCATGCACCCTTTTTTTTGATCTTTCGACTTAAGATCTTTCGATTTTCGATATATGCCTTCCGATATTTGCGTTTTCGGTAATTTCACATTCCGGCCCGTCACGGAGACCGCGAATATACATATGTACATATACATATCTACATGCATACGCTCCATATGCTTTCTCTCATATATAAAAAGTCATGAATCTATACGTTTGTATCTTAAAAATTTCAACACAATGAAATTAAAATAAATACAACATGATTTGACTATATATTATGCGAACACATTCATGTGTACCATTTCCGTATATAAAAAGATCTCGCATTTCGTAACGCATATACTGTCTGTTTTCTTACTTCATAAGAAGTGGTATAGAAGAGAATCTTCCCATCGTGCGATCAGTTTCATTACGACTGCCAGTACAACGAGACGCTTCGTTTCAATATTTACACAGTTTTTGTGAATTTCATTAGGTAAGTACTTAATTGATTTATTTTTTAATACAACACTTGAATAACTCACAATACGATAAGTGAGACGTTTTATTTTATTTTAAAATACTTCAATTTTTCATATATGTAGTACTTATATATGTACATATGTACTTCATATTTGATATTTATACACATTTTTAATTTTTCAATTAAGTTTCGCTGGAAGACATATCCTGGTGAAAATTCAATTGTTCAATTAAAACAATGTTTTAGTCCAAGTCTATAGTTCTAGTATTGTTTTTAATGGTGTTGACAATTTCAGTTTAGCATTGATAGTGCAATAAAAATGCCATCGAATAGATCGGAAGAGGAAGCGGAATCTTTGGCCGAGTTGGCTAAAAGAGAACTTCGCGAAACCCCCGATGTCAAATTGCACGCCCTTGTTTTCATGAAAGGATGGATAAGACAAAACAGTGACATAGTCAACGTAAAAACTGGTACAGTTCAAATCTTTCCCTTTATATTCGAAATATTCGGTGAATCTGTGGCTAAGCTTAAAAATATATTTCTTCTGAAATAAATTCTGTATTACATATGTATATATGATTTTTACCAATGGGTAATAATTAGTAAAGAAAAACTTTAATTAATTTGGTGGGGAGGGAATGTAAGTGTATTTGTTAAATAACCTACATATAAGCTCAGTGGCGTCACTAAGGGTCGTGTCACCTAGAAAATATGTTTTATTAATTATTATTATTCGTTCATTGTTATGACTTACGAGAGAGAAGCGCCAAAAAAGAAGCTAAGTTGACACGTTGTTTCTGGATTGAGTCTCCGTCTGACTGAATCAGTTAACCTTCCTTTAGATTAGGGTTGCCATACGTCCCGGTAAACCAGGACATGTCCCAGTTCATAAATCTGTGTCCCAGTGCCCCGGTCCGTGAGTCAGTTGCAGGACAACTTAATAAAGAAAAAAACTATTAAATAAATCTACTAAAGAAAAACAGTTTCGAGTCGAATTACTTAATCGTATATACAGAGCTGTGCGAACGGTCCCTGACTTCAAAATCTAGGGGCAATCTAAATCATAAATTTCAATTTTGAATGCCAGTTTTAAATGAATGCGACAAATTTATTTATTTATTAATATACTTTTAGCTATCTTGGTAATTAAAAAATACATTCTTAATTACTTAACTCTAAAATTTTATATATATTTTTTATATGCCAGCTTCACAGAGGTGTCTCCTCACACCTCGCAAGAATGCATCCACGGTCTTTGCATTCAGGGAGGGCATTGTACATGAGCACACCCTTGTGAAAAACACCACCAGCCGTCTTCTTTTTCGTTACAATTATTATTAAATTACCGAATTTTAAAGTGAAATAATAAATGCAAAGATATCGTTCCCGTTTTTGAATGAAAACTTAAAAATAAATTACAATTTAGAAGTTCTTTTTATTAATTGACATATTCAATTTGACAGCAAATTATAAAAAAATGAATAAAAGTATTAACCTTTTTTTTCTGTAACCGCATCAGTTTGAAATGTCTTTCAGTAAACTTTAAATAATCAAAAGTCGTTTAAGATCTTCAATGGCTCAGATTTTTAATTTTACCGTTTGTCATTCAATTCCCAAATGTCCCGGTCCACGTCTCGACAATTATGGCAGCCCTACTTTAGGTACATACACTGATTTTTCAAGAATTCGAACAAAACCAATTATGGCTCATATTTGATGCTATATATATACGGATTTCGCGGTAGCTGTATAAATACAGAAAGCTGTATATATACAGAAATTGCAATGAGGCGTGTAGCCATTTGAAAACCGTCATACAACGAATATGTCAAATTAGCGTTTTTCAATTTGAATAACTCAATGCCACCCCAAAAATGGTATCACCTGGTGCAGACCACACTCCCCGCACGGGCCTAGCGACGCTACTGTAAGCTAACGGAACCATTTGCAGTCACGAAAATTTTATTCTTTAACTTAATCTCTCACATTGCAATAAATAGTAGATAGTGGAAGTAGTTGCCTTTTGAAGTTGAAAAATTGATGTTTAAAAATCCATTTTCCATATATTTCAAATTCCGATTACTCCCCCTACCTACTACTTATTGTATTGTAGCTAGTTTATAAATTAGCTCCAAGATATCTTCGATATCTACTACATATACATATATAACGACGAACCACTAATTTTGGTATACTATCTCACAAGTCACTGAAAACTGTATTTTTTCTAAAAAGTCTTGGTTAAATTGAGGTACATATTACAGTATTATCGATAAAAAAATAAGTTTTGCCACTTTTACCACCGTCTGTCGTATTTTGTAACTTCATCTCAAGTTTCAATCGTAATTTTTGTCACGTTCAGATGATGTCTTCTTACTTCGTTTCTTGCGCACAAAAAAGTACAGCCTGCCTATGACTCAACAGATGTTGCTCAAGTGGCTAAATCTTCGCAAGTGCTATCCGAATATGTGCAAGCATTTGGATTGCCTCGAAACCAATACTAGAGATTTAATCGACAATGGGTGAGTCAATCCACTATATGTGTATTATCTAATTACTGATGGGCTTTAAATTGCCATTGTACTAAGACCTGTTTTTGATTTGTATATAACTTTAAATACTTAAGCAATATTTCTTTGATAATATAAATACATATGAATGTAGGTTCCATAAACATTGGTCATTTCTCTAAGTTCTGTCTATTGTACATATATAGTACATACATAATGTATGTAAATATGTAATTAGAAAACCCGTAAACTCTTGTTGAAAATTTTAAATTTCCTGAAACCTATTCTTAAATGTCAAATAATTTTTTGCTTGCTAGAAAATATGTATATATTTTTTTAATTTTTATTATTGATTTATTTAAGAAAAAACTTAAGAAATTATTAAGAATTTATTTAAGAAATTATTGATCTATTTTATTTAAGAAAAAACAAAAGTTTATTAATAGTATGCTCTTAACTCTCAACGGCCGTAGATAAACTTGTAATAAATAGGACTCAACCAGCTCTAGCATTATTTGCAAAAAAAAAAAATAGATTTCTTAAAAATATAATTTTCCGCCACAATTTTCTTTCCAAAACTGATTTTTAGCTTATACACTTTTTTACCATATACAAAGTTAAAAATAAACTTAATCAAATGGAATATAGCTTGCATTAATTATGTGTCTATTGTGAGAACCAAGCATGCTGTCGCATTCGTGCAATGTGTTGTAACATTGAAAGGATGTAAAATAATTTCTTTATTTTTTTTTTAATTATTTCTCATTAAACTATATAATATTATTACAATATAATTCAACGCAAGGTCTTTAATAACATTACTGTAAGCTTTGCCGTCCATAACATGAGGTGGACAATTACAAATATAAAGTAAAAAATATAAATTTTCATTACTATAAAATATATACGTATTCCATAAATAAATTAATAATATCAACAACTTACGTATTTTATATTAAAATTTTATTAATGTAAATATTTCAAAACACGAAGCACAAACTCAAAACTAACAAAAAATAAAAGTCAAATTCTACCGAACGCTATATGCACGAACAATGTTGCATTTCTTGACCAAAATGCAATGCGAAACTGAAACGAAATGCAATTGGCCATCGCGGGTCGAGTGGGGGGGTGAATGCGATAGCAAGTCCATTTTACACAAGTCTCATGCTATGTAGCTCGATTCATGCTCGTAGCATTTGAAATATGTATATATTTTAATTTTTACAATATGAAATGGTAGATTTGTAAAGTGAAATGGTAGATGATAGTCATAGAAATCGAATGACAATGAAAAATATATATAATGTTTCCATACATATAATGTTTGTAACTCCCGCCATAATATGAAAACTTTATGGTGAAATAGCAACGCAAAATTAAGTAGAAATTAAACTGAATTAAAAGTTACGCAACACCCGCGCAAAATTGCATTTCGAGTGAATTGAATAAGAAGTAATTTATTCAATTAAAATACAGCAACTTCCGTATCATCGCTAAAAAAAAATATATTCAATATAATAATACGGAAACCGCAAACCATATAACGTTCTTAAGCAATGCAAAATACAGTGAGTATATATAATACAAATACATAACGCAACTGCAACTTTTAAACCTTCAGATACGTGTACGCTTCGCCATTCAGAGATGAAGCTGGAAGAAGAATCGTCCTTTACAATGCACGTGAGTATAATATTTTAAACGCTTTACAATAGCTTATATACAATTATGTATATACAATTCCATTTTTTCATCACCACATATTTATGAATATTTACATATAATATATTTCTGAAATACCTATAATATGATTTTTATTATGTTGTGCTATTGATATGATTTTATGTTAAGTTTTAAGGCGAATATTTGCGATTTTGCGATATAAATATATACCTATACATGCTCATTTGAAGTGTTATCGTATATAATAATCGTCTATTGCGTGCGTGCGTGCCTAGTATGTAGTAGTGCGTGTGAATGTTCGTTAACATGCTCCGTGTCTCTTTCTCCCATTGGAATCGTATATCGTGGAAAGAGACGTAGTTCGGTGAGTATTTCTCACCATGTAATCACTCACCATGCTCCGTCTCTCTTTTTCCCCTTGGAATCGTATATCGTAGAAAGAGACGCGGCATAATTTAGGCTTTGCGCATGTCACTTTGTTCACATAAACAAAAGAATAAGTTAAAAATACGATTTAAATTTTAAATTATTAATTCCGTTGATCCGAATTACGATATTTTACCGAGTGCAAAATTATGTGCACACAGGCCACTAGTATTTTATAAAGCAGAAAGTATGTATGTAATTCCATAAGTCAGCGGTTTCCAAACTTAATGCGACTACGCCTCTCTAAAAAGCCTTTCCGCGCCTCCCTTCATTTTATTTTTTAATAGATACAATAATATAGACACGTTTTAAATAATAAACTTTTATTTAAAAATAATGAACACTACAATAGACAGAATAATAAAAAGGTTTTGCTATAACATAAATTTATACGAATACGTATATTTATTTTTAAATTAAATTACTAATTAAACTACATCTAACACATAAAAATTTAATGCGAAGGGTGTTTTTGTTTATTGGCACAAAGTTTATCAAATCTTGGGGGCAATATGGAGAGTGCCACTCGTAATTCCTTTTCGACTATTAACCTGGCTCGATATTTGGTTTTCATTGCAGCTAGTGCCGAAAAGCCCGTTTCGCATAAATAAGACGTTACAAACGGTAGAAGCATTTGCATTGCTTTGCAATACAAAGATTCATACTCTCCACTAAGATTCATCCAAAATTTAATTATGGTTTCATTTTGAAACTTTCGTTTTAGTGAGCTATCGCTTTTTCTTTTTCGATGGTTGTCAGCTCGAATTCGTCTTCTTCATTGTACATAGTTAAATTGAATGGATGTCTTTGAAATAATTGGAAAAATGCAGCACTAAACCATCTAAGTGGTCAGTAAAAACATTTTTACTTGCTTCAATATTGGCTGTGGCCCAGAAATCTTTGGAAAGTGAAAACATATCCGACTCATTCTTTTGTAAATTTGATTTCCATAACTTCAACTTTTTAATGAAAGCTTTTACTTTGTCTTTTTTAAAAAGTGGATGTATTTGTGATCCCTGCATTGATTTATTTAAACCGCTTAATTTTCCAAAAATTTTAACCAAATTGGCAAATTTAACAATAAAATTATCGTTCGACCACAAATGTGCCTCTTCATGTTGCTTTTCTTCGAGAAAAATTGCTAATTAAATGTGTATATAAAAATGAAAGAAAAATAAATATTCATGCATTGAATTTTTACTGTTAAGCTACGATATAAAGTTTTATTTATTTGTAGATATTATGGTATGAAAATTATTTTTTTATTAAAAAGTTTTGGCGCCTCCCCTGGCAATAGTCCGCGCCTCCCCAGGGAGGCGCGCCTCTCAGTTTGGAAACCGCTGCCATAAGTAGCAAAATCATAATCCATTTTAATATTTGTTTTCATATCACGATATCACAGCTCACATACCATAGTTCGTAATAAATCATCAATATAACCCATTAATGTAGTTAATTTACTGTGCCGTAGCAACGCGTATACGTAATACGTAAATTACCTTGAAAGGAAAAACCTGAATTATTCAAGTATCTACAAAATTAAAATTCGATACCGATTCAAAAATGGACATACAATATCTTTGCACCAAGGGATCAATATGTACCCTATATATGGACATACATAGAATAATTCGTGATATAATAAACACTTATATACATATGAAGATTAGTTATAGTAAAAGTCTTTGTGTTTAAAAGTACAAATTGTTACGTAAAATACGTGGTTGTGAGATAAAATTACTATATATGTATAATACATATGTATTATATGTATATATTGACTTGAATTTACTTGCGCTTTATTGTTTACATAAAAATTGTATGCATTGAATGTTTTTTTAAGTACTATAATTACATAGAATGTGCACGAAAAAATTGTTTTTATTTTATTGCTCACTTTCACAGTAAATTCCACGTTGAAAAGTCTGATTATATTGCCGTTTGAATTTGTTTTCATTTATTTGATCGTATAATTTCTATTAGACAAAATAAGGATCCATTATCTTTATTAAATTAGTCATTGACCTAGCTTTTTTTTATATATGTACCTCTTTTGATATAATAGTTTTGGTTTTTTTGCTATTATTTAAAAAAAATTAACTCAATACTTACTTATTTAAGTTTATTTGGGTCGATTATGATAAGTTTTGACCGATTAACGAGAATTTAAAATCGCTGTTTCGCTTGAAACTCCCAATGCAAAGTACGCTGCGCTCGCAAGGGTTTTGTATGGGGATACTTTCAGAAAATCGTCATTTTTTTCATGTTTATGTGATTAGTTTGAAAACAAAAGTAGTTGGGAGTTACTTTAGTAATATATATATATATATATATATATATATATATATATATATATATATATATATATATATATATATATATATATATATATATATATATATATATATATATATATATATATATATATATATATATATATATATATATATATATATATATATATATATATATATATATATATATATATATATATATATATATATATATATATATATATATATATATATATATATTACTTTGGTTATATATTTGGTTATATATATACCTTTAAATTGAATACAAAAAATGCGAATTTTATGAAATATAAAGAAGCCAAAATGATCTTTTACCCTTTTTGTTTAAAAATAATTGTAATTTTTTTATAAAAAATAATAGGTTAGGTCGTTTCCCACGTGGTTCCGAAAATAACAGTTTAATTGTCATTTATATCGAAAGAGCGCAGTAATTGCAATGTACAGTAATTTGAATGTTTTTTTGTGGTCTAGTTTACGTATTATTATATTTGGGACCTTTTGTACATCGTGGTGTACATCTTATTCATTCAGTTAGCATTGACAGTGCTGACTGTTTATGACAATTTATGAGTTACATGACAGTTTGTCAACGATGTTACGATCCGAGCGCACGGATCCCGGTATGTCAGATTTGTTTTCGCTCTTTTGTTGCAAATAAATCAATTTTTTAGCATTATTTTGACATGATATCTATGTTTTATTTATTATTACTAAATAATTTTCATCTTAAGATTTTTATAAACTGCTTAAAATTTTTGGTAAGATAATTTGTACATTTATACAGACCATCTTTAAATTACAATGTTTGCTGTATTTTCCAAAAAAAACGGTCTAAAAAAAAAAAATATTTTTCTCATCTGTGTTGTTCCACTTAATAGAAATTAAATTTTTTTTTTTTCATCCAAAGATAAAAAGTCAGGTCTGTAAGGGTTAATACTCAAATTAATAACAAGTTTGATTCTTTGAATGACAAAACCAGAACCGATTATATTGCATTGTAAATTATAATATTTTAACAGAGAAGTTTCTTAAAGAAGAAAATTTCTTAAAAAGCACTGCGACAGACAAATCGTCTTTGAATGTCGAAAGCCGACACAACTAGGATCACCCGATCGATTCTATGCATTTTGACGGGTTTCTAGGTAATCTTACATAGGACAAATCTCAACTTGAATTAAGACAATATATAAAAAAACCTCATTGAGAAATCACCAATTCTCTCCGTAAACTTTGATCATAAGTATGGCAAAGTGCTCAATCTGCCATAGCGAGAGGAGGGGGGGGGGCGAAAAAGGAAAAAACTATCAGAACAGTGTGGACAAATGCGACAGTGTGGACGATATACGTCACAGTGAACGAAGATGCATTATTTTAAAACGTGTCTATTACGATTATTTTTCACCATGGCAATAGGGGACGTCATTTCCACTTATATTGATGACCAAACCTAGCAAAATGGCAAAGTTTGAAAACGATCGGATGAGAACCCAAACTTCGTCACACTACAAAATCATTTCCGAACTAAGAAGAGGTTAAAAATGAAATTGAATAATTGATTAGTCAATTTTTATCAAATGATTATAAATAATGATAGGCGCGTTCAAATTTATTACACCATAGTTATTACATCACATAGTACGTACAGATATGTAAGCGATAAGCGTTATTATTGTACTTTCGACATACGTCATCTTGGCGTGTCGTGCAAAATGTTTGACGCGTCTATTATTATTGATGCATTTATTATTTGTATATTATTCGAATAGTACACTACAATGAGAACATCATTCATACATATGTACATGTGTACGTATTTGCATCTTTCGAGATTTGTATCCGCCTAAGGGCCCGAAACGTTGCGAGGCTTTTTGAAAGAGTGGGTAAAATATAATATGTTTATTGCACGCAATCGCTTAACCCGATTTCGCATACGTTCAAACAAACAAATGTCGACTTTCACCTTCGAAATCCGATTTTTTTCTTCACTAAAAAGATCCACAGCACTGTAGTGTAAACAATCGACCGGCTGTCGGGTCATAGTCAACGTCGAGAAGAACCTTCGTCGGATAATGTAATCGGTTGAGGAAAAGGACGGGTAGTTTAAATTGTATTAAAAATCGGATACAGAATCATTGCATCAGTCAATGTGACGAAAGTCCATTAACGAAGACGAATTCTGCGTACTGCGCTGTCTATTTTGAATATAATAAGATGTCTTTCAATGGCCCTTATTGCATAAACTCGTTTAGGCAATGTACAATATGTGTATGAAATATATTGAAAATAAATCATTTTTTATATAAAAGATTTGTTTAAAAATCCGTATCATTTGTTTTTTTTTTTTTTCAATTTTATCGTCTTAAAACATTTGAATTTTGATATTTAATATATAATTTCGAAAGAGATGTATGTATGTAAGGTTTGTTGGGAGCAAGAAAACCAATCAAAGTTTATATAACCACGATTCGATATGGTTAAATATTTATTTTTTTCGTTTCAAATAAATTTAATAAAAAAACAACGTAATGTTTACTATTAGATTGTTTGCCATGTTTAAGCTGTTTATATTACAAATACTGAGCGAAGCCGGGCAAAACCACTAGTCTTTAATATATAATTTCGAAAGATAATTTGTATGTATGTATGTATTTATGTAAGTTTTGGTTCGTAGAATCCGTGACATTATCGAAAATATTAAATTTTCTATGACGACGATATCGATATCGATTTCGATTCCGTTTTTGATTTTGATCCTTTTTTCAGTTCAGAATTGCGCCACTTTTAAATATAACGTATCATATGTATATATATAATGAGCTGCTTTGCGATTTATTTCATTATGTATGTTTCCAATTTGTGCAATAAAAAGTGTAAAAGAAAAAAAATTCACCTCATTTTTTTGCTTTCTAATTGCCAAGCTTATTATACATATAAGAGAATATATATTTTGTTTCTGATATATAAATATGTATATGCTTATTAATCTGCAAAATAATATTTTATATGTATATACATATATAGAACGTAAGATATATATATACATATGTATGTTTTTATATATAATATATAAAAATCAATGTTTGTCTGTCTGTCACGTATTCGTTCCTATACCATTCAACCGATTGCGATGAAACTTACATGAGCTATTGTGTGTATATCCACGATGGTTTCTGTAAAAAAAATCACCCAAAAATGGGAACGGAAACGGGAATGAGTGGCATTGCAACGCAATAATTTCAATTTTCGCGTCGCCACCAGCGTTGTTAGGGTAAAATAAACAAACAATTGAATAATTTCAAATGCGTTTTTCCGCTGATAAACGCTGTATAAATCAGATTACCCCGACTTTAATTCGGGAACGTGAAAAACGGGAACGGGAACGGGAATTGCATGCGTTAATGTGGCATTGCAACGCACGCTGTGTTCAGCTTGTTTCATATAAAAATTGGTTTTATGGCCAAAATTCTAAGTGGCTCAAGACCTTGATGAGTTTAACATCCCTGGTATAAGTCTTTTAAATTCACCCCACTATAATACATTAACAATCTGATCGGTCTTTGGACGCTTCTCTTTTGTTTTTCAGAAAAATTTGACCCAATGAAATACACATGCGAAGACATGGCTCGAATCCACATACTAACGTACGAGGCCCTGTTGGAAGACGAAGAGAACCAAATCCGAGGTGTGGTCCACGTTGGAGATCTTCGCGGCTTGAGTGCTTCCCATATATCGTGCTGGTCGCCAGAACTATTCGCACGGATGATAAGATGGGGAGAGGTAATAAATAACTAATTCATAGCACATGTAAAATCAGTGGTCAGCAATCATATGATTAAATCGAATAGATAGTAATTTCCGTATTACAAAATACAGACCGAGAAATTTGATAAATACTAAGTCATCGCATTAACAAAGAATTCGGTTCTACACTTAAACTTTCGCCGCTTTTGCGCAACTGCGAAACGTGTGGTGCAATAAATAATAACAAATTAACAATTAAAAATCACATCTCCATGTACCGGGTTTAACCTCAAAAGCTTATGTTGAAATTTTTAACAAGTACAAAGTGTGACAAAAGTCTCTTTACTAAAAACTTCATATGCAGTGTATAGATGCGGTTTGGATAAAAGCCCAAGTATAAAACTTCGATCCGTAAAATTCTACGGTTTTTTCAACACTTTCCGATCTGGAAGACCTATCGAAAGGAACTGAAGTACGATACGAAATTCAAAAAGAGATTTTAAAGTTTCGATTGTTTTAAAAAAAATTACGAATTTCATAATTTAAAAGCAAGGGCATAAATTGTAGGCTGTTTCTTCTTTGTCATAACTCATAAGTCATAACTCATAGCCAGCAGCATAGCTTGGACGTTAAGCTTCTGCTTACCGTCAAGAAGGTGCCGGGTTCTATCCCTGAATGAAAATGAATTTTTCAGAGTATGCTGTTGGTCAGACCTGGATTTGTGACTCCAGGTTGATCGTTTCCTATCAGAGTTTGCCAATTTTCTCTGATTTCATTGTTGAAACGGTTCCCGGAAAAAAAAAATTGGCTAAAAATCCTTCCTACCTACTATGTCACCACTATTTGAAATTTGATGGATGTACAATAAGAATTTATGTACAATTCATAGATGTCTCGTTAATTTGCGAGTTTTTTCAGTGTCTCGCAATTCAACGAATTATAATAAAAAAAATGCTGCATTTTGTATTTGTAATTGGCCAGGAAGGCGCATTGGGATTTTCCTGTAAGGCCTTCCTGGTATATATGTAAAAATAAAAATAAAAAAATAAAATAACGATGTGTTTGCTTAAGCACGATCATAGTGAGTCATCGTGCGTACAGCGCACATAACACAAAACCGTGTTCCACTAGTACGAGTTTTTAGCTCGAAATTTTACCGATTTAAAATTCAGCACACTTCCAATTAACCCTTTTAAACGAAAACAAATAATAGTGTTGCCAGAACACTATCCCAATAAACATTTTTCAATAGAAAATACTCAATATAAAATAGTATTAACAGTGGGAAAAAATCCCAAGTGAAAATACGTACTTTTGACTTTTGATTTGAACTGGACGACTACTTAAGAGATATTTGAAAGCTGAAAAGTAATACAAATGAAAGATAAAATACCCCACTATAGATTCCAATATTCATTTTGAACAGGAATTTGACAGATTTTGAGACATCCACCGAACAACACGAAGATATAGAAAAATCGCGCGATTTAAAAAACACATATCTCCGAATTTCGAGCCAATCAACATTTTTTTATTACCAGATTCGTGTTCACTGGGCATAGATTTATAAGAAAAGTCATATCTCGTCTCTGAACCAAAAAAAAGTCGTCATTGGTCGAACAGTGTTATTGGTAGAGACCGGAATCTGAAGGGGCTGTTTATTGTTCAAAGATTGTAAATGCATTGTTAAAGGTTTGCCGAACCTTTTTTACAAAGGATTTACTACAATGGAACAATAGGCGGCACGTTTCCGGCCCCTTCAGATTCCGACCTCTAGTTATTGGTCACAAAGCGCTCGCCCAAAAGTCACTAAAATCTCTATAACGGAACATCTGGCAGCCGAATCCCCAGTCCCCATCATACTAACGAGAACTCGAGTGCCAAATATTCCGTGCGCATGCGCATATAAATATTTTCAGAAACGTCATATTGTGACAATACTAACTCGACGATACAGCGCAAGCAATTATGCCCTCTGTAATGTTGTATATGTATGCCGATTTTGTCTTGCACTTGGACAAAACGTGCCGGAATCGTGAGATCCTGGATAGTATGAATAGAAACTGCCGTTTACGTGAGCTACTGTGGTGTGCCGTGAATTTCTGTATAGTATGAATAGACCTTTAAGACGCAAACACACTGAATCGTATGGCATACGTATGACTCTGGCTTTGTTATTGTTAATTCGTACGATCTTTTATGAAAAACTATCTACTAAAAAAATAACACGTGCCGCATACGATCTTGTATGTTTGCGCCTTTAGCCCTCACCCAAAAAAGTGTATTTTACAGTTTAAAGTACACACTACAGAAGTAAAACATTACTACACCTTGACAAATGTACTCACAAGGAAATAGTTATACACAAATAATAAGGCAGACACACTGAATCATACGGCACGGCATGCCTAGATAGACTCCAGCTGTGATGGACGTATTCTTACGTCATTGTTAATTCGCACGATCTTATTATTTCGACAAGTTTCTCCTATATTTCTTCAAATATGGGAATATCCGTTATCGATTTCTGTCAAACCTATGTCAATACAAGGATAAAATATTACCGAAAACACTCCATAATGTGATTTTTGACCTAGATGCCATAGAAATAATCTGGCGTGCTTTACATGTGCTATATAAAAAAAGCACGTGCAATGTACATATTCGTATGTCTACGCCTCAATTCAAACCCCCTTAGAATATTTTTAAATTTCAAGAATAAAATCATACTATTTTTTTTTTTTTGGGAAATAGAGAACATATTATTCACGTCCTGTGAATATGTAATATAAAAAAATATGAATGAATTAAATAGTTGGTCCATTCATATAGGTCATTTATCCAACGTCGTAACTAAACAGCGGATGGTCATTAGGGCAATATACTTTTGGCTGTTGCTAACTTCCTGTAGAAAATCCTTTTTTTTTGCTCTCTTGCATTCAGCACTGTTGAGCCGTGTATTGTTATTTTCCATTGCCCTAATGAGTATCCATCCCTTGATCATGACTAGACATTGGATGGTCGTCGGGGCAGTTGCAAATAGCAATAGACCGTTACACCAGTGTTCGAAGCAAAAGAGCAAAAAAGGTTGTAATTATTTTTATTATTTTTCAACCAAACTAATAGCAAAACCCACTGCCCCGATCCCTAGCCTAAGTCTATTCATGACGGAACATATTATGGTCTTTTCTTTTCAATCTGCCTAAATATACAAAATTTCAATTCTCATTGTTTCGAAAAAGTTAGGAAGTGATATGTAAATATGTATATTTAAAGAGGTAAACGGATTATTCCGCAAAAAGCGATCTCGCTTAAGCCACCAAAATCTCGATCACGGAACATCTGGCACTCGAGTTCTTGTTAGTTTCGCAATATTTCGCATGGATACCTTTGAATTGATGGAGTTTTTGGGTGCCAGATGTTTTGTAATCGAGATTTTATTGACTTTCCCGAGATCGCTTTTTGCGGAATAATCACCGAACCATTTAAAGACCAACGTGAAAATCATTCTACGTATACATAATACCAATTTTTCAGCCAAAAATCTTTAATCGATTCTGAATCATCTGTTTCTAGTACTATTTTTATTCATCATTTACATAATTTAAGTCGGAGTTATGTAACTCGGAGGTAATTAAAAAAAAACGGTTAAAACTGTTTGAAAAGCATCGATGAGAAGTGCCTAGATTTTAAATATTCTATCGTTGCCAGGAGATTTTTTTTTATTTTAAAATCCACACACGCAGTAAAATTACAAAGCCGTCTAATGTGTTTTGAATTACGTGGATCAACGAAAGTGCGTGAATGGGACATAAATGTCCATATCGTGGATGATTGAACAAATAAAGCGAGCATTCCACGCATAAATCATCTCACTCATTGGAGAAAGTCAATAAACCCACGTCACAATAGCAAATTTTTTTCAACACACTTCGAATTGCCGATAATTATGAGAATTTCATTTTTTTAAAATAAAAAAGTACTATAGAATGATTTTATAACTATGAATTTTTATCGATTGTTTAGAATAATCACCCAAACCATGCTATATCATCATCAACATCATTTACAGCCATTCGCTATCCACTGCTGGATGAAGGTCTCTCCGACACGCTCTCATTCGTCTCTGTTTTGAACTCTCATCCATCTCATTCGACGCATTTTTCTGACTTCATCCACCCATCTTTTTTGTGACCTTTCTTGCACCCTTTTACATTCTCTCGGGTACCATTCGAGCCCTCCTTTCTTCCGTTCTTCTCGCTACGTGACTCACCCATTGCCATTTCAATTTCTTTACTCTCACCATTACATCAACCTCCTTTTTCATATTTCAAACCCACGTATTCCGCTATCTATCTCTTCTCGTTATGCCAAGCATACAGCGTTCAATGCCCAATTTTTGCATTTATACGTAATCACTAGCAACGCACATTGATCGAAGGGTAATTGGATTATTAGTCACATCACGATCGCCCAAAAGACAATTTTTGCCATGAAAATCGCGAATACGGAATATTCGGCACTCGAGTTCTCGTTAGTATTGTATCAGTATTAGTAGACTCGTCGCTTTGGATCAATTTGTATAGGCAAGTGTACATGTTCGATTGAAATAAAATAAAATAAAAAATGTCCAAGGTCTGACCAACGGAAATCGAACCTGTGACCACTTTCGAAAGCATTATATGCTAACCACTAGTCCAAGCTGCTCGTTAAGAATGATTTGAGCTAAATATAAATAGTTTTAAACTACTTCTACTGCCCTCTTGTCTATTCAGGCATGCAATATTCATTGTACATTAATTAAGTCTTATCTACATACGTTAATTTTTTTAAGTTAAATTTTTAGTCTTACTTTTCTACTTTCCCTGTCCAGCTGTGTTAGTCTGTTATTTAAGTCATCTGGATCGTGGGCTATTATATTAGTACGATGTCGTCTACAAACCGAAGGTACATACATAACTCTAGAGACAACCGCTGATGTTGCGATCTACTTTGTCCCATTCCAAGTTCCTGAAAACGTCTTTAGCCCTTTGAGTGCTAACGTCTTTCCTGTTGAAAGCCCGCCACGCTGAAAATTTCACCAACATTTCCAATTAGAATTATTATAAAAATTGTAGTTAATTCAAACAAATCCTAGATCACTACTCTAGATAGCTACCGCCGAGGATTTCGAGTTTTGTAAAGGTGTGTTTAGACTTTTTAATATATCTTGCAACAATATAAAATAAACAAAAGAAGTCTATTAATGAATGTATTTTTGCAAAACTAGTTCCATCTTCTTCATTGTTGTTAAAATGTAATGCTCGCAATATAAATGCCAAGCCACAATCTAAAATACTCAGCAGCTAGGGATTTCCATCGGGAAATTCTGCTATGGTTATAAATTATCTGCTATGACGACCCATGTTCAATGCTGCCTGGAAAGGCTTGACGGATAGTATTCTTGTTTACTTTGTACATGCTCAGGGTTAACCATAACAGTCGTTCTATTTAATGGACTGGATATAACTCAAGTTTATAGTGCAAAATATGCGAGCCACAATCGGCTGGTGAATTGAGAAGAGTTGATTTTGTTACAAACGACTCATTGCATAGACAAAAACCATAAATCTCGATTCCGGGCGTTAAGTACTGCATCATGACTAACTGCGTCGAAAGCTTTATAATAATATAAGCTATGTTATATATGTATATGAGTATATTAATACATGTTTAAATTGTACCAATGCATGATTTTCATTTCGGTTAAAGCAATCCATGCCGTTGAGACACAAAGAGATTCACCTGTTGAACGTTCCGTTCGCCCTAAAGTATGTGTACGACTTTGCCAAATCGATGATATCGCAAAAAATGGGCAGCAGAATAACAGTGAGTAGCCTTTCAACTACATTCGCAATATATAAGTAATGTATATATGTGTATCATAACACGTTCCTTTTCAAATCGCAGCTGCATAACACCATGCATTCGGTGTATTCGTCGATTCCGTCGAGATGTCTGCCGAAAGAGTACGGAGGAAATATGCCTATGGATGAGATGATTGCAAAGTGGAAAGGCGAACTGCTTCATCACCGTGCGACGATTCAATCCTTCGACAAAATGGACATATTGAACACGGACGGAATCAAATCGTCGAAGAGGACTGCAGATCTAAACAACAATATGGAATTACACTATAAGGGAATGTCTGGAAGTTTCAGAAAATTGGAAATAGATTAATCTTGAACAAATAATTTCATGTAAAATTATTTATTTTATTATGACTTTTGATTCGATCGTTCAATATTTTTCAAATAAAATGTAAAAAATAGTGTAAAATTTTAAAAATGTGCTAAAAAGCACTTTTAAGCAAATCTTTATAAATGCAATAACAAAACAATTTTACAGGAAGTATCTACATATGTATAATAGATACATATTCACTATATTTATCTATGTATGATACATACATATATACACGTATGTATGGCTAATATATTTAGACTGTTTACAATTACAAGTCTTCGATAGTGATAATTGAACTATGTATGTGACAAATTTTGCTATATTGAATTTATAATTATCCTTTAAATGAAATACAATATAAAGAAATTAATATATATACATATATACAGAGAGAATCGGCTTGTGAATTTTTGCGCTTTGGTGCCTAAACATAATCAAATACAATACAAAATAAAAATGCACAATACAATACAAAAAGAAATGCAATGCAAAATAAAAATACACAAAGGAAAATAGAGATCGAACAAAATTTTGTAAATTTGTTAAATTAACTGAAAAAGTATTGAAAATTACAAAAATTTTTAGCTTTTAGTAAAATGCTTTCTAAATATTATAAATCAGATGGTTATTCTAATAATAAGGCAAAAGCATGACGGTGTATGAAAAATTTTGTGTATTAATGTTTCGTTCTACGGTCATCGAAATATTTATAACATTTTTCGAAATATTTTAGGCGCCCTTTCTTTTACGACGCCTGTGTGTGCCAAACAACGAGCCAGCTCTGAATACATATGAAAAAATATTAAATCACTGCAAAGGTTAATACATATAATATTAATAAAATGTAAAACATATAAATCACTGAACTCATGTATAAATGTGCAATACCTAACTTTTGTACTGTTCATATGTATGTACTGGGGATATGAAATTTTTTTGAAATGTTGACTATAACTTAGTTATTTTCGTATTATATACATATAATCAATATTCTAGATTTGTTTAAAACTCCAAGTAATTATACGTATGTACATAGATGGATAGAAAATTAAAAATCTATTTTAAAATATCACCAAATCCATCGGTAAGTTATTATAAATTTTTGATAATACAATAGAATAAAATGTAAATATAATTATTATATCAATTTTAAGTTAAAAACAATATTATACGTACAATAGTTGAATATGTGCCACGAATAAGGTGGTAACTAATATTTGTTTCAAATGTCTACATGTCTAGAGAGGTCAACCTGTCCATATTCGTTAATGTTTGTATGTTTTATATAAGAATTGTGGAATAACGTTGTAACTGCATTCGAGGACCACGTTATTCCACAAGTTCATAGTGTTTTAAATATACTTTGGTAATTATTGATTTTTATAAAGTTATTTGTATGAAAATATATATTTTGATTTCAAAATAACTATTAAATATATCAACACTGAATGAACCTAGTGTTTTTATTGAATTCTGTAAAATACAACCTTTGTTAGTTACCACTTTATTCGCAGCACGTATTCAATTATGTATCAATATAGTAAGTTGCAATCAACAAATACGGTGAATGTATCCATTTTTGTAAAAATTATTAATTATTTGAGCTATTTAATGTTGAAACATTTTATTGATTCTGTTCTGAATCCATTGAATAATCCAGCAGGGCGATTTAGAAAAATAAAAATATATTATATGCATTTTTTAAGTCTTCCGTTGAACTAAAATTTTAAGTTGGTTCTGGATATCTGAGAATATATTTTCAGAGTAGTATTTAAAAACATATATTAATAAGAAATCAGTACACGCGTATTTTTATAACCAAATATAGAACTGAAAGGCTCATTTAGCCCGGTCGGAAATAAATTGGTTTTAAAAACGGTTTCGGTACAAGAGAAGCATTATTTAGAATACAGGTGCTAACGCAGCGATGTCTGGATATGAACGTCGATGTATATGCATGTTTCATAGACTACGAAAAGGCATTTGATAATGTGCGACATAATAAACTGATTGAAATACTATCACAGCTACGGTTAGACAAAAGAGATATTCGGCTAATTGGTAATCTCTACTGGTATCAGACGGCCGTAGTACGCGTCGACCGTGATACAACAGAGAGCGTAAGAATAATGAAGGGAGTCCGGCAAGGATGTGTGCTATCACCGCTACTGTTTAATTTATATTCAGAAAATATTATTGCTGAAGCCTTGGAAGAGATAGATTCCGGAATTACAATGAATGGCACAGTAATTAATAACATTTGGTATGCGGATGATACAGTACTACTGACCACGAACTTCAACGACTTACAGGCAACACTGGACGCAGTTTTTGTGCATAGCTCTAGGGCGGGGTTGAAGCTGAATACAAAAAAGACCAAATGGATGATATTCAGCAAGTCGTCGCACGATACGGTCAGCTCTCATTTACAGATCAATAACAGCGTGGTGGAGAGAGTGGATGGTTTTAGATATCTTGGGTGCTATCTGGGTGAAACGTGTGAAAGTGGAAAGGAATTTCGCGTTAGAGTGGAGCAAGCAAGAGCTACATTCTTGAAATTGAAAAAAGTCCTAACCACACGTGATCTCAGTATAGCACTCAGACTGAGACATCTACGATGCTACGTTTTCAGCATCCTTCTGTATGGGACAGAAGCATGGATCCTGACGGATGCCACATGCAAGAAACTAGAGGCATTTGAGATGTGGACATACAGAAGGATGCTGAGAATCTCATGGATGGCGCGTCGTACCGATGCCGAGGTGCTTGCCCTGACGGGAAAACATGTCGAAGTGCTCAAAAGTGTGAAAAGACGTAAATTGGAGTACTTCGGACACGTGATGCGGAACGAAAAATACGATCTCCTGCGCCTAATAATCCAGGGGAAAATCGTAGGCCAACGCAGTCGGGGCAGGAGGAAAACATCATGGCTAAAGAATCTTCGGCAGTGGTACGGCCTCAGCACCCGAGCACTATTCCGAGCAGCAATGGACAAAATAAGAAAGGGACATCTAGTTGCCTACGTTCTAGGCGGACATGGCACATGAAGAAGAAGAAGGAAATAAATGGCTTGTTTTATTACCTTACAAAATATTAAATTTTTAAGAAATATAATCAAATTAATATAAGACTATAATTGAAAACTATAAATTTGCATAGTGGACAAACAAATTAAAGAACAAACATTTATCTTTATATACATATGTACATAGTAGATGAGAACGGAATATTAATTAATTGATATTTGATAATAACTATACTACAAATAACGCATGCTTCAAACAAGGACAAACGACAAACCGGCTAAGACTTTGGAACCCATCTATTTGGAACTAATCAGGATGAGTAAAATTTTGCCCTATAGATAAGGAATAAAACAATAGCGAAGGATAAGATATGCACACCCATTAAAATTTGCAGTTTATTTATTTGTATGTTTTAAATGCTTTTTTTTTTGTAATACTTATTATACACTTACCGTATTATTTCATCGCATCTTTATACATATAGATATTGTTCTACAGAGAAAGCCCATACAAATATGTACAACAAGATTTAGTATAACAACATATAGTTGCAAATTTTGTTTGTATTATCAAACGTTATAAATTTGGTTTTACATTATACAAAAATAAAAATAAAAAGTTCATCAAAAATTGCTCATCAAAATATTACTTACAAAGGTTAGACTTATTTTGTAGAATTACTTTATATATATATATTTCATCAAAATTAAACATAGCAATCTGGTATAAAGCTCAAAAATTTACAGATTACAGTGATGAAATAATAAATTGAAAATTGAGATTCCTTTCATTGATAATAATATAAGGCATCCCGTATAATATTATAGGGCAATATAATTTCCCGAACTCAAGTACCGCATTATATCAAGGTCCATTTTTTGACTATTCTATCAATACATATTATATACAAGGTCAATTCAATCGATGCATACACATATGGACATATTTCACTTATATTTCATATACAAAGTCTGTATCTAAGTTCTTCTACTTCTCTAATATGGCTCTAAGTCTTGGGATATCGAGTTTCATAATAGACCCAATATCAATACGAGGTATATTTACATATAATAAGACCCGAGTGATGTCAGAATAAATACTAACAAGTGAATTTAAAATATAAGAAGGTACTATATTTAGTATCTTTTATGCCTTCGATGACACTCATGCTCAACAATATATAAATTCACCATCAATTCCAACAAAATAAATGCTTCGTCTAATTATCTCGTGCAAATTCTCGTATGCGATTGTATTTTAATATTAACAATATGTTGTGCGTAGATTATTTACATTCTCAATTTTAAAAAAATTAGTTTAGGTCACATATTCTATTATATAATATAACATTTTGTATAAAAATGGTAACTTATTTATTTCACACTCTTCCTTAAAATAGATTAAAAATAATATAATAACTTTTGGCACACGTTCTGTCTTCGTTGCATTGCAAGATACTGTAAAATATACATAAAATTAAGAAAACAACAAACAATTAACCCTTTTTCATCTCAAATTGACGCTTTTTCATTTCAAATTGACCTTTTTTTCATTTCAAATTGACATTGAAAAGGGGTCATGAAAGGGGAAATGAAAAAGGTTTAATTTGAAATGAAAAAGGGGTGATTTGGAATGAAAAACATACATATATACAATTTATAAGACATGCACACTCAACATACATAGTAAATATGTACATACAACAACAGGTCATCGCAAAGTTTGGTCTGAAATTTCAAACAATTCAATTTGACACGCTTCGCAACACAATACAACATCTCGTGGATATATTATATAACAACACTTGCAGCAAATAAGTGTAATATTTATGCATAAAAACAGCAAATTCATCATATTTTGGCGCATATTATTAAATATCGGATCGTATAATGTATTCAGTAATACCTAGTCGTCATGCCAATGTGTCCATTTTGAAACAACGTCGAATAGATTTGTAGGCGTGCCGTTAAACGATCGTCCTATGAGATTGTATGTCGCTGATAATTTTCTACGTCGAATAGATTCGTCAATGAAGGCTTTCACCTCCTTCAGTTGCTTCGGCGATGGATACGATTCGACGAAATTGCCTGGAAAAAATGAATTTAATTTATGAGATCATTTTCCTTTTGCGGCTTTGTTTATAAAGCATGGTTTATAAAGCTTGGTGCAGAATCAGTGATTGAAATCTTTTAAATGAGAACGCCAATACTTCGCTTTACGACCGATATATGTTTTATAAAGTATATTCATGAAAAGATTGCCGTAAAACGAATTCTATATTATTCATTTCATACAAATTCCAAGGGTCAGTTTCAATTTTAGATAAAATTTAGAAAATCTGCTTTGCCTTGTAGCAGTTAATGATTGATTAAATTGGTCAGTTTAGTTTTAAATGAGAAAACCTTTCTGACAAATCTTGTAAAGTTAACTGTCGATGTTAAGAGGGCTGTACACCCGAAACCCTATTTTTGTTGCCATTCCTTTCTTCGATATATGTATATATTGAGTGAATGCGACAATATATATCATATATATAATGAGTGAATGCGACAGTTGCGCTTCGACCAGATAATACGTATTTTAAATTGACAAAATCGAGGTATCGTATTCTCCAATTTTATCCTCAGAAACTATAACCGCAGTTGTTACCAGGTTTGATGGAATATATTCCAACTAGACACAATATATTACAACTGGAAGATACACTTCAACTGTAACATATACATTTTTTTTTCAATGGTAGCACAGCCAATGGACTACTCCCAACTTAATAATAGACCATTAAAAATCCATCGTAAAGTGAGGTACTGACGTATTAACAATACCCGATAACGTTGTGCAGTGACTGAATACTTTTCTAGTGCAAAATATGTATATGAATAATTTGATAAATTACCTAAATATGCCGTGTAATAATTTGACAATTACCTATTACACCTAAACAAATTGATTTATTATTAATGGCAGGATCGATTTCACCAGCATAACTCCACCCTCGGCCTTCGTACGTTTCACCGTCGTTTCCAAATAAAAAATTGAACGGCAAATCGGACATATTTTTCGGAAGATTTTGATATGTATCCTAAAACAATACACACACACACACGTATTATTATATTTTGAAATATAAACATATCGAACAGCAACAACAACGTACCTGCATATCTAATAGAATCTTTTGACACTCTACAAAGTTTCCACAACTTTCGGTATTAGAATGACTTATCACGACGTGAGTTGCGGGTTGAACGGAGAGTAATTCTAAGGCCCTTTTCGGTGATCTAGCACTCCAACCGGTTCTTGATATCATATCGAAAGCTATGTTCACAGGCCATTCTTTATCTGAAACCAAATAGATGTTGCTCGTCTACAAGTTTCGTTACGTATTACTTACATATAATACATACAGAGCGAAAAATATTCATATATGCGAAGGATCTTTTAGGTAAGAATCTTCTGCATATATATGTACGTACATACGTATGTAAAAACTACGAATTTTTTAACGCAAATTGTCAAAATTTCGCCATCGGTAGTTACCGGTAAATTTTCCTCTTTTTCATTTAAGCTCGAATTAAGTTCATATCATCATCGTCATCATTATTTACAGCCGCTCACCATCCACCGCTGGATGAAGGCCTCTCCAACACGCATCAAGTCGTCTATGTTTTGCGAAAATCTCATCCATCTCACCTCACACATTTTCCTAACTTCGTCTACCCATCTTCTCTGCGGTCTTCCTTTTACCCCTTTGCATTCTCTCGGGTACCATTCAAGCACTTATTTTGTCCACCTTTCATCACGTCCACGTGACCCGCCCATTGCCATTTCGATCTCTTTTCTCTATTGACTATGTCCACTACCTTTGTCATACATCTCACCCACGTGTTCCACTTCCTGTCTTTCCTCGGTATACTGGGCATACAACATTCCATAATTCTTTGAGTACATTGGACTTTGTGTAGCATCTTGGCGTTCAGTGTCCAAGTTTCACATTCATACGTCATCGCTGGCAAAACGCATTGATCGAAGATCTTTTTCTTCAGACAGAGCAGCATTTTTGATTTAAAAACAACATTCATTCGTCCAAATGCACTCCATCCTAATTGCATACGTCTCTCTATCTCTTCGTCTTTACTACCGGACATGTCAATTATTTGACCTAAATATTAATAATTATTTACTACTTCTACTGGTTTATTATCTAATGAGATGCTATCAGGCATGCAATAACTATTGAACATTGGTTTGGTCTTATCTACGATAATTTTTAATCCTACTTTCCTACTTTCCCTGTCCAGCTGTGTTATGCTGTCTAAGTAGATCAGCTGGATCGCGAGCTATTAAAACTATATCGTCTGCGAACCGAAGATGATTCAAGAAACGACTGTTGATTTTACTCCTGCTGTATCTCATTCCAAGTTCCTGAAAACTCCCACAAGTACCGCATTGAATAACTTGGGTGAGATGGTATCTCCTTGCCTTACTTCTTTTCCTAATATTATTAGTAGAGTATTGCGGATTAGGCAGCCTGAAATTTGAGTATCGAATGTCCAAAATGACGAGTCTATGACGAGACGATTCTTACTTAAAAAATTAAAAAATAACGCCCGTACATTTACACCGTGAACTTTATACCTTCTTCAATGAGTAAATATATTCCAATTATTGCTCCCAGCAAGAAGATCATAAGCATGATGCAGACAAATACCGGTTGCCATGTTCTCGACCTCGTCCGATTATATCTCGGCAATAGTGGTGTGTATTCTTGGGGACTCGTCGGCGCTTCATCTTCACTTTGTAAACAACGGTATATTGAGTCGTGATCTGTCAAATTAAATATTTGCAATTAACAATATATAATGCAATTAAAGTTCATGATATTATATTTGTCTGTACACATTATGTATTATATTTGGGTAATCAGTGTGTACATATGTAAATAGAATTCACATTGGGTTTTTTTTTTGACACACAAACACACAAACGTTTCTTCGTATCTAAATGAGATAATAGTAGACTTATTTATCAAATAATTAATCAACGAATATTTGGACTAGAATGATATGCAATACTAACCTACATTGTATTAATTTGGGATATAATTAATTGTTTGTTACCAATTCGTTATCAATTATGTGCTCTTGAAAAATGTACATGTGATTTCTCACATTTTGTAAACATCTCTAGAAATGAAAAATATGATCTATCAAATATAGTCTCCTTTTTCATTAAATTTTAAATATTTATGAGAAATATTAATATATGAACATTATTATACACGTTCACACATACCGATTATGAGAGCATTTTCGATACAAATTGAGCTCAAAGGTAGGGAAACTTACACAAGACAAAAGTTCTACTTCCGGTTGTCGGATTTTGTTCGAAATTTTTTTATTACTTAAAATCACTATAATTATTATACACATTAAATATCAAGAAAATAAAAATAATTTAAAAGGTCAAAATAAAATAATGAAATATTGTTTAAAAAAAAATACTACTTCCGGTTTACGAATTCTGACCAAAACCTTATCAGGTCTAAGTTAGTACAAAAAGAATACAAATATAAATTATCAGCTTGATACGTTCAGGGGTGTGGAAATAATAGTGGCCACAACACTTTTGACCTTTCTAAGAGGAAAAAATCCCTCTTCCGGTTTATTAAATTTAGTGATTTTTTTTTTATTTTCATCACATTGATACAAGAATTATACTTGAATTTTTTCGTGACGAGCACACATGTTTAAGGGGTCGAAAAAAATAGTGGAAGAAAAATGGAACAAGAGTAAACTGCCACTTCCGGTTGCCGGATGCTTACCAAATTTTATACATAACTTGGTATTAAGCTTAAACTTCTAGATATGAATATTATATGTAAAAAAATTCTGAGTCTGATTCGGTTAGCGGTTTGGGAGATGATTGAATTCAAAAACATATAAAAAGAGGACACCTATAAGGGGAGGTACCATTTCCGTTCAACTTAAAAATTTGAAAAAAATTTACATAGTATCGATAAGAATTTCAGTAACCGATACTAAGTTTCAGTTCGATAGGACTAACAGTGTTCAAAAAATCCCCAAAATACACAGACACCGACACACACATTTTTTTTAGATCATGAAAACGTGATCAGTGATCGATTCTGAGTGCGAATCAGTCAAAATCACGAGTTCGAATTTTCACATGATCACAAAACATCATCTATTGTTACTACGTACATACATAGATAAAGTAAAAATTATACTCATTCTACGTTCCTAAGAGAAGAATAAAGAATAATCAAATAAAATAAACAAAATTTAAAATAATCATATTGCAGTCTCCCTCTTATTAATTTACATATATATATACTTAATTGCAGAACGCTTCAAATGCACAATCTTGTTTCTGCAAAATAATCAATGTATCGATAAAACACACTAAAATTTTTAAACATTAAAATTGCACAATTTGTATGGACAATTTATGGACTAGCGAACGGATTTTAACAGTATGCATCAGTTGGAGATAAGAACCGCACATAAAGACCTTGAATGATGTCACAAGAAAAATTAAGAATAGTAACGGAAGATTATTTGTTGTATACTTTATAAAAATAGATTGTGACTGGACTTTTTCCACACATTGTATAATTGTATATGAGAACAATGAAAAGAATGAGAAAACAATGAAGTTGGATTTTACTAACCGGCGGGAGATGTCAGAGGCTGCATTGCTCAAGAGGAACGAAGCCCTTATAGTTGATGGTTGAGGATCATGTGGAATACAAGTGGATATACGCGTGTGGTCATTTGACAGCTGACATTTTGGGGCATAGGTGCACTCACACAACCTAAAGTCGACAACTCTACGATTATAATGTGAAACGTCAAATGACCAATTACAGTGTTGCCATTCGTAATAATTTAAATTCGAGATCTATAAGGTTCGGTGATTACTAGTCAAATGTGAACCGGTCACAGGACAACCGGTCGCTCTAGATCGGTCACACGTGATCACCCGTCACACTAAAACTGGTCACACCCTAAAACTGGTCACGAGAAAACTGGTCACACCCCCAAAATAAAAAAAAATTGGTCGAATTTTTGGGTGTGACCAGTTTTAGTGTGACGGGCATAGAAATAGAATGCATAGAATCGCTCTCAGCCTCCAAAAATGTTACTATAAAAACTCTGCGCGGCTGAGTGTGTTCATTGTTTGCTAAACTTCGTCTCTCTCTCTCTCTCTCTCTCTCTCTTGTCTCTCTTCTGACTTTCCGTCTCTCTCTTCGATGGCTCGCTTTAGACGATACTTTTGTTAACAATGACCATTCTATGTATTCTATTTCTATGGTGACGGGTGATCACGTGTGACCGATCTAGAGCGACCGGTTGTCCTGTGACTGGTTCACATGTGACTAGTAGTCCGTTTACCATTATTCTACTCTACACTCTATTCACTCACTCAAATCGAGTATGTAATGTCTTTACATACAGGGCCGCGCCTACCATATGTACAAATGCGTGTAATGCACACAGGAGGCCAAAATATAAAGGTGGCCGAAATAAATGAGATTCGAAAAAATTATATACCTTAAAAAATACGAAACAAGACATCGTATTTTTTTTTAATTTATTTAGGTTGTCTTGTTGTGTACTTGTGGATTGCTGTTGCAAATTATAACTTGTAACATACCGGAACTATAATTGGGGGGAAATAACGGGATAGCAGGTATAGCTTCGGTCCGCATATAGCTAGATCTTTTATGTTATCTTTATAATCTTAGCGACTTCTAGATGTATTTCTTTAAGGATGTTGAGTAATGATTGGCCATCGAAAGATCAAAATCCTAAACACTATATTTGCATGAATGAACTTAAAAACGTCCAGTCTCACTTGTAGTCTGGTCCTATTCAGAACCAAACGTTTTGGTTTTTTGGTTAATTTTTATTGTGATTAAAATTTTCTACACTATGCTTTTCTCACAATATTTATCACAAGGTAAGATTTTTGCAACGGCCGATTTAAATTTGCACACAGGTAGCTACATATAATAGTTTTGGTTTCGTGATCCAAGACAATATCAATTAAATAACACGTACGTACAATCAAGAATAATTTTATTTTAATAATTCGAACTACAATATTGGTAAACATTATTAGATATTATTCATGTGAAATTTGGCTTTGGATCCGTTTTGAGATATGGTCAAATTTTGGTATTATATTAAATGGGCTGCACCCAGTGGCGTAACTACTATGTAGCGGGGGTTAGCAATGCTTACGGGCCCACGGAGATAGGGGGCCATAAATCAACAAAATAGCTGTTCAAATTAAGAGACGTTTTGCGGGAATTCAGGTAGTGAAAAACTATTTCGGTTTTCATTACCTGCTTTTAAAACTATTGTTTGAATCTCAGAGAAAAATATCCAGAAGTTTTCTCAGATCAATTCGAATCTCAATTTACACAAGTACTTTTATTAATAGAGAAAGATCTCTCTGAAACAATAATCATAAGGCAATTTTCAGAATTACTTTTTACCAAGTACAGTTGTTTGGAGAGTGATTTTTCAGAAGTATATACCACATTCATATTATTTTTTACTCTTCCGGTAACTGTGGTTAGTGTAGAAAGAACATTCAATAAATTAAAAATAATTAAAGATTACAAAATAAATTCGATCCGTCAAACCAGACTCAATGGCTACGTCCACACTACCGATATGTACACCTGATATTTTCCAATTTTCCATATCCAGTTCCCATATTGCAACCTGTGGTTGCTATTTAGGAACTGGCTATGGAAAATTTCGTAAATATCGGGTGTAGATATCCAGTGCCGGCCTTAAACCCAGTGGCGCCCTCGGGCAATTTTTTCTCAACACCCTTAGAAAAAAATTTCGCCTTTGGCGCTCTAATCTAAAATTTTGTATGGCTTTTGGCACTCTAATTTTAAATTTTAAAGCGCATTTGGCGCATCGAGTGGCACCCTAATTTATTTGGCGCCCTCGGGCTCCGCCCGACCCAGCCCCCCCCCCTAAAACCGGCACTGTAGATATCGGTAGTGTGGACGTAGCCAATGAACTATCTTTGCTTACAATTGAGGACAAAGAAGTAGCCAAAATGAACCTCAAACAATTAATTCATGATTTTGCAAACAGTAAGGTTCGAAAGAGGAAATTTTAAAATAGGTGAGTTAAATTAAGAAAATCATATTATGTACTTGCATATTAACAATAATTATATTTATATTAATACTGCGTTGCGAAACCAAAAGTTTGGTATTTCGATTTAAAAATTCGAGGGGGGGGGGCCTTGATGATTTTTTGCTTACGGGTCCAAAATTCCTAGTTACGCCACTGGCTGCACCTTAGGTTTTCTCCAGGCAGCAGTCTGTTTCGAAATTTGGTTTTCATTGTAATAATGAGGAATCAATAGTCATCACTGGAGATCGGTGGTCAGGATTCTGGCCACCGATCTCTGGTCATCATACACGTACCCAACTTATACATATGCAGAGACACGGTCTTTGCTTTAATAATTTGACATGCCCGACAATGACCAAATGGAACAAGTGTTTTCCACAAAAATGTAGACAAAGAACGACAACCACTATGCACCAGATGTTCTCCTCATTCAATGAGAGTTTCTATTCAACCACCAGTCAAACAATCCGCCAACACAGTTACTAGATTAAAGTCAAACCTACCGTTCTACATACATTACTTGTCCAGCTTATATAATTTATATTATATAATATTAGAAAAATAAATAATATTTCGTTACAAACGCAACTGAATATATCATCCTTTTCAGCACACACATATACCTATACTTCCTTTATCTATAACTGGCAGCAAGCAGTCTCCAATTACAATTTCTATACACACATACAATCTCTATAATCTCAAAAATATTTTGCAACCCATTAAATACATGTGTCAATCAACCTTTTTCTGGGTCAAGACCCATAAGCTAAGCATCATCCGCAAAAGCCTTATTTACTTTCAGTTCCTTAAAAGAGATACGGTCAAAAAACTCCGATAATTCGAAATTTCCAACAATTGCATTTTTTATATGAATCGGAATATTTAGTGATACAATCAGCAAAGATCTGTTACTTTTATGCTATTTACAAGCAATTAACTATATATCTTTAATTTAAATTTTAATCCATGGCAGAAAATACCAAATCTTTGTTTGAATAAGAAGCCAGCTGTTGGTACTTTGGCACATTTATGTAGATGTACGTTTTCATGAGAACACAATGGTCTTGCCGGTACCTTTTGATCGCGATATGTCCTATCAAGATTCTTCAAGTTCTGTGGATGATGGAGAACTCGCAGACGATGACCTTGACGAGATGGATGACTACAGAGACGATGACGACAATGGGAGCGATGAAGGTATACATTTTACCCGAGAACGTTCCATCTAGTCATCTAGTCATTATATCCCAACAGTGGCGGCTCGTGAGAATTCAGTGGCAAGGCTGTAGAGATGAATCGTCGGGCTGTAGAAGCTCGTTGATCATATCAGTGGCCGAATGCAAACAAAACATATGGACTAGCTGTCATTGTCCTGACATTATATTCTAATTATTTGATTATTGGTATCTTCGAAAAAATTTTCCAAATGCAATTGAATTAAAATATTTAAGCTGTTTTCAAGTAGAACAATCAGGTATCGGCTTTTCATATGGAGTCGCAGTTTCAACACCTCGCAGAGCTGGCTCAAAGGTGTAGCAGACTAGGCACGTGTCTAGGGCGCTGCACATGCGTAGATATCGACGATTTAGGCGGCCAAAAACATTTTTTGGCTTATTTTGGTTCCAAATACAAGAAATATTTAAAAAAATGTCATTTCTATAAAAACAAATATTTATTTCATCTATACCTACACATTACATAGCATATTTACTGAAAAGGAGCAACTTATAGGACAAGTACAAAAACAACATTTAAAATACAAAGGTAATAAACACAAAGTAATACAATTTGCATGTTATAGCAGTGAATGTATTATTATATATATATATATATATATATATATATATATATATATATATATATATATATATATATATATATATATATATATATATATATATATATATATATATATATATATATATATGTATATTATTTTCATCTTCAGAGCACTCCTCCATTGGCTCAGTGTTTGGTTCAGCCGGCATCAAAAGTTCTATGGTCTCTTGCATAAAAGCTCTGAGTGACGGTTTCTTTATTTGTCGCATGCTGCTGATGAGGGGATCGGAACTCAATAAGAGTCTATTATATATATATCTAAATTACATTCCTCTCTAGAAAACTTTCTGGCAAAGTTCAGCCGATATGTCCGAAAATGTTTATTCCGGGCTTCTGCTGCCTCTTCCGAGAGTTGGCCAATAGGAAGCAATGAATTCCGTATTATTTGTCCTCCATGCATCAGTATTTTATGCATAGTGGGAGTCATTGGATGCCATCCATATAGCTCCACGTACAATTTCGCAGTGTCAAACGCATATTGGTCATATTTTTCTACGTTAATTTCATGACCACTGGAAATTGTCTCTAAAATTACTTTGAATCGTTTAATCAACCCCAAGCTTATTCCTGTAATCTCTGAAGCTAGTTCAGGCTGTTCGAAGAATCTCCTGCTTGTATTTCCATCATTTGTATTGCCAAAGTTGGCTTTTGGCATATCAATTAAAAGTCCAGTTTCATTGCGAAACCTCTCTTGGATTTCTGATTTTCTTTTTGCTTCCAAGGTCTTTTCTTCTTCAGTTTTCCTCTCTCTGTATTTTTTAACAGGCAATTTATACGCTAGGTGGATTACACTTTCAAATAGCCGAATTCTGGCGTGTAATACAGACAAACCAAATTCAAGAGCTTGAGGGCTAACATCATTTTTATTGCTCAAATCGTTGAAACTCTTTGATGTTGCCCCACAGATGTAGCACTGGGAGGTTGATTTTGTGTTACACACCTTTCCATCCACCATTGTCATTTTTAGTTTGTGCCCAAATATAAATTCCTTGTCCTGTAATGTGAGATTGGTGTTCTTCAGCGACTTTACAGACTCTTGTACATAACTGATCTCTTCTTTCGTTACATCTGTAGTTTCTTTCAAATACCGAAATCGGATAGGACGACAAAATCGCGAAGATGAAGGTGTTGGATTTTGCCAAACTGTTTTATTGCCTTTATTACCAAAAACTTGTTAGCTTTCAACCATCTTTGTTTTATTTGAGATTTCACATAATAAAATCTTTGTTTCAAACACTTTTTAGCATTTTCGTTATTTCCATAACGGTTCAAGAGATGATTCTCATAATAATTCAGTTTTTCACTGAGAGTTGGTAAATTTTGCATTTGTATCTGGTCATACAGATATTTTCGAGTCACTACTTTAGCGCCTGAAGCACTAGATGTGCCTAAAACAAAAAGAAAAAAAATCGTCAAAAAGAAAAAACTTTACATTTAAAACTATTTTTAACTTCAAAGTTTCAAACGCTCTAAACTTGGAAACGGCTAATTTTTCTAGCGTTATATAGCTTTTTATGTAAAATATTGAGTACCAAAGAAATTATTACAGGGACGAACCCTGAAGTACTTTGAAATAGCTTTTAGAATGAAATTATACTAAAAAAAAACATTTTTAAAGGGGCTTTCTTTTATAGGTCGTAAGTATACGAAGGAAAGTAAAAAATTAACACAATAATAACAAAATACGTTGCTTCTTACCTGAATTTTTGCAATCCATCACTTTCACTTTGAAACTATCACTTGGAAAATAATTATGAACTTTGGAAAAGTTGTAAGTTTGGGAGCGCCGAGAACAGACATGTGCACGTTAAGCAACGATCGAATTCCGACAACCCGAAAGTGGTCTCTAGCTCATCGATGACGCATGGAAGGGATGGAATGTTCTACCTGGAACTGTGTACTTATTCTAGTAATTTTTTATTTACCGTTACATTGTATTTTAAAAATTGGCTTTTGGCCGCCTAAATCGTTGATATCTACGTATGTGCGCTGCAAGGCGCCCCTATTTTTCTTTTTTTGATTATAAAAATGAAAAAAAAAAATAGGATTTCTTTGAAATTAAAACATTCTATATTCAATTTAATTTTTCTACTCGAAGTAATAATACTGATTGTTAAATATTATAATTTACGAGGAACGCAGGAAGTTGACTGTCTAATATCGACGATTCACGAATAAAACTTATAAAACAGCAAACTTTCGTCGGTACAAATGGTAATTTGGAATTGGATTTTATATAAAATACCGCTGATACATATGTATGTATGTATATATAGATATATATCAGGAATGGATTTGCTTCGCGAAATTAAATATCTTAACCAATTATATTCGAAAGAAGAAATTTCACTATAAAATTCTTCGATTCATTGTTGAATATAATTTAATGTCTTCATTACCGAATTTATTCATAGTTATCCGTATTTTATTTTATATATTTTTTTCAACATAAAATTTTATGAAATTTATTGTTTAAATATTTAAAGGGGGGGGGGGGGCTGAAACCAATCTACCTAGGGGCGCCATATACACTCGGGCCAGATCTGGCTCCAGGTTTTCTGATAAGAAATTAAATTAACTCCGAATAAAAGTAATGTCTGCATTAAGATATGTATGTAAAATGAGGGAAAGACTAATCATTGGTCATTTGGATTTTAAAGCTACGATTTGGAGAACTCTATAAATATTTTTCTATGATAATTATCAAAGAAAACTAGGTCTGTTCTAGTTTATTAGACCATTTTTTTATTTTACACATTTTTTGTTGTTAATATTTAAGGCACACCCTAATATATCCAACAGCTTTTCATTAAAATATGATTTTTTATTATTTGTTTTCAACTTTTATTTTAATTTATTTGTATTTTCTGAACCACTTTTCTATATTACATAGCATTGAATTTTTCACGTAGGCACTATTTATTTGTTTATACAATCAGGTAATCTACCAATAAATATGTGTTTTTCATGATTTTAGATACTGAAGAAGCTAGTGAAACTGATATGAAAGAGTCGCCTGAGATAAAAGAAATGTTAGTGAAATGGTTCCACTTTGATATAGGTATGAGTATTGAACGAGAGTTTTCAACATTGTTTTTTCGTTTTCAGGGTTTATCAGGATAAACTAGAAAGAATAAATTTCCAAATCAGCCAACTCAGCTCGAACAGTCACCCGGAACTTTTGCGACGCTTTCAAAAGATCGAAAATGACTATTTAGAGCGCAACACTTTTAACAAAATGAGCCGCGACTATCTGCTAGAAAGGGTGCAGCATGATTTCGTAGCTGAAAAGAAGGCAGCCGCCAAAGAATTCGAGGAAAAGAAAATTGAACTCAAGGACAATCTCATAGCTGATCTTGAAGATAAGAAAAAACACGTTGAGAGTGAACGACACAATATGGAACTGAATGGAGATTCAATGGAGGTTATATATATATTTTTTTTATAAATCTTTTAACTCGTTTGCTCAATGCTGAGCATCGTGGTCATTTCTATCATCTGGAATCCGGTGGACGATCCACCTCCCCTCCCCCCGGTTTTGTGCCAAGTTGAAAGCAACACTGAGGAACAATCCTGTCAATTCTTTGATTTGTTCTGACCATCTTATGGGAAACCGTCTTCTCGCTCGCTTACCTTCTAGTGTTCTGATGACTACCAGCTTCTCTAAACTCTCCACATTTCTCCTGAAACTATGGCCAAAGTAGGAAAGAATCCTTTTTCTATGTGGAGAGTCAATCTGAAACTGTCATCTCTTTGAAGATGGAGATGTTCTTGCGTCTTGTGGTCCGAAAAATGCACAGCATCCGCCTCCATTACCACATTTCGAAGGCATCTAACATATCTCATTCTCTCTACTTAAGCGTCCATGTCTCGACTCCATACAATTCAATGGGGATCATGCGATATATTTTTATTAGTACATATACATAGTAAAAACCGGACTATCAAGGTTAATGATGATTACTCATTTAATCCATATTATTTATAAATAAAACTGATTTTGGTATTTTTGAGTCTTTTCCTTGACGATTTTCTCATATCAATACAAATTTTCTAAGAGCCGTTATATTTGAATCACTATTTGTCGATTTACTCTAACAAATTATCAACGGAAGTCAGTGTTATTTGTAACTAATATAATTGATAATTTGTTCTTCATTTGTATCTCATTCTAAACACTTCCATGTAGATGTTTTCTTTATCGACATTTTTACAGCCTTGTAAATTTGTCATTAATTCAGATATTTCTCTTGTATTTAGATATATAATATCTTTTTTTACATCTCGAAAAGTTTTCATCCATAATACAATGAGACTACGATTGATTTGCTTTATATAATGTTTGATTAAATAGCTCTTCGAACCTCGATTTTGATTAAAGATCATTTCTGACATGCTTTTATTTTTAAAAATAGGATACACACAGAGATAATTCATATTCGGATAATCGAGAATCGACACTGGGTTTCATAATTTTTACTGGAAAATACTTTATTAATTTCAGATGAAACCAGCTATGACTCGTAAGTTGAGACGTCGACCCAACGATCCTCCACCAGTACCTGACAAAAGACGAAAACCCATCACGACTACTCTCACGTTTACTTTAGATGACAGAGACATAGATAGCGATTTGAAAATGATCACTCGAGCGCGTGCACCAACTACAAGTCAGCCTCGAAAAAATCAAGCACCTCCAAGTTTGTCTTCTCCATATCCGTTGGAAGCTGGTGCTTATTTCATTTGCATGTAGATTTTTGTTTTCATAAATAAATTTTATAATTCGTGTTTTTTTTTGTAACTTTAGAACCAATTCCGACCGAAAATAAAGTCGCTTCACCACATACCGAGGCTCGAGTTGAAGATGGAAAGTTGTTGTATGAAAAGCGGTGGTATCACAGAGGCCAGAGTATTTTCGTTGAGGGTAGAGATCATCCAAGGTTTCCAGCTCATATCACTGCCATTGGTTCTGACTGCGTAAGATTTATATCTCTATTTATATACCGATAGGCCTTTTCGGCCAGAATTATTCCAGACTTTGACCTTCTCCAATCATTGTCGAGATATTTTTCTAAATCAGGAATCAATATTTTTACTGCTCGTTTCTTTTTAGTTGTATGTATTACAAGTACACGTGATAAATTAAAATTCCTTTATTTTATGTTGATACATTCAATTAATTGGAATGTATTTTTTACTTTTGATTTTAAAACTTACCATTGTTTGTATATTATATTCGAAATAATTAGTTTTTTCAAAAATATTTAAATGGATATATGATCCCTATTTACCCATACTATATACTTATATCATAATACTTGACTTAAAAATTTTTTTTCAGATTTGGGTAAAGAAAACTACACCGGATGGAAATAAATTACGAATCTACACAGCACTATTGGCTAGAGGAAGAATTACAATAAAAAGAAGAGCTCCGTAACTTAAACCACACTAAAATTCCCAAGTGCGTTGAGTTCGTCTCACATTTTACTTTATATGCATTTTTTTTTTGTTTTATGATTTTGATTTCAAAAGGCTGATTGATTGGTTTTGAAACTTTTTTGAACTTTTATTTAAATTCTATTTATATGAATAATGACGCTTTTTCTTGGCTAAAGCGAACCTTACATAGTTGATTGATTTATTTTTTATTTGTCTATATAAATAATGTGTTGCATTTAATAAACTATACTTTTAATTGTAGATAAATTTGTCAGCGTTTACCAAAGGCAAAAGGCAATTTTTATATTGAAATCTTATTGTTTTGTATAACTATACTTGAAAGGTTGAGGATCCTCACCAAATTTATCAAAAATGAATTAATTATGTGTATGCACCATTTCATATGAATTCTTAAGATTTGTTGGAAGTTAATATCGATAATATCTATGTATATCTAGAGTAAGTATAATACATAGGCTTACAAGAACATATTGCTACGTATTATCATTAGATAATACCTACTTAGTATTACATAATGATAATATGTACATTTCCTCTGGATATATGATACTTTTTCTCACTGATGAGTACAGCATTCTTAATTACTGGCTTTTACAAAAGGAGGTTGTAAACCTATGCATTAACCTCTCAAATGCAGATAGATATGTGTCAGTAGACCTGATTTCGCCAACTCTCGTTGAATGAACTCTCCGTTTCTATACTTGAATCATCAATTTTGAATAAGATTAATAATTTTATGTTTATTACAGTTATATGCATATGTATGTATGTATTTCATTAATTTCTATTAATTCAAGATTTTTTTATATACTCCTAGTACCAAGACAAGTGTATAAATGGAGATTTCATTTAACGACAATTGATATACCAATATATGTATACATACAGTGGCAGATTAAGCACTTTGGAGGTTCCAAGTGCAATGTAATCCGAATCCCCCTCTCCTAATCATGACGTAATAGTGGAAAGTTGCATGTGTTGTTTTTTTGATAGTTTTACTCATGTGAAAAAAACTTCACTTCATGGAGTGTTTTTGGTGATGTATTTTCCTTTTATTGACATAGATTTGGCAGTAATTGATAATGGTGATTATGTGAAGAAATTTTGTTGACAGTCCGAGTCTACCTAGGCATGCCATGCCGTACGATTCTGTGTGTCTGCACATTAAGTGTATATTGATATGTCCAATAATTGATAATCGTTTTTGAAAAGGTAACATTGATTTAAAATGAGCTGGGGAAGATTCGTGTTCATTTAAACGACTTATGTTTTTCCAATCGTTGTATTTTATTGACAATTTAGTTTTGTTTGTGAAAATAGTTAACATCTAGCAATAGAAGTATTTACTCTTAGAGTTTGTTTACCATTTGCTTTGGCATAGTAAAATTTTGGTTCAGAAATATCTTGGATATGAGATTCGGATTCTGCTGTGCCTTAATCTCCCACTGCATATGTATACAAAGTTATTTCAACCATTTGTTTATTTATTTACTTCAACCAGGATGGATATATGTTTTCTTCATAGCATATAAAATGCTTATCAAAACAGTTATGAAATTTTGATTAATTAATGACGTTATTGATTTGATTTTTTGTATGATGGGTTTAATACTACTTAATATAATATTAATTTTTTGCGCGATACTTGCGTATGTATGTGTATGTAGTATAGTATAGTATATAATCAAATCATTTAAGCTTTTTCTGCTTTAATCAAATGATTTTGTTTTTGCTGCTTCAATCAAATCAAACACTACCATTACTGTTTGGAATTGATTTTAGTTTTACAAGATCTATGCCTAAATACGGATATTATTCCAAGTCTGAAAATGCAATTGGCTATAGCTATGACAATGCGGCCTGGCTTGAATGCATTTTAGATTGAAATATAATATACTACTTTGGCTAGTGACATTTTTCTGCTTACTATTGGTGTTTTAATAGTTTTTAAACATGCATATGTATGTATATTTTAATCTAGTATATAGGTTTCATCTAAATTGGACATACATAAACATGTCAAAAATCTTGTTAGTGTTAGTTTTGATTAAAATCAATCGATTTAATGTGATTTATAAAGTACATCACTAAGATATTTGGAATTTATAGTCTTTAGTCATTGCTTAAAAACTGGTCAACCGCTTTTACACCTTTGTTATATGTGATTTTCGTTAATTTAAAAATCAATGTTTATCAATGTTGTATTGTCGTAATATTAACACATCTTCTTCGGGGGATTCTAGAATAGTATCTCAAGTTATAATACTCTTCTAACTTTACTTATAATACATTCTAATTATACGGTGAATCAATAAAAATTTCTTGTCATACATTTATTTCATTTATGTTCGCTTGCGCAATGAAAATTAGAGTTTTCAAAAAGCAAATCTACCTTTTAAAAGCCGCTTTTCAGAATTTAATAACTGTCGACGAATAAATCAACCAGCAATTGATATCTGAAGTCCAAATAATCAGCAATGCACAATGTGAGTATAATAAATACAAAGTTTTGGATATAAATATTTTATTTGTCGTATTAAAAACGTATATTATACATGTATTTTTTTGCAGTTGCAGTTGCGCTTTTAAATGATGCATCGTCATAGACTTACATAACGTGTCGCCATTATTTTACAACAAAGTCAACGAGTAATAATTAAAAAAAAATGCACATGGTAATCGCGGTCTGTATTTTCATAATAATATACGCAAATGTGTGAATACTGACTTTTTGAAATGCATTATTTATAATCATGTCTATTAAAACGAATATGGTGACCGCCTAAATGCACTGTACATATGTACAATATCTCCCTACCTGTTGCTTATTTTTATTTATTATTTTTAATAAATAGCTAATTTCATTTATCTTAAGTTGAAGCTTCCAACAGTTTACTCGATCACAATGCAATGAGCTTTTTATAGATACATTATGTATGTAAGATCTATTTGAAAAGCACTTTTCTAATTGATTTTTTCTTATAGTGTTAAAAACATTGTTGCCAAGTAGAAAGTTGTCAAATATGAATAGTAATACAAATCAGACGAGTGAGAATTTTTGGCTAATTCGATTGGAATGCACCAAATGCAGTCTGGCGAAAATGATCTTAATCATCCCGAGCTGCAATTTTGGCAACCAAAAGAGATCGCACTCAATTAGTCACCCGAGTATGTATTAAAATACTCAGTGACAACTTTAGTCTTGGATTATGTACCTTATACTAAACGTACTACTATTCATACTTATTTTAAAATTCATAATTTCGTGTCTTTTTTAACTTGCATAATTGCAGTGTTTATAGATGACTTTTATATACACTGAATTGAAATTGAAAAGTTGTTCTCTTTAAAAAAGTGTGCACATACATATATACAATTCACAACAAGAATGTATAATAATTGACTATGTTTCATGTTTATAAAACTTGATGATACACAAATGTTAAGACTTGTTGCGTCCGTGTGTAATCTGAGCTCAAACTTTGAGATGACTATTCCAACTTTTCACTGAGCTTAATACTCTGAGGTGTTTCCATGTATATCAAAAATGGGTTCTAAAGAAACAGAAATACTGATTAGGTCTTAAATGATCCTATTGTGATTTCAGATGTAGACGACAACAATGTAATGGGGTGGATAAGGTTGGTGTGAATTGACGTTAGATATGGTCGGTGGTTTTATGAGTGCGATGATTGATTTAGTCGGCATCGGCGGCGACTATGTAGGCCCTATAGTCGGCTGCGCGACTTTCCCGTGCTGCCTGACGCTTCTGCATGATATTGCTCTCCTCCTCGAGATCTGAGAGACGAGCTCTGGATGCCCTGGCGCGCGACGCTGCACTGGAAGATGTCTCGTCTACGGCTGTCCAGCGTGCGGTTGTTGTGCTGTCGTCCACGCGAGTTACCCTCCGTCTCGTTCCGGAACTCTCGCCGACTCCGGCAGATTCCAGAATCTTCTCGGCGAGTCCCAGCCGGGAACGGCTGTGCAAGTTAGACACTGTCGATTCCATGTCCACGTCATCCATGAACACAGACTTCTTCTTGTTGGCGCGAAGGCGACGTAGAGAGTTCGAAACCTGCAATCAATAAATTAATAATCAATTCTTTTCAATGCTGTTTAATTGCAGTTTATAATCCATATAAAAAATTGAAAATGTGTTTGTATATTTATCTAGTTTGAACTATCCAAACGTGAAGAAGGTGATCTTTCCACAATATAAAATTACTAAATTGACCTTTTCAAAATGTACATAACTTGCATAAAATTGAAAGACAGGTAAATGGTTTAAGTTTCTCTGATTTTTGACATATATAATTCGATCCTGACTAATCGAATTTAAGAAGGAAGAATGCGACATACATATGCAAGAGATTTTCGATATTTTAATGAGTTATGATTAGACACCGGATAGTCACAGTGCTATCCATTGTTGTAAATCCTTTGTAAAAAAGGTTCGGCAAATCTTTAACAATGCATTTACAACCTTTGAACAATACGCGGCACCTTCCGGTCCGGTTACTAGTTATGATACTACTCAACGATAAGATGGTAAACAGATTATTTTTTAAATGTTTTTCTTACTTTTACCCATTGAGAATCTTCGGACAATTAAGCTACGTTTGGAAATGTATTTAAAATGAAAAGTTTCTTACCAAACGTATTTTTATATCGAATTTGCTTCTAAATAAAATCTAACTTAAGATCTATATATACTATATTTGATATACATATATAAATTTAATAATTTGAATTTAGGACTAATAAAAAGAGTATATTTTCACCATCATGTTAGTTAACATGTGTGATTTAGATAAAAATTGATGTAGTTAAATAATAACCTCCTCATCGAACTCGTTGTCGTCATCGATAGCAGCGCTGAGTGGCCTTCCTCGGGCTGCCCGTCCTCCGCGTGAGTCGAAGAGAGAGTCTTCGCTGATGACCTTTTCAGCGCGGCGCCTGGCTCCGGTGAGGTCTTCGTTGGCGAACGCGCGGCCGTAACGTTCTTCGATGTCCCTGGCTACAGATGGGGTGGCCTCGGCAACCTCTGGCCTGCCGCTGTTCTTACGGTCAAGCTTGTCGAGTGCTGACCGATAGTAGCTCTCGCCCATGTTGTAGTTGCAGTCATAGACGCGAGTGCGCCTGCTCCTTACTCCTGGGCGGCTGGACATCTTTCACCTGAACACACATCATACACCTGAAAAATCTCATTTACACAAAAACAAATCTCACCACGCCACGCTGCCACACATTTTATTATAATTGCAGTCGCAGTAAAATGTTAGAAAACATGGTTCATAACACTATTGAACCTTTACTCTTAGACTTTTAAATTTTGAAGAATATTTTTCAGGATATGGGATCATCATTGGATCAGGATCAGATTCATATTATAAAAAATTTCTTTCTAGAATCTAGAAAGAACTCTAGGCCAAATTTCAAAAAAGAAATTCTTGTATTACACAATCGTTCAAATCCATAATTAGAAGCTTAGTTACCATATAATAACAGTAAATAAAAAAATAATTTGGCCATTTTGTACAATGAAAACCTTGTACTGGCATAATAGTCTTTCTATGTAATTGAAAGCGATATATGACTACTCGATAATTAATGTGGTTTCTTCCAACTATGTATATGTACATACTTTAAGTATGTAACATGTTAACTAAAAAAATTGAAATAACTTGAAATTTGGTCTGCATCATGTGTGTATGCATAATTAAATGTAATACATTTGAATTTCTTTTTTAATCTATCAATCTAAAATAAGGAAAGAAAAACAACGGCATTTAGTTGTAAAAATCGATTTATTTTAGTTGGCTCCTCGTTTTAAAATATTTCATGGATTTTTGTGAGTGTAATATAAATCGAAAAATTCATAATGACCGCTGCTGTGCGAGCGCATTTGACAGTTCTATTTTTGGTTGCAACTCTAATTTTGAACGGCCATAGTTCGATGTCGATGCAAATATTTAAAACTGTTTTTCTCACTTAAAATACACTTTCCTGTGATTCTTAAATAGTGAAGATGTAAACGATCACAAATTTAAATACAGTCTTAAATAATATGAATATCATGCACGACCACCGTAGTTGTTCGACAATTACGAATACGTACCTATTATAAATTGCAAATGTTAATGAAAAATATTAAAACGCAATATTGTAATAGTTAAAATAAATCGCAAAAACAATGCAAAATCAAAATCGCTGCAAAATGATTAAGAGGAAAAACGACACTATTTTTCAGTTTATACAAATTGTACAACTAGTAAATAAGAATTTAGACATTATGTCCTAAGAATCTGTTGTCTCCTAGTTAATAACAATACATAATTTTGGTGTTAGTATATTGCTATAGTTCAAATGATCAATAACTTCGTCTAGATAGACAATCGTAGCGTTTACCTCATCTACTTATAATACTATTTACACACAGGATAATAGGGTAGTTTGTAATCCAAGGCAGGCATAAGTTTTCGTTTGTTGGTTTCAACTAAAACTAAAACAGATTTCAAAATATAATTGTTCTAGAAATGAATCGATAGAAAGTTAGAAATATACACAACTATTAGTACCTATGTATGTGTATTCTATTTGGCTATTTATAAAATCATTCGATATTGGTAACCATCCAACACTTTCATTGTTCTTTGATGCTAATTTTATTTTATTTTTATGGCCCCATTATTTTTACGTTTAGCAATTTAAATCTCCCGGGAATGCCTCTCGTTTTTAATTATTTAAAAAAAAAGTAATGATTGAATCGGTATTTATTTAAATTAACCCAATTTCTCTAATAATAATATATCTGAAATATACTATAGTTAATAAAATACAAGCTACCTTGTACGTAAATCGAAGAATGGTTAGCATTTAGCCATCTATAGACGCAAAGGCATCAAAGAACCTCAATTTAAAATTTTAAAAAGGAGGATGGTTTGTTTTCCTGACGGATCAAATTTATCTAATAATGGACGATAACTGAGTTGGTGTGACATGGAATGCTCGTATTTGGCCAGCTCGGAAAAACAGAAGCGAAATCCAGAATAAACAATTGCGCACGCGGAATGGACAACGTTCGCAACATCCTAAAATAAACAGACAGCTATAAATAGCAGACTTGAATCATGAGCCACAAAACAGCACCCGTCAAATTTTACCCGGTCAATTTTCGATGCGAATTTGAACAAAGTTAAGCCCGCAAACTTTCAACAATGAACGCTTGTCGGAAGTATGTCGAGTATGTATGCGAGAAAGGCTAGGGAAGAGTTCGCAAATAGAGTAGGAGATATATTTAGAAAGAAAAAATATAGGCCACGGTGATTGTGATCGGTGGGACTTGCGAAAGTCTAAAATTAAAGCTACAAAACGACGCTTAGGTCGAAATTAGACGCGTCACATTAACTGATTTTAATCCTCGTCAACGTCATTCCGAAAATATTCACCAGCTTACATCTCAAAACCATACTAAGGCTATTTGTAACTAATATATGCAAATGTGCCTTTTCAGTGAATAAAATGCTCAAAATCAGCTGATTTTTTTTATAGTTATTTGTGGTATTTGATATTTAGATCAAGTTAAGTTATTTTCATAGTATTTAGGTTAGTTACAATGTAGGTATTTGAATATTGCAAAACAAAAAAAAGACTAACTAATTAATCGTGCTTAGATTGTGCACTAAACTAAGCCATTTACCTAATTACTTGTTTAATATATATATATATATATATATATATATATATATATATATATATATATATATATATATATATATATTTTTTTTTTTTTTTTTAAACAAATGGTCAGTATGTTATGTATATTGAAGTGAAGTTAGATTGTATCGAAAGTTTATTTCATAATGATCCTGATCACATATTTAAATAAAATTATAAAGTCTTATTATTTTGATGACAAAATATTTAACCAAATTTAACGATTACATTTGTACATTGTAAGAATAATATTGACTTATATGTATAAGTTTTAGGTAGAATGTGCTAAAAAATATATATTGAAATGTCAATATTGTCAAATATATTGAGACGCTATTTTGAATATTATAACTAGAGGTCGGAATCTGAAGGGGCCGGAAACGTGCCACCTATTGTTCCATTGTTGTAAATCCTTTGAACAATAAACAGCCCCTTCAGATTCCGGTCTCTAATTATAACCAACCAAAGGTTGGTTAGGTCCTAAGTCGACTTTATACACGTATTCTGTTGTATCGAATAATGTGAAATATAATTTCCCCCCCTGTATGTATACCGGAAATCGGATTGGCCAAAGAAGTTCCGCTTACTTGGTCAGGTTGATCGAATCACTTGACGCCGTCTAAAAATATTCGACATCTGATACGCGACGCACGCTCAAAAGCTGCTATGTTGAGACGTTTCGTTTTATTCGATGGCGAGTGATTAGCTGGGAGTTTAGAAGGAGGGGTTTGGAAGCCGCATGGCAATAATACAGAGCATTTCGCGCCAAATTCGCAAGTTCCATATAGTGCAAGCTGACCGATTACTGAGACGCTATTTTTTATATCATAACCTTATCCAAATGAAGTCGTCGATTGTATTGTAATTACCTTATTTCAATTCGTTAAAGGGATAATAGTTTTAATGTGATCTGAGCTGTATATTTGGTCATTTTCAATACGGAAAATTTAATGACTGGGGGGGACAGTACACAAGCTGTAAATCAACTCGTTTGTGGCAGCAAATGCTTCCCAAAAAACCACTTTTTGTTTCACATTAGATTTCAGCACCCACTTAAAAAAAAAGTTCTTTTGAACATTCAGCGTGAAAACAAGCGGCTGAAAAGATGGTCTGTGGAGTGTAGTTAAAAAGACATTGAAAAGTGTTAAGGCTCCTGAACAGGCCTGTTCTACGCGATTTCTTGATGCTTTGATCCTGATCGGAGTAGCCAAGTGGTAATCGGCAAAGGTCGCATGACTGTTTTACTCTTTTTTGAGGGTCTGGCCCTCCTCCATGTGATGTTGTAGTGTTTGGGGTGTGGTGCTCACCTCTGGTGCGTGTTCAGCGTTCGGTGGCGACAACGGCACTGGACCTGGCAGCTGAGCCCCAGCATCAGGGTATTAATACCCAGTGACCCTTCCGCAATACCGCTAGCCAAATCATCGGAACAACTCACATACACACACACCTTTACCTAACAAATTTAACGGCTTGGTATATTTGCGTTTTACGTCACAATCGAACCAGGAACCTGGCGTGATGATGTCGCAGGGGGTTTTTCATAGGTTCGTAAATTACCTCAATACCTACCTAGTGCCTCGACTAGGCAGATACAATAGATACACTTGCACGTGAAAAAAAGGGCTCCAAATGAGCTAATAGTCTGTCAAATATAAATAAGTCAAAAAAGATTATATAATGAACCACTTATATGGTGTATACAGAGAAATTTGTATTTTTTTATGTAACCATTGTCAACAAACTTTGTTATGGTTTGCGTTTCATGAGTTGTACATACATATGTATTTTTACGGTCTCCGTGACGAGCCAGAATGTTAAATTACAGAAAACGCAAATATCGGAAGGCAAAGATCGAAAATCGAAAGATCTTAAGTCGAAAGATCAAAAAAAAGGGTGCATGGTAAACGGTACATACTCACTTAATTTGCGCGAGCAGGATACAACAGGAACAAGAGGAACAGGCTTTTCCTCCCGTATTCTGCGCGCGCACATTAATACGGGAGGAAAAGCCTGTTCCTCGACTTAAGATCTTTCGACTTTCGATCTTTGCCTTCCGATATTTGTGTTTTCTGTAATTTAACATTCTGGCTCGTCACGTAGACCCGTATTTTTACGGTCTCCGTGACGGGCCCGAATGTGAAACACTCGATCTTTACGTTTTCGGGCGTTTCACATTCGGGCCCGTGAGGTAGACCCGTATTTTTATTATTTTCAATTATGTTTCGGGAAACATGAAAGAGACTCTTTATACGCTAAATATTTGTATTATGCTTGTATACATACACTTTAGTGTATTCGAATACACTTGAACTTCAGCTTCTAAACTTTGAGAACTATGAACCAGTGGCGTAACAAGAAAAATTAGGCCTGCATGCAAATGTTAGAAAAAGGTCCCCATTAGTATTTTTGTTATTAAAATTAAATTGGTAATTAACTCACATAATTTAAATATTCTTTTTCCTCCACTTCAAAGTCGCAAATTATGCAATTACATATTTCAAAGACTTTTTTTTTTAACATCGTTTTTATAGATAATTACAGACAATTATTGTTACTCTACCATTACGGAAAACTATTGAATGTCGTGAGAAGGAGAACAGATGGGTGAAAATTCAACACGCAATGTGTTGCGTATCAAATTTGGAGCATAAAATTTTAAATAAATAGTGTTTCCTATTAGTCATATGAATAGTTTTAAGAAGGCTTTCAAGATTTTTATTTGAAAAATGTCTAGTATTTTTATTTTAAAACCTTTTGGGCCCCTAAATCTAAAAGGCCCGCACGCACCGCACGCCCATGCGACATAGTATGTAGTTACGCGCCTGCTTGAGACGATATCACGTAGTAGATTATGTATTGAATGGGCTGGTGTGATGTTCTGACCATACTGTACTGGGTTTATTATACGCTAATTATGAGCTCACGCTCATACTGATCTAACTGATCATATATTATACCGAACTAGACTGATCTTATCGGTAGTGGCTCGTCCATATGGACTGCGGACTGCAGCCCTGCCAGTATGCATGCTATTTTTGTTTTCATTCAGTCACGGGTATGGTCAACGTGGTACTACAGTCCGATTCATCTTCGCAGTCCACCCCTGTGAATTTTCACAAGCCGCCACTGGATATTATACTATTGTTAGCTTATACTGACTAAGGAAAGGCGGTCAGGATACTCTTATCCAGAAAAAGGGTCCACCATTATCAACCTTTTTTTGCTCTCTAGCTATGTAGGACAATAGCAATTAACAATAATTAACCCCCCCTTTCTTGGGAAATGGAAACTCCACCGCCCAAGACTAATACTGACTCTCGTTCTGTCTACGATTTATGTAGTGCTGCATATGGGTGGGTTCATGATCCAAATTTAGGACCAAAGTCGCTTCACAGCATTTATTCAATGATTCAAGAGGTCCACATGGAACCACAACTCACTCCAGAATATCTGATCTAATGTGTGTATCTCATTTTAAAGAACACTTTGCACAACATAGCCTCTGCGATTCATTAGCGTGTCTATTTTATAGACGCGTACGGGTCCTATTAATCTCCTCTAGCTTACCTATTGTTTACGCAGGAGCTCAACCAGGTCTGTGAGAACTCCAGCGTGTCCATTATCTGGACACGCTGGACAGTTAGCCTAACCTGGGGGGCGTCTATTGTCTACGCACGAATTCCATTAGGTTTGGAAATCCTCTCCTATTTTCCCACATAACAATAGCAATGGTTTGCTGATGTCAATGTTTTATGTAGGTTGTGAGAACTAAGAACCGACACTTGAGCTTAGTAGCGCTTTGTGGTATTCATTGATTATATGCTGATGTCATCGTTGGCGTTCCTGCGTTAATGCATTATTGCATTTATGTACACAAGTCTCATATTATATTCATCTAGACTTCGCGTTCCCACGGAATTTGATGAAGTCAACATTTTGCATTATTGTATTATATTGGTCTCATCTTACTTTAAGTTAGATCGTGAGAATTTAAATAATGTCAGTATTTGAAATTCTATTCTAGTTACATTTGCACTAATATTATATTACTGTGAGAATTTAATAATTCGTGTGGCGTCTATAGTAACGGGATATCGATAAAATTAATACACATTATTGAAATGTCTATTTAGTCAAATTTACTATAGATCAAACTTACTATTTCGGTAAAATTGCATTTTTGTTGCTAATTCTACTTGTGCGCAAAGTAGTCCGAAGTCCGATAATCAATTTTGCGAAATACATAGTAGCTATACCAATGTTCGAAAAAAGGGATTCTGATTACGTTCGTAACAATTTAATTTAATTTAAGTTTATAACAATTTAATCTCGTTGATGAAATTATTGGGTATTAACAGTTATTTATCTTTAAAATTCACTTCATAAACAGATTCCAAATGTATTGATTATTTCTCTAAATCTTCTGCAATATCATCATGATAAAAATCATATAATTGTTTTGTTGGAATCCTAAAGTCATCTTCATTTATTGATGGACAGTTCCAGGTGAATTTATTTTATTTGCTGCATGAAATCTAGTTGTTATATTTGCAATTACAGTATCAATAATATTAAAATATATATCATGTTTAAAATTTCCTTCTGGCGTGATACTTACATCATCAGTTGAATTTTTACTTTATTTTTCTTTCTGCCCATGTCTCGGCTGGGAAACCTACTTTGATTACGATATTAATCGATTTCGCCTCTCAAAAATTGCTTCCCAATTATTCCTATTTTTTTTAACTATTCATAAGACTTAAAAGATAGTTTATCTTTATGTTGATGTTAATTTCTCTTCCTTATAAGATGGTACTTTATTTTAATATTTTCATAGAATACGTGGTTTCATGATCACATCACTTACTAAAGAACAGGGTGTCGTAATCCAGAATGGCAGCGAGACATCCATATTTTGTACGGCCATATGGATCATATAATATGGTGGAAGATGTTGTGCGAAACAAGCTTTTTCTCCAAATCTAATCAAGAGTTTTTCTTTACCAGATCACTAGATGAAATTTTTTCTATTGGAGGCAGCGACTGGTAGCGTTAACACTAGCGGTATCTACCGCGGTATTTGATAGATCTATCAAATACCGCAGATCATATGCATGAGTAATAGCGTTCGAACACGCGGTATTTGATAGTTCTATCAAATACCGCGGTAGATACCGCTAGTATTAACGCTACCAATGAGATTTAACTCGTCTTTTTTCCTGATATTTAAGTTCGTGCATATTAAAGTCGAACGGGGAAAATTTTTATAGGCATATATATTTTCTGAAACGTACCTGTCCCTGACACGTGTATATGTATAACTTTTGAGAACACGTGTGATTCCCTACAATGCTATGGTGAAAATGAAATATCTTAAGCTTCACTATGATGGAAATAAAGACAATTTTTGATATTTGAAAACCACTGAGTATGTATTTCAACAATAAAAAAAAATTCGCATATGACCAACCCATGACTTTATCTGTTTAGATATTTGAAGAATATAAGAAATCTAAAAAATAAAATTCGACAGAGACGCACACAACGGAATCATAACATTTTCGATACAAATTGAGGGCTAATGTAGAGAAAATCACATAAGACAAAAGTTCTACTTCCGGCTATCGGATTATGTTCAAATTTTTTTAAATTAATTTATATACTTTCAAATATATAAGCATAAAATATCAAAAAGATAGAATTAGTTCAAAAGGTAAAAATCAAATAATGAAATATTAAGATGACTAAAAGAAGCAACAGGATCATTCAGAAAAAAAGATTTCATACTCCTTAGGAATAAAAATGGAAAAATCATTTTAAATATGGATGAGAAGAAATCAGAATGGACCGAGTACACAAAATTGCTCTTTAAAGACAATAGAGAAACCGGAGGGCATATTGAAGATCCAGAAACGGGACCATATACAGTCACGAAAATGGAAAGTGGAACAAGGAGATTATGCGTAAAATTTCAGCTTTAAATGTTTAAAACCAACACCCAAAGTCGTTAAAATAGTAGATAATATCGTAGTGCACTATTTAAAAAAGAGAAGTGTTAAAAATATATAACAGAAAGGGGGCGAGAAAAGTTTTATGGCTGATTGGTTTTAACGACGGTGTGTCGATGTCGCGCAAGAATGATATTTGGGATTAAAATAACAGTTTAAATGTACATTTTTCATTTTATTTCAGTCATATAAACTATTTACAAATTAATAAAAAAGAAATTAATATTTGGTTGTGGCTCCTTTTGCTTTTATCACAGCTTTTATTCTACTAGGCATGGAATCTATCAAAATTCTCGGAATTTCAATCGATTCATCGTACCACAATTTTTCTATTATTTCCTTTAATGAGTGTACAGATGTGATGTTATATTTATTAATTCGGCACTTAATGGCCATCCAGAGTCTTTCTATCGGGTTCAAATCGGGACTATTTCCTGACCATGTTAGTGTGGAAACTCCCAATTTCTGCAAATAATCCCGTACCTGCAGAAAATTCATGAAAATACTTCAATTTTTTGCTCGAAATCTTATTAATGACATTCAACAGCATTAAAAGAATAATGATAATTACTGTTTTAGCTCTATGACAAAGCGCGGAGTCATCTTGAAAAATAACATCATCAAAATTTGAAAGGTGGTTTTCCATCGATGGAATGAAACTTTCTTCCAAAATTTTTTTATACATTTATTCCGTTTACAAATCCTTCGACAAACTTCATGCGACCAATTCCAGAATAAGAAAAGCATCCCCAGACCATTTGACTTGGAGGATGCTTCACTATTTTCTGGGTGCAATTTTGTTTGTATTTTTCTCCAACTTTGCGTCGAACATATTGATATCCATCAGAGCTGAACAGGTTAAATTTGGATTCATCCGAAAACATGACTCGTTGCCAATCCAATGACATCCAATTTTCATGCCTTTTTGCCCATTCTAATCGAGTCAGCATCATTTTTATCGTTAGAAGTGGTTTTTTCGCAGGTCTCCGAGCGTAAAGTCCTGCTTCTCGAAGTCGATTTTTTATAATTTGGGCACATACTTTGATTGAAAATTCACTGGAGAGGTCTATTCTTATCTCTACAGCAGTTTTAAATCGCTGCTGTAAAGATAAACGATGAAATTCTGAGAGTTTTGATAGATTTCATGCCTAGTAGAATAAAAGCTGTGATAAAAGCAAAAGGAGCCGCAACCAAATATTAATTTCTTTTTTATTAATTTGTAGATAGTTTATATGATCGAAATAAAATGAAAAATGTACATGTAAACTGTTATTTTAATCCCAAATATCATTTTTGCGCGACATCGACACACCGTCGTTAAAGCCAATCAGCCATAAAACTTGTCTCGCCCCCTTTCTGTTATATAATTTTAACACTTCTCTTCTTTAAATATTGCATTACGATATCGTCTACTATTTTAACGACTTTGGGTGTTGGTTTTAAACATTTTAAGGTGAAATTTTACGCATAATCTCCTTGTTCCACTTTCCATTTTCGTGACTGTATATTGAAATCCGAAGTGGAACATGCTATAAAACTAGCAAAGAGTCTGTAGGAATCTCGTCGTCGTCATCGTCATCGAAACATTCGAGAATATTCCGCAACAACAAACTACATTCCCGAAAACCAGACGTCGTACACCTGCAGTCATTATATTAAACTCAAGCGGAACGCCCCTACCAGTCGAGTGGAACCAAAACGGTCGAAACACGCCGCCACCATTAAACCACATCGAGCGGAACGGCGCCAATCATTCCAGAAAATTCTACGCCTCGACAAAAGTGCATTCCTCGTTCACGCATCAACAAGCACATGCGCTTACGCATCAACAACCACTTCCATCAATCGTTCCAGAAAATTCTACGCCTCGACAAAAGTGCATTCCTTTCTTACGCATCAACAAACCACCACCATCGGTCAGGCGATTCCAGAAACACTATAAAAGGAGGTACAACCCAAACAACGCCAGTCGACCCACAGCAGCAAGCGTCGACATACAGCTCCTGACCAGCCACCACTACACTACGCGGACTTGGAAGATCAACCAGCCGGACGAGCCAGCAACACACTGCCGTATCCAGAGACCTTCCGAACATAGCCGAACAACGAGCCAGCAACACACTGCCGCATCCAGAGACCTTCTGAACATAGCTGAATGCCGAGCCAGCGACACTCTACCATATCCAGAGACCGCTGAACGACATACTTTTGCCCACAAATACCATACCTTTGTACAACCATAGGCAAACAATAAAACTTTATAAAACTAGCACAACAGTGTTTCGTTAGGCCGGGATACGGTCAACACACATGTACAACCGCCTACATTGGTGACCCCGACGTGATCTACGCAACCTTCTGATCATCCAACAGCGCTGTCAACACATCGCTACCCCGCCTACAAGTCGGAAAGCTACTGGACCGGATCTGATTCCTGCCGAATTTCTCAAGTTATTGGACGACGATAACATAGAAGATCTAACAAAACTCTTCAATAAAATATATTTATCAGGCGAAGTACCTAGCGATTGGTTACAATCCATATTTATCCCGTTGCCCAAAAAGAGTAACGCGAGGACGTGTAGCGACTTCAGAATAATTAGCCTAATGAGTCACACATTGAAGATCCTACTAAAGATAATACAGGGCAGAATTTACTCACGGTGTGAAGAGGCGATTAGCAGAGAGCAGTTTGGGTTCAGACAAGGCTTGGGTACCCGAGAGGCCCTTTTCTGTATGAAAACACTACTCCAAAGATGCAGAGAAGCCCGTAAACCTGTGTACATCTGCTTTATAGACTTTGAAAAGGCCTTTGACCGTGTCCAACACGCTCGCCTGATGGAAACATTAAAAAATATTGGCCTGGATGACAGAGATGTCAGATTGCTACGAAATATTTATTGGAATCAGACTGCAGTAGTACGTGTCGATGATCAATTCACTGATGAGATTCCTATAGAACGGGGCGTCAGGCAAGGATGCATCCTATCACCTACTCTTTTTAACACCTACACCGAATCCATCTTCCACGATGCTCTCCAAGAGGCGGAGGGCATCAAGGTGGGTGGCGAGACGATCACCAATTAAGATATGCTGATGACACGGCACTAGTCGCTGAAAATTTAGCAGACCTGCAAAGATCTCTAGACCGTGTACATCAAGAAAGCAATCGAAGAGGTCTGCGCATAAATCTAAAGAAGACAAAATTTATGATAGTGGATAGAATGCAAACAGACACCGGGAATCTAACCTTGGATGGAGAGGTGATAGAAAGAGTAAAAAGATTCAAATACCTGGGTACCTGGCTGAATGAAGAGATGGACCCAGATGAAGATCTAAGAATCCGCATCGAGATGGCTAGAACAGCATTTGTAAAAATGAAGGCGGCGCTTACAAACAAGCATCTCAATCTTCATACGCGGTTGAGATTCGCGAAGAGCTACGTCTGGACAGTATTACTACACGGATGTGAGACGTGGACTCTGAAAACCAAGATGATCAGCCGCATTGAAGCTTTTGAGATGTGGGTCTATAGGCGTATGCTGAAGATTCCGTGGACCAAAAAGATATCAAATGAAGCTGTCCTCGGCATGATGGGGAGAGGCAGGGAACTTGTTTCTGTCATCAAGCGGAGAAAGATGGAATACCTCGGACACATGATACGGGGTCCAAAATACGAATTTCTCCGTTTGATAACCATGGGGAAAATAGAAGGAAAAAAATGGATTGGCAGGAAAAAGTTATCTTGGCTTCGAAACATGCGCATGTGGACCGATCTGAGCGCCGAAGAGCTGTTCCGAGCCGCTGAAGACCGATGTGGATATATTCAAATAATCGACGAGGTGGTCGCCAACGTCTGGATGCGGACAAAGCATTAACAAGAAGAAGAAGAATGGTATAAAATCTCTAAAATACACAGACACTCATACTAACACACACACACATTTTTTTCTAAGTCATGAAAACGTTATTAGTGATTGATTTTGAAGTCGGATCTACCAAGTACTAAGTAAGAACTATCATATTAACAAGAACTCGAGTTCCACATTATTCGATATTTGTGATTTTCGTAGAGATAAAACGCACATGCTGTCCATTTACCGTAAAGGGCAGCATGTGCGTTTTATCTGTCTCTTCCTACACTGGATGGTCTATAGCACTCGAGACATATTTTGATATATGTATGTACGTATGTATAGTTGAAACATGATTTTACAGCGAAATGTGATAATTAAGTAATAAAACAAGTATCAAAAATATAATTAGCTTATAAAACAATGCATAATTCCATAAAACATTCATTAAAGATAAAAACAAGCACCCACATACCAATGTTAGACACGACGCTATGGCCAAAACTCATATCGATTAAAGACAGTTGGCAGCCGTGACTACATACTCTCCTCGAATATGCGCTCAGTAGAGGCCGGTCTTCGGCGGTGACCGACGTGTCTCGATCGCGTTTTTTTTTTAACTTGCCGCCTTCTTTCCTGCCTTTTGGCCGACAATCATGGGGTGGGGTTTCGTCACGTGCGGTCCCAACGAAGCCTTGGTGGTGTCAGGTAACACTTTTTGCCAATTAGCGCTTGCGAATAATACTAACAACCACTAACTGTCAAATGTGCGCGCGCTTATCGATTTCGCACGATGGCGTCATCAACCCACATTGTATATATACTTTAAATGTATTTGCGTCATCATTTGTATGTTTCTATAATGTGATTCTGTTCGCTTTTGCGTTATGCCAATTGTATGTCAGTGGTTTCTTTTCATATATGCGATGTTGCGACCTCGCGCTATAATTTAATGCGCGTGATGTTATAGCGCGTGAGCTACATTTTGATAAGAGATTCTGTGTTTCTTGGCCATCTCGAATCCCATGGTTTAATATTTATATTTATTGCTATAACAATTAGTATCCACTGTTAACGACTATTACTTTAATGCGTCTCATAAACAAACTTTCACGAAGCTGATCAATCCCTCAAACACAACAATTGAACAAGCTCGGATTCTTTTATATCATTTCGAGAAACCGGACAACTTCTACGAGAGACGAGTTGCTGAAATAGTTTAAAAAGCCAACGATAACGCATAGCTGTAACACATTCAGGAGCCCACATAAAATTAAAGGATTAGCTGTACTTCCCTTTATACCGAATTGACATGGTGCGAGTAACTTGGACTTCTGAATGACTTGTAAACGTAATAGACATGTAATCAGCACTTGTACAATTTTAAAATGATAAATCTGGTACTTCAAGGTATAGGAGCTGTTGCAGACATTCATCGAACAGAAGAATCTGGATTTAAATACGGATGTGTGTAATCATTTTCTTCGTGAGGTTTAGCAGGAAGATAAAGATACATACAAAAAGCACACATTAATATACTGCTCCACAGATCGTATTGTCTCCGGCTCTGACTATTTTTTCCTATATACTTTGAAGCTGTGCTGGAGGTGGAGAATCTTCGGAAGACAGCCTACAGTCCGAACTGCAGGGTAGTGCCGGATTTTTACCGGCTAAACTACACCCCCAACCTCCACTCTCTGGGACTTCTGTGTACTACTTCAAAGAGTGGGGGTCCATTCATTCATCGTCGTTCATTCTTTGTTTTTCGTCGTTCTTTCTTTCTTTCTTCCATTCATCTCGCATGCATTCTTCTCTCGTTCGTGCGCCTCCTTCTTGCGAATTACCGTTGACGCAAACGTGTCGATGATTACCCAATCTTCCATCTTCTCTATTAGCTTCTTGCCCAGGTTTTCGGGTGAGGTCATTCCGATTTCCTCCATTTTTTCTCTTTCTTCCGCCCAAGCTGGGCACCCGAAAAGGGTATGCTCGGCGTCGTCCACTTCAGCTTCGCAGTGGTAGCGTTTTGTTTCGGCCACTTCTCTGATCCTGTGGAGGTACTTGCCAAAGTAGCCGTGGTCCATCAGCAGCTGTGTCAAGTGGAAACTGGTATCACCGTGTTTCCTCTCAACCCAGTCGCCCACGGACGGGATGATCCTGTAGGTCCAGCGTCCCTTACATTCTTCGTCCCACTGCCTCTGCCAGCAACTCATCAGCTTTTGCCGTATCTCCTTCCGCCTGCGTGTCGCTACTTCTCGGGATTCCGATGCATTGCCTCTCGAGCCGTCGAAGAGTTGCTTCCGCTCCTTCGCGAGCAGATCGATCGGGATGATTCCTGCAACTACCAGAACAGCGTTCTCGGAGACAGTCGAGTACGCCGTGGCTACTCTGAATGCGCTCCTCCGCTGTACTGAGGCATACTTTTTCCTCGTCCTTTCTATTTCCATGGAATCCGCCCAGATCGGTGCTGCGTAGAAAAGCGTCGAATGGACAACGCTGTTCAGCAGATTCCTTTTTTTTTGGTTTCGGCCCTTCGAGGCTTGGCATCAGTCGTCCCAGCGCCGCTGTTACTGTTGCCGCTTTTTCGACCACCCTTGTTGCATGCTCCCGGAAATTGAGTTTTTTGACGGGTGAAAAAGATCTCCTCCGGCTTCTGCCTTGCAAGTGACAGTCCCGCTCCGTCTATCCAAATGAATACCCTTTTGAGTGCCTCGTTAGTGTGCAGCTCCAGCCACTCGGGTTTCCTTGCCAACACCAGGATTCCGATGTCGTCCGCGAACTCCACCACATACATATATACTCTGAAGCTGGACTCTTTAAGATTGCCACTTATATACGCTAAGTGCAGTCCAACTTGAGTCGGATCTCAGCGTTCAAAAACGCTTGGATCACCTGTTTTTGAGCAATTTCCAAGTTACTCGTAACGTTACAAAAGGTGATCCGAGCATTTGTAGATCCTGAAATCCAACCCAAGTAAGTTGGATTGCTCTCAACTTTGCCGATTGTATCCGTATACTAGTGGTGTTTCAAAATGAAGGCGGAGAGTAGAGCGTCAAATGTATATAGGAAAAAATGGTTGGAATCAAAAACAATACAGTTTGTGGAGCGGTATGTTAATCTTTTGTACTTATCTTTATCTTCCTGCTAAGCCATATAAAGGAAATGATTAAATAATTCATCGCGGCTTCAAATCCATTTTGCGGTTCTAGATCTTTCTGTTCACTGAACGGGGAAGATTCTGATGAATTCCTAGTTCTTTGTCGACATATCCGCGACAGCTCCTATATGTACCTTGCAGTACGAGATCCGTCATTTTAAAATTGTACAAGTCCGAGTGACTGTCTGGGTTTACTTGTATCGTGTCAGAGCCGAGACACATTGGTCGCTCAATTCAGAAGACCAAAAGCAACCAAAAATCCGCTCAATATATTACGATGCAGCCACACATGCTAATAGTTTTTTAACTGTAGAGTTTTCAATATGTAACAATACAGTCAACGACTAATCGCCGAGTGTGGCACCCTCCAATACAGCGCCATACATTCTGAGGGATCGTATTGCTCAGAACGCCTGTGACCAATCTCGCTGGTCGGTGGATTTTATTGCTCGAGAGACCAGTGAGTTACACGGTGTGGCATGCTTCATACAGCTGCATACATTTGATCTGGTCGCGCAACTAGTCGGCCGACAAAGTTGCCCTTTGTCTGTCGACTCTTTCAATTAACTTTCCTTCAGGCGCAATGTACACCGTCTTGTCCCCAAAGATCCGATTTTCTCTGTATGCTCTTGCAAGATACAGCAATTTAATTTTAGCTCTTATTTCGACTATATCCGTGGGTTTTATGTCCCTCTCTTTGTCCCTGATGGTTTCCATATACTGGTCGGTGTACTTTACTATCATGTTTAACATGTCTTCGGTAAATAGACAGTTCCAACAATCAACAGTAGTGTTAGCAGCACTCGCGTTCCCCCTGACTCCAGATTTATAAGCAATCAAGTTGGAAGATCCCCTACGTACACTTCTCGGAGTACCTTAAAAAATGTGACGAGTTTTGTAAACCGCCGCTGGTTAAGAGAGAAGATTTTGTTTCACTTGAATTCCATATGACATACATATATAGTAGATACTAGTCGAATTGCCCTTCTTTGCTCAGGCGTAATTTGTATAAAATTATGTACTGCCTTCCAAAAAAGCATAGATTCTTTCCGCAAAACTGACTACAGTCTGTGGCTTGATCATCGGCTAGAACGGTTTCAAAGAGTGCATAAAGTTAATCGCCATCGACCCAATTAATGATGAAGATTTATTGAGTTTCATTTCTCATTTGCCTGTTACATAATATGACGAAATATTTTCTGTGTGTATTGTAGCGACACCAATTAAAAGGCAATCACCATCGATTCCGTAATCGATTTGATTGTTTCGAGTTCTTTGTATTTTGACATGGTTACTCATCATATTTTCGCGTAAGGGTGGGTTTAGGAGGTTTACACGGAACCGATGCTCGAGAGTCCCTCATTTACCATGTGTACATCCTTTTAAAGGACAAATACAGCACAGCCTTTGCGATCTGTCAGCGTGTCCATTGTCTAGGCACTAACGGATCCCGTTAGCCTAATCCAGAGTGTCTGTTAGAATTCTATTAGGTCAGGACATCCTCTCTCATGGTCACGTTACAATATTTTTAAGTTGCTCTATTTTTTTGTCGCTTTTTTTTATTAATAACTCGCTGAACCCGGCATGCGTTGCAATGCCCGTTCCTGTTCCTGTTCCCATTTCAAATTAATACTTATTGCGTTTCAGAATTATTGAATGTTTCAAGTTCAAATTAATACTTATTGCGTTGCAATGTCACTCATTCCTATTTTTCCCGTTCCCGTTTTTGGGCGATTTTTCGGCCAATATATCAGTTGATTAATTCATATGTAAAAGTTTAATTATTATTTGCTTGTTTTCACTGGGCGATGGAACATTTTTATAAATATATACCTTAAATAAAATGTCATAATTCTCAAAGCGGATTTTTGCCTATGTGGAACTAATATAAAAAGACTTCTTTTTTATGCGGGTGAGGTGGAAAAAATTGGACGATTAGCAACTTCAAAGTGGATATTAAAAAGCTTACATTCACTATCTGCAGGAAAAAAATAACTACACATACTAGAACAAAGTCGTTTTTTGAAGATGGTTCCAGTTAAATATGTGCCACACTAGGCGACTTGCGAGCGACTTTCGGGAGACCAAAAGTGGTGACTTTGGTCAGCTGATTAGTTGCGCGGCCAGAACAAATGTATGCATTGAAATGGAGCGTGCCACACCCAGCAACTCCTTGGTCGCTCACATTTCCATACATTTGGTCTGGTCGCGCAACTAATCGTCCAACCAAAGTCGGCCAGTGTGGCCTGGGGCTATGTGGCTACACAGCCACAGCTAAGAGCGAAATCACACAAAGCGGGATGTGGTGTGTGGGAAGTCGTCAAGTTCTCCTACATTTCTTAAAACCGTTATCGATCACTGTTAAGCATGGATAAATACAAGGATACAATACACCCAGGGGGTCTATTTTTTGGACGTTTTGAAAGGATACCTTATATACCTTGTACGCATCCCATGAACGCGACATTTTTTCTATATGTTTAAAACTATCTAAAAAAAACCCACGTCCCACATTCACCGCTGTGTGATTTCGCCCTAATAGTTTTTTCACTATGTAGTCGCTGACGACTAATCGTCCAGTGTGGCACCTCTCAATACAATGCTACACATTTTGAGAGTTGTATCAAGCAATAAAATCGTCGAGAGCAGACCGATCCTGCTGGTTAGCTGATATTATTGCTTGAGAGACCGGTGAGTTGCACAATGTGGTATGCTCTATACAGCTGCATACATTTGATCTGGTCGCGCAACTAGTGTGGTCCGACTCAACACATTGTTTATCACTTTCCTCAGTGTAATCTCTGAAACCCGATGAATTTTCAATCGATTATCATCCTTCAACTCCTGGCAGTTGGAAAAGATTCGCTTTCTCTTTCAACTACATTGCTTCACAGAAAGAAATTGAATCGGGCAAACACGGAAGCAAGCAATATCTCCAAAACGAGAAACAACTTGTAAGGAATTTTGTGCAGTATAAATCCATTTATTGTTCAGACGATCTGTCAATCAGCTTTCCTTGACGCCTGCCATTTCTTATTATTTGGCGGGATGTGCTAGAAAGCAGCATTCCCAGTTCAGTTTGGGTAGTTTTGGCGGGCAGAGCCCAAGCTTGATATTAGCCCTACTCCTGATTCAGCTCATCAGCTCTCGCCTGATGCAGCTCCAGATGAGCTTGGAAACTTTTCTGTGATCCGGCAGGATCATACTCCGAAGCAGTATCTCCGTGAATCCTTCTCCAGATAAGGTTGACTGGTTTCTAACCTCAACCACAGGGCATACCGTCATCAGCTCACCTCACCTTCTCTTTGTACACCCCCCCTTATTTATACCTGATGGAGAATAAACGTTATATATAACAAACAACCTTAAAAACTTTTTTCATTGGGTTTACCTTCTCCCGCACACCATACACACTCACGCGCACGAGAAGTGCAGTTACAGCCAAACACAATCGCTGCAACCGAGACGGTAAACGGATTATTCCCCAAAAAGCGATCTCGCGCACGTCACTAAAATCTCGATCACTGAACATGTGGCACTGGAGTTCACGTTAGTACAATATTTCTCGTGGGTAGCTTTCGATTGATGGAGTTTTTAGGTACCAGATGTTCTGTGATCGAGATTTTAGTGACGTGCGTGAGATCCCTTTTTACGGAATAATCACCGAACCAACCGAGACGTAGATATACTCCGGCACTGCAGCTCTTCGTTCAATTATCTGGTTCACAAACTGGATGCGCACTTTAGTTCCTGAGCTGGTTCGAATTTCCATCCTATCGGATACCATTTAAGAATTTCCATCAGGGATTATGCTGAAGAAACTCATGAACAATGTTCAAACACATAGAGCTTACCAAAGTAATAACTTTGTATAAAATTGGTTTTATTTAGGTAGTGAACTTGTTAACTAGCTTCAAATCTTTCAATCGTTTTCACCTTATATTTTATGCACATACATACATTTCTAGATTTAATGATTCACTATGATTGCGAAACAGACCGGAATATCCAATAAGTACATACGATATCTTCAGAATGTTAATTTTATTTCTGCTTTATAAATTGGCTTTATCTGCTTTATAAAAACGCCACTAATGATCAAGTATATACATACATACATACAGACCAAGATATACCTCATCTACTGCTTTTGTATAAATATGATAGTATTGCTTACAATTTTATTACCGAAATGAGCAAAAACACATTTAACACATTGTATTTGCAAGTGTTGCGCTTTAAAGGTCTTAAGCATAATAGTTACCGTTGTTAAAAAATACAATTAATGCACAGGATGCTGCTACTCGAAGCCTCTACTCGTTCCCGGCGGTCGAGCATTTGTATGGCCTATCCTCCAAAGGGTCCAGAGAATATCTCTCAACACCATGACCCTGCAAGTGGAAAGTCCGACAGTTTACACCAGCCAAGGAGTGCCTATTTCGGTGACAGGGATAGCCCAGGTATAAAATGTCTCTAATCAAAATGTATATACTACTGTTTTTTTCATTAAGGACTTTACAACACTTTGACTTTGACCAGTGTCCCGGCCTATAGAAACTCGGTTGAGTATAGTAGAGGATCTTTTATTTGTTCAGTATGCAAAGTTTTATTGTATGTAAGCTAAAGTAGCTATTTGCTTTGGTTTGGAGGAGTGGCTGGCTGAACTCCAAAGGCTTCACTGACGTTTGTGGTTGCTGTTCTGGTTTATATTACAGGGGATGAACGAATGAGACGACTGGCATGTTGATGCACGTGCTTTTATTATGGAAGCCAGATACGGAGTGCGGTAGCGACTCTGAACACGGGACAGTTGGTTCCAACTCGCAGGAAGGTGACCGAACTCGACCATGTCATATAGCGAGCCGCCACAATATCCTGGTTGGTTGTGCAATGTGCAGCTGTGTAATGTGATCATTCTCTCAGGTTCCTACAGGATCGAGATCGTTTATGTGCAGTGAGTCGATCTGTGCCCTTGGCGTGAGCGAATGCATTTCGGTTAAGGCCCTTTGACCCTGCTTGCTCGTACAGGAGTGCGATGATGTAATCGTGCGACTTGTCTTTTTTAGGGAAGTGGATGAGGTCAACAACCCGACTCGTGCAATCTGTATTGCATTCTTACAAAGCTATGTAAAGTATAATAGGCGATTTGAGATTGCGATGAGTGACTGTTGCGTTTGAGTAATCTTTTGTATATTGATATATGAGGGATAGATGAATCATGTGTTAGTATGGCGTAATTGGCAGTGGACGGTTTGGGTTGATAATATTGTAACGTAGAGATTAGGTGGGTGGCGCTCGTGGACCGTGGATCTCTCGTTCGCGCCAAAATGTCCTCGCCGAATGAATAAGCCGTATGTAACGGCCAATGGGATTGCCCCACTCATCGACCAATAGTTTACATGTGTATGTATTTGTGTTGAGCCTAACGGGTATAAATATGGGGCGCTCTCGGCTTGGAAAACATTCCGACCTGGAGCGCCGACGAGAGCTGACGAATAAACGACTTCTACAACCCTCCTGCGTCTTTCTCTCCGATCCTGGAAGCCCCCTCTTCACGTCCACGCAACAATATGTACATCTGAGATAATTTAGCGTGAGACTTACGAAAACCGAGAATGCTGTCGCATTCGTGCAATGTGTTGCAACATAAAATAGGACGTAAAATATATTTTTTAAATTATTTCTTATTGAACTACATATATAATATTATTACAATATAATTCAATGCAAGGTCTTTAATATTATAGTATTACTGAAAGTTTCGCTGTCCATAACATGACGTTGACAATTACTTTTATCGTCTAAAAAATATAAATGTCCATTAATATAAAAAAAAACACATACGTATTCCATGAATAAATGAATAATGTCGGCAACTTACGTATATTATATTAAAATTTGTGACGTAACGTTTTTACACGGGAATACAACTCTCTCGCTGGGAGAGTTACTGGCCTACAGGGATACGTTTGTTCGTCCTTCCGGGTGCGTTCGTTCCTTGGTGGGCGTCAAAGGGAACAGAAATGGCTAACCTGGGATGTCTTATAGTAGTCGTGAAGTTCCTGATTATAATTCTCGTCTCGTCTATAGATTCGGCAGCTGTAGTGAAGCTGGCTCTTGGGTCACCTGGTCCGTGTTCCAGCGGCTGATGCTTCCAGGGCTTTCCGGAGCGCTTGGCTGCTACAGAAAGGTTAGGTAGGAAGCTGCGTGGATATATAGGTGACGAGCTCGTTGGAACTCGGGGAGGAAGTTATGATAACTCAACCGTCCCGCGGTTCTGTACGCCTGTACCCGGGGACGACCGAAATGCGAATGGACGAGTCTCCGGCCTCGTCTCCTTTCCCGCGGCAGGAGTGTTTCCACTCTAAAATAAGGGCTAGTGTTGCCCTGATGGGACGGCTGGGAGAACGTCACGTTACAAATTTTATTAATGTAAATATTTCAAAACAACGAAACACGAACTCAAAACTAACAAAAAATAAAAGTCAAATTCTACCGACCGCTATATGCACGAATAATGCTATATTTCTTGACCAAAATGAAATGCGAAACTGAAACGTAATGTAATTGGCCGTCGCGGGTATAGTGAGGGGTGAATGCACTAGCATATATGTAGATTGTACGTAAGTCTCGTGCTAGAACAGTTCGCCTATAGTTGATGTCAGTGTATGATTGATGATGCTAATTGCGAATATTTTATTTTCAGGTTAAGATTCAAGGCCAGAACTCAGAAATGTTGCTGGCAGCTTGCGAACAATTCCTCAGCAAGAGTGAGTCTGAAATTCAACATATTGCTCTTGTGACGTTGGAAGGACACCAACGAGCAATCATGGGCTCGATGACCGTCGAAGAAATATATAAAGATAGGAAGAAGTTCTCCAAACAAGTAGCTTCCGAATTGTATATTTTTCTATTTTTTTTTTTTGTGTCTTAATGTATTTTACGGTGAATTTCTTGTTTGTTTTAAGGTTTTCGAAGTCGCTTCGAGCGATCTTGTCAATATGGGCATCACCGTTGTGTCTTACACTTTGAAGGATATCAGAGACGAGGAGGTAAAAACACCAATTTATCTTTCTAATATATTAAACAATTCCAAAATATACAAACTCATTATGAATTATGAATATATAATTTATCCTTTTCGAATTTTCTAATGCTTAATTGAAAATTTTTCTCTTACATTATTATCTCTAAACTACAATATGTATTTATTGTATAGATAAAATATTTTACTTCATTTTAAGTCGATTTTTGTATGTAAAATTTAACGAATGAGTAAATTTAGGACTACGCTTCTCCCTCGCTATTTGATCAAAAATTTTAATTCAATTTATTGCAAATGCTTAGAAACAATATAGATTCTTATATTGGTTGTGTATGTGTTGTTCTTGCGAACGGTAGCCGTACGAATAGCGAAGGATTATTGTATTTTAAGCTTTTTATTTATTTAAGTATTTCGTTGGTTTTGTATGAAGCTTGTTTACGTGGTGTAATATAAAAGAAATATGCATCACACGTTATATAAAAATAATGAGATATTTACTATAAGTACATATTGAATTGAACTATAGTAATGTGCCAATATATAATATTGTAACTGTAATTGCATATCAGAAGTATATGCACTGTCAGCATATATAATATATAATTTTCTTTTCTTTTTTTTTTTGCAACAGGGGGCCAAGGTATGTCTTTAGTTTTTGACATTTTCCTCTTCTCGCTTTAAGTATTTTTGTTTAGCCTTTTTTGTTCAGCTGTTTAAACTTGGCCTTGCTTGTATTTTCATTATATTCGAATATTGTTACGTTTATCACTGATAAGTTTAATTGTTTTTGGTAGAATCGGCATGATTGTTGTTAGTTATGTTTACAAGGCTATTCTTAGTTCCTTCCTATCGAACATACAATGCGAAAAAATACAGTTTGAATCGTCCCGATACCCTATACTTCTCTTAGTGTTTAAACAATAAACAGATCATTGGGCCAGATGCAAAATTTTGATAGATTTATGTCTCTTAATCTGTACTAATACTGGGTTGACATGATGCGAGTAGCTCGGATGGTACTCGCAACGTCAAGGTTACTCGCTGCGTGTAAACAGGTGAACAGGCATCAAGGTGGGCGGCGAGACGATCACCAATATAAGATATGCTGATGACACGGCGCTAGTCGCTGAAAATTTAGCAGACCTGCAAAGATCTCTAGACCGTGTACATCAAGAAAACAATCGAAGAAGTCTGCGCATAAATCTGAAGAAGACAAAATTTATGATAGTAGATAGAATGTAAACAGACGCCGGTGATCTAACGTTGGATGAAGAGGTGATAGAAAGAGTAAAAAGATTCAAATACCTGGGTACCTGGCTGAATGAAGAGATGGACCCAGATGAAGATCAAAGAATCCGCATCGAGATGGCTAGAACAGCATTTATAAAAATGAAGGCGGCGCTTACAAACAAGCATCTCAATCTTCATACGCGGTTGAGATTCGCGAAGAGCTACGTCTGGATAGTATTACTACACGGATGTGAGACGTGGACTCTGAAGACCAAGATGATCAGCCGCATCGAAGCTTTTGAGATGTGGATCTACAGGCGTATGCTGAAGATTCCGTGGACCAAAAAGATATCAAACGAAGCTATTCTCGGCATGATGGGGAGAAGCAGGGAACTTGTTTCTGTTTCCCCACTGTTTGATAACAGTGGGGAAAATAGAAGGAAAAAAATGGATTGGAAGGAAAAAGTTATCTTGGCTTCGAAACATGCGCATGTGGACCGATATGAGCGCCGAAGAGCTGTTCCAAGCCGCTGAAGACCGATGCGGATATCTTCAAATAATCGACGAGGTGGTCGCCAACGTCCGGATGCGGACAAGGCATTAACAAGAAGAAGAAGAAGGATATGTTCGACCAACTCGACATAACTGGCATTGAAGAGATCCAAGGAATGTGCCAGAAAGTTGAGGAGTCGAACATCTTTCGAGGGGAGGGAGTTCTTAAGCACGTTTGTTTTAGTCTTAATTGGCAACAAGATATCATGCTTTCGCAAAACCCTATGATTTTCCGGGGCCAAAAATTTAAGCTTCTCCAGGATAGCGGGATCCGTCATTTCGAAATTGTCCAAGTGGCGATTACGCATCAACGTCACTCGGACGTCCAAGCTACTCGCATTGGTAAAACTTTAAACCCGGTATTAGTATAAGGGTAGCTAAAAGAAATGTCTCGTTTTCTTACAATACAAAAAAAAAAAGATTCTTTTTTTCACCAATTCCGCTTTTAATCGTAAATTTGCAGCATTGTATACAGCGAAATTCGAGATTTTGCAAGACAATGGGTAAGCTTGCCGATTTGTTGGAGCCGTTTCAATGAAAATCAGATAAATTGGCAAACTCTGATAAAAACGATCGACCTAGAGTCACAAATCCAAGGTCTGGTGAGCAGAAACCAGTGGGATTTGAACCCGTGACCACTCTGTTCAAAGCATTATATGCCAACCACTAGTATATTCTGCTGGTTAAATGATCCTTTACTGGGGGACCAGGGACGGCGATCTCTAGTAACAATTCTGAACTGGTTTTGAAACGTCACCAAAAAAACGCAACATTTATTTTGGCTACTCTTAATATATGTAAATACAAACCGGCTTTGAACCAAAATCAAGCCATCTCTGCTTGATTGATATATGTATGATGAATTTTTTTTAAATTGCATTGTTTTTTCTAATAGAATTTAAGTCAAAACGCACAAATACATACATTTATTACTATAAATAAGATTTCTATAAAATATGCAATGTAAATATTTAATGTGAATTTATCAAATCGAAATGAAACTGGATGGTTAAATTATTATATAATAATATACCTATGTGCATACATATGTTATAATATTAACTGACTGTCATACAGTTGTCTTTATTAACATATATATTTTATGTTAGAAGGTCTATGTACATACGTATGAGCTTTTTGCATGACGCATACATTGCCATATTCTACAGGTGGTTCACGATAAACGGATGGTTATAAATTAAACAGTACTTCGTCAATAGTTGAAGTGTCTATTTCATGAACACACGAATGGAGCCTCCACTCTTTCCAGTGTTTCTATTTGTTCAATTCGGTTTTGTATTGTGAATATTCAGTTCTTCCAGTGTGCGTGGCTTTCCTTCGTACACGTGTGCTTTAACCCTTTGAGTGCCGACGTCTTTTCTGTTGAAAGCCCGCCACGCTGAAAATTTCGCCAACATTTCCAACTAGAATTACTTAGAAATCCAATAGATAGCAGGTATAAAAATTGTAGCTAATCCAAACAAATCCTAGATAACTACCGCTGAGGATTTCGAGTTTTTTAAAGGTGTGTTTAGACTCTCTATATCTTGCAACAATATAAAATAAACAAAAGAAGTCTATTAATGGCTGTATTTTTCCAAAACTAGTTCCATCTTCTTCATTGTTGTTAAAATGTAATGCTCACAATCTAAATGCCAGTTAGGGATTTCTATCGGGAAATTCGGCTATGGTTATAAATTCAGAAATTCCGGTGTAAACCAGTTTTAACCCTTTGCCCGCTGCAATAAATATAGGGAACAAGCCCCGTACGCGGCACCTTTTTCGCGAATTTTACAATCGAGTTTTCGACCTTAAATACAGATTTTAATATTTACTCAAGTAGCCAGATAGTTAATTAACACAAAGTATTATTTTAAACAATAAAATACATAATATATCTCGTAGTTTTGGCTTAATTGTCAAATAATCATTCTTCATACAATTGAGACGTATCGTCGCCATTGTTCGACAGACGTGACGTTACATAAACGAGGTTTCAGTATGGTTCCACAAAAAACTAATTTTGACTGGTATATATTCATTTTAAGCAAATTGAATAGATGGAATTCAACTCTCAGTAATGTATTCAACCAATTTCGAACCTTAAAACAGTTGAAATAGGCGCATATAAGGCTCAAAATCCCGTGCAATATTCAGAAATTCTATGGAAGACAGCCGCGCTACAGACTAGTCGCGCAAAGCTTCCATAGAAGACGGCCGCGGGCAAACGGTTAATAAACAGTTACACGGATTATACGACCCATGTTTAATGCATTTTTTTTCAATGCTACCTGGAGAGGCTTAGCTGGTAGTATTCTTGTTTACTTTGTACATGCTCAAAATACAACGCTTATCGGCGTTTTTAAGATAGCTCCACAAATAAAAATCACACATGGAAAGATCAGGTGAACAGGCTAGTCAGGGGACATTTCCAAAGCATGAAATTAGCTGATTAGGGAACAACGCTCGAACTACAGCCAGTGAAAGTCTGGCCGTATGGGCAGTATGCAATTCATTTTCCCTGTTGATTCCTGGTCTTCGAAGTTCTAGCTATATTTATGATTAATAGCTTGACGACTAAATGGCATAGAGTAAGGAGTTGAACAACCTTCACCACAGGTTCCTCCTCTCCAGATGCTCGGTACTATTCATTACAAGAAACGTCCGTCACTCACGAACCACCTGTATTATAATATGTATATGTATTATAGATTCATGAACGCATATACGTATTAAAATTTTCTGTATTACTTTTTGCACACATTAAAAGTAATTTTAATAGCTAACACGGTGCTTTTCACGAATTGAATCTGATGTTTAGAAAATACATACACACACACACACACACACAAACAAACAAACACACTGGATTAACAATTGTAAGTATTTAGCATTGATTATTTTTTTAAATATTAGAAGTATATTCTTGTTTGTTTCTTTAAGAGTGATAATACATTTAAGCAGAACAATATAATCATCTTTGGTTGTATGTGATATTCATTGATTACAATAAACGCACATGCAATTATGTAGTGTATGGATTTATATTTTGCAATTTTTTGATACACACAATTTGGTATTTGCCGATTTAATTGCGGCTTAGACTCGGGTCAGAGTTTTAATTACATAACCCGTCATTCTTACAGGGGTATCTGAAATCTTTGGGTATGGCTCGTACGGCCGAGGTTAAGCGCGATGCTCGCATCGGAGAGGCTGAAGCCAGGTGCGATGCTCAGATCAAGGAGGCCATCGCCGAAGAGCAACGCATGGCCGCCAGGTTCTTGAACGACACTGAAATTGCCAAAGCGCAGCGAGACTTTGAGCTCAAGAAGGCCGCTTACGACGTCGAAGTTCACACGAAGAAAGTACGTTCCGTTGTATTTTTAAACGCATTTCTGCTTGGGTTTGGTTGGTAAATTTTTTGTTTTGTTTCAGGCTGAAGCTGAGATGGCTTATGAACTTCAAGCAGCCAAGACCAAGCAGAGGATCAAGGAAGAGCAGATGCAAATTAAGGTCGTTGAGCGCACTCAAGAGATTGCAGTACAGCTTCAAGAAGTCCAACGCCGAGAGCAGGAATTGGAGGCTACAGTCCGACAGTGCGTTTTTTTTTATTTATTTAAAATAGAAACGTACAGTATTTCAATATTTTTACAACACATTAAATAAAATGCCACTTTCGATTGACGGATGCTTAAAAAATATTCGATTTTCGATCTTTGCCTTCCGATATTTGCGTTTTCCGACGTTTTCATTCGGGCTCGTCACGGAGACCGATTGTTAATATACGTAATGAATAAAACATTTGAGTATCGAACTGTATTATCAATTGATTTTGTATAATTTCAAGGCCCGCCGAAGCTGAAAAGTACAGGCTAGAGAAGATAGCCGAGGCGCATAAAATCCGCACAGTGTTGGAGGCCGAGGGTCAAGCTGAAGCAATCCGCACCCGCGGAGAAGCAGAAGCCTTCGCAGCTAGCGCCAAGGCTAAGGCCGAGGCCGAGCAGGCCGCCAAGAAAGCCGAAGCTTGGAACGAATACAAAGACGCCGCCATGTTGGAAATGTTCCTCGAGACCCTACCAAAGGTAATTTTCAACATCTGTAGTACTGTCGTATTATTATATCCGCCGATCGTTACTGACCCTGTAACGGCTGATGTAGGTTGCGGCTGAAGTGGCGGCGCCTCTGTCTCAGGCCCGTAAAGTCACCATGGTGTCATGCGGAGGCGGCGAGATCGGTGCGGCCAAGCTAACCGGTGAGGTCCTGGCCATTGTGCAGCGTATGCCCGAAGTTGTGAGGAATCTCACCGGCGTTGATATCTCCAAGGTAATGTCTGGTCTGACCACCGGGCTAAATTAGCATCAATTACATTGAACAATAATGATATATTTTCGTATTTTTATTTCAGTCCGTACGCGCTGCATAATTGATTAAAATTTTCAGCATTTATACTTTTCTCCTTTCTCGTAGCTTCGTGTCAAATATATATATATATGTGTATATGCATATATACATACATATATTTTTTAGTACGTATAATATTATTAAGATGTTTGTGTTGAATTTTGATGTGAATTTTTATTGTTATGTATTGTATGGCAATTCCTCACTTGTGGAAATGTTTCTATGTATGTGTCGTTGTACTGACTTGTAAACCTTGTAAATCGGAAATTTCACCATTTTTTCACGGAAAAATTGAAAATGTTTTGAATAGTTCTTAAAGATAAAATAAAAAGAAACATATATTTGACCAAGTTTTCGAAGTTTATAAGTTAGAATATATACTTCATATATGTACGTACTTTCTTTCAATCATTCGACAGCTTTCGCTGTCGATCTATACCAGTAGGACTCAAACTTAATCTATTTACGGTGTTTGAAAATAATTATAATAAAGTAAATTAATACATGTGTACATTGAAAATTGCAAAAAACTCCGTAGTGCCTTTATATAATATATACATACATACATACATGATGTAAATGATTTCGATTGTAGTTTTGATCTAAAATTGATATACTGGTAATTGCGAGGGATTGTCATAATTTTATTTGGTAATACTTGTTGTATTTAACAATTTAGTTTTAGTTCTATATCATATACTATAGTATACTAAATTTCATATAATCACGGTTTAAATAAAAATGATACATGTATAAGGAAATTTGGAAGAGGTCCCCTTTGTGATTTAATGATTTTAGTACAGTTTTATTCATTAGATTTTTATATAGAATAGCGTTTCATGTCTTCACCTTAAATAATACACACCCATTCTAAAATACATTTAATTGTTGTTAATGTTTTTGATTAAATTTTTTATTTATAATGAAGGGGATTTTTAATAAAGATATATTTTTTCTTAGTGATATGCTTCCACCAAAATTAAAAATTAGTTTTTTATCTGACTGCTTTTGAGCAAGTATATATATATATATATATATATATATATATATATATATATATATATATATATATATATATTTATATACATAAATATATATACAAGGGTAGTGTCTAGTATATTAGACAAAAGTCGATTTGACTTTTACAAGTTGAGCCATGAAATAACCTCATAAGGAGATGGCAAATCCGCTTCTTCCATACAAGTAGTTGTCATCTCCATGTTGAAATTAGTATAATATATCATATATATATATATATATATATATATATATATATATAATATTTAAGATTTTTATGTATGAAAAATAATGTGATTTGTTATAACATATGTATGTATTGTCTTTTTGACCACAAATATGACACCTTTACCATCAGTTTGTCAGCTATCGGGTCCCAGACAGTGTATATGTTGTATTGATACATCAAATAACCTCATAAGGAGATGGAAAATCCACTTCTTTCAAACAAGTAGCTGTCATCTCCACTGGAACTAGCATAATATATTATATGTAATACTTAAGATTTTTCCTTGTTAACAATGTAATCAATTATAACATATTCATTGCTGCTTCGATTTGTACTATTGAACCCAAAGATGACGCTTTTACCATAATTTTGTCAGCTATGGGATCCCAGACAGTGTATATGTTGTATTGGAACATCAAATAACCTCATAAGAAGATGACGAATCCGTTTATTTCATACAAGTAGTTGTCCGTTTATTACATAATTCCACCTACAGATATTATTTTGATCAAAATTATTAGTTTTATTTAGTTTTATTTAGATTTATTTAGATTTATTTATTTTATAGGCATGAAAGCGAGTCCTTTTTGAAGTTGTACTCTTTTTAAAGTTGAACTCCTTTCAAATAAATAAACGCCAACCCCAATGAATAATGTTAAGTGTTGAATAGTTCAGTGTTGAAATATCCGCTGCTATTCATAATTCATGCTAATAACAATGTAATCAATTATAAGATATTCATTGCCGCTTCGATTTGTCCTTTTGACACCAAACATGACGCTTTTACCATCATTTTGTCAGCTATGGGGTCCCTGACAGTGTCTATGTTGTATTGGAACATCAAATAACCTCATATGGATCACATGACGAATCCGTTTATTTCATACAAGTAGTTGTCATCTCCATTGTAATAGCACAATATATTATATGTAATACTTGAGATTTTTCCTTGTTTACAATGTAATCAATTATAACATATTCATTGCTGCTTCGATTTGTCCTATTGAACCCAAACATGACGCTTTTACCATCAGCTCGTCGGCTCTCGGGTTCCGGACACTGTATGTATTGTATTGGAACATCAAATAACATCATAAGGATCAAATTTACCATCAGTTTGTCAGCTATCGGGTTCCTGACAGTGTATATGTTGTATTGGAACATCAAATAACCTTATATGGATCACATGGCAAATCCGTTTCTTTCATACAAGTAGTTGTCATCTCCACTGGACCTAGCATAATATATTATATGTAATACTTAAGATTTTTCCTTGTTAATGACAATCTAATCAATTATAACATATTCATTGCTGCTTCGATTTGTACTATTGAACCCAAACATGACGCTTTTACCATCATTTTGTCAGCTATGGGATCCCAGACAGTGTATATGTTGTATTGGAACATCAAATTACCTCATAAGAAGATGACGAATCCGTTTATTTCATACAAGTAGTTGTCATCTCCACTGGAATAGCACAATATATTATATGTAATACTTGAGAAGATTTTTACATGTCAATAACAATGTAATCAATTATAAGATATTCATTGTCGCTTCGATTTGTCATTTTGACCCCAAACATGACGCTATTACCATCAGCTTGTCGGCTATCGGGTCCTGGACAGTGTATATGTTATATTGGAACATCAAATAACCTCATAAGAAGATAGGAAATCTGCTTATTTCATACAAATAGTTGTCATCTCCACATTGGAATTAGCATAATATATTATTATACATAACAATTTAAGGTTTTTACGTATTTACATTTCAATATTTTACAAAATCTATAGTTAACTCACAACGAAAATCAGTTCACTGCACGAGTAAAATCATTCTATTCAACCTGATCCTTTTTTTGTAAAAAAATAAAATGGTATGCATGTAGTTCGTACAAAATTTCAATTTTGAAAAACGTGTCGGTTAATGGATTTTCGTTATGGGCTGATCATGTTTATTAATCTATGAAAGGAATTGTTTCAAATATTTACATTTTCTAAATCAATATTATTCATAGTTCTGCCAATTGGGCTTAGCTAATTATATGCAATTTTTATTTTATACGATAGTTTTTTCTAAAACTCTTTTTTTTTTCATATATATATATTGTGCAACTCGGTTGCCAATAATTAATTCGATATTATTTTCTAATTTCAATGAAAAGTCTGTGGAACTATTGTGCAGTTCTACTTATTATATTATATATACATAATTCCACCTACAGATATTATTTTGATCAAAATTTTTAGTTTTATTTAGATTTATTTATTTTATAGGCATGAAAGCGAGTCCTTTTTTAAGTTCTACTCTTTTTGAAATTGAACTGTTTTTAAAGTTGAACTCCTTTCAAATAAATAAACGCCAACCCCAATGATTAATGTTAAGTGTTGAATAGTTCAGTGTTGAAAAATCCACTTCTTTCAAACAAGTAGCTGTCATCTTTACGTTGAAATTAGCATAATATATTATATAAAATATTTAAGATTACTATGTATGAAAAATAATGTAATTTGTTACATCGTATTCATTGCCGCTTCGATTTGTCCTTTTGATCCCAAATATGATGCTTTTACCATCAATTTGTCAGCTATCGGGTCCCTGACAGTATATATGTTGTATTGGAATATCAAATAACCTCATATGGTTCACAATGGCAAATCCGTTTCTTTCATACAAGTAGTTGTCATCTCCACTGGAACTAGCATAATATATTATATGTAATACTTAAGATTTTTCCTTGTTAATGACAATCTAATCAATTATAACATATTCATTGCTGCTTCGATTTGTACTATTGAACCCAAACATGATGCTTTTACCATCAGCTCGTCGGTTCTCGGGTTCCGGACACTGTATGTATTGTATTGGAACATCAAATAACATCATAAGGATCAAATTTACCATCAGTTTGTCAGCTATCGGGTTCCTGACAGTGTATATGTTGTATTGGAACATCAAATAACCTCATATGGATCACATGGCAAATCTGTTTCTTTCATACAAGTAGTTGTCATCTCCACTGGAACTAGCATAATATATTATATGTAATACTTAAGATTTTTCCTTGTTAATGACAATATAATCAATTATAACATATTCCTTGCTGCTTCGATTTGTACTATTGAACCCAAACATGACGCTTTTACCATCATTTTGTCAGCTATGGGATCCCAGACAGTGTATATGTTGTATTGGAACATCAAATAACCACATAAGAAGATGACGAATCCGTTTATTTCATACAAGTAGTTGTCCGTTTATTACATAATTCCACCTACAGATATTATTTTGATCAAAATTTTTAGTTTTATTTAGATTTATTTATTTTATAGGCATGAAAGCGAGTCCTTTTTGAAGTTGTACTCTTTTTAAAATTGAACTCTTTTTAAAGTTGAACCCTTTCAAATAAATGAACGCCAACCCCAATGAATAATGTTAAGTGTTGAATAGTTCAGTGTTGAAATATCCGCTGCTATTCATATTGCTATACCTTTGTGTCACTTACAACTATGTATTAGAATAAAATTGACAGTTTGTATGTAAAAATAATAATACACTTCAGAATTTCAACAGTTTTCATATTTTTTAATAACAATCATATATTATATAGTATACCGAGATCGTATGTGTTGTGATCTGAAATGTGAAGCTATTTTTGGGTATCGCTTTTGATTGATTGTGAACGATTGCACCACGTACGCTTCTCAATATTATTGTTAGTAAGATTTTTTTTATATGCATAATACATTCTATTCTTAAAGTTATTGCAGTGTGCAGTTTTAAATTGTATTTAAAGTAGTAAAATTTCTATCACTGCGGAGGATAATCTCTTATTATAAAAAGTGTTCGTATTTTTAATATTCCACGTTCTTTAAATGTAAAATTTGATGAGCAATTGTGATGAATTTTGCATTTGTAAACGTTTTTACCATTATTTTAAAAGGATTGAAATATTTTTAAATAAATTACTTGCTGAAATATATTGAATAATTTTCTATATACAAAATGTTTTTTTTTTATTATTTTTATTTTCTCCTCGGTGTACAACACCAATTGACACTATAGTAATCATACAACTTCAACATAAAGCAATTTACAAATTTCCAATTTTAAAATTGTACATTACATTTTTATATTTACATTATTGCCCTTTTCAAATATTTGGAACTACTCTCAAACGAATCCGAAGATAAAAAGTGAACTAACTTTTCATAAGAGTCTATTGTAAATATAAGTTTGCTTCAAAGCGAACTCAAAAATTGACTACCTTACTTGTTGACAAACTTTTCGCCTTTTTTATTACAAATACACATGTCTACTATGACTTAATAATAATGACTCTCATTCAAAGCGGAAAATAGCCCCTCGAATTGTCGCCAAACGAGGGGTAGAACAATATGATGTACAAACGTATGAATGCAATTGTGCCAGGGATTGGTAATATTTTTTTCAATGATCATTTGTATTGTGTATACATACGTATATAGGGGAGGTAAATATAAAAAATTTAACTTTCCCACCATAGATCAAGTATAATAGAAACTGAAAATAGTGATGATACTGTTGGAAATTTTTTTAAATTATTAGATTAAACATGTTGAAATATAAATTTGAAACTCACTCCCGATGTTTTATATGAAAAGTTTCATACTTAATATTTATATTTAAATATTCATTTACTTTAAGACATGAAACAAATCGGGTTTATATAATAAGGTACATAAATGTGGAGTATTTTTCATATATTTTGTGTTAATTGCTTAGTGACATCTATATATAATTAAAATTATGACAGAATGATAATTACATTAATTAAGTTGAAGACGGATAAGACAGATGGCGCGATTTGTAATTTTTTAATTAATAAAATCAATTAAAATATTTACGTATGTGCATATATACATATGTACGTAATTAAATGGTTCTAGAATTCTAGAATATTTTAGGGTTTCCAATAGGTCTGTTTTCATGAGAACATGTCCTCTTTTTTTTGACAAAATTGTTTTATTTCTGATGTGACCAATCCATGACTTTATATATTTGGGAAATATAAGAAGTGACAAAGATAAAATTCGATAATGACGCACACATACCGGCTATGAGAACATTTTCGATACAGGTTTGCGCGCTAATATAGGGAAATACACATTTTGAATTTTCAGCAAGACAAAAGTTCTACTTATAGTTATTTTTATTTTAATTTAAAGTTTTATTATGTAATATCACTATAAATAATATAGGCATAAAATATCAAGAAGATGGAAATAATTTAAATGGTCAAAAGAAAATAGTGAAATATTGTTTAAAAAAAAAAATACTTCTTCCAGATTACAAATTCTAAACAAAACCTTATCAATTCTATGTTAGTAAAAAAAGAGGAAAACATCCCATTTCCGGTTTATAACATTTTTTTATACCTATGTACATATCTATTGTATTGACATGTATACAAGGAATATCCCGTTATTTTCTCGAGAAGAGTACACATATTTAAAGGGTCGAAAAAAATAGTGGAAGAAAAATCGAACAAGAGTAAACTGCCACTTCCAGTAGATGGGTCTTCACTAAATTTTATATATAACTTGGCAGTAAGCTTAAACTTTTAGATATGAAATTTTAGTCCAATACACCCAAAGGATTCTGAGAAAAACATAATATACCTCGATTCTCTACAGTAAAAGTACTACTTCCGGTTGAGGTAAAACTATTAGTCTATAGAATTTATAATCTCTATTACATGCAATTTTTTCGAGAAGACATAGTACACATAGTTAACTATGCCGGGTCTATAATAGGGTCGAAAAAAATATTAGAAGATATGCTTAAACGTTTCGAAGAACAACTCAAGAAATCTCGAAGCCCTGGAGTAAAAGTACTACTTCCGGTTGAGGTAAAAATATTCAAAAAATACTAGTGTATGAATTTGTGTATACTTATTACATGAAAAAAACTTCAGCCCAATCTGTTTAGCAGCTTAGGCGATAAATGATTCCAAAAAATAATAAAAAGAGTAAACCTATAAGGGGAAGTGACATTTATGGTCAACTTTTTATTATACAACAATTGTTATTATATAAATTTGAAATGATATTCAAATAATTGAGACAAATGAGGATAGGTTGCCAATTTCAACCGTTCAACGATCAAAATATTTGCAAACTCTGATGGGAAACGATCAACCTGGAGTCACATATCCAGGTCTGGCCAGCAGCGCCCGGCCATGGATTGAACCCATGATCTGTCAGTTGATAGCATAATACGCTATACATAATATATCGAGCTCGTTACCTGTACTTTCAGAGAAAATTAAAAAAATAAAGAAAAGTCCAATTGTAATAGTGATTGTGAAACGCAATTATATTTTCGTTCATAAAAATACACATACCCAAAGTTTGGCCAGCAACATAGACCGGAATAGAACCCGTGACCACACAATCGAAAGTATTACATGCTATAGTCGATCCGATATGTCGTGAGACTTACGAGAACCGAGCTGGCTGTCGCATTCGTGCAATGTATTGTAACATTGTAAGGACGTAAAATAATTTCTTTATTTTTATCAAATTATTTCTTATTTAAGTATATAATATTATTACAGAACAATTCAATGCCAGGTCTTTAATAATATTACTGTAAGCTTTGCTGTCCATAAGATGACGTTGACAATTACTTTTATCGTCTAAAAAATATAAACTTCTTTTAATATAAAATATTAGTGGTTTTATAAACCGCTTTAACATGACTAATCTGATAGTAAACATTTTATTAAATTTATTTGAATAATCATTTGTTTTTTTTATTAAATTGACTGCTACGAACAAACAAACATATATACTGTCTCTTTCGAAATTATATGTATACCAGAATCTGGCGGCCCCCCCGGCGCGAAGGCGCCTTCGCCCTCGGCGCTTTCGCCCCCAGCACCGCTCGGGACTTCACCCCCTGGGCCTTCGCCCCCAGGGCTTTCGAATCCTTTGAATCGAAAAAAAATCAAATCAGCCTATTTATAGGTTTTTGAGCTCTTTTTCCTATTATGCTGTAGAATGATTAACATTAGAATAATATAATACTATGATTACTAACGAAATTAAATTAAATTGTAAAATAGAAAATGATCAGTAGATCAGTAGCTATTAAAATAGATATAAGATGTATTGTGAACATAATTTCGTAATAATAAAAAGCATTTAAAAATCAAAAAATCAAATCGGCGCCTATGAATCGAAAAAAAAAATCGAATGTGTTGTCTACGAACGAACCAACGAAGGTTACATATATGCAAAGTCTCTTTCGTAATTATATATTAGATATACGTATTCTGTAAATAAATTAATAATATCAACAACTTGTATTAAAACTTTATTTTTAATATAAAACGTATTTTATATTAAAATTTTATTAATGTAAATATTTCAAAACACGAAACACGAACTCAAAACTAACGTAAAATAAAAGTCAAATTCTACCGACCGCTATACGCACGAACAATGTTGTATGTCTTGACCAAAATACAACGCGAAACTGAAACGAAATGTAACTGGCCAACTCGGTCGAGTGGGGGGGTGAATACGATAGCACGTGAATTGTACATAAGTCTCGTGATAGATCGGTTCGAATATATAACTTAAAGAAGGGCTAATCTATTTGATATGGAATATGAAAGAAATTTAAAGGTCGAAAGGTCGAATAAACGAAAGAATTTTAAACCCGAGTAAAAGTCGAGAAAACGAATGTCGGAAAATTTCAAGTCGTTAAAACGGAGTAGTACATAGACTCATTATGTACGTAATATAATCCGCAAACAGAATGTATTCAGGTAGAACAAAACATCGGAATCCTGCACCTGACTATATTCAAATTAGACAAGTCTGCTCTGGACAGGCGACAATATCCCAGATTCTATTATATTTCAAATATAATATTAGTGTACATACATATAATCCCCGCATATTCAGCGACGTGATTTAAAACGAATGCACTTGCATTTCTGCACCTGTCATGTAAAAAGAAAACAGTGTATTGAATACTTTTCATAATAAAAAATAAAAAAAATCAAACGTTAAAAGTTGTATCCGGTGTGGAAAGACTTCATTTGCATACGAAAACGAATTTTCTTTTTAGTCTGCATATTGTACGGAGGAGTTAATCATGCATACATAAAATACTGTATTTTATTTTATTTTATTTTTACATAGATATATGTATACCAGGAAGGCTTGACGGGAAGACCCCAATGCGCCTTCCTGGACAATTAATTACAAACAATGCAGCATTTTATTACTACATAAATCACTGTGTTTCCAGAAGCTGAAGAACTCGAAATAACAATTAATTAATTAATTAATTAATCCATTGAGATCTATGGTCAGATATTACAAACATCGTATTAATACGATAAATAACGATGAATATCTTTCATGTAACAATACCAATTTTATATTCGATAAACAACCACAGAGATATCTATGGTGAGCAATATGGCGAATCCTAAGATATAACAATAACTAAAGGTTCGCAACAGAAAATTGGGAAGGAAACGCCAATTTTACAGGAATCGTTTCAATGAAAATCAGAAATATTGGCAAATGCTGATAAGAAACGATCGACCTCGACAAACCAAGGTCTGGCCAACAGCGAGACTTAGCGGGAATCGAGCTCGTAACATCAAGTACGAAATAATTCAACATTCACCACTAGACGACGCTGCTGGTTGAGCTGACCTCGATTGAAAAGAATTTTTCTGAGTACATCTGTAGTGCTGCTGGTTAGACCTGGATATTTGTGACTCCAGGTCGATCGTTTCCTATCAGACTTTGCCAATTTCTCTGATTTCATTGTTGAAATTCTATTTTTGCTACCGAATTGATTTGATTCGCAAACCGAATCTGTTGTGCGCGCTATTTTAAAAAGGGGCATTGTTTTTATTTGCCTGCCCGATAAATGGTATCCTTATAATAATGCTATTTACATATAACAAGTCCTATAACTGAATTTTGAAATATATGTATATACATATAATAAAACAATAGACAAAAAAAAAGCAAATGAAATTATTAAATTAGAGAAAAATAATTTGAAATTTTTATATACATATGCGAATCGCTTTGCAATTTTAACCCCCTGTATCCTTAAACTATGTATGTGTGTATGTATGTACGTAGTATATCTTCACGTCTATGTCTAAAATATATACATATGTATGTACATATAATGCTGTGAAATTGTAATATTTTTCAATACATATGTCCGTTCAGTTTGTTCGGACAGCTTCAGTGTGCTCTCGTTGTTTGCAACTCTAATTTACGATACTGAAAGTACACATTTTCATAGACAAAAAGTCTTAGATAAGTGAAATTTGAAAGATTGTGTTTCCGGTGTTTGAAGTGTTTGAAGATTTTGACAACTCGTAAAACGGTTTGATTTTGTATTTTTCTTATTCACATTTGTGCGTATCTATTTATTGTAGAAAATCACAATTTTTTTTTGTTCGTAATGAAATGATGATTTTATATCTTTACTGTCGTAATTACAGTCCCTGGTCAGTGAATTGGGGACAACGCGCAAATTTCACGTATTCTATATTTAATGGTGTATTATCAGAAGTACGGTAACGAATTTAAAACAAATAGGTATTTTTGTTGTTACATAGTTTATTGAAAATATAAATATACAAAAAAATAATACATAAATTAATATTTAGTGATGCCACCGTCATTTTTAAGGCAAAGAGATACTCTTTGAGGCATGCTCTCAATGCAAGCTGTGATGGTATTTTTAATATCAGAGTCTCCCAGCCACACTGACAGGTTATTTTCTTTTAGGGTGGTTAAATTAGAACATGGAAGTTTATTTAATTTAGATTTTAGAATGTGTCGAACGTTTTCTATTGGATTTAAGTCGGGAGAATTACCAGGCCAGGGAAGAAGTGGAATTTGTTGATCGGACATAATTTTTTTAATTAATTTAGCTGTGTGGCAAGGAGTATTATTTTGCATGAAGTGCCAACTATCGCCATTATTTATTTTAGTTTGAATTGAGGGTAAATAAGTATCTTTTAAGACCTTTAGGTACTGCTCTTTGTTCATGGAACCGTTCACACAATAGAGGGGACCCGGACCTTCGACGCTAATTGAAGCCCACACCATGATTGATGGGGGTTGTTTCGTAGTTTTTATAAGTGCATCCTTCTTTATACCTCTCTCCGACCCTTTTTCGAATGTATTGACGGTCTTTCTTTGTCATACGAATAGAAGATTCATCCGAAAAGTGTACCTTGAAATTTGCATACATATTAACTATTTTTCTAATATACAATAATTTCACAATAATCTTATTTATAATTAAATTAGCGTTTTCCATTCTTCCAAAGTAAAGTGCCGATGTTGTTTAACCCACTTAAGACGTGATTTTATCATTTGTTTGGTCAACATTGGCTTTTTCGCCGGTCGCCTTGCGCTAAGCCCGACTTCTTTGAGGCGTCGTCGAATTGTTCTGGCCGATATATCAATTTGATCGCCTTTTAATTTGTCTCGAATCATTTTATTTGTGGCAAAGCGATCCCTGGTTACCAGTCTGACGATCTTTCGATCCACACGTGAGCCAAATTTTCGTCTGCTGCCACAATGACCGCGCATATCAGTCATCGGATCGACGCCACTTTGAATTCGGAGATTTATTCTCCCCACAGAAATTTTCCCCACTCCCTCCATTGTTGCGATTTCGCGGATGGAGTTCTTCTGGGCTTTTAATAATGCAACAATAGCAGCTTTTTTTTCGCTAGGTAGATCTTTTTTTCCACCCATCTAAAATAAAAGAAACAAAATGTTTGGGAGGCTATTTAAATAAGTAAAATAAGTATTTTTTTAAGTAATAAAAGTTCAACTTACTTGAAAATACAGTATGATTGCAGCAAAAAAAATAATCGCGATATTGTTAAAGAAATAACTGAAAATATCCAAAAAAACGCACGTCTCACTAGTCGAAATTCCAGAGCAAACTGTCCTCTTACATTTCAACATTTTTTCTTTCTTTCTTTCAATGATTGCTGTTGCACAAATCAATATGCATGTATAGAGTAGATCATAGGATGGAGTATACAAAAAAAATTAACCCGAAAGGGGCTGCAGTGAGTTATTTATGACGGTTCGTATTGCGAGCAAAAGATGCAAACCGCTTGTCCCCAATTCACCGACCAACGACTGTATGTTGAGAGTTTTTTCGAGATATTTTTTATATTTAATTCCATTGTTTTTTGTAACTGTATGTTTATGCATATGTTCACATTTTGATTTTTAAATGCTTTTTATTATTACTAAATTATATTCATAATACATTTTATATCTATTTTAATAGCTACTGATCTACTGATCATTTCCTATTTTACAATTTTAATTTAATTTTGTTACTAGTCATAGTATTATATTATTCTAATGTTAATGTATAGCATAATAGGAAAAACAGCTCAAAAAACTTTTTACACTTATGTATATTTAAATGCTCATAATACATCCAATACATAATATTAATTAAAGACTCTTTCAAGTCGATGATATAAAGCAGATTCTTTTTAGGTAATATGTATTAATGTATTATGTTCTTATGTATATGTATGTATGTACGTATGTACATATATAACATCCCAGTCCAAGTGTAAATTTCGTTCGTTCATGAACATACTAGCATTATAGATCAATGATTAGTAATAAATTAAGTAATGGTAAATCAATTAAGACTGTATTGATTAACTTCAATTTATTTTTAGAATTTGGTGTGCTATATAATTGTCATAGGGGGGGGGGGGGCAATAAGATTTTTGAGGCATTGAAGTGAGGCGAAGCATAAAAAAGGTTAGGAAACACTGATTAAATTGATTTTGATGACTAAAGATAGGCGTTGGGATGAAGCTTTTTGCACAAAAAAAGATTATCAACTATTATCAATTACTATCTTCAACCATGTATTTTTGCTTTCTCGCTTAATGCATTAATGGAGCGGTCTATTGTTATTTAAAAACGTAAAGGAGGTTTGTAAAAACAACCAAGCTTAATGCCTTGGTCTATCGATTACGAGTCTTAGGCGGTCGATGGATGCTTTTCGCACAAAAAATAGTTCACTATTGTCAATTTCTTAGAAAAACCATGATTTTTTACTCTCTTGCTTTGAACACTAATTGGGCGGTTTATTGTTATTTAACCTTATTTGAATAGCATCCGCGTAAAGCCGTCCTCAGTTTAGACGATTTTTATAATAGTACATATAATACTTTATAAAAAATTAAAACTTATTCATTTCAACTTAAACTTTCATTTGTTTATTTTATTTATTTTTCAAATTTCATTTATTTCATAAAAGCGTATACGTAATTTTTTTATAACCGACATCAATAGTATATTTTTTATCTTTTAGTTTAATTTTTTGCATTTAAAACTATCGAATCACAGTCATATATATGTATGTATGTATGTATGTTCATATATTTCTTTATTACAATAGAAAGGTTCTATTTTATATTTTAATATAATATTTTTATTTATGAAACGATGTATACAATAATAATCATACAATACACATTCTATCACAATTACATATTATATTAGTATTTAAATATCTCTACGGCATTTTTCCAGGGGCGGTGGGGGGAGAGAGAAGTTAGACAGTTTGTAGTTGTTTTTTTATGCTTATACACAAATAGCTTCGGATCTATGTATGTACATACATACATGATTAAAGGGCGCAGACACACAGTGTGGTAAGTGGAACTTATTTTTTTAGATAGTTTTGCACATGTAAAAAGAAACGCCAGCACGCCTTATCTATGGCAAGCCAAAGTTCACCCCCTGGAGTGTCTTTGGTAATACAATTTCCTTGTATTGACAGTGGTCGATTACGGTGATATCATCTCATATTTGATGAAAAGTAAGAGAAAATAAGATCGTATGTATTAACAATGACATAAGACACGCCTATTCACAACAGGAGTATACCTAGGCATGCCGTGCCGTACTATTATCTTAGCCTGCGCCTAAAATGTTTCTGCTGGCATAAGGTTTTAGTAACGAATAATTGATTTGATTAAAATTCATAGTACATACATACAAATGTATTTCACCAAATGACATGCATGTTCCTGACCTGGCCAAATCGAAAGGGGAAAATTTATTTTGATTTTTAAATGCTTTTTATTATTACGAAATTATGTTCACAATACATCTTATATCTATTTTAATAGCTACCGATCTACTGAAAATTTTCTATTTTACAATTTAAATTTAATTTTGATAGTCGTCATAGTATTATATTATTCTAATGTTAATGTAATACTATGTTAATGTTAATGTATTACTATGTTAATGTTAATGAATATACTCTAAAGTCGATGACCTAAAGCAGATTGTGTTTAGGTAATCTGTGTGTTATACCTGAAGGGTATAGACATTTAGTTGTAACCACCGAGACTCTTCACAAGTGTGTTAGTATGGTTATCAGTGATTCTGTCATAGAATCTACTGGTTAGTTTGTTAGTAATGTCTGTAACAAACGGAATATTATATATGGCATGCAGTTTTTTCAAGTTAGTATATATGGGTGTATTATAAATTATTTTTAGGGATTTTTTTTGTATTACTTGGAGCTTGGAAAGGTTAGTATTCGAGGCGTTATTCCATACAGGTGAAGCATAGGTTAATAATGGTAATATGCGCGCGATATAATTTTATTTTATATTTTATTGGCGATTAAATATTGGGTATATTGAGGATATACCCCGCATCGCCTTGCATTTCGCTCCCTCGATGTGAGGTGCCCAACTCATTATTTTATCGAACGTTACTCCTTAATATTTTATTACTGACTGCCATTTCAGACTGCCTCCAGAGGCGATTTTCAGATCTTGAAACTTGGCTTATGCTTTCTAACACTAAAGAATATGGCGTCTGTTTTGGTTTGATTACTTTGAATTTTTCACTTAGTGAAGTTTTCCGTCATTGTTTTAATTGCAAATTCAAGATTTTTAAGAATAGTGTCTGGTTTTTTGATACTTGTGAAACAAGCGGAATCATCTGCATATAGGGCTATGTGACAGTTTTTTGGAATAGGTATGTCATTGATATATATGGAGAACAAGAGTGGGCCAAGCAAGCTCCCCTTTACAAAGACAAGAATTTAATTTACAAAAAAAAATTAAATAGTGAAGAAAAGCTTTCCGGGAAGTATTAAAAGCCCATTGGATGAGACTTACGTAAAAATGTACGTGCTATCGCATTCACCCCCCACTCAACCCGTGACGGCCAATTACATTTCGTTTCAGTTTCGCATTGCATTTTGGTCAAGAAATACAACATTGTTCGTGCGTATAGCGATCGGTAGAATTTTACTTTTATTTTTTGTTAGTTTTGAGTTTGTTTTGAAATATTTACAATAATAAAATTTTAATATAAAACACACAAGTTGTTGATATTATTAATTTATTTATGGAATGCGTATATATTTTATAATAATGGAAATTTATATTTTTTAGATAATAAAAGTAATTCAGTCAACGTCATGTTATAGACAGCAAAACTTACAGTACTATTATTAAAGACCCTGCATTGAATTATAGTGTAATACTATTATATAGTTAAATAAGAAATAATAAAAAAAAATAAAGAAATTATTTTACGTCCTTACAATGTTACAACACATTGCACAAATGCGACAGCATGCTCGGTTCTCACAATAAATAAGCTACATAAGCTAAATAAGCTACATCGGATCAACTATAATAAATAGAGTGCGGATACAAAGCGCTCCGTTTATTGTTCAATTATTTGAAAATGCTTTGTTAAAGGTTTGCCGAACCTTTTTTTTCCCACTAGCTTTGTAACTAGAGCCAAACCGCCGTCTAATAAAAAGGCTTTCTTTTTAATAAAATATATTTAAAACGACCTTTCTTTTCGCTATTACAACAAAAAAAATTGCATACTCCAGTTATATTATGTAAGTAAAGAGCGGACCCACTTTGCGCCTTTCATTGATCCATTGTTCGCCGTGCATTGTTCATTTTTATGATGAACCTTCTTTTTATGCTCTCTAGCTTTGTAGTTTGCATTGTTTCCTGGAAAATAGACCCAAAATGCCCTCCTTCCTGGAAAAAGCACGCTGGACCTCCGTCCTTCAGTTATAAGATCTTTTAAACTTCAAACTCGTTTTTTTTGGAACAACCAAATTGCACTTTTGGTTGTCTTGCACTACATGATCGATATGAAAACTTCAACAGGCAATTTCACGGTTAGAAAACTTTCCCCCAAGAGATGCAATATGAAAGTTTTCGAGTGCGTTATCAAACATACATAAGAGCCAAAGGATGAGTAAACACAAAAAGACTTCGATATATAAAATTCATATTACACATGCATTCATAAATATGGACATTTCACATGTCAAAAGCATGCACACGTCTCTTGTTTCGGTTGGGAATCCCCCCGCTAATATTCACCGTATATACATATATATATACATATGTATATGTACTAAAATATAATATAATACGCATGTTTGGATACAAACGAGTGTACAGTTATATGTACATATATACGGTTTCGTTAAATTGAAGGTAACGAAGTTAAGCTGGAGTTTGAAGGGTTTCCCCCGATCGATATGCATATGGGTTTTGTGTCCGACTAACCTTGTTCGAAACGATGCAACAAGTTTGTGATTTTTTTTCGTTGTTTGGATATATGATCATCTGCTTTAATGACTAGCCATTATTGAGTGTTTTTTTACTTTATCTATGTATGTTGTTTGTATGTGTCGATGTGGAATTTTTATAAATAATCTCGACGAAAAGCCAAAACAATGACAAGAGTTGGAAGTGCCGAATAATTCAATTAGTTCTGAAATTTGATATTGTGTAACCGATGCTTTCGTCGGTGATTCGGAATATCGCGGAAATTAGTTTTCTCCCTGGAAATCGCAGATCGCCAAAGTGGACCAAGTCCGATCCCGTAGTTGCGAATTGTATTATTATATGGGTGTTTAGTATTGTTAAACCCTTTTAGTGCTGACGTCTTTTTTCTGGTGAAAGTCCACCACGCTGAAAATTTCATCAACATTTCCAAATAGAATTATTCATAAATCCAATAGAAAGCAGGTTTAAAAATTGTAGCTTATCAAAACAAACCCTAGACAACTACTGCCGAGTATTTCGAGTTTTGTAAAGGTCAGTTTAGACTCTCTATATATCTTGCATCAATATAAAATAAGCCTAATGATGAATGTATTTTCCAAAATCAGTTCCATCTTCTTCATTGTTGTTAAAATGTAATGCTCACAATTTAACAGTTAGGGATTTCCATTGGGTAATTCTGCTATGGTTATAAATTCAGAAATTTCGGTGTAAACCAGTCTTTATATACATTGACATGGATTACACGACCCATGTTCAATGCACGTTTTTTTCAATGCTACCTGGAAAGGCTTAGCGGGTAGTGTTCTTGTTTACTTTGTTCATGCTCAAAATACAACGCCTATCGGCGATTTTCAAGCCCATGGCAATTCAAAGGTAAAGTAAAAATAAATCGGTCTAAATTTGAATATTGTACTGTAACGTGGGAACATGAGAGAGAGAGTATCCGTTGTCTAAGTTCATTCGTGGGTGAACAATAGAGACTCAGTAAGTGCCCGAACAAAGGTTACGCTAGAGTTCTCAGAACCGGGTGAGTGCGTGCCAGGGTAGACCTATGTATGTATGTGCCTAGACAATTGACACGCCAACGAATCGGGGATGCTATGCTGGGCAACTTGTCCTTACACACGGTAGATCAAGTATTCTGGAGTGAGCGGTGATCTCGTGTGGACCTCCTGAATCGTTGAATAAATGCTGTGAAACCTACCCCTACGCAACAGTACTACAGTTCAAGCATGCTGTCTTAACAAAATATGTACATAGATGCACAGGAGTGTATATTTGTATATACATACATAAATACACATCGTCCTGTATAAACATTGGCGAAGGATAGTTTATGAAATTAGCATCACTTTCAAGATGAGAAGTTTGCTTGCATGCAAAAGAGATTAAACGGCATTAGCCGTAGGGCAAGAGGGAAGATCTTGAGGGTGGCCATCGTCACCGCAACATCCGGTAATTGTTGACAATGGCCATTTTTGTGAGGGGGAGACTTCGAAATTAATATCCAACCCTCGGCCGAGGCATTACCTCAATTTCCAAATCCGATTATTTAAAATTATATTATTGATACTTCATATATATGTATTTATGTACGTATATTCCTTCAAGTAAAAATAGACATTTACGTATTGAAACATCAAAAAAATATATACATATTTAATATTTTTTATTTTATTCAATCTATCTATGTTCGTACAATCGTCATTAAAGATCACTCCAATGCGACGAGTGTACTATAGAGATCAAGTAACACACCAAATTATATACATAATTCTAAATTATACATGACATTTATGGTCAAACATAGCAAAGTGCATTGCAAACATCGTATACAATACGACGAAAAAATTTTTATACAATAATCATCCACACTATGGAGTGAAACCCGGCGAACATTGCAATATAACACAATAACTCAAGATTTTGCGAGAGAAATGGGGAGGGAAAGCCAATTTTGCAGGAAGTGTTTCAATGAAAATCAGAAAAATTGGCAAACTCTGATATGAAACGACTGACCTAGTCACAAACCAAGGTCTATCCAGCAGCAACCAGTGTGACTCGAACTCGTAAACACACACATATATATATATATATATATATATATATATATATATATATATATATATATATATATATATATATATATATATATATATATATATATATATATATATATATATATATATATATATATATATATATATATATATATATATATATATATATATATATATATATATATATATATATATATATATATATTGCTAGGTAGCATACTAACTAGCTGGTTCGTTGTTTTGATTGTCCGATATTCGGATGCTTTTTTCGAATATATTATCGATTAATAGTGTCGTGTTTTTGCATTGTGTGTAGTGTTATTGGTGTTGCTTTCATTTTTGATAAAAATTTTGCAATTGTGATTTAAATACAGTGGTTAAACTGATTTCTGAAAATATATATCGATAAATTATTATATACTTAGTACGGTAAAAAATAACAAAAGAAGAAAGAATAAGAAAAAATTGTCATTTGTTATTTTTTTTTATTTGAATTTTTACAATGGGCGATTGTTGTAACATGTGGCGTGAACTATGTGTCAATGCAATTGATCGTATTGAGAAAAGATTTTCATCCTTAGAGCAGTTAATACGAGGCTTGAATTCTCCTGTACTTATTAGAAGTGTTGTGCCTTCTCCTTCTGTTTCTCTCGTTGCTGATGCAGCCGTGAAGATGGGCAAAAAGAAAAGAAATAGACGTAAATCTGGTCTGCAAATTAATCATGAAAAACCTGGACAACCCGCATTACCTGACCGACCTTCGGCTGAACAACCTCCACTTAGACGTAAATTTGAGGTGGGAACAGCAGCTTCTGGAATTATTGTTTCCGTCAAAAGGAATGTCAATATACATATATGGAAGCTCTCATTGGACACTTCGTGTGACGAGGTTTTGACTCACGTTAGTGCCATCTGTGGATTAAAGGATGGCATTGTGGTTTCCCCTCTTAATGCACGAGGATCTTATACATCCTTTAAGGTATCTGTTCCTGCTTCTGTCGCTGGCCTGTTATTTTCTGCTGGTTCTTGGCCTGCTGGTGATCATTTTGGTAGATTTAAAGATCGGGGAATGAGCATTAAGAATATAAAATCGAATACTAATACTACTTCTATGTCTGCCACTGACGTTGTTTCATCATTAGAGCTGCGCCCAAGTGTTTCATTTGCTGATGTTTGTACGGGAGCTGCTAGATGTTTGAAGCCTGATATCAAAACTACGACTGCAAGTATAATATAAGTGAATCTTCTATGGAAACGGTCGCAGTGACGTCGATGTTTGTCTCTTCTCTTACATCTGCCTGCTCAAATGGTCCTGATAGTCGTGATTCTGTTGTGACTGTGTTGGCTTCTTCTTCTGCTTCCTCTTCCGTTTCGTCTCCATTGGCTCAACCTCCGTTGGCTCAATCAAAACTGCCATTTCTTGTCTCAAAGAAAGTCACGCGCCAAACTGGGAGACCGAAAATTGGTAATTTATTACCAAAATGCACGAGGTCTCAGGACAAAGCTGGCTGCGTTTAATTCAGCCGTTTCTACTACATATTTGTGATGATATGGTAGCACTAACGGAAACATGGTTGACTTCATCATTTTTTGATGCTGAACATTTTGATTCTTCCTGGAGGCTGCATCGTCGCGATAGAGTAGATCGACGTGGTGGTGGTGTATTATTTGCTTGTCGTGATTGGTTTCGGTCAGTCCGGATGACATATTTTGAAACTCTATCTGGTGAGGACTTATGGAATTCATAACTTGAAAATCATAATCGAGAAAGAATATTACGAAATACAAAAACCTTGTAAACATAGAATGAATTCAAGACGATAAACGATATATAATAATAATAATTATTATTTTTAGTTGTTTGTGTATATATATGTTTTGTTTTTGTTATGTCTAATTTATTATTTTGTTTCTTGTCTTTTCTGTTATATTTTTGACCATTGTGGCGCATTAGGAATTCCTGTAATGCTACAACGGTCCAAACTTTAAATAAATAAATAAATAAATATATATATATATATATATATATATATATATATATATATATATATATATATATATATATATATATATATATATATATATATATATATATATTAAGATTAGTTACAGTAAGAGAATCATATCTCGAATCAGTATATATACTGAGTAGTAAGTGTGTACACTAGCTTTGATTTTTAGCTAAAGCTTACGACGCTAGATTCCGCAGATACTCTTACTAAACAAAGTATACACTGGCGAGAAAATTCATGCACTTGCCGCTGTCCACTAGTAAATCTGCTAACGAATGAAATGTGAGTGGTTTGACAGCCGACCAAAGTTTGACGTTGCTCTTCCAATGAACTTAAAGCTCAAGAATATAACTGGTTGTGTTTAAATAACTTATTTATTGTAGAATTGATTCAAAATAGACAATAATTAACAAGGTTAAATCCACTGCAGAAGTTTTAAAATTACGTACACCCGCATTACCTGCGATTTTAGTTAAGGTTAGGTTAGTTTAGGTTAGGTTAGGAATGAAATTTGAGTGGTTTGACAGCTGACCAAAGTTTGACGTTGCTCTTCCAATGAACTTTAAGCTCAATAATATAACTGGTTGTTTTTAAATAATTTATTTATTGTTGAATTGATACAAAATAGACAATAATTAACAATGTTAAATCCACTGCAGAAGTTTTACAATTACGTACATCTGCATTACCTACGATTTTAGTTTAGGTTAGGTTAGTTTACATCTTATGTTGTTCATTAATAATATGTTCTTCGATATAATGTCGCAATCTTTCAGTTTTCAGTTTAACCAGTCATAAGCTGACTATATACTTGTTACGAATGTCAATTTGTTTATTCCTTTCGTATGCATTTACTGCGTACGGATAGCTAGTGTATGAATTTACTACTAAACGTGTTAATTCTGTTATTGGGTGATTTTGGTGATGCATCCACTTACTAGTCAATGTATGTATACTGATTCGAGCTTTACATTCTTAATGTAACATAAATAAAAAAACACAATATCATTAAGTTAAACTGTAATAATTTTTTATATGATGTAATTAATTGATTTATGTATATGTATATAAAAATATGGGTTTTTTTTATAGTTTTATTCCCAATTAGGAATATAGGAAAGGGACTTTTGAGCCGATTTGTGCATCGGCCGGGTTCGTTAACGACAATAATTGACGAACTCACGCTAAATCCGTTTTAATCTATAGCATACAAAGGGATTGTTGACGAATAAACCCTTTTTTCCTCGTCATCGTTTACACATCCACATAGTAACGATAAGCTTTCATTAAGCCTCGACATTTCCAAATTCAATTTATTCCATTAGCAAAACAAACCGAAAGATTCGCGCACAATACAATTTCAAACATAATATCAACATTTAAATTATGCCGATAAGACGTACAGGTGTTTTCTCTGTAACTGTATGTATTTTTTTTTAAATGATGAATAAATGCATAATGCATTCTGATGTGAGATGCAGTTTTAAAATTGCATCTACTACTGTTACGTTTGCGGCTAACATACATACATATGTATATCCATATTAAATTGCCATACGGAATAATGCCTCCATTTGATTACATTTCGTTTCTAAATACATGGTGAATAAATTAACCAATAGATTCTATGACGGGATCAACAATAAACAAACTAGTACATAAATTAGTGAAAAATCTCCTTTTTTTTTGACTTAGATTAATTTAATATATACCACATTTCATCGTGTAAGTATGCTTGTATAAAAGACAATGAATAATGATAAACAGATTTTTATTTTTAATTATAAATACAAACACACACACACACCTGTTGACGTAGAATTTTGTCAATTTAATTCCCAGTAAACTGCTTGATTTATTGAGAAATTAGTTGTCTGTAGATCTATTTTTTAACATGTTTCCCAACTGAAATATATACATATCTATATGCTCGGGGGGGTAATTTTGGGGGAGTTGGGCTATATTTGAAGGGGACTATCCACGTTGTTTAATGTATTATTATTAATAAAATAGTATTGTAAATAAAATGGTATTTTAATAAAAACATTATAGTTGTAAATATTTATGTATTTAATGCTACATAGTTTTATATTTTTTTGTTTAAAAAATAATTCAATGTATTTTCAGGAGATATTTTGTACTTTATAAATATGCGTTTTTACCCAAATCACATAATAGATTTTTTAAAAATATTTTACCATTAATTTTATTAATATAAATGTATAAATAAAAAAATGATTAAATAGTATACACTATTAAATTTATATACACTATTTTTTTAATATATTACACCCCCCCCCCCTAGAAGTTTTCAGTTTAAGTTTAAGTCTTACCAATTAAGAATTTGTGCATGTAAATTGTAAATGTAAATGCGTGTAAATTGTATACCGGCATAAACATAATTTGCCCAGCAGAAAATATTGTTCAGTTTTATTTCATGGTAGACATGTAGGCATAAAATAATAAAAAAATACCATAATTCATTAATTAATTAGTTCATATTTTAATATAAAAAGTACAATAAATAAAATGAAGGAATAGACTTTTGGACGATCTCAATAAGCCGATTAAGGAATACATTCAATTTTTAGTGCTTCAAAAATGAACTTATATTATGGAAAATGCAATCGAAACAGGAGATAAATTCGGCTCGTTTAAAAGATATTCTTTACCAAAATAACGTTCATACGTTAAATATTTATCATATGTATTATAAATAATGCATGCGTACATATCAGTGGTGTGCCGTCATTGGACTAGAGAAACTAGGTCAGTCCCCTAAAATCTTTCACCTAAAATTTAAAAATATCAACAATTCACGAATGAAACTTGTACAAATGTCGTCGCCGGTACAAATGCTATTTTGGAATTGTATTTTATATAAAATACCACTGAAACTTATTCGTACTTGTATATGTATATGTACATATATATATCAGGGATGGATTTGCTTCACGAAATTAAATATCTTAACTAATCATAATCGAAAGAACAAATATCACTCTATAAAATTCTTCAATTCATTGTTGAATATAAATTAATGTCTTCATTACCGAATTTATTCATAGTTATCCGTATTTTATTTTATTTTATTCATTCTTATACGATTTTGTTAAATTTTAGAACAGGAAATGAAACAAAACTTTTTATTATACACGCATAATATATTCATCAATAATATTTACAAAAAAAACTGTAATTAACTTAATATTTAGTTGTCCCTTCCCCTATTTGTTATAACAGCCCGAATTGATCTCTATGCATGACTGTATTGTTTTTTTTTGATTTTTGAATTATTTTTCTATGTATCTATTATTTTTTCTTTTAAATTATCTAACGTAGTAATAGGGCTGTTATAAAAAATACTTTTTAATACCCCCAACAATTTTCAATCGGATTTAAATCCGGTGAATTACCTGGCCATAACAAAATTCGAATATTTTTTGTGGTCAGGTAGTTGTTAATTGTTTTGGCCGTGTGACATCTTGCATAAAAATGTAATTATGTGCATCCATCCCCTCTGATTCAAAATAAGGCAAAAATCCTTTCAAAAATATTTTTTTGTATTGATCCTGCACCAATGTACGGGTCCAGCCCCTTATGGGTCCAGCTCCTTTTCCGCTAATAACGGACCACACCATACAGATGCATTATATTTTGTTGTTTGAATGGTGCATTCGTCGCTCAGCTTCTCGGAAGGTCGTCTTCTGATGTATTGGACAACATCTGTCATTGTCCTTAGAATTGTTTCGTCAGAGAAACAAACCTAAAATGAATGAAAAATTAGTACATAGGAGGCTATCAAGTATTTTTTAGTTTAATATTAATATTTAAACAATACCTTTTTCCAATCATCAACAGTCCATTGCTGATGTTCCTGAGCTTTTTTTTCATCGTTGGTGTCAATTTTGACTTTTTTATTGAAGTTCGGCTCTTGACGTTAACTTCACGAAATCTACGTTGCATCGTCCTTGTGGAAATATCAATACCCTCTTGGTTCAGAATAGCTTGAATGCCTTTATTAGGCACCTCACGGTTCTCCAAAGCTATGGTGATGATTTTTCGATCCGTTCGCGGTGTGGTTTTTCGTTTTCTCCCACATTTGTCGTATAATGTAGCAGTTGGAGAAACTCCCGATTGCACCAATAGTGCAATATGGGCTACCGTAGGGTGAGAAACATGATTTTTTTTGCAATTTGTCTGTAACTACATGTCTTTTCACTAATAAGCGTTGCAATGGCCACTTTCACATTTAAAAAAAAAAGTTTTTGATTAAAAAATCAAAAAATATATTAAAGCGAACGTAAAAACACAATAAATTTTACACAATAATATTAATTTACAACTTATATTTAAAATATTTAAAAATAATTAAATCTTAAGTCTATTTTTAAGTCAATAATTGTTAATTTACGCAGCGTGTTAACAGGGCGAAAACTGACCGTGAACTGATTCTTTGTTTCTTTCATCCCCAGTTTCAAAATTTTCGATTTTTTTCACCACCACATGTGGGTTGCTATTCAACCTACTTACCAGTGTTAAAATAAATACGTGTTTCCCACATGTTTGTCAAATTTGTCACAAGTTTCGCAAATTACGCTAGTGGTAAGAACATCCTGTCATGGGTCTGTACATAAAACGTGCCTATTTCGAATAAAATTTTAATTTGATTTTTTGTTTTTGTCTTGATATATTTTTCTTCCATATAAAATTTATTGTTTAAAATTTAAGGGGGGCGCTGAAACCAATCTGCCTAGGGCGCCATATACCCTCGGGCCGGGCCTGATTGCAACAGTAGATTTTTTGCATCAATATAATAGGTACATGCACCATTTTAAAAATAAAATTTTAATATTTTTAATCCAGTAAAATATTTTTTTTATATTTAATATCCAGCCGACCTACTTAACTACGACTAACGCAGCTGGACAGGGAAACTAGGAAAGTAGGATTAAAAATGAACGTAGATAAGACCAAAGTAATGTTCAATAGTTATTGCATCCTTGATAACATCTCATTAGATGATATACCAGTAGAAGTAGCAAATAATTATTTATATTTAGGTCAAATAATTGACATGTCCGGCAGTAAAGATGAAGAGATAGAGAGACGTATGAAATTAGGATGGAGTGCATTTGGACGAATGAATGTTGTTTTTAAATAAAAAATGCCACTCTGCCTGAAGAAAAAGATCTTCGATCAATGCGTTTTGCCAGTAATGACGTATGGATGTGAAACTTGGACATTGAACGCCAAATTACTACACAAAGTCCAATGGATTCAAAGAAGTATGGAACGTTGCATGCTTGGAATAACGAGGAAAGACAGGATACGGAATACGTGGGTGAGAAGTATTACAAGGGTTGTGGATATAGTGGATAGGGTAATGAGCAGTGGCGGCTCGTCCTAATGGGCTGCCGGGCTGCAGCCCCTCCTATAAAATTCTAAAATATATGTTTAATAATACATTTAATATTTTATTTATTAATGATTTTTTTTATTAGTTGGATGGACGAACTATTGGGGCCTTCGACAGAGTTAATATTACTTACAATAGCACCCATATCCAAAAGGGTGATATTTTAAGTAATGCTGACCGTTTCGAAGACCCCACTAACTTGTATGGTGACAGATGAATTAAAATGTTGCTGTACTGGCTGTAAAGTTTTACAGCGCCGCCCTGAACGCCACGCAGCCCGGAGTTTCGGAACGAGAAAGAGAAAGAGCTATTTGCAACTGCAGATAGCTCTTTCTCTTTCACTCACTCTGCCGTTTTGGGCTGGATAGTCGGCAGCCTTCGCCTGTTAAACAACATTCATCTGTCGGTTTGTGTAAGATTTCGCGCGCTTGATCTTACATTTGATTAGTTGAATCGCACGATCACAGCTTTATTCGTTTTCGTTACTCTTAATTGGTTGTGTACGAGCCCTCATCTAGTTTTTTAGTTATTTTTAAAAGTGCTAGTTTTTTTTTCAATAATACTTAAATCCACATGTAAGTGGTCGTACGCCAAAAATTGTGCTTATTTTGTCCTGTTATGACATGATATAACAATTATGGTGACATTTTTTAGACATCTTTTCAGTGCAGCCCCGCCACTAAAAATTATCACGAGCCGCCACTGGTAATGAGATTGAAATGACAACGGGTAGGCGGACAAAAGTATTGCTAGAATGGTACCCGAGAGAATGCAAAAGGGTAAAAGGAAGACCGCAGGGAAGATGGGTAAACGAAATTACGATAATGTGTGGAGTGAGATGGATGAGAGCATTGGATGGCGAATGGCTGTAGATGATGATGATTTGTTGGTTGGTCTTTTATGAAATTGTGTACGATCCATCTGCCAACTTCCAATTAACCAACGGTTAGCTTATATCGAATGCTTTGAGCAAAATTGTCAGGGGTTCAAATCCCACAGGTTTCTGCTGGCCAGACAGGGTCATTTGAATGCCACTATCCACGTTGTTTAATGTATTATCATGAATTTGAATTAAAATACCAAACCAACAAAAATAGAATGTTGAAATTCGTTAGAACACTGTCAGGTATAAACAAGACGATTGCCAGAAAAAAAATGTTAACTCCCAAATATATTTTGTTTTGTTGTTTGTTTTTTCAAAAGATTTTCAAAAGATTATTTTGTACTTTATATCCACTAATTTTTTATACACGCGTTTTGAGACACCGATTTGATTATTTTATGTTTGTGTTTATTGTCAACCCTTGACATTATCTCTTGGATATATAACAAACAACCTAAGGAGATATATTGGCGATTAAGTGATTAATATAATACCCCCCCCCCCTTAGAAAGTCATTCCTTACTGGTCAAAAATTTGGATTTATGACACGAGATCGATCAGTTTCCTCTCAGAGTTTGCCAATTTATCTGATTTTCATTGAAGCGGTTCCAAAAAATTGGCAACCTTATCTATTTTCTCGAAAATGTCGAGTTTTCAGCAATCTCGAGTTTCGATGAATTGTATAAAACGCTGCAAATTTACAAATTTGACCATAGATGTCTGTGGGAATGTTTATTGATATGTATTTACTGAATTGTTTAAAAATGTTCCAAATTTGACCATAGATGTCTCTGTGGGTGTTAATCGATATGTATTTACTTTTTATAATACTTGTGTATCAAATGTACAATGTTTCTGGCCAGGAAGGCGTATTGGGGTCACCTGTTAAGCTTTCCTGGTATAATTTTTTTAAAAATCGGACATTATTTAAAAAAAAATCTAATATGCTCTGATATAGTACGAAAGCAGTAATAGCTGGATATTATATAATACGACGTTGAGCTTTAGCAATCTAAATTTCGAAAACGCATTAACAGCATCTGAGTCGATTCTTAAACGGCGCTCGATCGTGTAACGTTCGAATTTGAATAACAAAAACGCAACAGCTTGATTTATTCGATCTTGTCTCGTGCATTCAATGGTCCAAATCTGTTACTTTTGAACTCGCACGTCTAACTGAAAATTACAATATTCCAATGAAATAAATACATGTGCATATTTCGAGCGGTAGCTATACAGAGTCGTAAAATAATGCTCAGTCAAATGTATAAGCATTCACATACCTTACATATTACGTATGGATTCATGTATTGGACAAGGTCCCAATATTCTTCGGGTTGAGTCAAATTTCGAAGATATTCTTCATTCTGAAAATGTTCCTGCAATCTGTTTTGTAATTTATTTTGTTTTGATATTTTTATATAAGGACCAAATGCTACGTTGTTGTCGTCACGTTGTTATTCACCTGCCTCTTAAATAACCACCAAATACTGAAGTGCGAGACTAGCATCTGGACCATTTTTATATTTTCAAATATGTTGACAACGGCTCCTATATCTAGGGTGATATATCTGCTCAATCGGATTTCTGGTGAAATTGACCTCTTCAATATAAAATATGCTAATCTGGTTGAGTGGTTGTTGAGGAATGCCAGTGGTTGATTTTGCCTATTATAAATATGAATGATTGTTATTTTTTTTATGATTTTATGATTTTAATAATGTTGTGTTAATACTATTATCTTGTTATTATTATTGAATGACCGGCCACAGTGACGCGTTGGAGCTCTCTGTAATGTCACTGTGGCTAATATGTTAAATAAATAAATAAGGTTTTTATTTATATAGGTATATACTAGCTGAACTCGGCATATATCGGTATATACTAGCTGAATGCCAGAATAAGGCATTCAATTCCCGTTCCCGTTCCGTTCCCGTTCCGGTCCCGTTCCGTTCCCATTCCAGTCCCGTTCCGTTCCCGTTCCGTTACCGTTTCGTTCCCGTTCCGGTCCCGTTCCGGTCCCGTTCCGGTCCCGTTCCGGTCCCGTTCCGGTCCCGTTCCGTTCCCGTTCCGGTCCCGTTCCGTTCCCGTTCTCGTTCCCATTGCGTTTCCGTTCCCGTTCCCGTTTCCGTTTCAAGTGATGGTTTGAGCTCAACGCCGTGGACGTGGTTGCCCACAAACACATTTCCTTGGCTACACAATGGCGCTTCATACTTTCGCGTTGGTAAAATCGAAATTAGTTAAAGGTAAAGGTAAAGGTTTTTTCCCGTTTTTTTTTCACCGTAATCTTCCCGGACGCGCATACAACTAATCCTGAAAGTTCCATCGTAATCGGGTCAGTGGTTTAGGAGCATATACAGACATACAGACACGCAGACAGACAGACAGACATACAGAAAAACAGATTCAATTTTATATACATATATATTATATGGGTCTATGTGACGAGCCAGAATGTTAAATTACAGAAAACACAAATATCGGAAGGCAAAGATCGAAAATCGAAAGATCTTAAGTCGAAAGATCAAAAAAAAAGGGTGCATGGTAAACGGTACATACTCACTTAATTTGCGCGAGCAGGGTACAACAGGAACAAGAGGAACAGGCTTTTCCTCCCGTATTCTGCGCGCGCACATTAATAGTGAGTGTGTACCGTTTACCATACACCCTTTTTTTTGATCTTTCGATTTTCGATCTTTGCCTTCCGATATTTGCATTTTCTGTAATTTAACATTCTGGCTCGTCACGGAGACCGATATTATATATAGATAATATTTTCGTAAAGTTTGATGAATCATCATTTCATTGAAATACATACTAGCTCTTTAAATTGCAATCATTCCCAATAACCGTTACTTACTGCAATATTAGGTACAAACGTTGCACGTCTGAATGAATGTATTCGTTCATAAAAACGTGGACTAGTGGTTGGCATATTATGCTTCCGAGTAGAGGGGGCACGGTTTGATTCCCACTAGTAGCTGTTGGCCAGACCTTGGTTTATGACTTCAGGTCGATCGTTTCCTATCAGAGTTTGCCAATTTTTCTGATTTTCATTGATCAGATAAAATTGGCAAACTCTGATAAGAAACGATCAATTTGGAGTCACAAATACCCCTGAAATCTAACCAGCAGTATGGCGGATCAACCCCACTGATCACTTGGTGCTAAACATACACGCTACCATTAAGCCATACTGCTGGCTAAAGTATATATGTAGATAAAGTACCTTCCCCCCCTCAAATAGTTAAAAAAAAAAAACTTCAAATATACCCTGGTTAAGATTATACGGACGAAATGTGTGTTGAAATGAGGTACATATCCATTGTATTTTCATCTTCATCGATATTTTTTTTTATATAAACGAAAATTGTAAAATATAATATTTTCATTACTGCGCAAATGCGTTTTCTCTCTGAGACGTAGTATTACTCAATTGAAAATTTCAATTATTGAGCGAATCGAGTTGAACGTTGAATTGTAACTGTGTAAGGATTCGTTTGGGTTATTGTTTGTCGCCAAGTGACGCAGGTCCCCGAAGTCTTCTAACCCTTTCCCCCTTTCTAGAAAAATTTCCTATTGTTTCTTATTGTATTGTTTGCGTAATTGCTAACTGGCTGCCTGTTTTTATTTATTTTTTATTCTCAGCAAACTCTTGATCACTCGTTTGAAACGTGACAAGTGTTGGCAAAAACGCGTGTTGGCAAAAACGCGACAACGGGGACTCATTTTTTTTTAATATGACTTAATTATATAAAAAATAAAAATATATATAAGGTTATAAAGATTATTATTTCTATCACATGTAAAAAAATTCAGTCCGATTCAGTTAGCGGTTTGGGAGATAATGGAAACTTAAAAAAAAGAGGACACCTATAAGGGGAGGTACCATTTCCAGTCAACTTAAAAATTTGAAAAAAATATCCGTCGTGTCAATAAAAATTTCAGTAACCGATACTAAGTTTCAGTTCGATAGGACTAACGGTGTTCAAAAAATCCTCAAAATACACAGACATTTTTTCTAGATCATGAAAACGTGATCAGTGATCGATTCTGAGCTCGAATCAGTCAAAATCTCGAGTTCGAATTTTCTCATGATCACAAAACTTCATCTATTGTTGTTACTACGTACATAGATAAAGTAAAAATTGAAGTAGCTTTTAAGACCTACAACTTTAAATTGCTCATATAATCTTTTTCATTATTTTTCTTAAATAAATAGACAGTCAAACTATTAATATTCAGCACTGCGAAAACAATCTTATTAATAAAAGCTCTTTTTAAGATTGTATAATATCATACATATATAGAAAAAGGTTATCGTAGATACCATATGGAAAAAGGTTATCGTAGATACCACATGGAAAAAGGTTATCGTAGCTATTGATTACAAATCGTAGTTACCTATTTAGAAATACAGTGAAATTTCGCTATAAAAAATATTAAACAACGATTAGCTAATTATTTTCGGCGTCTGAATGTCTATGGTAACGAAATAATTTAACTGTAATTATTTAAAAAAAAAACATTAAAAATATGAAACTATGCCTATTTTTTATTTTTTAACGTGTTGCTATTTTAATCAAACATACTTTTCAATTATAGTAATTATTTTTAAAATACTTTCATAATGAATTGTAAAATTGTCGACACGATACAAAACTTACGTAAAATGTACATGCATCTACCCCCCCCCCCCCCCCCCTTCGACCCGCGTTGGCCAATTATATTTCGTTTCAGTTTCGCATTGAATTTTGGTCAAGAAATACAACATTGCTCGTGCGTATAGCGGTCGGTAGAATTTGATTTTTTGTTAGTTTTGAGTTCATGTTTTGTATATATTTGTATTATTTATATAAATGGAAATTTATATTTTTTGGACGATAAAAGTAATTGTCAACGTCATGTTATGGACAGCAAAACTTACAATAATATATTAAAAACATTGTATTGAATTATATTGTAATAATATTATATAGTTAAATAAGAAATAATTAAAAAATATTTATAGAAAATGATCAATAGATAAGAAACTATAATAAGTAGACTTAAGTGAATTTTAAACAATAAAAAGCTTCTAAAAAAAATTCGGGTGTGACCAACCCATGACTTTATCTATGTATTTGAGGAATATAAGAAGGTTACAAAACAAAATTAGATATTGAACAAATAACTATGATAGCGATACAAATTGAGCGCAAATATATGCAAATCCTTGCACAAGACAAAAGTTCTACTTCCGGTTGTCGGATATTGTTTAAATTTTTTTTATTATTTAAAATCATTCATCAATTATTATACACATTAAATATCAAGAGGATAAAAATAATTTAAAAGGTCAAAATAAAATAATAAAAATTGTTTAAAAAAAAATACTACTTCCGGTTTACGAATTTTGACCAAAACATTAGCAGCTCTAAGTTAGTACATACAGAATACAAATATAAATTTTCAGCTAAATACGTTCAGGGGTGTGGACAGGATCCAGGCGACAACATTTTTGACCTTTCTAAGAGGAGAAAAACCCACTTCCGGTTCATTAAATTTGGTGAATTCCGGTTCATTAAAAAAGTCAAAATAAAATAATGGTAAATTGTTTTAAAAAATATACTTCTTCCGGCTAATTAACGAATTCTGACCAAAACGTTTTCAGCAAACATGTTTAAGGGGTCGGAAAAAATAGTGGAAGAAAAATCGAACAAGAGTAAACTGCCACTCCCGGCTGACGTATGTTCAACAACTTCTATATATAACTTAGTATTAAGCTTAAACTTCTAGATATGAAATTTTTTTTACAAACCTTTTTTTTATATACCAAAAGGTTTCTAAGAAAATCATAAAAAAACTCGATTCTCTAGAGTAAAAGATAAAAAAGGGTGCATGGTAAACGGTACATACTCACTTAATTTGCGCGAGCAGGATACAACAAGAACAAGAGGAACAGGCTTTTCCTCCCGTATTAATGTGCGCGCGCAGAATACGGGAGGAAAAGCCTGTTTCTCTTGTTCCTGTTGTACCCTGCCCGCGCAAATTAAGTGAGAATGTACGTGAGTATGTACCGTTTACCATGCACCCTTTTTTTGTGATCTTTCGACTTAAGATCTTTCGACTTTCGATCTTTGCCTTCCGATATTTGTGTTTTCCGTAATTTAACACTCTGGCTCGTCACGTAGACCCCTCAGTCATATAAATATACATATATGTTTCTCTTCTCAATTCATCAAGCAAAACTAAAGATTTGATTGGATTTGATTAAATATGGCTAGTAAAGAACACGAGCACTACAAAAAGGATTTATCCAACAAAATTATTTTCATTTATATTGAATTTTAAACGCCAGTGTAACACAATAGTCACGATGGACGTGAAAATTGGACCGAATTTCAAAAACATTCGCCCTATATCTTCACCGAGCCCTAAGGGTGGTAAGTGTTGGTTTATATAAGGGATGAAGGCGTGGTCTAAACCGGAAGTGGGCGTACAAAAATGAGACCGCCTCTCAACCTGTGGCGTCGCAGAATTGCTGAAATTCAGTCGACTTCGCGATGTCACACAGTCATCACCTTCGAAAAACCGGGGGAAACTCATCTAAACTGTGAGTGATCAACTTATTAACTTCATTAATCAATTCAAACTAAATCCTCGTTCAAACATATTCAACCGAACAATTCGTAAAAATTTAAAAAAAAAAAACATCTCTAATATATAATTTCGAAAGAGACTTTTTATGTATATAACTATCGTTGGTTCGTAGAATCCGTGACGTTAAATTTAATAAAAAAAGACAAATTAATATTCAAATAAATTTAAATAAAATAAAACTATTCAAATAAATTTAATAAAATGTTTACTATTAGATTGGCCATGTTTAAGCGGTTTTTATTACAAATACCGAGCGAAGCCGGGTAAAACCACTAGTATTCAATCTAATATATAATTTCGAAAGAGGCTTTTTAATTACATATGTAATGTTGGTTCGTAAATCCGTGACGTCATCGAACAAATGAATATTCAAATAAATTTAAGAAAATGTTTACTATTAGATTGGCCATGTTTAAGCGATTTTTATTACAAACACTGAGCGAAGCCGGGTAAAAATATTAGTCTAATATATAATTTCGAAGTATGTATGTAAGAAAATATCTAATGTTGGTTCGCAAATCCGTGAAGTCATCGAACAAATGATTATTCAAATAAATTTAAATAAAATACAACTATTCATATACATTTAATAGAATGTTTACTATTAGATTGCCCATGTTTAAGCGGTTTATATTACAAATACTGAGCGAAGCCGGATAGAAACACTAGTATTTTATAAATTATAGGTACATATGTATATTCCATTTAACTGTGCGTGGAAAATGTTCTGTGTGATGATACAATCGAATAGTGCTAATTGTATGAATCTATTCATATTCATATGTATATGTGTGTATATATAAATAAATATATATATATATATATATATATATATATATATATATATATATATATTTATATATATATATATATATATATATATATATATATATATTTATATATACACACATATACATATGAATATGAATAGATTCATACAATTAGCACTATTCGATTGTATCATCACACAGAACATTTTCCACGCACAGTTAAATGGAATATACATATGTACCTATAATTTATAAAATACTAGTATATATATATATATATATATATATATATATATATATATATATATATATATATATATATATATATATATATATATATATATATATATATATATATATATATATATATATATATATATATATTACTTTCACTCGGTATTTTGTACTATTAACCACATGGCCCCTTGAATGCTGACCAACGCCAATCAGCGTTTTACCAACAGGGGTGGGTGCTCACATATACATATAATGCCCTTCCTGAGAGCATTAGAGGTGCTAATGAATACCTCTGTGGATAATGACGAAATTATAATTGCAAGTTTAATAAAATGCTATGTTTTGAATTATATTATATTATTTTAGGGCTACTAATTATAGTTTTGTTAATTTTGTTAACTATATTATAATATAGTTGTTAGTTGTTAGTTCAAAATTAAATTAGAAATATGTTTATTTAATAATAAATAAATAAACAGGTCCATGGGCCTGAAAAACGCCGCTGGTTTACATCGGAATTTCTGAATTTATAATCATAGCAGAATTTCCCGATAGAAATCCCTAACCGTTGAGTATTTTAGATTGTGACTTGGCATTTTCAACTGTGAGCATTACATTGTAACAACAATGAAGAAGATGGAACAATGTAGTTTTGGAAAAATACATTCGTTAATAGACTTTTTGTTTATTTTATAATGTTGCAAGATATATTAGAGAGTCTAAACTGACCTTTACAAAACTCGAAATCATCGGCGGTAGTTATCTAGGGTTTGTTTTGATCAGCTATAATTATTATACCTGCTTTCTATTAGATTTATGAATAATTCTAGTTGGAAATGTTGGCGAAATTTTCAGTGTGGTGGACTTTCACCAGAAAAAAGACGTCAGCACTAAAAGGGTTTAAAAATACTATACTAACACCCATATAGTCTAAACACAAGTATTTTAGAAGAAGTGTAATAACAGTTTTTTTCGGGATGCAAAATGTGTACAAATAATTTTGAAATTACGTCTCAGTCGTAATTGCGTGCAATTTGAATGTCTTGAAAGGCTTATAAATATTTGTACACGCTTAGATTTTGATGTTGATTTTTTTAATAATTTATTTAAAAGAAGATTTAATTTGATGACATTTTACTATTAAAAAAACATATACATATATACATAAATATTTTCGGCGTTAAAAAAATTGTTTCTGATTTGAATAATATTTGAAAAATTTGTTTTGAAAAAATCATTCATTTTTTTAAATCGTTCGAGTTTTGTTTTAAGCGATTGAAAATCTCCATTATTAACTGTTTTGAAAATATATCCAACTATAATGCATAATTGAATCTGCATCTCCAAAGCTTTGCCAATTTATTGCGCGATTTAACGAATAGAACAATTTAAAATTTGAGACAACCTTAAGATCGAAGAACCTACGGTGAGTCATAATGTTTTACATAATGTTTTACATGTCCTCGGAATTAATCTATTTAAAATGTGTTGGATTTCTTTTCTGTCAATCGATTTGATTTCCAATGTGTACGATAAGATTAGACAAAAAAACCAAAAAGGTATATTGAAAACACACTAACATATTATAAAAATGCGATTTTTAGAAAATCACTCATTTTGGTAGTATAATATAATATGCACATGTATAATAGAAGATTATTATTACATTTACTATACCTACATACATACATACAACATGATACAAGTTGCGGCAAAAGTTCTGTTTAAAAATAATATTGTGTATAATATATTGCTGTCGGTTCCCTCATCACTGAGGATCGTGACTATGATGTGCGGTCAACCAGCTGCCTCCATTCAGTTCTAAATTCGGCCAGGCGAAGACTTGCTACCGTGGAAGCGCCCGTCGCTGCAGATACTTGGTCAGTCCAGCGTGCGGGGGATCTGCCTCTGGCTCTTCTGCCTTCGACGCTACCAACCACAACCAACCGCTCCAGGCTCTCCTCACCTCTTCGTGCAATGTGGCCGAAGAACTGCAATATACGTTTCAGGCATATTGTTGACAATCTATCCTTGATTTTCAATTCTTCAAGAATAGACACATTCGTGCGTTTGTCGGTCCAAGGCACGCGCAGTAGCCGTCTCCAGGACCACATCTCGAAGGCATCGATTCTCCGTCTATCCGCCGCCTTCATGGTCCACGTCTCGACACCATAAAGGCAGACAGAAAAAACGAGACTCTTCACGAGACGGATTTTGACAGCAGTTGTAATGGCTCTATTCTTCCAAATCTTCGTTAGTTGTGACATTGCCGATTTTGCCAATGTAATCCGGCGCCGTATTTCCAATTCGCTGCCGCCGTTGTTAGATATGAGTGACCCCAGATAGACAAAATTATCAACCACATCTATACCGTTTAAAGCTGAGTTGTTGTTTTGCAGCTGTTGGTGACGGTCAATTATCATAATTTTTGTTTTGGGGCGGTTTATCTGGAGGCCAAGCACATTACTCTCTGTCTCAACACGACGGATCAGTTCGGCCATTTCTTCATGATTATTAGCTATGAGCGTTGTGTCATCCGCATACCGAAGATTGGATAGTTTTTTTCCACCAATGGACACTCCACCCTTCCAACCATCCAGTGCTCTACGCATTATATACTCTCCATATATATTAAATAGGTCTGGAGATAATATACACCCTTGCCTTACTCCACGTTGTACTTGAAAATTTGTCGAGTTTAGCGAATTGATTCGAACTACTGCATTGTTATCATTATACAAGTTATGTATTATCTTTACAAGATGCATGGGGACTCCCATGTCCAGTAGAACTTTCCACAGATAGTCCCAGTTCACAAAGTCAAAAGCTTTTTTATAGTCTATAAAACAAAGAACGGCTGGAGTTTGAAACTCCCGACATTTTTCAATGAGTTGACGTATATTCAGTATTTGTTCCCTCGTCCCTTTGCCTTTTACAAACCCTGCTTGTTCGTTCGGTATTTGCCATCCAAGGTAACTGCTCAAACGATCTTTAATGATATACAGCAATACTTTACTAGAGTGCGATATTAAGGCTAAGGTCCTGTAATTCTCGCATTTTTTTGTAGATCCTTTCTTGTGTAAGGGAATGAATATTGAATTGACCCAATCTTTCGGCCATACTCCGTTTACCCAGATCTTGTTGCACATATTACATAGCGCCTTTATCGCAGTTTCACCAAGCTCTTTCAGAAGTTCAGCTTGTATACCATCGCTGCCAGGAGACTTTTTACATTTCAGTTTCTTTATGGCATTTACAACTTCAGATGTCAAGATGTCAGGCTCCCTGACATCATCAATTAGGGAAACAATTGAGGTCGACGAACTACCACTGTACAATTCCGAACAGTATTCTTTCCATCGGTTGAGTATCACATCAATATCTGTAAGCGTGTTTCCAAATTGATCATCTATTGTCCAAGTTTTGGGTGAAAATTTTTGAGTGACGATTTTTACTTTGTGAAAAATATCCCTTGCCTGATTCTTTAATGCGTGTTTTTCTATCTCCTCACATATGTCATTTATATATTTAGCTTTATCCCGCCTACAACTCCTTTGAATATCTTTATGTAATATTGCATACCTTTCAAGATATTCTGTCGATGTTATGCCAGTTTGTTTAAGTCTTTTACGTTCTTTTATCTTAACCCAAGTTGAATCAGAGATAAAAGACTTACGATGTTCATTTTGCGGTGTTTGATGTTTTCTGGCATACCGAATTATGAGATCTTTAAAATTTTTCCAAGACTCTTCTACATCTACATTAGGATTTATTTGGAATTCTGCATCTTTTTCTCTGATTACATTGCCAAAATTAATTACATCATCATTGGTGAGTTTAATTGCTTTATTTTGATGTCTTTTAACCATTTTCAATTTCAGTCGAAATTTAGCAACAAGTAAGTTATGGTCCGATCCGCAATCTGCACCTGGATATGTTTTGACGTTATGTATCGATGATTTCCATCTAGAATTTATTAATACATAATCGATTTGGTTGCGGTGACGATCCCCAGGAGATATCCAAGTGTACAATCGCCTAGGATGATGTTGAAACCAAGTATTCATAATGGACATTTTATTTTCAATGCAGAAACTTATAAGTTTCTCTCCTCTCTCATTTTGAATACCCAATCCATATTTACCTACTATGTTATCAATGTTGCTATTATTACCGACTTTGGCATTAAAATCACCAAGAATGATGGTCATTTCTTTGTTTGAGATATTTGACAATGTATCGAGTAGTGAAGCATAGAACGCATTTATTTTAATATCTTCGGCATCTGCAGTAGGAGCATATATTTGAAGGATGTTTAGTTTATACGGATGCGTGTTGAGTTTTAAGTGTATAAGTCTGTCACTTATGGGGTTGTAGCCAATTAGTGCACTGGTTAATTTAGATGCTAAGATCACCGCGACACCGCTATGTGACGAATCTTGGTTACCAGAAAAATATATCGTATTTCCATTTGAAGTTTTATAATGGCCGTTGTTCTTCCAGTGCGTTTCCGAGATTCCGAGTATATCTAGCCCATGACTGTACATCTCTTTCTCAACAACCAGTGTTTTCCCAGGATTCAGGAGTCCTCTAACGTTCCAAGTACCTATTTTGGATTTGTTCCGTAAAGTTTCTCCAGTCGCATATTTTCCACATGATGCCTGGTGAGTCACATGCATGTGGCCAGTAGCCAATTTCACACCGTGAGACCTGGAACCTCGAAGGCGCCGGGTGTCAGCCGGAGAGTCAGACTTCTTCACACTTTTATTTTTGTACATCATAGTTATCTTGGGAGAATACTGCAGTGGATTCCCACTTCCTTCTACAGCGCAGTAAATGTTTTGACATCTTATACTGGCAGAGCTGCTGCCCACTACCAGGGATTTATTATAGAGTTTCCTTCTCTGTCAAAGATGATACGGTACCTTTGAAAACCGGGTTGTGCTTTTGTTATTGTGTATAATAATTAAATTTAATAAAATGTTTACTATTAGAATGGCCGGGTAAAAACAATAGTACTATATAAATAGGGGAAAACTAGGAAAAGTCATGGAAAACACAATGGAAAGATAATATTTTAATGGCCTACCTTTACTTAATATAATATTTCGTGCACAACGCTTGAAAGGTCCTGTTTCAATTTTTTTTATTTTATTTATTAAAATTCATCCATTCGTATTATCACATTTCCATAACAAAGGGCTAGCAAAAAAATCTTCCAATAACACGCTAATTTAATATTTTACTTGTGCATCTGTACATCTTCACATTTGTATGTATGTATATAAATTATGGTATATATATATATGTAAATATAAAATTTCAAATGTTTTCGCGTCGCGACCAACGTGTTCGCTGTCTGCGTTTTACCGACAAATGGGAACGGGAACGAGAACGGGAACGGAAACGAGAACGGGATAATATTTATACCCCATATCTATGTATGTACATAGTAACAATAGATGAAGTTTTGTGATCGTGCGAAAATTCGAACTCGAGATTTTGACTGATTCGAACTCAGAATCGATCACTGATCACGTTTTCATAGCCTAGAAAAAATGTATGCGCGTCTGTATATTTTGTCGATTTTTTGTATACTATAGTCCTATCGAACTGAAACTTAGTATTGGATACTGAAATGCGTATTTATACGACGTAAATTTCTTTTGAATTTTTAATTTGACCGGAAACGATAGCTCCACTTATAGGTATTCTCTTTTTTTTTTTTGACTTTTTGGAATCAGTGATCTTCTAAACCGCTTAACGGATTAAGACTAAATTTTTTTATTAGATTAGATAGGATTAGAAAATTCAAGTACAGTCAATGTGATGAAAATAAAAAAAAAAAACATTATTTTTAATAAACTGGAAGTGGATTTTTTATTCTTAGAAAGGTCAAAAATGTTATAACCATTTTTTCCACACCACTGAAAACATCAAGCTGAAAAATTATATTTGTATTTTTTTTTAATACTTTTTTTTTTAAACAACATTTCATTGTTTTATTTTGACCTTCTAAATTATCTAAAATCTTCTTGATATTTTTTATTTATAATATTTATAGTGATGTTAAGTAATAAAATTATTAAACAAAATCCAAAAACCAGAAGTAGTAGAACTTTTGTTTTGTGTAAGTTTCCCTACATTTGTGCTCAATTTGTATCGAAAATGCTCTCATAGCCGATATGTGTGAACTTGTATATACATACATATATATGTACATATATGTATGTACATAAACATTTCGTTATTGAATTTTATTTCAATACTTTTTTATTTTTCCTATTTATGTTTTTAATTTTTTTTAATCATCGAGTACAATTATTAAATAAATAATTAAATTTTTAATTACAATCTGAATCATGTATGTATGCATATCATATAATATATCACGCATATATCTACATACATATTATATGTATGTATATATGTACATAAAAGCACTATATTTGATAACAATATGAGAACATGCAGTAATCCTATATATATTTATATAATCTAATATAATTGGCGAAAAATCGTCATTAGTAATATTTGCTTTAAATTGCTTTCACGTGAATCTGTTTGAAAATCGACGATATCAATATCAATTTTGCAGCAAAGGTAAAATTTCAAATACATATGTACATATGTACGTTTTCAATGTGAGTTGCAAATTTATTTGTAAAGTGCAACCACCGTTTCTCTCTCTCTGCAACATAGAGTTGTGAGTGTTTTATTATTAAAATGATAAAATATTATACTATGAGATAAGATTGCGACACTGAGACGTTGATCGATATGGAAGAGAGTGTGTGGAAATTTGGGATTTTGTTTTCGATCGATTTGGTAGCGAATACAAGCTGTTGTTACGTAACGCTACGCTTTCTTTCTTATCGCATACATTAAGTTTAAACAACGTCACGTTTTTCAAGCGATTTCGTTTCCCTCACATAAAATGTATTTCGTATTGTGTCCGTACATGTATTTTCCCAATTAAATTCGAAGATATTATAATGTAGAAACTATGCGTGTATCTTTTAATTGATGTTTTTAAATAGACTTATGTACGTAAAATCAACATGCTATCGCATTCACCCCCTCCCCCCACTGAACTCGCGATGGCCAATTACATTTCATTTCAATTTCGCATTGCATTTTGGTCAAGAAATACAACATTGTTCATGCATATGTATGTATAGCGGTCGGTAGAATTTGACTTTTATTTTTTGTTAGTTTTGAGTTCGTGTTTCGTGTTTTGAAATATTTACATTAATAAAATTTTGATATAACATACGTAAGTTGTTGATATTATTAATTTGTTTATGGAATACGTACGTATATATTTTATATTAATGGAAAGTTATATTTTTTGGATGATAAAAAAGTAATTGTCAACGTCATGTTATGTACAGCAAAACTTACGGTAATATTATTCAAGACTTTGCATTGAATTATATTGTAATAATATTATATAGTAACATAAATAATAAATAAAGAATTTATTTCACGTCCAATGAATACATAGGATAGCACTTTTGAGGAAAATATTAAGCAATTGAAAAATTTGCCAATAATCTGAATTAATCTCCACATTCTAGCAGCCGAATGTCAATACTCAAGATAATAATCGGGCGGTTGGGCGTGAATCTTCACAAATATGATTGTGATGATTTTGGGGTGTTCTTTTAGCTCTAGAAAACATTGCAGACGTGATTTCTCAAAAACGCACAAAATCACAAACAATACTCGTATAGCTCGTAAATATTCGTATGTGGATAGTAGTATAAAACGAAACGAATATGATTTGTATTCATTTGTATTCAAGTTCGTAGGCTGACACATAGATAGCGCTACTAGTATTAAATCCATATGATTTTTAGTTAGCCCTAACCTTAAAAAGACAAGTGTATAAATTTGACAGCTGTCGTACTATTAGTTTGTGAGTTATAGCATTTTGAGTGAAGCAACTTTTATTAGTTTGAAAAAATGGATAAAAAGGAATTTCGTGTGTTAATAAAGCTTTGTTTTTCGGCGAAAAAAAATACTATTGAAGCCAAGGTTTGGCTTGATAAACATTATTCGGACCTTGCACCAGGAAAATCAACCGTTGAGAAATGGTTTGCTAAGTTTAAACGAGGCGAAATGAGAACCGAGGACGATGCACGCAGTGGACGCCCCAAAGAGGCTGTTACCGACGAAAACATCAAAAAAGTCCACAAAATAATTTTGGATAACCGTAAAGTGAAATTGATTGAGATAGCTGAGACCCTAAAGATATCAAAGGAACGTGTTGGAAATATCGTGAATGAATATTTGGGTATGCGAAAGCTCTGTTCAAAGTGGGTGCCGCGCGAGCTCACAATCGACCAAAAACAACAACGAATTGATGATTCTGAGCAGTGTTTGGAGCTGTTCAATTGTAATAAACCCGAATTTTTGCGTCGATATGTGACAATGGATGAAACATGGCTCCATCATTTCACACCTGAGTCCAATCAACAGTCAGCCGAGTGGACTGCACGTGATGAAGTGACTCCAAAGCGTGGAAAGACGCAAAAGTCGGCTGGCAAGGTTATGGCATCAGTATTTTGGGATGCGCATACTATAATATTCATCGACTATCTTAAAAAGGGAAAAACCATAAACAGCGACTATTACGTAGCGTTATTGGAGCGTTTGAAGGACGAAATCGCGGAAAAACGGCCCCATTTGAAGAAGAAGAAAGTGCTGTTTCATCAAGATAATGCACCGTGTCACAAATCAATGAAAACGATGGCAAAATTGCATGAATTGGGCTTCGAATTGCTTCTGCATCCACCGTATTCTCCAGATCTGGCCCCCAGCGACTTTTTCCTGTTCTCAGACCTCAAGAGGATGCTCGCTGGACAGAAATTTTGCGCCGATGAAGAGGTAATCGCCGAAACTGAAGCCTATTTTGAGGCTAAAGACAAATCGTACTATAAAAATGGTATCGAAAAATTGTATGACCACTATAATCGTTGTATCGCCCTCGAAGGCAACTATATTGAATAATAAAATCAAATTCTAACAAAAAAAAAGATTTTTTATATGCTAGCCTACGAACTTTTCAGCCCAACTGTTACTTTCAATTACTTATAATAAACGGTCAGTTATTACGTTCAACGTACGAGCAATTGCTACAATGATCGATCAATTATAACTGAGCAACAAAAAAAAATACCAGAGCGGAGACTAGCCAATCTTTACTAAGTTTGACCCACTAAATTCGAATATGATATTGATTTTTGTTGGTGGGCGACCGTTTACGAGATATGAGCGTTTAAAAAAATCCGCGATTTTTACAGTTTTTTGGCTTTTGCGGTCTTTAACTCAAAATTTAGGATTGTTACGCTCAAACTGAGTATTGTAATCAATAGTCAGATATTTTTCCTATTAATTGTTGTATTTCATTGCTTTAAAATACTTCTAATTAATTGTCTAGCGAATTTTAAAAGTCAAAAATATATTTTTTTTATGGATTTTTTTTCCGTTGCTATTCTTCATTGCAAATTTTTTATTTCACCACGTTTATAAGGATTGTTTTTCTAACTCAATATTTTTTTTATCTAAACGTACTAACTCAAGCGGTAATTGCAATTTAAATGCTTTCGTTGTATATATGGTTGTATCGCGTAATATGTTAGGTGCAAGCGAGATGGCATATATAATCCGACCGCTGTACTCTGTGAGGTGGATTTGTGGAAAAAACCTGATTTTTTGTTGCTCAGTGTTATTACAATGAACCATCAATTACAACAAAAGATGGCCGATAACCTGTAAATGATCAGTAAATACAAATAAAACCCATCCGAATCTTAATTTGTCTGGAAAGTCATCTGACTATTTATGTATGCACATAATTGAAAAGTTCGAGATCAAGAGCATTTGATAATGGACTGAAAACATTTTCCTATAGCATTCGGATGATCGGGAGTGCACCTACACTAATTCTTCAAAACATCTTTAAATTATTTATTTATATAACATGCATTTGTACTACACTGGAAGGGCTGTAACCTCGCATCCCATATAGACGAGACGCCACTGGTGTCGTCAGCGTCAGATGCGCTGCGCGGGAGCGTACACACATACACCATCCACGAAGACACGCACACACATTCATTCATCATTAACCAGCAGAATAGGCCAGCGGTTACCAGATAATGCTTTGAAAAAAGTGGTCACTGGTTCAAATCCCACTGGTTTCTGCTGGCCAGACCTTGGATTTTTGACTCCAGGTCGATCGTTTCCTATCAAAGTTTGTCAATTTATCTGATTTTCATTGAAATGGTTCCAACATTTTTTCGCAAAATCTTGTGTATTCAGCAATTTCGCATTTCACCGAATTGTATAAAATGCTGCAAATTTACAAATTAGACCATGAATGTCTCTGTGGATGTTAATTGATATGCATTTACTGAATTTCGCTGAATTGTTTAAAATGCTGCAAATTTACAAATTTGACCAAAGATGTCTCCGTGTACATCTGTATTTATGTACTTTGTATAATACTGTAACGTAGAGATTAGGTGAGTGGCGCTCGTGGACTGATGGTTCACGACCGCGGATCACCTGATCTCTCGTTCCCGCCAAAAAGGCCTCCACGAATGAATCAGCCGTATGCAACGGCCAAAGGGATCGTCTGACTCATCGACCAATGATTGTTGAGAACACGAATAAACCGCTACTACCCATCTTCCTGTGTCTTTCTCCGATTCTGGAAACCCCCCCCCCCCTTCACGTCCACGCAACAATACTAATAATATTTGGATCAAATGTACAATGTTTATGACCAGGAAGGCACATTGGGGTTACCTGTTAGGCCTTCCTGGTATAAATTAAACATAAAATAAAAAAAATATTCGATGCGAGCGAACGGCCAGCGTTTAATGAGCGCTCGACTTTTTACTATTATATTAATACGCGCGCGTGTGAAAAAAAAAATTCAACCAATCGAATCGTCATAGAAACTGACTTGTTTTCGATTTACAACCAGCCATAGTTACAAACTTACAAAGTCTCTTTCGAAATTATATATTATATATATTATACCAGAATATCCGGCGGCCCCCCCCGGCGCCCCCCGGGCCTTCGCCCCGAATTGACTTGTTTTCGAAGTTCTCAACCATTTTCTAACCAACAATATTTACTTACCATTTATTTTTTACATATATACCAGGAAGGCCTTACAGGTAGCCCCAATGCGCCTTCCTGGCCAATTACAAGCATTGCAGCATTTTTTTTTTGTTTTTTATACAAGTCGCTGAATTACGAGACACTGAAAAACTCGCAAATTAACCAGACATCTATGAATTGTACATTAATCAATCTCGAATAGTGGTGGCGTAGTAGGCAAGAAGGATATTTAGCCAATTTTACCGGGAACCGTTTCAACAATGAAATCAGAGAAAATTGGCAAACTCTGATAGGAAATGGTCGATCTGGAGTCACAAATATCCAGGTGTGACCAGCAGCACTGCAGATATACTCGGAAAAATTATTTTCAATCGAGGTCAGCTCATGGGATCGAATGGGACCGGTGCCTCTCGACGCTGAGCAGAAGCTTAACGATCGAGCTATGCTGCTGGCAAATATTGGCTTACATACAAAGTCTCTTTCGAAATTATATGTATATAGCAATAATAAAATATTTCACGAAAGGGGCGTAAAGGTGTGCGGGATCTTCACACATACATACATACATATGTACGATTCGCGCGCAAATACAAATATTTATTATAATATATTACGCGAGATAATCGCTTGTTGACAGCGCCACGTAATTTTCGCTTTAATTGCGTTTAGTTTTCCTTGAGTTCGATACGTTTCGAACGTGTCCACACAGCGCCGTTCGATCCAATTATTACCAGTGAACGGAATGAGTACACTTTTCCTACTATATTGTATATTATCGTTATAAATGTGCGTGCACTACGTACATATTATCTATGTACATATATGTATGTAACACGTGCACATCCCCCGCTTACCGACAAACAGACACGTCTCGTCATCCCTCAATAATCGCAGTTTGTGAGTATTCCTCCCGGACATATTGGCTGCTGGATTGGCGAGTTTCGATTTCATAGGGGATCATTTCGCAGACTCAATTTGGGTAAAGTTTCCATCTCCGGGAGTATTGCGAATTGTACCCATCACCGGTCAGTGGCTATGCATATGTGCATATTTTTATTTATATGTACATACGTATGCATCTGTATGTATGCACAGATCGCGTCTCTGTGATTGTGTTTCGCAATTTGTTATTTGATGCAGCTTCGTTTCTGTTTTCGTTATTCAAAATGGCGTCTCGTATGTTTTTTTTTTTTTGACAATATACATACATTGAATTTTCGATGTTACCAAAAGACAATGAATAATATTCAGTTAATGTATATGTATGTACATACATATGTATGTTCCAAAATTAAAATATCGAATAATCCTCGTTTCTCAAATCTTGACCCGATCGTTATATGGTCACAATGTGTGAGCGTTGTCTATTTTACAATATATGAAAGTGGATGAAGTCCAATTTTCAGTTCCGAAAGAACACCATTACTGTTTGTCTTATTTACAAATCGTTATCGCTTATTTTAATTCGATGTTTTCAGAATCTCAGAAATGCAGAATACACGTATTATATAGGTCACCAGTATTTTATTTTAATGTATATAATAAACTTTTATTTTAATGTCGGTGCTTAAGAGGGCTGGACAGCAGCGCATTGTCCATACAAACGTACTATACTTCTCCCTACCTCAATTATGGTCCTAGAGAAATTATTTTTTAATATTCTATGGATATCCACCATTGGGGTGCATCTATCGTTTTATTTTTTTGATTAATTATTTTTTATAGGAGCCAGGAGCCGCCAAACATCTATAAAATCGCCTCTTTTTTACACCCACGAAAAGAGTCTAGCGTGGTTATTTAACGGTCGATTTTAAAAAAAATACGCCGATAGATGCACAGAAAATATTTTTCTCATACCGATGATGAAATTTTTTTAAAAATTGGTCCAGTTTTGGAGGAGAAAATAGTAGAATACGAAACCTCGATTTTGTCAATTTAAAACACGTTTTATCTGGTCGAAGCGCAACAGTCGCATTCACTCAATATATATATTGATATATATTGTCGCATTCACTCAATATATACATACACTCAATATATATATCGAAGAAAGGAACGGTAACAAAATTAAGGTTTCGGGTGTACAGCCCTCTTAAGGCATAATAAGATACACATATCATCAAGCTATTATTCAGTCATGTCTTAAAAATGGTTCATATAACGTCTTATTTCAAAATAATTAACAAAGAAGTCGATCTAATAAAACAGTTGTGAAACCTTGAAAATGCCATTATGTGTAAAATTTATATCACATAAAAATTTCGCCTGTAAAACTACAATCAGGATAAAATTAAAATCTCACACCGTTTGTTTTTATTACATAGATATTTCAAATAGTTATTGAAATAGATATTAAAAATTTTCCATATATAATATACATATATGTATTTACAGATAAATATGTATACATACCTATATATACAGGCTGTCATGAAGCAAAGTGCGAAGCAATAAAATGTTGATAGCTCATGTAATTTAGAAAATTTTGAGCCACACAAACTTGATTAGAAAGCTCGTGGCTTTTTATTTTATTTTTATTTTTAAAGATTTTTAATAAAAACACCAAAATTTCACAGATAATTGATAATACTGCCCAAGTTAAAAGTTGTATGTTAGTCAATTATTTTTATTTTCTTTTTCTAATGTTCATTCATCAAATAAAACTAAATACAACCATTTGTGTCAATATAAAAAGGTATTAGAGGCACAATAAGTTTTCGAAAAATTTTCAAGTGGGAAAAAACTGATATTTTTTTTGTATTTAATAATTTAAGGAGTCAAGCCTTTTTAAAAACATACCTGCTTATTGCCTTTTCTTTTAAGGTATCACTCATGTAGATGCCTTGCCAATTATCAGAATTAATTATGTAATTGAGGGAGCGCGCCGAACAAAGGGCGCCATTCTCAAACGACTTTAATTTTAACTTCTAATGTCAAACGAAACAAAAATTTTGCTAAAATTATTTATTGTTTATGTTCAAATGCCGATTTATAATGCACGCTAGAGTCCTACCTCTCTAAGTGTTTTTAAATGCATAAGGGTAGTGCACTGATGGAGCTATTGCATGGCAGTTGATAGGTCGTGGGTTCAAGTCCTGCGCAAATACGCTGCTAGCGAGGTCTTGTGTTTATTTGAAAAAAAACACAGATCGACCGTCTCCTGTCAGAATTTTTCGATTTTCTAGCTTCATTTTTGTGACTGCTCCAATAAATCGGAATCCTCTACCTCACTTTCTCGCAAATTCGAATTATTAGCATCTAGAAATTGTTGAATCTTATAAATGAAACTTTATTTATGAAATCACATTTATTTATTTAAAGTTTGGACCATTTGACCCAAATCCGTCTGATCGCATTTATTAAGATTTGGTTGGTGTTGCCAGTGAATTCATCAATTTGAAATTTCCACATTCAATACTGAAAATAAACAAATTCCAGATAACCTAATCCACAATCAATTTTAAGTGTAATTTATTATGTAATTGTGTAATTATCAATAAATGTAATTATGCAATTATATGTCTGGACTTATAATTGCTTATAAAATAGTTTCCGGTAATTACCGGCAAATTTTAAACTTTACCGGTAAACCGTTATACCGGTATTATGTATGTATATATATATATATATATATATATATATATATATATATATATATATATATATATACATATATATATATATATATATATATATATATATATATATATATATATATATATATATATGTATCTACATATCATCTTAGGTCTGTTCTAATAGCTATTGATCCAGTGATCATTGCCTATTTTACATATCTATTATGTTACCGAATACTACATTGTATTTGTAAAAAAAATCTAAAAACCTACATATGTCAATTTACATTTTAGGTCAGAATCGTCGATACAGTTCAAGTACAAGATATGATGTTTAGATTTTGTATGAAATTTGAGTTCATAAGTATCTATGTATGTATGTTGATTTTTCCAATCGGTCTTGTCGCATTATTATATAGTACGCCACACGAAATTCCCTGAAAAGGTTTAAATGTAATGTATAATCGATTTGTACACCGTTGAATGCGCGTCTTTCGATGCACTCTGTGCGAGTGCATTCGTTACGTACATATAATGCAACAAGTGGCGATTACATTAGCTGCATGCGGCCATGAAAGTGTTGCATCAAGTGCATTAGCTGTCAAGGCAAATGCTGGAGATAAAGGTCGCGCGACCGCGCATGCGCGTCACGTGTTTTCCTCGGCGGAATGCATCGCGTTGCACTTCCGATAGCATGGGAAAAATTCACACGTACACGCATACTCGTCTATGTATTATACGAAAATTGTTTTTTTATTTTTATTTTTAATGTTATTAAAGTCATTTTGGCGTGTTGATCTTAGTCTGTGAATTGCATTAACCAATAGTCCTGACCCCAAACTATCTTTGAAAGGCTATCAATATCGTCATCTATGTAGGTACATATTTCAGGGGTCCTCAAGCGTTTCAGGCTGACGGTCATAAGCCGTCAATGTATAGACAAATTCTTCTCGGGTAACATATGTATGAAAAAGCGTAGTTTGGAGACCCCTGGTCTATTTCATCAACAACGAACGAAGGGGTTGCGCTTCAAGTGCATCACTCACACTACTACAATTCTCCTGTTTATATTCCATATTCTGTACAGATTACTAATGCAAAATAACCATTCAATTCTTATCAATTACTAGCTGAACACGGCAAGCGTCGCAATGCCAGAATAAGGCATGCAATTCCCGTTCCCGTTCCCGTTTCAAGTGATGATTGGAGCTCAATTAACATCTCTTCAAAGCCGTGTCGTCATAAACCAACTGGTAACGTGGTTACCAACGAACACATTTCCTTGACTACACAATGGCGCTTCAAACTTTCGCGTCGTTAAAATCGTAATTACAAATTTTATTATTAAGAGGTTTTTCCCGTTTTTTTTTCACAGTAAGCTTCCCGGACATGCATACAACAAATCCTGAAAGTTCCATCGTAATCGTTTGAGTGGTTTAGGAGCCTATAAGAGACAGACAGACAGACAGACATTCAATTTTATATATACCTATATAGATGAAAAGATTTCTTTTATACAATCAACGAGTACACGACGCATTGTTTTAAATAATGCAAAAGATAGGCTAGATTTATTTAGAAGCGTACCAAAAATGAAATCAAACGCAAATTCATTTTATAACCATCCGTGATTATCCAATCGTAATAATCCATAAAATCGAAAATAATCGATTTCAATTAAAACTATGTACATAGTTAGTAGGGATTTCTATACCGGTATTAGCGAAACCGATTGTATATTTTACAGTATTACCAGTATTGTAAAATATACAAAATACATTTATTTATTTATTTTTATTTTGAAGAAAACGTTGTATCAGCTAGTTTGAATGAATTATGTAGTCGAAAAATAAGTCATCATTAGAGATTGGTGGACTTTTGCCCACAAAAAAATGGTTCACTATTTATTGTCAATAACTATTGTCCTACAAAGCAAGAGAGCAAAAAAGGTTGACAATTTTTTGTGGGCAAAAGAAACTTGTCCGCTGATCTCTGGTCAATCATTCAACATATTTTTTGACCTGCTATTCAAAGGATCTACTAAATTTATCGTAAATTTAAAATCATTGTTTCACTTGATGATTATTTGAAAACGTATATATATTTATACATATACGTATATATATTTATACATACGTATATTTATACAAACGTAATATTTAAAATCTAAATATAATACATACCTTCCACACAAAAATTCTTCAAAGCAATGAATAGGAAAAAGTTTATTTACTTTTTTTTTTGACACTCGCTGATCATCAACACTTTATTCTTTAGTGAGAATTTTTTCCGGTAGTGACAAATGTGCGTATTTTCGGGATCCCTAATTAAGTAAGCAATGGCTTAATTTTTCAGGAAAGCTGTTTTGGTATACATTATATACTTTTGTGATAAAGTGAATAGCATAAATTAATAATTACCGGTTATTATTAATAATAAAGCGAAATATAACAAATGTATTTATATCTATGGATAATACATATACATACATACATATATTGTTGATGCTTTTCCTGTCATACATGTGGAATTGAAAATCTTGACTTTTCCGCAATACAATAAACAGTATAGACCTACGCAGCCTTGAGTACATACAAATAATAATAGCATAGGTATGTATGTATGTATGTACATAGTTAGTTTTATAACCATATGTATTATAACATACATCTGGTTATATGTACGATTACGTGTTCGATAAACAAGTACATATGTAAATAAAATATATATTATATAACACATACGCGTGAGTTTATTTATACGGTAAACTAAATAGCGGTACCTTTATGCATAATTTAAAATAAATAAAAACATTAATAATAAAACAATTTCATCGACGAACATATAAATGTTTCTATGGGCTGTGATTTTTTTTTTTTAAATGGTCTGTAAATAACTTTAAAATTGATAGATATTGGAATGGAAACGAAACTTCAAACGAGACGGAAGTCCAGTTGTTCAACCGTCGAGTATAAAATAATATTCTATTATTCGCATTGACCATCCGATAAATGCATTCAATTCGATGAATTGATCAATGTCGATAAAAGTGATGCAACTCGTCGTTGGAACAATCGGTATAACTGTGTAGGCTCACCATACCATCCCGATTTCAACGGGACTGTCTGACTGTGTTTGAAATGGGGTTTCAAATTCTCGGGTATGCATAGTAATTTGAATTTGATTGTTTTCACATACATCGTAACCAGTTTTAATTTAAAAGGCGGCTATTCCATTTTAATGCGAATATTACTATTTGTAATTTGTATGTAAATTGTCGGGCTTCATATGAGCCATTATAATTGAATTCGCCGTCATATGAGCATTAGTCCAGTTTTCTTCATTTTGAGAAATATCTCGCAAAACATTAAATATAATGTTTTGTGTTTAACAAAATTTAAAAATACTGCTGGCCTGTAATACGTTTATTCTGCTTTCCGAGATTTTGGACATATCGAATTAAAAGAAGTGCTAACAATTTGTGATTTAAGTCAAACAGAAGTAGTGTTTTTGAAACTGAGAATTGGACTTTCCAATATAACGGCTCATATGATTGTTATAAATTTTGAATATGATTTCAAAATTTATAATCTACTAGCTGAACCCGTCATGCGTTGCAATTCAAGTTCCCGTTCCCGTTCCACAGACATTCAATTTTATATATATATATATATATATATATATATATTTGTTGACATGGGCCATCCGCTGTGTGTTGTGGTACAGCCCTGAATGGTCAGCACATTCGAGTGCGAGGTAGGCGCGGCGCGATTATTGTCACATTCAAGCCGCGTTCAAAAGCTTTGTTTAAAAGTAAAGCTGGATTTTATTATTTAAGTATATATTTTTCACTCAAATAACTTAAATTTCATTGGATTTAGAAATAAAAATATTTTATTCGTTGAATTCGCCTCCACCTTAATTTATTCCTAGGCGAGCCACTGAATGGGTCAGAACGAGCCAACGATGGTGAGTCAAGAATTATTTCCACGAATTTCGTATGTCTATGAAATTCCACTTACACTGCATTTTAATATTTCTAATTTATATACCATGTCCAATTTTTTGTTGTTGACATTTTTAAATAATTTAAAAACAGCTGACTTTTACTCGTATTAAAATAGAATACCTTTTTTCATTTTTTTTATTATTTTTATTTATCGTATAAAAGTCTATTTATATTGGTACAGACAGAACGGCAACTGTACTGATGTTTACGTGCAGTTGTCAGTCCGTGCTGTGTCAATATGAATGGACCATTAAAGTCTGACTGCTCCTATGCATCTGCGAGACGAACGGCAGCGTGCGGCCAAATATTGTTTGTATGAAATTTTATTTGATATAACGCACTACGCGTCATGCGACAGGTTTGCCTTTTGTATCAACTTTGCCGTGTTGTGTCGTGCTGTAGAAGTCGACGGCCGTATAGTGCGGTCAGACCTTTTTGGCGAAATCACACAGGAAGGAACGCAGCACATGGTTTTTTTTAAGATGCTTTTAAACATGCGAAAAAAAATGTGGCATGCCTTGCACATATTCATGGCACGCCCAGCACACACCGTCCCAAAATCACCCCGTGGAGTATTTTTGGTAAATTTTTATCCTTGCTTGACTGCGATCGATAACGGCGTATCCCATATTTGAATAAATCTAGGAGAACCCACATAGCGGGGAGCCAAGCACACGACGTGCCGTTCTTCCCTGTGTGATTTCGCCCGTATACTGTATTTTAATCGTGACGGGTACACATACATACATATTTAAAGGATCGAAAAAAAAGTAATTTTCTGCCACTTCCAGTTGACGGATCTTTACTTAATTTAATGTTACTTGATATTAAACTGAAACTTATATGAAATCGCAGTTCAATATACCGAAGGATTTCCGAGAAAAACATAATAACCTTGATTATCTAGAGTAAAATTGCTGCTTCCGGTTGAGTTAAAAATATTTTAAAAATACTAATGTATGAAATTTATCATACCTATTATATGGTTCTAGGGCACTTACCCCCTGGACACATACCCCCGGCCAAAAACCCCCTGGACATTAACCCCCCATGCAAATAATCCCCCCCCCCGTCAAGGATAAAAATATTTTATAAAAATTGACAGTATCAATTAATAAAAATAAATTAATAAAAAGTCAGTATTAATGCTAATTTATTTCAGCCAGAAAAATACAGATTCAGAAATACAGATATTAATAATACATATATAAGATTATTTATAAATAATCTATTAATAATCAATAATAAAAAACAGTAATCAATAATAATAATTAAAAAAAAAATTTAATTTAAAAATTAATCAATAATAAAAAGCTCAATTGTATTTTATTTTCTTTTCCTCTTCTCGATTTTAAAAATTCCATCATGGATAGTCTAAAAATATTTAAAATATAATTATAATAATATAACAATAACATATATATATATAACAATAATAAAAAAAACTCATGTATAGTTACGTGTATTTAAAAAAAAAACAAAAACGTTGAACAATTGAAAGTAAAGTTTCGATGCACGGTACTGTACTTTTGTTGTAAATAGAATAAATTGATATTTATTCTATTTACAACAATATATTGAAATTAAATATTGTACATGTATATAAATTGAAATTCAATATGCTCTACCACACTTAATTTATTCTTATTTATTACTTTACTTTATTATTAATTATTAATTATTTATTAATATTTTTAAACATTTTTTTCCATTGCGGGGGGGGGGGGGTTATTTGCACGGGGTTTTTTTCCAGGCGGTTTTTGGCCGGGGGGTATGTTTCCAGGGGGTACATATTCGAATACCCTATTACATGTATAAAGGTTTTAGCCCAATTCACTGTGCAACTTAGGAGATAATTGAATGCAAACATTATTATAGATGTATATAAATACTTATGTAATAACTCATCTATAGATTTCTAGATATACATACATATGTACTTGAAAAAAAATGTCAAATTTTGGAGCGCGACGGCGAATGGTACCATCATTTTAATTCTTATTTGTCCCGGTTACAACAAAAACAAGGTTAACCTAGCTATGACATATGTACATATGTATATATACATATGAATGCAATCGTAGGGCACGTTATCTTCGACGCAATAACGCATCCGGAAGGTCATGTTAAACTGATAGCCAGTCGATATGCAACTGCATTGATCCTTCCTCAACCAGTAGCTGATCATCCATCAGACGATTGGATCCGAGACCCTCTGGATCCCAGCCAGCATGTCCTCGATTCGATATACCGTAATTAAATGTGATTTTTAGCGGAACGGTATGTTCACATTCAATTTGTACATTTCATATTATTGATGATGGTGTGTTCTATCCTGAATGACTTTCAGCCCAATGTACATATGTATGTATGTATCAACGTATCATTTCCGGAAAGGTAGTGGATAAATGGATATGTTTTGCACAAAGTCTGAATGTGGTATGATCGATGTTATGAAAAGAGATATGTTACTACTATTAGTGATGTGTACATTAGACCGGTGCAAAATACGTTAATTTTGGATTTTCATCGATGAACCTAGTGGAAAACTTTCGCCGTGTCGAGGGAACGTTAAATAAATTTTTGTATTGACTTTAAACAATGTCCTGTGCTATCAACTAGTCGATTTATCCCGACAGAAATTGACAAAAAGTTGGTTTTTTTCATATATTTGTTTTTTAGAGAATAGTAATCTCTATATATATATGTATATATATATATGTGTCTCAATATATATACATATATATATGTCTCAAACAGTGGCGTAGCGAAGGGGGGGGTTCAGGGGGTCTGGACCCCCCCCCCCTTGGCAGAGTGCAGTCGGCGGCAAAATATCCCACTCCTGTCGCAATTGATCGTTTGTACCATTTTTGGATAGTTTTTTATCCCAAATCCATGACAGATTTTTAGGATGTAAATATATACTTGAAAATTTCCAATGTTTTACTTCCTGATGGAAAAAGTTCTCAACCATCAAGTGTTAAAATAAGATAAAGACTTCGGGGGAAATTTACAACCAAGATATATTTTGTGGGCCTTGCATTCTAACTGGAGAGTTGGAAATGTGGTGGCAATATATAAGTACTAGTGAAAATCGACCAAAAAACGCACTAGCTGCAATTGCAATTTACAATCCTTCAATTTTCTCCATTATTTACATACATACTTCTAAAAATTCTAGCAACACTTCCAGTGACAACAGCCACAAGTGAACGGAGCTTTTCCACACTACGATGACTAAAAACATATTTAAGAAATATGTACGATGTCGGAAAATCGACTAAATGGACTTGCTTTATTAGATATTCATAGGGATATAAATGTTAGTGCAGAAAAAATATTAGATAAATACGCGAAGATTGGATCTGTGAATTTCGTACTTTTTTAAAGTATTCATTATTTTTATTTTATTTGAATTTTGTTCATAATATATGTTTATTACGTATTTACTTTATTTTTATATGTTGTGATTTTATATTAATTATATATAAATTATATAAATTATCTTGCCTTTTTTCCTGTCAAACCCCCCCCCCCCCTTGACAAAATCCTGGCTACGCCACTGGTCTCAAATAGTCTCCTAAGCCACTGAACTGATTACGATGGAACTTTCAGGATTTGTTGTATGCATGTCCGGGAAGATTCGTGTGAAAAAAAAACGGTAAAAAACCTCTTAATAATAATATTCCTAATTACGATTTTACTGACGCGAAAGTAAAGCTATCCTTCAACGCATCATGCCGCGAGTATGACAATAATCGCGCCACGCCTACCTCGCACTTGAATGTACTGACCATTCAGGGCTGTACCACAAACACACAGCGGATGGCCCACGTCAACACATATATCTAAGTCTGTGGAACGGGAACGGGAATTGCACGCGTTATTTTGGCATTGCATCGCATGCCGGGTTCAGCTTGTAATATAATAAATAAACACTTAATACTCACTTCCTGAAGTTTATTTGTGTCGATTATCAGAAATTTTGACTGATAAACGAGAATTTAAAGTCGCCATTGTATCGGGAAAACGTTATTTTCAGAAACTCGTCCATTCATTCATGTTTCCCAGATTGAAAATCTAAATCATTGACAGCTTCCGTAAGTATATACCTTCAATCTGAATATATAAAAATGTCCGAAAAAATAAAGATTTTCATGAAATTTAAGGAAGCCAAAATGACCTGTTTTGACGTAAGACCTGACATTTTGCGTCAAAATAAGTTATTTTGGTCTCCTTATATATCGTTGTTTTTTGGGTATTTTGTGTAAAATTAAAGGTAAGGTAAAACCCAAGGAAGCTCCTAACGACTTTTATTTTTGAAATAATCACAGAGACTTTGCGACAGAGCGAAACGGTGACTTTGAACTCTTGTTAATCAGTCAAAACTTATCATAAGCGAACCAAATAAACTTCAATAAGTGAGTATTGGGTGTTTATTTTGTTTTTAAATAATAAAAAAAAACAAAACTATTCTTTAAAAAAACAAATATATGTACATATGAAGAAAAACTACTTTTTTTGAAATTTTATATATTTAAATTTTAATACATATATACCAGGAAAGCCTAACAGGTAAATTCCCAATGCGCCTTCCTGACCAATTACAAACATACAATTTTTAGAATAATTTTAACAAAGCATCATAGAGACATCTATGTATAAATTTTGACAAATTTTTGATAAACTTAGATTTTCGGAGCTTTTTTTAAATCAACCATCAAATATCGAAATGCTGAGAAACTCGATATTTGCGAAACATTAATGGACAAATTTTGCAGCATCTTCTATACGAATCAGTAAAATTCGAGTTGCTGAAAACTTGCAATTTGCGAGAAATGGGTAAATGCTGTCAATTTTTTGGAACCGTTTCGATAAAAATCAGATAAATTGGCAAACTCTGAAAGGAATCGATCGACCAGGAGTCACAAGCCAAAGTCTAGCCAGCAGCAACCAGTGGGACTCAAACCCATGAACACTGTTCGAAAGCATGCATAAATATTTACATACATATGTATGTATATGCTAACTACTAATCCACGCTGCTGGTTAAATAAATTGATCCCTGGTGGCACATTGTTTAATTAATGTTTTTTTTTATTATTTAACGCCATCTTGTTACGACGAAAGTTTTCCACTATAGTCGAACAGATCTAGCTAAAATATAAAAAAAAAAAAAACAGATAAAATATACATGCTATCGCATTCATCACCCACTCGATCCGCAATGGCCAATTACATTTCATTTCAGTTTCGCATTGCAGTTTGGTCAAAATACAACATTGTTTGTGCGTTTAGCGGTCGCTAGAATTTGGCTTTTATTTTTTGTTAGTTTTAAATTCGTGTTTCGTATTTTGATATATTTAGATTAATAAAATTCTAATATAAAATACATACGTAAGTTTTTGATGTTAGTGATTTATGGAATACGTATATATTTTATATTAATGGAAATTTATATTTTTTAGACGATAAAAGTAATTGTCAACGTCATGTTATGGACAGCAGCAAGGCTTACAATAATAGTATTTAAGACCTTGCATTGAATTATATTGTAATACTATTAGATAAAAAACATAAATACATTTATTTGCGTCTTTACAATATTACAACACATTGCACGAATGCAACAGCATGCTCGGTTCTCATAAGTCCATCGATGAAAATCCAAAATTCGCTCAGGCCCAATGTACATACAAACATATGTAGAGTTGCTTACCGAGTAAAATGATTGAAAATCAAAAGTGTCAAATGATCGCTTGTGAGATGAGAAAACATGTGTACATAAAATAATGTGTCGGGAGGCTTTCATCCAACAACGAATGGCGAAAGATGATGATTTATTTGGGGATTTTTTTATCTTGTATGTATGAATGTTTATTCAATCGTTTTCGTATAAAAGTCTGGGAGTGGTCAAAGGGAAACCAAAAGTCGTGTGGTAAGATTTCGCTATGAAAAATATTGAATTGCTATGACATTCACCCAATCTATTAACAAAAACATCTTACATATGTATGTATGTATATAAATATCAATCAATTGAATGTTGTTAACAACCTTAGGTTAGACGGCTTCGGGTTAACCTGTGTTGGATGCCCTTGTATTTTACAATGGGTGTAAATTGTGATATACATACATATATGTGTATATATATACCTATATATGAACGTATATTTATATTTCTCGTGATTTTAATTTTCAGCAGTGCACAATCGTCGAGCATGTTTCCAAGTCAGGCGACATCCCCTACTTCTGATGTTGCTGCTTCCAGCTTTGGGGTTGATTCCATAAAAACATCTGACAGTGAATCTAGGAAACGAAAAACATCGTACAAGTGAGTATTTATGTATTATGAGAAAGCAATAGTACGTTTTTCACTATGTACCTATACATGACTTTTTTTTTCAAATGTATACGTACACGTGTGGCACTAATTAGTAATAATACCCACAAAAAATAAATAATCATATAAAAAATATTAACACATTGTATGCGGGAAACGGAGATAACAGTCTTTAGTGACTTGTCGCTTGACAGCGCGAGACTGTAATCTCCGTTTGTACCTATAGTCTCCGACTAATTAGGTGTCTAAACTTTTTTTTCACAGAAAAAATATCCTATCGTATTAATGCTATAACTCATTGCAAAATTTAAAACAAAATAATTTTTTGACTGGAGTAACCCGCCTTTTTAATAATTTTAAATATAAACAAAAAATTAAACAAAAAATTTAAAATATAATATTTTTTGTACCATGGTAACCAACCTATTTATACAACAAAATTATTGAAGTGAGAAAAAAATATTTAAATATCTCCATCGTCTTCATGCTATAAATTATTGCAAAATTTTAAATACTATAATTTTTGACTAGGGTAAACAGCCGCTTTTTATACAACTTTTTTTATAAATACTAATCCACTAATTAGAAGGTTTAAACAATCAAGTCCAATTTTAATTTTATTTGAGTCTATCAATAGGATTAAAATTTTTGTTCAATTTACAAACATTTATAAAACATTCCATATTTTTTTTCTTTGTTTCTGTTTTTTTTGAAAATTTCTCTGATTTGCCCGCTACACAGCAAGTGGAAATTTCGATTGACCCGCAAGCAAAGTGTTAATACTTAATTAAAGGAATAACATGTGTTAGCATGTTGATGTTCCAAAATAAACTCTGGAAAATATCAAATGCAAGTTTGTTCATACAATTTTGTATAATGATTATAACTTTTTATTCCAGGCGATAGGGAGAATAGTGCAAGCCCCAACGCCCATATAAATAATATATAGATAATAACATTATTGAAAAATAATAATAGCAAATGGTAATAATAATAAATAATAAAAATAAGAACAATCAATCAATATAAATGCATTATTGTATATACCATTTGTAAAAAATTATGTTTAAGTCTAAAAATCCATAGATGTCTCAATGGATTAATTGATTAATTCAGCTTCTCGAAATACTGTGATTTATGTTTTAAATTTTGTAATTAATTGTCCAGGAAGACGCATTGGGGTCTTCCTGTGGAGCCTTCCTGGTATATATCTATGTAAAACAAAAAATATCAGTATCATATTGGTGCCCAGCGTGACTTTAAAACTTTTCAGATAACAAAAAAAAAAGAACAATTAAATTCTATAAACAGCGCAAATATTAAGGAACACAGGATATTCCGATCCGTTGGTGGCCCGTCGGGAATTTACCGGCTCCTCGGTGGCCCTGCCCACCCCCGTTTGAATTCCAATATGTGTAATGCCATTAAACGGTCCAGATCAATCGGATCGAAAATCGGTTTAATTACTACACGTGTTTGATGTTGTCTACACGTGCCAACTCCCCGAAGAAATGAGATTAGATTGGTCATGTAATGTATGTATGTAAATAATTGTATTTCAGCGTTGCGAGCGACTATGAAGACGACACAGGTGATGATAGATCGGTCAAAACCAACGACGATCAAAAAAAGTGAGTGCAAAATTTCTAAATTCTGATTAAAATAATGCATCTATTATATGCGTCTATCTATCTATCTATGTATCTGTCTATCTGTCCCTCTGAAATTTTGCGAATATGAATACGGACAACTGGTTAGAAACATTCGAATTGGAGCATCGTTGTACCAATCCTCCCATTGCTTTCGTCCAACCTTACTGTATTTCAATTTGATGTGATAGAAACCTCCTTTGCGAGTGATATTTTTCAAAACAATCGTTCAAAACTGTCTTGGGGACAAATCACACAGCGGTGAATGTGGCACGTGGTTTTTTTTAGATAGTTTTAAACATATAGAAAAAATGTGACGTTCATGGTACGCGTGCTTGGCACACGTCCTTTCAAAACGACACTTTCGACCTACAATGTCGTTGAAATTGTATGGTAGTATTTATCCTTGCTTGACAGTGATCTATACCAAAACCACCCTTTGGACCATTTTCGGTAAAATTGTATCCTTGCTTGACAGTGTTCGATAACGAATATGGGATACGTCGTTATCGACCACCGTCAACCAAGGATACAATTTTACCGAAAATGGTCCCAAGGGTTGTTTTGGTATAGATCAATGTCAAGCAAGGCTAAATACTACCATACAATTAGAACGATGTGGGTCGAATGTATCGTTTTGAAAGGACTATTCCATGTACGCGTCCCATGAACGCCACATTTTTTCTATATATTTAAAACTATCTAAAAAAAAAAAACCACGTGCCACATTCACCGCTGTGTGATTTCGCCCTTACACGTGTGAATGGTTGGTTCTGTTCAGGCAAAATCACAGCGAGATCGAGAAGCGGCGACGAGACAAGATGAACAATTACATCACCGAGCTGTCGAAAATTGTTCCGATGTGCCATGCGATGCCTCGCAAATTGGACAAGTTGACTGTTTTACGAATGGCAGTCCAGCACATGAAGACCATCAGGGGGGCTGTCCACTCATACACCGAGGGCCACTACAAGCCAGCCTTCCTCTCCGACAACGAGGTGAAGATGCTCATACTCCAAGCTGCAGATGGGTTCCTTTTCGTCGTCGGCTGTGACCGTGGACGAATCTTGTATGTCTCCGATTCCGTCTCGCAAATACTCAACTACAGCATGGTAAGTTTATGCATGTCGACATTCTAGCGCGGTGGTGGCCACGCGAGCTTTTATTTTTTATTTTATTTTGGGTACCATATATCGGCACGGCGAAACAGCCCTATTAACAGACAGATTATTTATTTATTTTGATAGGAAAATATACAGTTTTATTGATTTCAAAATTGACAAAAATAATTATTAGAAGATAAACCATTTTAAAAATTTTCGCATATAGGTGAGAGAAAAATAAAAATTAAAAACATTAAAAATAAAAAATAACAATAAAATAGTACGAACGATAGTGGTAAGATAATAATATTAATAACTAACTGTATTACCCGGCTTCGCTCACTGTATAACCCGGTTAGGTTAAGTTAGGGTTGATTTTGTGGGTCTCGGAGGAACAGGGTAGTTCCTCCCCCACGAGTCAGGACCGAATGACCGAATGGCGTCGTCCACACACACGATAACCACACCCGATATTTAGGAAATTTTCCATATTCAGTTCCCATATTACAACCTGTGGTTGCTATTTAGGAACTGGTTATGGAAAATTTCGTAAATATCGGGTGTAGATACCGTGTGTGTGGACGACACCAATGACAGCTCCAATGTCGTAACGATGGCGACCGGTGTTGCCACCCTAAAACTGGTCACGAGAAAACTGGTTGACCGATTTTAGGGTGTGACCAGTTTTAGGGTGTGACCAGTTTTCTCGTGACCAGTTTTAGTGTGACGGGTGATCATGTGTGACCGATCTAGAGCGACCGGTTGTCCTGTGACTGGTTTACATATGACTAGTAGTCCGTTTACCCATTTTTTCGTGTCACGCAAATAGTCGGCCGACAAAGTTGCACGGTGCGGCCCGGCCCTATGGGCTCGCCACAGTTTTATTAATTTAACCACTTGAATACCGCAAGTTATTATTACTGGCAACCCATTTGACGTTTGATTTGTCGGGCTGACGCCAAATCTGTCGTGCGAGCTATTTTAGAGATGTTAATTTGCCTAAAATATTATCCCTTTTATTTTTCGACTGGATCTTTCACCGTGGGCGTACATATGTACATATGTATGTACAATATTTTTACAAGGCCACTTCTAAGGTTTACATCGCAAACGATTCACTATCTTTTCCTACGGTTATTAGAGGATCACTTATTTTTTATGTTGAAATTCTTTTTCATGACAGTAAATAATGTATAATATATCTACGAATAGTATTTTACTTAAGGCCCGATGCTCATTTTTAATGTGGCCCTTCATTCGAAAAGTTTGCCCAGGCCTGGGTTAGATGATAGATAATGCATCGTATCACAATAAGACTTTTGACCCAGCGCCAACTTCAAATTCCAAAAAAGATGTTATGAAAATAAAAAGTTACTTTTGTTTCATTTTCGAGAAAAACGTTACAAAATAATATATATTTGCGTAACGGATACCTTGCAGTCAGCCGGTAGTTACCAACACTGTCTCCATTTTCTCCACTCGCTGGACGAACTCTACGCTCAGTCATCCTACGAACACACAGTATTTGTAGAGTTCATACGCTCAGTATCAAATAAATTAGTAACAAATCGCATTAAAGTTTGGAAAATACTTTACCTACATACATACATACATACATAGTCGTTGGACCAAAAGTCTGTGGTGCTTTTGTCGTGGAATAATTGTTTGCTTGGATGAAACTTAGGTAAAACAGGCATACTGTCCTTACGTACACTCCATTTCGACCAATAATAGCATTTCGCGCGTACAATGTTCTACTGTCTGCACGAAATGCTATTGGTCGAGAGGCGGTTAAAGAGACAGCATGTACGTTTTTTCCGGGTCTCTTCCTGTAGCGTACCAACTATACATATATAATGTGTTTTTAGGGAGACTTGCTCGGTCAAAGTTGGTTTGATATATTGCATCCAAAAGACGTAGCCAAAGTGAAAGAGCAGATGTCTTCGTCTGATCTGAGTCCCAGGGAGAGACTCATAGATGCTAAAAGTAAGTTTAGAGATTTTAAGTTTTCAGCTTACACAAATTTAAGACATAAAAAGACGAGAAAAATGAAAAACAGTTTAATTCGAGTACATATGTATATTATATGGGTCTACCTCACGGGACCGAAGTGAAACAGATCGAAGGCAAAGATCGAAAATCGAAAGATCTTAAGTCGAAATATAAAAAAGGGTCTCTCCCCCCGTCGTACATACTCACTAAATTTGCGCGAGCAGGATACAACGGGAACATGAGGAACAGGCTTTTCCTCCCGTATCTGCGCGCTCACATTAAACAAAGCTGTATGACAAAAAGAGAGATAATTTCACCGCATGCCACTCATATATATATATTATATATACATAGTACCGTTTACCATGCACCCCTTTTTTTGGTCTCTCAACTTTCGATCTTTCGATTTTCGATCTTTGCTTTCCGATATTTACGTTTTCGGGCGTTTCACTTTCGGTCCCGTGAGGGAGACCGATATCATATATATAAAGACGCTAATCTGAGTGTGTGCGTGTGTGTGTGTGTCCTAACGCTAGCCGAACATAATGAATCGATAAAAAGCCTAAACTTTGTATAAATTCATTCGTGGTCTCGAACCGGTGACCTCTCAAACACAAATACCCTCTTATAGGTATATTCGAGTTGGGAGTTAACCGATTACGCCATGGTCCGTTTTCAAACATGCACACATTTTTTCTATATCATGAAAAAGTGACCATTGATCGATTCTGAGTTCGAATCAGTCAAAATCTCGAGTTTGAATTTTCGCACGATCACAAAACTTCATCTATGTATTGTTACTACGTACATATATACTTTTGATATCAATCATCAGCGATGCTGCCAGTGAAAACAGACGTTCCCTGCGGTATAACGAGACTATGTCCTGGAGCCAGGAGATCCTTCTTCTGCAGAATGAAATGCAAGCTGCCCACAGCACAGTCTAAAGGGGGGCCAGGAACTCAGTCTGCTGTCCCCCGGCGAAAAAAACAACAAGGTCAGATTTAAATATTATAATTTAATCATTTGCAGCGCGAGCTTGATATATTGATATATGCAGACATCCAGCGATGTTTTATTACTGCGCCATTTCATGTTTTTGCACGAATTGCGATTCACATCTACTCTATCTCCGCCTGGAGACGGAGCGCGTAGTACGACGATTGCAAACATACAGATATTTGGCATAGGTTTCATGTGTGTGGTGAAACGTTCATCAGTTCGAGATTTTGAGCAATATTTACGGAAAACTGTTACCTAAGTGTGTACAAAGGATTAGTCTCGTGACATTTTCAGACCGGAAGTACTCGGTGATCCAGTGTACCGGATATCTCAAGTCGTGGGGACCGGCCAAGATCGGCGTGGAGGAGCAGGAAGGTGAAGGTGATGGAGAATCTAGCAACTTGTCTTGCTTGGTGGCAGTGGGTCGACTGCAGCCTCCAATGTGCACTGGATCTCAAACTTGCATAACCCCCCCCAATCTGAGAACCATCCAGTTCATATCTCGACATGCAATGGATGGGAAGTTTCTATTCGTCGATCAAAGGTATTCACACTGTTCCTGTAGATAAATTTGTTTTGTTTATTTGACTTCACTTAGAAACGCTGGTTTCATCTACATATGTACATATCAGTCCATGGCTCAAATGCTTCTATTCTTTCCGTGATTAGCACTTTTAACGTCCACAATTAACTTCCGTGTATAAAAAACCAACAATTCCCTCAAATATTCCTATCTACAGCGTGTTTATCGTATGTTTAACGGGGAGCTGAATGACGTTGATCTATTCGGTATTTCCTTACATCAATTCAGGACTGCCATCAGGAGAGTTTTGATTGATTGATCCATTTTCTATTTCTATTATATAATCTTTATCCAATATTATATCACTTTATGTTTAGCTATGTACTGTTCTATTTAGTCATGTTTTATTTTTTATTCTTTTCTTTTCCATTTGTTTGTCTCTATATACCATTTTATGTAATTTGTAAAAAGCTATAATTGGGCTCGGATGATATTTTATTTTATTACATTTATTCTTTATTTTTATGCATTTCTACATCTGTTGTCTATTGATTTTTCAATAAATAAATTAACTGTAAAAAGTTAATACATTAAAAATAACATTAATTTTAAGGTCAACTTTGGTACTGGGATTTTTGCCACAAGAACTTCTAGGTACTAGTATGTATGAATATTACCATCCTGAAGACATTCCGACTCTTGCTGAGATTCACAAGCTGTCTTTGTTGAATTCCAACACAGTGAAGACACCCGCGTACCGTTTAAGGACCAAAGATGGTTCTTTTGTCAACCTTCAAAGTGAATGGAAGTCATTCCGCAACCCGTGGACAAAAGATGTAGAGTATTTGATCGCCAAAAACTCAGTGATCAGATCGAACAACAGTCAATACGCCAATACGAGCAATGCAATAATCGGAGGCTTTGAATTCTTCAATCAATGTAATTAAATTTAACTTTGTTTCATACTGATACACCCAGTGAAGTCATCCAATTTTAATAACAATATTTCCATCAAAAGTTCTTCCAATTAATATTCTAAAAAACATCAACATAATAATATTTAAATATCTTTGGCTGCCTAATTTTTTTACTAATGATGCTCAATATATGTATTTCTCATCGGTCCAATTTATCAAAAGTATATATGTATATATGGCCATAAGAGCTGTATAGAAATGGTTATATATGTATAATAGAAAGTAATTTGAGGGAAATAAATACACAAGTGAACATTCAAGATACAGATATATCTACCCAAAAATTCTTTTTTTTGAAAATTTTCCAATAATAATATTAAAAAAATAAATAAAGCTTTTAATAAAAACACTTTAAGCAAGTAGAAGTTTAAGATTTATACAAAAATTTAACAATTTTCCGAAAATTTTGACTTTTGGACAAGGGGTTTCCGGATACTCCTAGAAATCCACTGGATGACGGCACTGGATCTATGTACTGTCAAACTAATGTTCACATCGGTTTTTTTACAGCCAATGGTCGAGAAATGCAAAGTTTCATTAATACTCACGTAGAATCGAGCAAAATCGGATCTCAAATAGCCGAAGAAGCTCTAGAAACTCAAAGGAGAGAAGATTCACCAGAAAGAAAAAGTCCGATACAATGCTCAAGCTTGGTTATAGCTTTCGATACCAACGGAATAGCTTCCGAGGTACAAATCTTGTGAATTTATTTTCATTGTGGAGTGAAAATTTTATAGAATCATATGAATTAAAAAAATAATATTAAAATATATTTTATATGTATAAAATTTTCATTTTCCAAGGTACCCGTCTCTTCGACGATTCCTGAAATAAATCCTAGCAGCTCTGTGTCCCAAGAATCGCCTGATATTGTAATTGATGACACGTTGCCAAGCTTCAGTCAGATATACAACAGCACACATATGGCCATTCCAACGGAGAGCATCAGTGCAGTCGAAGATGATATGATGGAAATTATAGGAAATTCCCCATTGCAGGAAACTACCATTACTACTGTCAACCCTGAAGGTAATGAAGAAGCTGACATGGCTGTCATCATGAGTCTGTTGGAAGCCGATGCCGGCCTTGGCGGACCAGTGGATTTTTCGGGTCTGCCGTGGCCGTTATTATAGAGTTTGGAACTATATCAGCCGTTTTAAATATAAGTGGAATTAGCTTATACAGTAGCATAATTTACCGTTCTAATTCTATGGTCGATATTATATATACTTAATGTTAAATGAGTAAACTCAAAAATCGCTCGATATTGTATAACATGATTGAATGGACAATATGTCAATTTATTATGTGAAGTTTGTTTGTTAGCCCGCTGTATAAAACCAATTTTCAATTAAAAACTACCTAATTTGATATTACAATATGTACATATATCCAGTGGCGGCTCGTGGATATATGTGGTAGATTAAAAATCAGTAAAGTATGTATATCGAAAATATGTAAGTAGAGAAATAAGAGATATACTATAAACGCTAGTTCCTAATCATTATAATGTTAAAATGTAAATTGAGGTCGAAAGTCGAGACTTTTTTAAGATTATTATTATTTGGAATAAAATCATAATGGGTCTACGTGACGAGACAGAATGTTAAACGACAGAAAACGCAAATATCGGAAGGCAAAGATCGAAAATCGAAAGATCTTAAGTCGAAAGATCAAAAAAAAAAAGGTGCATGGTAAACGGTACATACTCACGTACATACTCACTTAATTTGCGCGAGCAGGATACAACAGGAACAAGAGGAACATGCTTTTCCTCTGGTTCCTGTTGTATCCTGCTCGCGTAAATTAAGTGAGTATGTACGTGAGTATGTACCGTTTACCATGCACCATTTTTTTTTAATCTTTCGACTTAAGATCTTTCGATTTTCGATCTTTGCCTTCCGATATTTGCGTTTTCTGTCGTTTAACATTCTGTCTCGTCACGGAGACCGCCTTTAAATATAGTAAATAATTGACTACAATAGTATTACACATATTGAAATGAGTCATGTAAGGTTCATATCAATTGTGATAATATTCTCGTTATTATATAAAAGTTTAATATAATAATTAATCGGATTAAAAACGTAGGTAAATAAGAAATATAAAATTTAATTTTTATTTGAATATTACACATTCGTGATCTGCAGTGAATTGAAGGTAGGGGCTAATGCGAATTATTCAATGAAATCACATGATTCGAATGACAACATTGCCCCCCTTTCTAAAAAAAATAGAAATTCTACAAATTGAATCAGTTGATTAAAACGATATATTTTTATGTAATATTAAGGGCTGTGGAGTCAGATCAAAATTTACCTACTCTGGCTTTATTTCATGATTCGACTCCGACTTTGACTTGAACAATTTTCGTAATGGACTTTGACTTAACAACGTATAAAATTATTAGTGATAAAAATAGTAGCAATTTTCAAAATAAAAAAAAATATAGGAATGAAAAAAATCACTAAAAATTGACATGTAATCACATTTATTGATTTATTGGAAAAGGTATAAATAAATAGTAAGTACATTCATAGTATATGTGTGTGAATTTCATACACAAACAAATCAATTTAATAGACAAAAAGTATGAGACTGTGGAAACATCGGCTTTGGCCAGAACATGTTTGCAATTAAACGATTTTATTGAAGATATTATTTCATTTCAATTTGTTAGTTGATTTACTTCAATAAAAGATACTCTAATTGTCGCCTACCATAATACTATTAATTAAAAATAATAATAAAAAGAATTCAGAGTCGGTTGATTTTGTACGACTCTGAATCCGACTCCACAGCCCTGGTAATCGTCTGCTGACTATTGAAATTGTATATAACCACATTAAATTAAACACACGAGTGTGGAAATGTATATGTAATAAATATAAATTTTTCTATAAATTTAAATACACTAGTTGATATGAAACATTATATAAAGAGTAATTTAAGATTAATTGAATTAAACTTAAAGATTTCAAATTAGTGTCGAATGATGGTATGTTTCACAGACGGTACATGTTCCAAATGTTCTTATACATATGTACGTATTATATGTCATGAATAAGTGAAATTAAACCCTTTATGTGTAAATGCAACTCACTGGAAAATTATGTGCGTTATCTTCTGATCTATGAAATAAAAACAGACAGATCGTATTGCAATATGCAATGTTTTCCAGTTACTTAGTTTGATTAGGCAGCACAAAGATTGTGCGGTGTAAAACACGTGTATGTACATATAATTATATAAACTTAAAATAAATGTATTTAAATATAAATAATATATAGTGAATACATAACTTACACATTTGTTTGTATGTAAACTTGCAGTAATTGTGATATTAAAATGTACGGATATTTTGTAATTATAAATGGCATACAATGCTTAAATATTGTGTGTATGTAATACTCCAATGTTAGCTTGAATGTGAAATAAAATACTTAATAATATTTGGTTATATTTATTAATGACAGATAATAAGGATACAATGTCAGCTACAAAAATACGTTGTGAAAATTATTAAATTTCGTTGATTTCAGTCAATAACTTTGTAATAACGTCGTCAAACTCCACCACCATGCTTTGAACATAAGTCTTCAGATGAAGCTTATTTGTTCTATAAAAGAAAAATAAAAAAATAAGCAAAATGCACAACAACAAAAAAATTACATCAACAAAGATTATATTTTTAATGAAAAAAAGTTATACTTCCGATCTTCCGATACATCTATATCAGTTCCTGGCTCACCTAACTCTCCATTTTCGTCGAAAAGGAACGTATAATCATTACTGTCAAAATAATCAAAATCTTCTAGCTCTCTAGCGTCTACGACCACTTGGTCTGTATTGGCAACAGTTACAGACTCATATACCTCTTGGTTTACGTACACTTGATCTGTATTTTCAACAGATAAAGGTTCTTCTTCGAGGAAAACTTGCGATGGGGAATCAATCGCAAGTCTCCGTTTGTATATCAAACTTCGTGGGATCGGCCCACTGACATCAATATTCAAATTTCGTGCAACACTCCGGGTTATATAGTATATCTTTTGATAACGATTAAACTCACAGCAGTTCTTAAAGATCAAAATAAAAATTATAATCTATAATATATGTATATATATATATAAAACTGTGGAAATTTAAACAAAACAATCACTCACTATTATTCTTCCAGTAACAATGTTTACTCGATTTTGGCACAAGTGGCAGACTACACCATAGGTGAGGTGTTCAATTCTATGTGCTTCCTTCACAATTTCTTGAACTTCCGACAGCTTCGTGAAAGGAAACCTCCTGTTAAAAATTCATATTAAATATTGCTATAACGTGAATCCAATTCGCAAAATATTAACATTGTACATGTATACTGCAAATGTGTTAAGTCGATATGAATATATACAATAAGTATGTACGTATTTGTGGAATATCGTCATTGCATGGGAAATTTTTATTCAAAGTACTTTTAAAAATGGTACATTCGCATAATCTGTTCGCTAGATACATCTGTCAGTGTTACATACATAAAATCAATTTCGCTGTTGCCCTTGCTTAAAAATTCCTTTGAAAAATACCTATTTACATGTAGTCTGAGCCATTTTTGAAGCACATCTGTAAACTCGGCTGTCGTTGCAGTGAAATTAATGTGATATTTACCTGATCGACTTCCGGCTGCAGACCACACAACCTTCCTTTGAAAACTGCATCCTTCCCCTAGCCCTCGGCATCTTGAATCTGCTATCTGAAAATTAAATGTAATTTATATCCATTATTTAATTATGTGTGTATATATGAATCACACTCTTGAACTTTCAATAGATATTATTATTATAAGATATATTATTATTATTTATTATCAGTAATATTTATATATTTACTTATGTATTTATTTTTTGTTTACTATTTTTCAATACTATTTTTATTATCTATATATTATTTATATGGGCGATGGAAATTGCACTATTCTCCTATTGCACTATATAAAGGATTATTAACCACCAAAGTGCCCTCAGGATGCGCAATATGGAAGCAAAATAATGTAGTACCAAAAATTTAGACGTAGATGTGGACTTGCCTCGAGGAAACTCGCCTTCGAACTGACCAAGCACGAGACACAGCATTAATATATGCGTTGCATATATTAATGATGATTCTACATTTTGCTGCTACATGATTATTTAAAAAATGGGTTTTTCATAACGAATTTATGTAGGCATTTTAAATGTAAAAACCTTATTTAAAAAAAATATTATATAAAAAATCTCAAAAATACAATATGCAATGTATAGATACGTATATATATATATATATATATATATATATATATATATATATATATATATATATATATATATATATCTCAAAGAAGTATGGAACGCTGTATGCTTGACATAACGAGGAAAGACAGAAAGCGGAACACGTGGGTGAGAAATATGACAAGGGTAGTGGAAATAGTGGATAGAGTGAAGAGATTGAAATGGCAATGGGCGGGTCACGTAGCTAGGAGGATGGACGAAAGGTGGACAAAAGAAGTGCTTGAATGGTACCCGAGAGAAGGCAAAAGAGTAAAAGGAAGACCGCAAGGAAGATGGGTGAACGAAATTAGGAAAATGTGCGGAATGAGATGGATGAGTGCTGCGCAAAACAGAGACGAGTGGAAGCGTGTTGGAGAGGCCTTCATCCAGCAGTGGATGGCGAATGGCTGTAAATGATGATGATGATGATGATGATGATATATATATATATATATATATATATATATATATATATATATATATATATATATATATATATATATATATATATATATATAAATATATAAATATATATATATATATAAATATATATATATATATATATATATATATATATATATATATATATATATATATATATACGCAGGCAGGTTCCAAGTCTTTATTGCTGCTCGTCCGGTGGAGGTCAGGATCCGAATGCCACCGTTCGAGAGCGCACCATACTTATAAATATTCAGCGCTCAGCGCATACACGTATGACACGTAAACATGTATAGTCATTGGTCAAGGAGTCTGGTGCAACCTAGTCACCGGAGCCTGAGGGGGCCCTGTATTGTTCAAAGGTTGTAAATGCATTGTTAAAGGTTTGCCGAACAATGGATAGCACTGTGACTACCCTACCTCTAGTGCAGCCATTGGCCGCAACGCCCGACTCCACCGTTGGTCGGCGTCACCATGACGTTTATATATATATATATATATATATATATATATATATATATATATATATATATATATATATATATATATATATATATATATATATATATATATATATATATATATATATATATATATATAGACAATATGCAGTACTTAACGCTCTACAAACACAGGGAGTGCCGTAACTCTATGTGGGGTTGTTAGCTGCAATATATAAGAACGCCACAGCTTCGGTTAAACTTTTTTTCAGGTACAAATAGATTTACAAAGGGGTAAGACAAGGAGACACCATATCTCCTAAACTATTTAATGCGGTGCTTGAGGGAGTTTTCAGGAATTTGGAGTGGGACACAGCAGGAGTAAAAATCAACGGTCGCTTCTTGAATCATCTTCGTTTCGCAGATGATATATGTACTTTTAATAGCTCGCGATCCAGCTGACCTACTTAACTCGTAGATAAGACCTTTCGTCCTTCAACTCCTGCTGAATATTTTTATTAATGATTCCTGCAAACAAGTTTGATCCACAAGAGGACCAACATTTTTTCTTTTCGCCACAATTAACTCGCTGGTTGCGTGCGGGGTCACGACATTGTTTCACACGTTGTTCTATTCGTCCAACAGTCGCCCTGCTAACACCCTCCATTGTTCCGATTTTCCATTGGGAAAACTTTCCCGTTTTTATTAAAGTGGTAATACATGCAAGTTTCTAAAAAGATCTGACATGAATCTAAAACGATTGTCTTTCAATATTGAAGTGATATTTATTCACATTTATACAATAATAAATTTTGTTAAGGGAAATCCTTCTGTAGACGAAAATCGAGGAAAGCTATTTGTTTATTTCTAGTCACTGGTGCGGTCCTTAAATATACTCGATTAAGTTTCCGTTTATAAAAATTTTTATCACAAATGAAAAAATCAACGAATAGCAACAAAATGACAATCCCTGCAAACATGCACACATACGTAGGTGGGTTGAATATTTTTAAATATTTAACAGATATAGGAGTTCTCTTCAAAAACATCTAAAAAACTGTTGAATTTTCCTTGTGAAAAATATCAAAATTAAGTTCATTTAAATTTCAACGATGTGTTTAAATATGATATGAATAAATAAATAAATAAATATGAAATAAGATTGTTTAAAAAACTAAAATTTTGTATGCTGCTGTTTGATAATAAATGTTATAAAATTATTAGGGATTTTGTACTTTGTCTCCAAAAAAAATTTTCACTGGAAATATATTTAGAACTGAAAAAAAAAACACTTCGGCTGTAAAATATACACACAAGCGCGGAAGAATACATAAATATATATATGATGTTAATTTAGGCAGTGGCGTAACTTGGAAAATTTATACCGCATGCAAAAGTCAACAAGGTGCCCTCTGTATTATTAAGTTTGAAATTTAAAATATTCTTCTCACCTTCAAATTTACAAATTCTGCAACAACATTTGTCAATGTCATTTTCTGAGCTTTTTCACGTGTACCAGTAGTTGTAATTATGCAAACCTACTACATATATAGTCTGGCTGGATGTGGCTATACTGTGAATGTGAACTTACTGTCTGGCTATGTTTTTGTATATATGTTTTACAACAACAACAAAAAACACGACCGAACGATTAAAACCAAAAGGATCATATAGTATTTTATTTAAATTTAAGAAAACGTAGCTGAAATAAAAGCGCATCACTTCAAATTCAGTAGTTCAGAATGTATCGCTACGAATTCAGAAACGAAACTGAAATCCAAATTTTATTAAATACTAGCTGAACCCGGCATGCGTTGCAATGCCACAATAACTCATGCAATTCCCGTTCCCATTCCCGTTTCCGTTCCCGTTCCCGTTTAAAGTGATGGTTGGAGCTCAACTAACGTCTCTTCAAAGCCTTTTCGTCATAAACCAACTGGTAACGTTGTTACCAACGAACACATTTCCTTGATTACACAATGGCGCTTCAAACTTTCGCGTTTTCCCGGCTTTGTCCCGTTTATTTTCTTACAGTAAAAGTTTCGGACATGCATACAACAAATCCTGAAAGTTCCATCGTAATTGTTTGAGTGGTTTAGGAGCCTATACGAGACAAATAGACAGACAAACAGACATTCAATTTTATATTTAGGTATATATGTACATAGATGACTCGGGCCCTGTTGTATTAGCGGTTCGTTGATTACTGGTCACAAAGCACTGGTCACTGAGTCACTAAAATCTCTATAGCAGAACATCTGTCAGCCGAAAAGTCCATTATACTAACGATAACTATCATAATAACAAGAACTTGAGTGCCAAATATTGCGTATTCGCGATTTTAATTGCAAAAATTGTCTTTGTGACCACCGCAATGTGACTAATAATCCAATTGCCGTATTAGCAACGGCTGGTATCTCCTTCTCGTCAGGTTATATACGTATCTATACATTGCATATTGTATTTTTGAGATTTTTTATATAATATTTTTTTTAAATAAGGTTTTTACATTTAAAAATGCCTACATAAATTCGTTATGAAAAACCCATTTTTTAAATAATTATATATATATATATATATATATATATATATATATATATATATATATATATATATATATATATACATATATATATATATATATATATATATATATATATATATATATATATATATATATAAACACAAAAAAACCTTCTATATATACTGTTTGCTGCCAATGTTATCTCGTTAAGTCTCTGAGCATTTACCGCTGTCTATTGAAAATTTAATTAATTCTTTTTTTTTCTATTGGTATTTTATATTGTTTATATGTAGGTAGGTAGTTTTTACCATTTTTTTTCATATTAAACAATTAAATATAAACATAATTATATTTAAAAGATATTTGAAAAAAATTCGACCACGTGCGACACATTTCACAGCGAACAATTAACAATGAACGGCACGCTTCCGGTCCTACCTCTAGCCATATCCCATGCGACGATATTTCAGTTCGGTGATTATTGGTCACAATGCACTCGCCCAAAAGTCATTAAAATCACTATAACGGAACATCTGACAGCCGAAAAGTCCATCTTCAGTGGCATAGCTACCGCGCCCGCAGACCCCACAATGCGGGGGGGGGGGGGCGCCACGAAGCACGCCTGTTTTTTTAATTTGTTCCGTAATTTTTTTGAAATAACTTTTTTAAAAACTTATTTCTCAACCTATTTGGGCTAGAAGACTATCGTCTTTTTCCATCTTTTGAACGTCAGTACCACTTCAACCCATTTGCTGAGAATTTTCTTATTCTTGTATTTATTACTTTATCTATGTACTTAGTAACAATAGATGAAGTTTTGTGATCATGCGAAAATTCGAACTCGACATTTTTTTTTCAATGTGTTGACAATTAAACAAAATTATATGACTAAAACCAATAAAATTTATAAATTTATAAATTTTCGCTGTCTCCATTAACGGGTGGGAAGTTTTTAAGAAAAATTCACCATCAGATTGTGCACTGCTTGTTGGTCGTCCAGATTAAACTATCAATGCACTTTGATATATACATAGGTACATATACCGATACGTAAAAAAGGTATAAATTATTAATTTGGAAAGTTATTTTGCTGTAAGTAAATAATATGAATATATGGGGGGGAGGGGCGCCTTAAAATATTTTGCGGGGGGGCACCAGGAATTCACGCCACGCCACTGCCATCATACTAACGATAACTATCATACTAACGAGAACTCGAGTGCCAAATATTCCGTATTCGCGATTGTCATGGCAAAAATTGTCTTTCGGGCGATCGCAATGTGACTAATAATCCAATTACCGATATTTCATCGGATACAACACTAGTAATATATAAAGGGTGACAAATAAGATGGATAGCACAATACGATAGTATCTGTGAATACAATTTTTTGTCCTGTGGGTTTGTTTATTCCAAGAACAAAAATCCTTAGAACGTTCAATGAGAGTGAAAGAGAGCATGCCTCGATGACACGTGAAAGGAAAGACTTCATACAAAAAAAAAGGGATATTTGGGGCGCTGCTTCTAGTGACGAATTTTAAAGATCAACCTTAACATCCCCCGACCCCTCATCTCCTCTCGCCTACATATGGGTTTGCTATTATTTTGTAGGTAGTCAAACAGTCTCATTTGACTGGAGTGGTCCTTGGTCCGAAAACCACGCCTGTAAGTAATTACAGATATTTATCATATTTAGTGTTGTTGTTCGTTGTTTGTGTTTTAGTTTTAAACATTTAGAAAAGCCTTGTAATTACTAATTACTATTGAGAGAGTACTCGGTAACATACATATGTACATATATTTAAACAAAAGTTCCCAATAACCGGAAAATAATAATTTTATCGCTGGACCTGTTCATCAAAGTAAAAAATCCTTCGAAAAAACATGTGACTAATTTACCAATATTTTTTTTTTGCCAATGTTTTTGCTGTCAGCCTATCATTTTCGCTGAAGACCGTATATGTATCCATCTATTAGATAAAAACAGTTGTTTTATTTTATTTTTACATAGATATATACCAGGAAGGCTTGATAGGAAGACCCAATGCGCCTTCTTAGACAATTAATTACAAACAATGCAGCATTTTTATTACCCAAATCACTGTATTTCTAGGAGCCGAAGAACACGAAATTAACAATTAATCAATTGAAACATCTATGGACTTAGGCATGTACATAATTGTAAATACATTAAATACAGAAGATTTGTGACAGCAGGTAAGATAATTTTATTTTTGCCAATTTTGAGGAACCGTTTCAACAATGATCAGATAAAATCGGCAAACTCTGATAAGAAACGATCGACTTGGAGTCGCAAATATCCAAGTCTAACCAGCAGTATTAAATATTAGCCCGGGATCGAACCCATTAATCTCTTAGTGCTAAACATAAACGCAACCACTGAGCCATACTGCTGGCTATATCACATAAAAAAGTGTACTGGTTTTATTTCACGACTTACCAGGGCAGATACCCTAATAAAGCTCTCAAAAACCAGTACTGTACTGTTAAATCAGTACGAATGGTCACCTTTTTATTATAAACTCACAAAGAATACGTACAATATGTATGTTTTAATCGGTAATTGGATTATTTGTCTCATTGCGGTGGTCACAAAGACAATTTTTGCCATTAAAATCGCGAATACGCAATATTTGGCACTCAAATTCTCGTTAGTATGATGGACTTTTCAGCTGCCAGCTGTTCCGTTATAGAGATTTTAGTGACTTTGTGACCAGTAATCACCGAACCGTTTTATAATCAAAAGCGCATGCTGAAAGATCGTTTTCTCTAGGATTTTTTGATAATCGATAAGATGCTATTTTAAAGTAGCCTTTTATTTTTTTCAGCCGTAATTTTTGTAATCAATATGTATTCCTAATACAATTTCTCACCAGCCGCCACTGGATTGATTGGGAATTCTGCAAATTGTCTTCCTTTGTAGCAGTGGGTTGACTGCAGCCTCTTGTGCGTTCTATCACAGATTTACATACATAACCCCACCAACTTCAAGAACCGTTCTGTTTTTTATATCTCAACATGCAATGAAGTTCTATTCGTCGATTAAAGGTATTCAAAAGTATTGCTTTATGTAAATTTGTTTTGTTTATTTGACCTTACTTAGAAAGTTTCAAAGTTAGAAACTAACAACTTTGCTTGCGTGACACTGGATTCAAGTACCAGTGTTCAATAGTACATATGTAATGTACACTGGATTATCCGTGCTTGAGATAAATTTAATGATTTTTTCAATTTCATTATTTTTTAATGAAAATTCGTAATAATGAGTAGTTTGGAGCGTTGGTTGATCAGTGGAATATTTTCGTTTGATTGTACGTATGTTCAGTTATTTATTTAACTAATAAAGAATTCTTGAAATCTATGAAATAAAAAGAAATACGCATGTATGTATATATCTTTTTGATATTGCTATTCGCCCTTTCTCTATTTGATATGATTTTGACGCAGATGTCAAAAATCGGTAATTGGATTATTAATCACATCACGAAAACGTTCAGCACATTACGTCGTGTAAAAACATGGCTTAGATCTACAATGTTAGATGAACGTCTGTCTGAATTGTGCATGTTAAGCATACACAGAGACAAAGTGAACTGCAACCAAAAAGATTTTAAAAATATTTTGCCCCCCCTTAGAAAATTTTCTGCGGGCGCCCATGCATGTAAAAATGTAAAAATGGGAAATCCCAAATTAAGCTCGTCGAAGAATATGGAAAATCAGACGATGTGACAACTGGAGTCTCCAATTTTACTGAAGTGAATCCACCCATAAATTGAAATTTAATAATTTCATTATAAAACTCACGTATTTTAATTACATTATGAATGAAATCGTTGAATTGCACGTATTTTGACGTGTTGCAACCAAAACCGATTGTTTCTTCCTTTTCATACTTTATTTTATTAAATTGATTTTTTAGTGTATGAAATTTATACACATACACTATGAATGTACTCACTTTTTATTTATTCCTATTTAATTGCCAATAATTCAATAAATTGGGTTACATATTAAATTTTTAGCGATTTTTTAATTCTTTAAATTTTTATATTGATTATATTTCACGGTACCGTATATTGCACTTATACCGTAGACAGGTTCGGAGTCCTTCGAAAGATTATTTTCCAACTTTCATCAATCGGAACAATGTCGGCGAGTGATACATGAACATTAATAGTAAAAAATACAAGTCCACTATACTTCTGATCTAGATATAATATATAAATACAACGCAATGAAGATCAGACGACAGCCTGATTTATTTTATGTATGTATGGTAATATGTATGTATGTATGCAAATTCTATGCAGGATGTTTGTCAAGACTAACATGCAACGCGTCACAAGTTTTTATAAACTTTTTTGTTTGCAAAATTTACAATTTAAGCCCGAGTGCACTGATCATAATGATAATCAAAATTATACTTCCAACTATCTTATAACTAACATAAAGTAAATTATTCATTACAACAGTGTTGCTCATTTTAATAAGTAGTGAAAGGTTCCATTTAATTACATATGTTAATATCGTCTTTATTATATAAGAATTTCAGTATTTATATGTATATATAATATATATACATATATAAATATATATATATATATATATATATATATATATATATATATATATATATATATATATATATATAAAATATATATATATATATATATATATATATATATATATATATATAAAATATATATATATATATATATATATATATATATATATATATATATATATATATATATATATATATATATATAAAATTACATATATATGTATGACGTACTTAAATGCAATATAATTAAAGAAGGACATATTGAATAGCGCGAGGACAGTTAACGAAGTTCAGCAGTGGTTTGTAGCAGGCAACCCTGCATAGAGATATACATATATGTACATGTTGAACCCTCATACTATGTAAGTATATTTGGTGAATTTTTTCATACGAAAATGAACCGTGGACGTTAAAAGTATTAATCACGAGAAGATATATATATATATATATATATATATATATATATATATATATATATATATATATATATATATATATATATATATATATATATGGACATTGGGAGATATAATATTGTGGTGAATTAAACGTAAAACAAGGGGTATAGGATAATAATGGTTATGAAATAAAAAGTCTCTGATTGAAACTAATACAAACATTCCCTTCTTTATTAAAATGGTACATATATGTACATATGTAAATGATATGACATTGGGGAAATATCTTTTCATATTTTCATAGTTGGGAACAAGATTGGGTTGTACATAATTACTAATTTAAACATCTTAAACATTCTAAATAATTTTGAAATCAAATTTTGATTACAATCTACCCCTCCCTTCACCAAAATATTAAAAATATATATTAAAATACACAAAAAATAACCATTATTATATTTAAAATGGCAAGATATCCAGTGATACGAATACTGGTGAATAATTCAGTGAAGGATCCCGCCTGGAAACGGAAGGTGACAAATCCTGTGATGTAGAATCCGGGGATGATGATGGAATGGTGGCTGGTGCCGGAGCTACTGAAAAGTATCTCGATTGCTCGTTGGTGTCACTCGTATTTGTCGAAGAACTAGAAATATCATATGAGGCATCAGGTGGTTCCGGCGAATAGCTGGGTGAAGGTGCCTGCGTGGAAACCGAGGAAAACTGTGATGCTTGGGGCATTGTTTCAGGTGTTGTCTGCTGCCTCATTGATTGATCATATGTTGTTGTGATTAATGAAGAGTTCCCTAAAAACCTGGATTGGCTTCGTGTCACCCTGCGGTTGTGCGAATCGGTAATAGACCGATGTCCTTGCTTCAAAACGAAAAGAAAGAATATCAACTAAATATTATGTGTAAATATATAAAACCAAATTCAATCTAATATTAACTCACGTCAATTCTGCTGAGATTCGTTGCTTTTATTTTACAGGATCGACAAATGTAGCCTTCACGAAAAGTGGGGTACCCAAAGTGTGATACCATGACATCTTCTACGTCGATTGCCCGGGAGAATTGAGTCCTACAAATTGAAATGTACATATTGTATTGATAATGGTACATAACAGAATCAGGAAGAAATCGCTCAAAGTTTCAACAATAAACTATAAAGGTACATATAAAATTTTATAGTTTGTGTTAGTATGCAATGTTTGCTTCATTCGCAGTATATTTCTTACACCGATGATGTCAACATGCAGTTTTTAAATTCGATCCGATTCTGCAAAATAGATATAGTTCCAGACGGTTTATATTTACATACATAGTAGTTGAGCTGGAATGGATTTGTATGTAAAATACACACAAGAATAATATATCGATGACGTGCAAAGTGCAATTTTTATCCAGACACTTCTAAAAATGCTGTTTTCGCAATACTAGCTCGCCGGATGCAATCTGTTGTTTTTACAATAAATCAATTTCGCTGTCGCTGTCGCTTTTGCATAGAATTAACTTAACTCTGAGACGTTTTCGAAGTACATCTTTGAATATTGTGAACACGGCTATCATTAGTTAGAATTTTAGATTAAATACCTGTTCGCCTTAAGGGAGCATATCGAACACTCTAACCTATCATATAGGTTCCTCTTCGGTGGCATTTTATTATCTGAAAGTAAAATGAAAATAAAATCCATTATTTAATTGCTCGGTGACATTCAGCTTGTGGCGATTTCATATGTATTATGTATTATTAATAATTCTTAAATATAATAATAACTATTTAAAGTGAATATTTACTGTGATTTATTCAGTACAATGGTATTACTGAATTTCTGTAAACCAGTATTACTGATCCTCTATTGTGAAATCTATTGTTAACCTCTTGTGTAATTTGTGGCAAAATTTATCACATGTACATATAATCAGTGGCGGCTCTTCTAAATGGGCTGCGGGGCTCCAGTCCTTCCAGTATAGTACAAATGCTTGCTATTTGGTCTGCATTTGATCACTGGTATAGTCAACGAGCTACTACAGCTCGATAATAGTCTGCTGCCACTCCCCCTCTATGAATCACTAGCCCCCACTGCATATAATACTATGCAGGATAAGAAAAGTTATACAAACTCATATAAACATATATAAAAACTCTGTTGGGAACATATCATTATACTTGTCTGATGCCAGACATACATTATACGCAAGGTGATATGTGCATACATAATATGATTACCAGACACGATTTATCATGAAAGCGTTTTAAATATTGCAATGAATCAGCGGACTGAATTCTAAACGGGTCTTGGAATGATCATTTGAATTTCATTTCCTACTACGAGTTTGCCGATTGACATTTCTGTAAAACAATGCAAAAAGTATTGAAATATGCTGTAGTGGATCTCGCATGATAAAAACGAAAATAACCTACTTTACTTTGTATTTATGTACATATCTGAAAAATGCATGTAAAGGGAAATTTAGATACATCACCTCCCAGATGTGTACTTATGCATAGCTTAAACTTAATAAAAACGAAGGTTTTGCAAATTCGGCTTCATCACGTTGACCATACATGGAGAATTTGCTCCATGCATTGATACTTCTAATCTTCTCGTGATTAATACTTTTAACGTCCACGGTTCATTTTCGTATGAAAAAATTCACCAAATATACTTACATAGTATGAGGGTTCAACATGTACATATATGTATATCTCTATGCAGGGTTGCCTGCTACAAACCACTGCTGAACTTCGTTAACTGTCCTCGCGCTATTCAATATGTCCTTCTTTAATTATATTGCATTTAAGTACGTCATACATATATATGTAATTTTTCATATTAAAATCTTAATTATACCAAATGAAAATTCACTAGTTATCTCATCACCAGAATTATTTTATATGTACATATATTATCAGATACATATAAATATATATATACATAGATATATTATATGTAGTGGCAATTGCATACACAATAAGCATTTTCAAAATGAAACCTTTAATTTAAAATTAGTAGTAAATAGTCACTAGCAAAATGAAAGCAAACTAAATACACAGCATACCATTATGCCATAAAGTAATTCTTTGAAGATAGTAATTGAATTTCGTAAAATCTACGAAATTCGTTAGTATTCGAAAGAAAAAGTACATATGTACATTTGCACCAATAGGGAAATCAATGAATTCCAAAGATTTTGCAGAGACAAATAACGCTATCTTCAAAAATAACATAGCGCCACACTACATATGTGTGTGTAGGTAGTTTGCTTTATTATAATTAATGACAATGAATGATATGTTGCCAAACTATAGTCAGATATACAGTTGCCCAAATATGACAGCGCTGACGAAGAGCATCAGTTTAGTCGAAGAAAATATGACAGAAATTACAAGAACATACATATTTTGGATGTGGAAGCCGCTGGTTCAATTTCGGATGCTAAAGATTGTATTGGTGCCTGTGCTGCAGATACAGGTCGACTTGGTCGTCTCGGTGATTTCGCTATCAGTAACGAATATGTCTCCAACCCACAAAGCCTGGATTGGCTTTGGGTTGTGGCTTGTTTGTGATTATTAAGTATTGGAACGATATCCATTGGTGCGGCACTTGATAATGAAAATAAAGAATATCAACTAAACAGTATATGTAAATATATAAAACCACATTCATTCGAATACTAAACAGTTAAATAGGCAAAGAACGGCAAAGCTGTGGGACCGGATAGAGTACAAATATAATTGCTCAAGTTATTCACTGATTAAAGAGCAGTCTCCGTTTTAGTGGAATTATTCAACGCTATCTATAGAACATGTAGAACACTCTGCGGTGATCACAGAATGATCGGCATGATGAGCCATGTTCCTAAGATATCTCTGAAAATTATACATGCAAAGATCTACACTAAATGCTAGGAAAGGATTGGTAGCACTCAATTTGGTTTTAAAACGGTTTTGGAACAAGAGAAGCATTATTAAGTATACAGGTGTTAACGCAGCGATGTCTGGATATGAACGTCGAGCGTATGGCTGTTTCATAGACTTTGAAAAGGCATTTGACAATGTGCGACATGGTAAACTGATTCAAATACTATCGCAGATAGGACTAGTTAAAGATATATTGGAATCAGACTACCAGGGAGACATGGATTTTGGAATCACAATTTAATGGTATAGTCATCAATAACATTCGGTGTGCGGATGACACTGTACTACCGGCCACTAACTAAAATGACTTGCAAGCAATACTAGACGCACTTGTTGTGCATAGCTTTAGAGCGGGGCTGACAAGCAAGAGCTGCATTCTTAAAAATGAAAAATGCCCTAACCACACGTGATCTTAGCATAGCACTCCGACTCAGGCTTCTACGATGCTACGTTTTCCGCATCCTTCTGTATGGGACAGAAGCACGGACCCTGACATATGCCATGTGTAAAAAGTTACAGGCCTTTGAGATGTGGACATACAGAAGGATGCTATCATGGATGGCGAGACGAACCAATGCCGAGGTGCTGGCCCTGATGGGAAAACATGACGAAGTACTAAAAAATGTGAAAAGGCGCAAATTGGATTACTTTGGAAATGTGATGCGGAACCAGAAATACGATCCTCTGCGCCTAATACTCCAGGGAAAAATCGTAAGCCAACACGATCGGGGCAGTTGAAATTCGGCAGTAGTACGACCTCGGTACCCTAGCACTATTCTGCATAATAATAGAAATACATATTCTGCATAATAATAGGCATAATAATAGAATGGAAACTAAAGTTGCCAACGTTCTGGGAGAACAAGACACATGAAGAAGAATAATCGAATATTAACTCACGTGAATTGTTCTTCGGAGATTTGTCGCCTGTAATTTACAGGCTTTACAAATGTACCCTTCACGAAAAGTGGGGTACCCAAATAGTGTCACCATGACATCTTCTATGTCGATCGCCTTGGAGAATCGAGTTCTACAAATTGAGATGTACATATTGTAATGATAATTTTACAAAATAGAATCAGAAAGAAATCGTTCAAGCTTTCAACAATAAACTATAAAGTTACATATAAAATTTCATAGTTTGTGTTGGTATGCAATGTTTGGTTCATTCGCAGTAGCATTTTTATACTTATAATAATAAGTATAAAAATGCTATTTTCGCAATATTGGCTCGCCGGATGCAATCTGTTGTTTTTAAAATAAATCAATTTCGCTGTCGCTGTCACTTTTGCTTAGAATTAACTTAACTCGAAAATTTTCGAACCCCATCTGTGAATATTGTGAACTGGGCTGTCATTAGTTAGAACTTTAGATTAAATACCTGTCCCCCTTAATGGAGCATACAGAACACTCCATTAAGTTAACACAGAGGTTCCTCTTCGGTGGCATTTTATTATCTGAAAGTAAAATGAAAATAAAATCCATTATTTAATTGGTCGGTGACATTCAGCTTGTGGTGATTTCATATGTATTATGTATTATTAATAATTCATAAATCATATATATATATATAAAGACGGTAATCTGTGTGTGTGTGTGTGTGGGTGTGTGTGTGTGTGTGTCCTAACTCTCGCCGAACATAATGAACGAATCGATAAAAATCGGTTAATTCATTTTTCGACGAGACGACTTTGTCGCGACTCGAACCGATCACCCCAAATAGCCTGAATATAGGCCTAAATTGAGCTAAAGGTCACGAACATCACGCCAAATTCAATTCTTCATTTCGCCTTTTTTTTTTAAACATTAATTTTTTTTGAACCTCGGACCCTCCGATCCAAACGCGATGTTCTCACGAGCCCGCGCCGCACGCCATATCCTCGCCCAAAATACGTGTTGTAAATACACATCATATGTATATGCACGTAATTTGTTATGTGTAATAATAATATTCAACGTTACGAGGTCAATGACCGTTTGTGTATAATCGGAAAATATTACATTTTGTTAACTTTAATTAATATTTTGTTAACGTTAACTTTAAGACTTGAAAATTGTTACAAATAAAAAATTGAAAACAATCTATGAGAGTCTACGAAAATAACGGTTCCGGTTCCGGATTTTTTTTATTTTTATACGGGTATATAACAATTTTATACCCATGCGATGATATTTCATCGGGCTATTCACTAGTATAATAATAACTATTTATACTGAAATTTTTACTATGATTTATTTAGTACACTGGTATTACTGAATTTCTGTATACCAGTATTACTGACACTCTATTGTGAAATCTATTGTTAACCTTTTGTGTAATTTGTTGGCAAAACTTACACATGTACATTTAATCAGTGGCGGCTCGTTTATATGGGCTGCAGGGCTACAGAAGGTTTTGCAAATTTAAAGTTAGATTGGTATTAAATTGGTATTAATCTTAAGCAGCAAATATCAACCAGGGCGAAATATTCCTCATCATTGCGCAAAAAATTCTACAAATGACAATCTTTTTTTTCTCACTCTTTTTATTATTACATACAACATTTGAATTTATTATATTATGGGAGTTGAATAAAATTAAAATCGAATAGTATACATGCACCATTTAATGTTTGCCCACATAAAATCATTTTTCAATTTTCAATTTCCGTCCCCAAGTGTATTTATTCTTTGCAGTTTTTTAAAACATAAAAACGGGGTTGATAAAAACATTCGTCAATGATTTTCAGATTTCGTCGATGATCTCTATTGTTTTATATTACAAAAATATGGGGTTGTCCGCATTATTATAGTTCACCAATATATATTATAATCAGTGTTTGCGTTTTTATCTATACGAAAGAGTTTATTTGTATTCCGGGTCACTTTTTTCTTTTTTGAATACAACTTTTCGATTCGGGAAAATCCCCAAATATCTTTTGTCATGCTGGTAAGCCTTGTAAAATTAGAGTCGGTAAAGCAGGTCGCTACGGTTGGACTCAATGATTATGCGATTCACCTTTCAACCGGTTATACAATTAATTCAAACGATTTGGCGCTATTTCATAGGCTGAGCTACCGACCATAAACACTAAAAGATTCAAATTATCAGTAAAAAAATGGATCAATTAACCATCATAAAGTTCAATTTAATTACATTATTTGATCATTTTTTTTAACTTAGTAAAAAACCAGGTATATTCCCATATATACCCAAAATTATCAAGTATTCAGCCCGTCTCATGAAAAAAACACTAGAATGAATAATACTATTTTTTTAAAAACATTTTACATATTTTGCCAAATGCAAAACATTGCTTCCCATCTCATGCTTTTTTACAAAGTTTATGTATATTTTATTCTCATTTCATTGATTTGTTTGTATTATATATGAAATTCTTACAAATCCACTAGATATGAATGTATAATACTCACATTTTTATTTATATCTATAGGTATAAATAAAAATGTATGATAATTCAATATATTAAGTAACATGTAAATTTTTAATGATTTTTTTAATTACTTTAATTTTTTACCTTTTGAAAATCGCCGTTATTTTAATTACTTATCTTACTAAAATCGTTACAGTTGGAGTGGGTAAATTTTGAAGCAACTCCACAGCCCGGGGGAATGCCGCAACATGTTTTGCTTGGTGGTAGTGGGTCATTCTGTCGTTTGTCATCTCTAGAAGACGTAGCCTCATTAAGACTAGATGGTTTTGATACTGTTATTTTTGTAGAAAACCTTTTTCTTTTATAAAGGTGTATTGTATTTTGGGATTGCCATAATCAGTATACGTCCTTTACTCATGTGGTTTGTCACTCGTTCAGATCACAGCTTGAAAGCTTCTATTCTTCTCGTGATTAATACTTTTAACGTCCACAGTTCATTTTCGTATGAAAAAATTCACCAAATATACGTACATAATATGAGAGTTCAACATGTGCATATATGTATATCTTATGGAATATAATTATAAGCGCCGCAGGAGGATTTTTTCCCCGAAATATACCAATCATAGTGTAATTTACATATTAAATAGTGATGTGTTGTTTTTAAATGTTTTTTTTTTTAATATAATATAAGCACCGCAAGCGATGTAGTTCAATGATGATTCAATCAGTACAAAATCGAATTACTCCACTTTTTTATTTAACAGGTTCTTGAATATACATAACTAGAGGTACAAGGATAGTTTATAAACACTAGGTCCTTACTACTAAGCATTAAAATGCTAAATTATAAATCGATATCAATACGCTTATCTTAACTTTCTATAACTTTCAATACCCTAATCTAAACTTTCATAAACAATACTAAGTTTGGAAAAATCTCCACAAAAATGAAATAAATTTAAATATACCACATAAGGTGATGTGAATATAACATGTGTATTATAATAGTTTAGTATTTTTATTCATTTATGTCAAAGTTTTCATGAATAACTGAAGATACTTTATCTACATAATGGTGACGTCATATTTTCTAATGTGGCGTGTAATATGTCTCGCCAACGTCTGAAAAATAAAATATATATTAACATATAAAAAAATATATTACATATTATATTTTCAATGCCATCGGTATAGTCATACTTATACTCCTCAAACTCGAAATCATAACTCGATTGGAATGGCCGGTAATCCTGATTCCCAATTCCTGGTTTAAGAGCATTTGATGAGGAAGCCGCTGATTCAACTTCGGATGCTAAAGATTGTATTGGTGCTGCAGATACAGATCGATTTTGTCGTCTTGTTGATTTCACTAACGGTAACGAATATGTCTCCAACCCAAAAAGCCTGGATTGGCTTCGGGTTGTGGCTCGTTTGTGATAATTATTAATGGAACGATATCCATTGATACGGCACTTGAAAATGAAAATACCGAATATCAACTAAACAGTTTATGTAAATACATATATAAAACCACATTTAATCGAATATTAAACAGTTAAACAGGCAAAGAACGGCAAAGCTGCTGGACCGTATGGAGTATAAATAGAATTGCTCAAGTTATTGACTGATTAAAGAGCAGTCTCCGTTTTATTCAACACTATAGAACAGGTAGAACACTCTGCGGTGATTACAGAATGACCGGCTTGATGAGCAGGTGGAAAACATATTGTTTAAAGAATCTTCGGCAGTGGTACGACCTCAGCACCCTAGCACTATTCTGCATAATAATAGACATACATAGTACGGATGGTAACTCTAGTTGCCGACGTTCTGGGAGAACAAGGCACATGAAGAAGAATAATCGAATATTAACTCACGTGAATTGTTCTTCGGAGATTAATTGCCTGTAATTTACAGGCTTTACAAATGTACCCTTCACGAAAAGTGGGGTACCCAAAGAGTGTCACCATGACATCTTCTATGTCGATCGCCTTGGAGAATCGAGTTCTACAAATTGAGATGTACATATTGTAATGATAATTTTACAAAATAGAATCAGAAAGAAATCGTTCAAGCTTTCAACAATAAACTATAGAGGTACATATAAAATTTCATAGTTTGTGTTGGTATGCAATGGTTGGTTCATTCGCAGTATATTCCTTACACCGACGATGTCTACTTGCACGTTTTAAATTCGTTCCGGTTCTGCAAAACGGATCTAATTCGAAACGTTTTAGATTTACACAGTAGTTGAGCCGAGATTGTTTGGTATGTGAATAAAATACGCACATGCATGTAGCATAATATAATATATCGTCGATGTAAGTGCAATTTTTATCCAGACACACAAAAAATGCTATTTTCGCAATATTGGCTCGCCGGATGCAATCCGTTGCTTTTACAATAAATCAATTTCGCTGTCGCTGTCGCTTTTGCATAGAATTAACTTAACTCTGAGACGTTTTCGAAGTACATCTGTGAATATTGTGAACCCGATTAGCATTAGTTAGAACTTTAGATTAAATACCTGTCCGCCTTAAGGGAGCATATAGAACACTCCAACTTATCACAGAGGTTCCTCTTCGGTGGCATTTTATTATCTGAAAGTAAAATGAAAATAAATCCATTATTTATTGGTCTGTGACATTCAGCTTGCGGCGATTTCATGTTTTATGTATGATTAATAAATGTCAAATATAATAATAACTATTTATACTGAATGTTTACCGTGTATTACTGAATTACTGTGTTTACTGTGTATTACTGAATTACTGGGTATTACTGAATTTCTGTAAACCAGTATTACTGACTCTCTTTTGTGTAATTTGTGGCAAAAGTTATCACATGTACATTTAATCAGTGGCGGCTCGTCTATACGGCCTGCGAGGCTCCAACCCTCTCAGTATAGTACAAATGGTTGCTATTTTGTCTGCATTTGATCACCGGTATGGTCAACGAGCTACTACAGCTCAATAATTCTCTGCAGCCCCCCTCTATGAATTCTCACGAGCCGTCACTGCATATAATAATATGCGGGATAAGAAAAGTTAGACAAACTCATACAAATATAAACAACAACTCTGTTGGGAACATATCATTATACTTGTCTGATGCCAGACATACATTATACACACGGTGATATGTATGTACATACATAATATGATTAATAGACACTATTTTGCTATTTTGGCTTTCATTTCATTTCAAAATATGAAAAAAATTAAAAATATGATAAAAATGAAAAATATGAAAAAAGCTGAAAAAAACTGAAAAATATGAAAAAACTGAAAATTATGAAAGAAATGAAAAATATGAAAAATTTGTTCCCCATACTGGTTGATGGTTGATCGTCCGTCACATACAAATATATACATATATATACAAATATACATATATATATATATATATATATATTTAGCGACAGTCCGTTATTATATATAGTATACTAGTGTTGGGCCCGTTGATTTCAACGAGTGGTTTCGAAAAGGAATTGAAACTCGAATAAAAATAAAGTTAAAGATATTGAATCGACTGGTTTCGGAAAGAAATTGATGCACGAATGCCCCCGATGCCTTCGGCACCCCGGGGCCTTCGCCCCTGGTGCTCCGGACGATTTTTATTTTTTTTTCATATTTTTCATTTTTGTGCTCCGGGTGCCGAAGGCATCGGGAACGCTGGGGGCAAAGGCGCCGGGGCGTCGGCGACGCACAAAACGTAATTCGTATTCACTTCGTAATTTGTCATTCGTAATTTTTAATTCGTGCATCAATTTCTTTCCGAAACCAGTCGATATATCTTTGACTTTATTTTTAGTCTTGTTTCAATTCCTTTTCGAAACCACCCGTTGAAATCAACGGGCCCAACACTAGTTAAAATATAAATTCACAGACGCCACGAGAGCAGTCAACACTGACTACTACTTTTCCGGTTTGAATTATTGATGGCGGAAAAAATTGGTCTTAATCTTGCAGAAAATATCGACTATGAAATATTCCTCATCATTGCGCAAAAAATTCTACAAACAATTTTTTTTTTCACTCTTTTTATTGTTACATATAACATTTCAATTTATTATATTATATGATTTGAATACAATCAAAATCGAATAGTATCCATGTACCCAGTGGCGGACTGGCCATACAAGCGAACATGTCCGATGGCATGTGGGCCCCACATGCCATCGGTTAGAAAATATGGGAAAATAAAATATAACTTTTTAACTATTTCACGTGTGTAAAATTTATAGTATATTGCACTTTGGGACCTAAAGCTTGGGTATTTCAACAAAAAAAATTCTTACGATATACACAAACAACTAATACCTGCTTTAACAGCCCAAGGATCGGTTAACTTTTTTTATTAGGCTCGAAATGTAAGTTTCAACATTTGCGTGGGCCCATTTCCAACCTCAAGATTATGTAGGTACCAATACTTTTTTTTTTTTTTTCTTCGATACGCTGGAGGTGGGGAATCTTCGAAAGACAGCCTACAGTCCGAACTGCAGGCTAGAGCCGGATTTTTACCGGCTAAACCCCACCCCCGACCTCCAGACTTCTCTAGGACTTCTGTGTATTACTTCAAGAGTGGGGGTCCATTCATTCATCGTCGTTCATTCTTTGTTTTTCGTCGTCCTTTCTTTCTTTCTTCCATTCATCTCGCGTGCATTCTTCTCTCTCGTTCATGCGCCTCCTTCTTGCGCATCACCGTTGACGCGAACGTGTCAATGATTACCCAAGCTTCCATCTTCTCTATTAGCATCTTGCCCAGGTTTTCGGGTGAGGTCACTCCGATTTCCTCCATTCTTTTTCTTTCTTCCACCTCAGCTGGGCACCCAAAAAGGGTATGCTCTGCGTCGTCCACTTCGACTTCGCAGTGGTAGCATTTTATTTCGGCCTCCTTTTGTATGCTGTGGAAGTACTTGTCAAAGTAGCTGTGGTCCGTCAGCAGCTGTGTCAAGTGGAAACTGGTGTCACCGTGTTTCCTCTCAACCCGATCGCCCACGGACGGGATGATCCTGTAGGTCCAGCGTCCCTTACATTCTTCGTCCCACCGCCTCTGCCAGCACCTCATCAGCTTTTGCCGTATCTCCTTCCGCCTGCGTGTCGCTACTTCTCGGGATTCCGATGCATTGCCTCTCGAGCCGTCGAAAAGTTGCTTCCGCTCCTTCGCGAGCAGATCGATCGGGATGATTCCTGCAACTACCAGAACAGCGTTCTCGGAGACAGTCGAGTACGCCGTGGCTACTCTGAATGCGCTCCTCCGCTGTACTGAGGCATACTTTTTCCTCGTCCTTTCTATTTCCATGGAATCCGCCCAGATCGGTGCTGCGTAGAGAAGCGTCGAATGGACAACGCTGTTCAGCAGCTTCCTTCTCTTTGGTTTCGGCCCTCCGAGGTTTGGCATCAGTCGTCCCAGCGCCGCTGTTACTGTTGCCGCTTTTTCAGCCACCCTTGTTGCGTGCTCCCGGAAATTGAGTTTTTTGTCCAGATGGACTCCCAAATATTTCAGGGAATTCTGGAACAGTACCGGCTCTCCTCCTATGTTGAAAGTCGGCGGCGTCAGCTTTCGCCGGCGGGTGAAAAATATCGCTTCCATCTTCTGCCTTGCAAGCGACAGTCCCGCTCCTTCTATCCAATTGGATACCCTACTGAGTGCCTCGTTTCACATTCACTCAATATATATATATATATCGAAGAAAGGAACGGTTAAGGTTTCGGGTGTACAGCCCTCTTAAACTACGATATGAAGTTTTATTTATTTGTAGATATTATGGTATGAAAATGATTTTTTTACTAAAAAGTTTTGGCGCCTCCCATTGCAATAGTACGCGCCTCCCAATTTGGAAGCCGCTGATGTACGTAGTAACAATAGATGAAGTTTTGTGATCATGCGAAAATTCGAACTCGAGATTTTGACTGATTCGAACTCAGAATCGATTACTGATCACGTTTTTATGATCTAAAAAAATGTGTGTGTGTCTGTGTATTTTGGGGATTTTTTGAACACCGTTAGTCGAACTGAAACTTAGTATAGGTTACTGAAATTTTTATCGACACGACGTAATTTTTTTTCAAATTTTTAAGTTGACTGGAAATGGTACCTCCCCTTATAGGTGTCCTCTTTTTTTTAAGTTTTTGAATTCGATTTTCTCCCAAACAAGTAACTGAATCGGACTGTTTTTTTTTACATGTACTAGAAATAATAATTTTTATAATTTTATATTTTTTAAATATTTTTATCTGAACCGGAAGTAGTACTTTTACTCTAGAGAATCGAGGTTTTTTATATTTTTCTCAAAAGCCTTTTGATTTATCGAACTGAAATTTCATATTTTATTTTTCATTTTTTTTAGTTTTTTATTTTTTTATTTAATTTACACCAAGAAGGCCTAACAGGTTAATCGATCAGTTTAAGCTTAATACCAAGTTATGTATAAAATTTGGTATGCGTCCGTCGACCGGAAGTGACAGTTTACTCTTGTTCGATTTTTCTTCCACTATTTTTTTCAACCCCTTAAACATGTGTGGTCTTTACGAAAAAATTCAAGTATAATTCTTGTATCAATGTGATAAAAATAAAAAAAAATCACTAAATTTAATATACCGGAAGTGGGACTTTTTCCCTTCCGAAAGCTTCCGGAAGGAAGGTCAAAAATGTTGTCGCCTGGATCCTGTCCACACCCCTGAACGTATTAAGCTGAAAATTTATATTTGTATTCTTTATGTACTAACTTAGAGCTGCTAACGTTTTGGTCAGAATTCGTAAACCGGAAGTAGTAGTTTTTTTTAAAACAATATTTCATTATTTTATTTTGACCTTTTAAATTATTTTAAGCTTCTTGATATTTATTGTGTATAATAAAGATAGTGATTTTAAGTAAAAATAAAAAATAAAATCACCAAATTTAATGAACCGGAAGTGGGATTTTCTCCTCTTAGAAAGGTCAAAAATGTTGTCTTCTGGATCCTGTCCACCCCCCTGAACGTATTAAGCTGAAAATTTATATTTGTATTCTTTATGTACTAACTTAGAGCTGCTAACGTTTTGAATTATTTTTATTTTCTTGATATTTAATGAGTATAATATTGATATTGAATTTAAGTAATAAAAAAAATTTGAACAAAATCTGACAACCGGAAGTAGAACTTTTGTCTTGTGCAAGTTGCCATACATTTGCGGTCAATTTGTATCGAAAATGCTGTCATAGTTATTAGTATTCTGATATTCCTCAAATACATAGATAAAGTCAGGGGTTGGTCACACCCGAATTTTTTTTTTTACATACCTCCTTTGCATTTTTTGAATACAACTTTTCGATTCGGGAAAATCCCCAAAATTTTCAAGTATTCAGCCCCTCTCATGAAACAAACACTAGAATGAATAAGACTATATTTTTAAAAACATTTTACATATTTTGCCAAACGCAAAACATGTAAAATGGTTTTAAAAACGGGTGAAAAATCACCAAGTGGTCTTCAAATCATTATTTTACATATATTTTTGAAAATAAGATTGAAAATGTGTGTTTGAACTGTTATTTCCTATTTTGTTTTATACATTCAGATTTATGGTGCTAGTATTGGGATCCCTGGACTGAAAATTTTCAGCTTCGGACCCCGGTGCTAGAGTACTTGAGACACCAATTGTATTGAAGTAAATCCACTAAAAAATTGATATCAATTTCTATATAAAAATCATGAATTTAAATTATGTTAGAAATAAAATCGTCAAATTGGGCGCAATTTTTTGTTGTGACCAAAACCGATTTTTTAGAAAAGTATATTTTATTCTCATTTTATTGATTTGTTTGTGTATAAAATTTTTACACATACACTACATATAAATGTATAAAACTCACATTTTTATTTATATCTATAGGTATAAATACAATGTATGATAATTCAATATATTAAATAACATGTCAATTTTAAGTGATTTTATTTAATTCCTTTAATTTTATACCGTTTGAAAATTGCCATTATTTTAATTACTTATCTTAATAAAATCGTTACAGTTGGAGTCGGTAAATTTTGAAGCAACTCCACAGCCCGGGGAATGCCGCAACATGTTTTGCTTGGTGGCAGTGGGTCATTCTGTCGTTTGTCAACTCTAGAAGACTTGGTATTGTTAAGCCTCATTAAGACTAGATGGATTTGGTATTGTTAATTTTGTAGAAAACCTTTTTCATTTATAACGGTGTATTGTATTTTGGGATTGCCTTAATCAGTATCCGTCCTTTAGTCATGTGGTTTGTCACTCGTTCAGATCACAGCTTGAAAGCTTCTATTCTTCTCGTGATTAATACTTTTAACATCCACAGTTCTGTCCTCGTGCTATTGAATATGTCCTTCTTTAGCAAATAACGCTATCTTCAAAAATGACAATGCCACACTTCATATGTGTGTATGTAAGTAATTTGCTTTATTGTAATTAATGACAATGAATGACATGTTGCCAAACTTCAGTCAGATTAACAGCTGTAACATCAGTGTAGTCGAAGAAGATATGACGGAAATTACAAGAACTTCCGCATTGGAAAGTATACAAAGTGTAAATTGGAAAGAACAAAATATAACAATTGGATTGTTTATTTCTTATGGAATATGATTATAAGCGCCGGAGGAGGATTTTTTCCCGGAAATATACCAATCATAGTGTAATTTACATATTAAATAGTGATGTGCTGTTTTTAAATGTTTTTTTGTAATATAATATAAGCACCGCAAGCGATGGTAGTTCAATGATGATTAAATCAGTACAAAATCGAATTACTCCACTTTTTTATTAAACAGCTTCTTGAATAAACATGTACATAACTAGAGGTACAAGATAGTTTATAAACACTAGGTCCTTACTACTAAGCATTAAATTGCTAAATTATAAATCGATATCAATACGCTTATCTTAACTTTCTATAACTTTCAATACCCTAATCTGAACTTTCATAAACAATACTTAGTTTGGAAAAATCTCTACAAAAATGAAATAAACTTAAATATACCACATAAGGTGATTTAAAATTATTAAATTCGAGATTCTTCGAATATAACATGTGTATTATAATAGTTTTATATTTTTATTCATTTATGTCACAGTTCTCATGAATAACTGAAGATACTTCATCTAATGGTGACGTCAAATTTTCAAGTGTGGCGTTTAATGTTTGTCGCCAACGTCTGAAAAATAAAATATATATTAACATATAAAAAAATATATTACATATTATATTTTCAATGCCATCGGTATAGTCATACATATACTCGTCAAACTCGGAATCAGAACTGGCTTGGTATGGCTGGTAATCCTGATGGTAGTTCAATGATGATTAAATCAGTACAAAATCGAATTACTCCACTTTTTTATTAAACAGCTATTTGAATATACATAACTAGAGGTACAAGATATGTAGTTTATAAACACAAGTTCCTTACTATTAAGCATTAAAATTCTAATTTATAAATCGATATCAATACTTAACTTTCTATACGTTTGGAAAATCTCCACAAAAAGTAAATAAATTTAAATATATCACATAACGCGATTTGAATTATAATAAAAATTAGTTCCAGATTCTTCAAATATAATAGTATGTATGTGTATTATAATAGTTTCAATATTTTTATTCACTAATATCAAAGTTTTCTCGAATAAGTGAAGTTAATTCATTAAATGACGACATCATATTTTCTAGTCTTATTTTTAATGCATTTAGCCTTCTACTGAAAAATAAAATATATATTAACGTTTTATTACATATTATATTTTCAATGCCATAGGTAGAGTCATGCCAATACTTGTTATACTCGGATTCAGAACATGATTGGTAATCCATATTTATAGCTGTAGGTTCCAATGCTGATTCAACTTCGGATGCTAAAGATTGTATTGGTGCCTGTGCTGCAGATACAAGTCGACTTGGTCGTCTCGGTGATTTCGCTATCAGTAACGAATATGTCTCCAACCCAAAAAGCCTGGACTGGCTTCGGGTTGTGGCTCTTTTTTGATTATTAGTAATAGAACGATATCCATTGTTGCGGGACTTGAAAATGAAAATAAAGAATATCAACTAAACAGTATATGTAAATATATAAAACCACATTCAATCGAATATTAAACAGTTAAATAGGCAAAGAACGGCAAAACTGTTGGACCGGATAGAGTACAAATAGAATTGCTCAAGTTATTGACTGATTAAAGAGCAGTCTCCGTTTTATTGGAATTATTCAACGCTATCTATAGAACAGGTAGAACACTCTGCGGTGGTCACAGAATGATCGGCTTGATGAGCCATGTTCCTAAGATATTTCTGAAAATTATACATGCAAAGATCTACACTAACTGCTAGGAAAGGATTGGTAGCACTCAATTTGGTTTTAAAACGGTTTTGGAACAAGAGAAGCATTATTAAGTATACAGGTGTTAACGCAGCGTTGTCTGGATATGAACGTCGACGTGTATGGCTATTTCATAGATTTCGAAAAGGCATTTGACAATGTGCGACATGGTAAACTGATTCAAATACTATCGCAGATAGGACTAGTTAAAGATATATTGAAATCAGACTACAAGGAAGACATGGATTCCGGAATCACAATTAATGGTATAGTCATCAATAACATTCGGTGTGCGGATGACACTGTACTACCGGCCACAAACTAAAATGACTTGCAAGCAACACTAGACGCAATTGTTGTACATAGCTCTAGAGCGGGGTTGACAAGCAAGAGCTGCATTATTAAAAATGAAAAATGTCCTAAATAGCATAGCACTCTGACTCAGACCTCTACGATGCTACGTTTTCCCCATCCTTCTGTATGGGACAGAAGCACGGACCCTGACAGATGCCATGTGTAAAAAGCTACAGGCCTTTGAGATGTGGCCATACAGAAGGATGCTGAGAATATCTTGGATGGCGCGTCGAACCAATGCCGAGGTGCTGGCCCTGATGGGAAAACATGACGAAGTACTCAAAAATGTCAAAAGGCGCAAATTGAACATGTGATGCGGAACCAGAAATACGATCCCCTGCGCCTAATAATCCAGGGAAAAATCGTAGGCCAACACGATCGGGGCAGGTGGAAAAGATATTGTTTAAAGAATCTTCGGCAGTGGTACGACCTCAGCACCCTAGCACTATTCTACATAATAATAGACATACATAGTACGGATGGTAACTCTAGTTGCCGCCGTTCTGGGAGAACAAGGTACATGAAGAAGAATAATCGAATATTAACTCACGTGAATTGTTCTTCGGAGATTTGTCGCCTGTAATTTACAGGCTTTACAAATGTACCCTTCGCGAAAAGTGGGGTACCCAAAGAGTGTCACCATGACATCTTCTATGTCGATCGCCTTGGAGAATCGAGTTCTACAAATTGAGATGTACATATTGTAATGATAATTTTACATAACAGAATCAGAAAGAAATCGCTCAAGCTTTCAGCAATAAACTATAAAGGTACATATAAAATTTCATAGTTTGTGTTGGTATGCAATGTTTGGTTCATTCGCAGTATATTCCTTAAACCGACGATGTCTACTTGCACGTTTTAAATTCGTTCCGGTTCTGCAAAACGGATCTAATTCGAAACGTTTTATATTTACATAGTAGTTGAGCCGAGATGGATTTGTATATGAATAAAATACGCACTTGCATGTAGCATAATATAATATATCGTTGATGTAAGTGCAATTTTTAACCAGACACTTTTAAAAATTGTACTTTCGCAATATTGACTCGCCGTGTGCAATCTTTTGTTTTTACAATAAATCAATTTCGCTGTCGCTGTCGCTTTTGCTTAGAATTAGATAACTTAACTCTTGGTACATTTTCGAAGCACATCTGTGAATATTGTGAACTGGGCTATCATTAGTTAGAACTTTAGATTAAATACCTGTCCCCCTTAAGGGAGCATATACAACACTCCATTGAGTTAACACAGAGGTTCCTCTTCGGTGGCATTTTATTATCTGAAAGTAAAATTAAAATAAAATCGATCATTTAATTGGTCGGTGACATTCAGCTTGCGGTGATTTCATATGTATTATGTATTATTAAAAATTGTCAAATATAATATTAACTATTTATACTGAATGTTTACTGTAATTTATTCAGTACACTGGTATTACTGAATTTCTGTAAACCAGTATTACTGACCCTCTATTGTGAAATCTATTGTTAACCTTTTGTGTAATTTGTGGCAAAAGTTATCACATGTACAATAATCAGTGGCGGCTCGTCTATATGGGCTGCGAGGCTCCAACCCTCTCAGTATAGTACAAAATTTGATCACCGGTATGGTCAACGAGCTACTACAGCTCGATAATTCTCTGCAGCCCCCCTCTATGAATTCTCACGAGCCACCACTGCATATAATAATATGCGGTGGCGGCAAAAGGTTAACCTTTTGTGTAATTTGTGGCAAAAGTGATTATATGTAAATTTTATCAGTGGCGGCTCGTCTATATGGGCTGCGGGGCTACAGAAGGTTTTGCAAATTTAAAGTTAGATAAAAGTATGAAAAACATATTATATGAAGGTGTTTTTTGCAATCAGCTGTTACCAGATGAAATTTGAAAATGAAACATATTCCACATGAATAAATAGAAAATTAATCGTTGTTGTTAATTGTTAATTGTTACATACAAATATGTGTGTAAATATAAATGGAAAAAGGATATTAAAATATAAACTCACAGACGCCACGAGAGCAGTCAACACCGACTACAACTTTTTCGGTTTGAATTATTGGTGGCGGAAAAAATTGGTCTTAATCTTGCAGCAAATATCGACCAGGCCGAAATATTCCTCATCATTGCGCAAAAAATTCTACAAACGACAATCTTTTTTTTCTCACTCTTTTTATTATTGTTATATATAACATTACAATTTATTATATTATCAGTGGTGTAGTGCTAAATTTTGAGGTGCCGGTACGTTTCGATTTTTTTATTATTTTTTATTTATTTATTTATTTATTCAATATAATTGGGGGAGGCGGCAAAGCCGATAGGCCCAAGGGGTTTGAACAATCATATTTTACAAATTATCATGTTTGAAATAAAAATGAGAAAAATTAAAATACATTAAAAAAAATTGCACAAATTTTTTCAACTCAACACAAAAAAAATGTGTGTGTGTCTGTGTATTTTGGAGATTTTTTGAACACCGTTAGTCCTATCGAACTGAAACTTAGTATCAGTTACTGAAATTCTTATCGACACGACGTAAATTTTTTTCAAATTTTTAAGTTGACCGGAAATGTTACCTCTCCTTATAGGTATCCTCTTTTTTTAAGTTTTTGAACTCAATTGAAGACTTTGTTTGAAAAACAGCACATGTCACAAAATACGAATTGTGCAGGAGAGCAAAAAAACTATGTATCTTCCGTAATTATTGAAAAATACTTAATTTAATACAATTTATATTTAAAAATACAATATACAGTAAAAATAGTTTAAAAATAAAAGTTGCAAAATACACGTAAAAAATAATAAAAAATAAAAACCAGGTCGTTTTTCCACAAATTTCGCAATTATTGAAAAATACAATATATAATAAGAATAGTTTAAAAATAAAAGTAAAAAAATAATAATAAATAAAATAACCAATAATTCGTTTTTCCATAAATTGCGCAATTATTGAAAAATACTTTATCTAATACATTTAATATTTAAAAATACAATATTCAAACTTAATAAGTTCCGCCACTTGATCTTTCTAGAACAGTGGTCGGTAACCTGTGGCTCCGGAGCCGCATGAGGCTCTTTGCATCAAAACTCGCGGCTCTCATTGTCTACCTAAGTTTACTCTTAGCTAGAAAAAAGTTCTTCATCACTGTTCTAGAAATATTAAACAAATAATCAATGTGTTATTTGTTATTAATAATAATAATATAAATTAATAATTTTATTGTTAAACTTGCCTATTTGGTTGAAATTTTTGGAAAATTAAGCGGTTTACATAAATCAATGCAGGGATCAAAAATACATCAAATTGTTAAAAAAGACAAAGTAAAAGCTTTCATTAAAAAGTTGGAGTTATGGAAATCAAATTTACAAAAGAATGAGTCGGATATGTTTTCACTTTCCAAAGATTTCTGGGCCACAGCCAATATTGAAGCAAGTAAAAATGTTTTTATTGACCACTTAGATGGTTTAGTGCTGCATTTTTCCAATTATTTCAAAGAAATCCATTCCATTTAACTATGTACAATGAAGAAGACGAATTCTAGGTGACAACCATCGATAAAGAAAAAGCGATAGCTCACTAAAACGACAGTTTCAAAATGAAACCATAATTAAATTTTGGATGAATCTTAGTGGAGAGTGTGAATCTTTGTATTGCAAAGCAATGCAAATGCTTATACCGTTTGTAACGTCTTATTTATGCGAAACGGGCTTTTCGGCACTAGCTGCAATGAAATCCAAATATCGAACCAGGTTAATAGTCGAAAAGGAGTTACGAGTGGCACTCTCCATATTGCCCCCAAGAATTGATAAACTTTGTGCCAATAAATAACGAATCCTTCGCATTAAATTTTGATGTGTTAGATGTAGTTTAATTAGTAATTTAATATAAAAATAAATATACATACGTGTTCGTATACATTTATGTTATAGCAAAAACTTTTTATTATTCTGTCTATTGTAGTGTTCAGTATTTTTTTTTTAACCTTTCCTTACCGGTGATAGAAACATAGTCGACATTTACTCTAATTGTGTGAATATCTCTGTAAATATACTAAATACAGAGTTCATATTTTGGGTATTCCTCAGCAATACATTAATGTATTAGATAGAATTATTATAATATACACGTATTTATCTGACGCAACAGAAAAAAATATTTTATCGAAGAATCGGGCATAATGCGCAAATGCAGTGTGTGTTATTACGTTTTTTCTTTCAGTCGTGTCCCGTTCTCGGTGCGCGCGTGTTGTTTTTTTCGTTTCGGAGCTTTTTTGTACCGTGTGGACCAGCACTTTATTTGTGTTTCTTGATTATTATATAGTAAATACGGTAATAATTATTTAATGTTATTTTTTTTTAATTTGCTATGCTACATTGTATATTATATTTATATTTTCAAAGACAATTTTAATTTTAGAAAAAAATGTCTGAAAGAAATTTGATGAATGAAGAGGAATATGATAGCGATCTCGATTTTGAAATAAATGATAATTTTACTGATACGGAAGATTTTATTGAAGATATGGTAGATACAGATTCGGAATTAGAGGCCAGTGAAAATGAAGACGAAGAAGTGTATACATCGAATCATGGATTCCAATGGAATTCATTACCCCCATCATCCTCAAGACGTAGAGAGTGCAATATTGTTACTGAAAATTCAGGACTTATAAATGGTAGCACTACTGTAAATACTATTAGAGAAATGTTCTCTTTGTTTATAAATTCAAATATGGTGAGAGAAATATGTGAACAAACGAATCGTCAGTTACATCGTACATCCACGAAAATTATCGAGCCGATATTGGCAAAAGAATTGCTTGCATTCATTGGAATAATGCTTGCGTCTGGCAGAAACAGGACCCGAAAATTAAGCTTAAATGAATTGTGGACTAATGACAGCGCTTTTTGCCAACCATTTTTTACGGCATCTATGTCTCGGGATAGGTTCATCACAATATTCAGTCAAATTCGTTTTGATAACAAAGAAACCAGACAAGAAAGAATACACGTGTCGTCTGATAAATTAGAACCTATCAGGACAATTTTTAATGAATTTGTAGAAGAATGTAAACGTAATTATTCTCCAAGTTGCAACATTACTGTGGATGAACGTTTGGCTACCTATAGAGGCAATTGCCCATTCCGCGTGTATATGAAGTCGAAACCCGGTAGATATGGAATAAAAATGTGGGTATCGGCTGACTCTTCAACAGCATATATATTAAATATACAGGTTTATACAGGTATGGTTAATAATTGCCGAGAGATAAATCAAGGGAATCGTGTAGTGATGGATTTAGTTCAACCGCAATATGGCACCAATAGAGGTGTAACAACGGACAACTTTTTTACTTCAGTGGCATTAGCTGATAGCCTTTTAGATAAAGGGCTAACTCTAACTGGTACCCTACGTAAAAATAAACGGGAAATTCCCAAAGAATTTTTACCATCGAAACATAGACTTTTACACAGTAGCTTGTTTGGTTTTACATCAACCAAGACATTAGTTTCGTATGTGCCAAAAAAAAATAAAGCAGTTTTGCTATTGTCTACTCAATTTCATGACAGTGAAGTGAGTAGTCATGAAGAAAAGAAGCCGGAAATAATAATGTTTTATAATAAAACAAAAGGCGCAGTAGATACCGGCGATAAAATGACAAGTGAGTATTCTTGTGCAAGATCAACAAGAAGATGGCCTTTTAGAGTGTTTATGGAGATGCTGGATATAGCTGCGCTAAATGCATATTTGCTATGGGCGCAGAAATATCCAGAATGGAAGGCGAATAACAGAAGTCGACGAAAATTATTTATTAGAGAACTTAGTTTGGAATTAGCTATGCCCAATATTGTAAGGAGAAAAAAAAGTACAGTAAAATTCCATAAACAACAACAGGATGCTATTGATATGGTTATATCGCAGTATGATCGACAATCACTAGAAGCACATTCCACTAACATTCCGCAAGAAGGCATATCGGAGAATACATCTACCATTTCTAGAGTGCAAACGAGAAACTGTAGATTCTGCCCTTATCCAATGATAAAAAAAAAGAACTCGGCTATTGTGCCATATTTGTCAAAAGCCTGTTTGTATAACGCACAGAATTGAACAAAAAATTATTTCATGCTCTGATTGTTATGTAATGGACACAAATATTTAATTTTATTGTTATTCGGTTTTCGTACATTTTTCATGCTTTTGTTCTTTACTTACATTTACATACAATTTATATTTTTATCATTCATGTGAATTTTGTAATTTTTGTAATTGTCTACTTGTATTATAATATGCAAGGATGAATACTTATATTTATCAATTAATTTTCAACGTTTTCTTATTGTCTTATATTTTTTTTATTTACGTTTACTTCTCATTTTTTTTTAATCAATTTATGTATTTGTGTATTAAAATTATTATTGTGAAAATAAATACATGAAAAGTACATATAAACATATTTTATTTTATTTGATGAAAAAATTGAATATATTTTTACGCATAGGTTTTGAATCATCGCGTAATTCTGGCGGATGTGGCGTGATCACTGATCAGCGAGTCGCGGAGTGGGGGCCTAGTGTTCGTCCTCACTTGGAGATGGGCGGCCCTCTTGGATTGTCGTTCACGCGTCTTCAATTTCATGCTTTTTAGATCGTTTTTAGCAGTATATCTTATCTTCTTCTCTTCTTCTCTAATCTATAATTTGGAAAGAGACTTTGTATGTATCCTTGGTCGTCGTCGTCGTCGTCGTCCGTAGATCGGTGACGTCATCGAACACGTGATTCGATTTTTTTTTTTTTTTCGATCCATGGGCGCCGATTTGTTTTTTTCGATTCAATGGATTCACCCCCACGGGGGCGCAAGGCGAGTACGAAGCCCTAAAAGGCATTAACTAAGGGGGGCGAAGCCCTAAACGGCAATTAATCTTGGGGGCGCGGGGGGCGAAGCCCTAAAAGGCATTAACTAGGGGGGGCGAAGCCCTAGACGGCATTTAATCATGGGGGTGCGGAGGGGCGAAGCCCTAAAATGCATTAACTAAGGGGGGCGAAGCCCGAAACGGCAATTAATCTTGGGGGCGCGGGGGGCGAAGCCCTAAAAGGCATTAACTAAGGGGGGCGAAGCCCTAGACGGCTTTGAATCATGGGGGCGCAGAGGGGCGAAGCCCTAAAAGGCAACTGATCATGGGGGCGAAGCCCTAGACGGCAATTAACCATGGGGACGTGGAGGGGCGAAGCCCTTATCGGCAACTGATCATGGGGGCGAAGCCTTAGACGGCATTTAATCATGAGGGTGCGGAGGGGCGAAGCCCCAAAAGGCATTAGTTAAGGGCGGCGAAGCCCTAAACGGCAGTTAATCATGGGGGCGCGGAGGGGCGAAGCCCTAAAAGGCAACTGATCATGGGGGCGAAGCCCTAGACGGCATTTAACCATGGGGACGTGGAGGGGCGAAGCCCTTATCGGCAACTGATCATGGGGGCGAAGCCCTAGACGGCAATTAACCATGGGGACGTGGAGGGGCGAAGCCCTAAAAGGCAACTGATCATGGGGGCGAAGCCCTAGACGGCATTTAATCATGGGGACGTGGAGGGGCGAAGCCCTTATCGGCAACTGATCATGGGGGCGAAGCCCTAGACGGCATTTAATCATGAGGGTGCGGAGGGGCGAAGCCCCAAAAGACATTAGTTAAGGGGGGCGAAGCCCTAAACGGCAGTTAATCATGGGGGCGTGGAGGGGCGAAGCCCTAAAAGGCATTAGTTAAGGGGGCGAAGCCCTAAACGGCAGTTAATCATGGGGGCGCGGAGGGGCGAAGCCCTAAAAGGCATTAGCTAAGGGGGGCGAAGCCCTAAACGGCAATTAATCTTGGGGGCGCGGGGGGCGAAGCCCTAAAAGGCATTAACTAGGGGGGGCGAAGCCCTAGACGGCATTTAATCATGGGGTGCGGAGGGGCGAAGCCCTAAAAGGCATTAACTAAGGGGGGCGAAGCCCTAAACGGCAATTATGCTTGGGGGCGCGGGGGGCGAAGCCCTAAAAGGCATTAACTAAGGGGGGCGAAGCCCTAGACGGCATTTAATCATGGGGGCGCGGAGGGGCGAAGCCCTAAAAGGCAACTGATCATGGGGGCGAAGCCCTAAACGGCAATTGCTCATGGGGCGTGGAGGGGCGAAGCCCTAGAAGGCAAAGGCTTAGGGGGGTGCCGACGGCGAAGCCCTAGAAGGAAAAAAATTTTTTTTTTTTTGATTTTTTTAAATTTTTTTTTTTATTTTTTTTCAAATTTTTTTTTTAATTTTTTTTTTTTTAAATTAAATTAGCTTAGTCATGTTTAAGCGGTTTATATTATAAACACTGAGCGAAGCCGGGTAATACAGCTAGTTACCAATATTGATACATATATATTCATTTATATAGATACGGACTATTACTATAGTCATGAATAGAAGGAAAAATGGTTAAATATTAATATTTATCAGACTTTAAAATCACGAATTTCTAGAACGACTGAGTCGACATCACCGCTGCACGCGTAATTTTTTAGCACCGTAAGGGAAAGGTTAATAAAGATTTATTATTTAAAACGTGTCCATATTATTATATCTATTAAAAAATAAAAACCGCTGGTTTAGAGCATCGAGGTTTTTATGTTTTTCTCAGAAACCTTTTTGGTATATTGAACTGAACTTTCATATCTAGAAGTTTAAGCGTAATACCAAGTTATGTATGTATAAAATTTGGTAAGCATCCCTCAACCGGAAGTGGCAGTTTACTCTTGTTCGATTTATCTTCCACTATTTTTTTCGACCCCTTATACATGTGTGATCTTCACGAAAAAAATCAAGTATAATTCTTCTACCAATGTGATGAAAATAAAAAAATATGACAAAATTTAATAAACCGGAAGTGGGATTTTCTCCTCTTCAAGAAAGGTCAAAAATATTGTGCCCACTACTCTGTCCACACCCCTGAATGTATTAAGCTGAAAATTTATATTTGTATTCTTTATGTACTAACTTAGAGCTGCTAACGTTTTGGTCAGAATTCGTAAACCGGAAGTAGTAGTTTTTTTTAAAACAATATTTCATTATTTTATTTTGACCTTTTAAATTATTTTAAGCTTCTTGATATTTATTGTGTATAATAAAGATAGTGATTTTAAGTAAAAATAAAAAATAAAATCACCAAATTTAATGAACCGGAAGTGGGATTTTCTCCTCTTAGAAAGGTCAAAAATGTTGTCTTCTGGATCCTGTCCACCCCCCTGAACGTATTAAGCTGAAAATTTATATTTGTATTCTTTATGTACTAACTTAGAGCTGCTAACGTTTTGAATTATTTTTATTTTCTTGATATTTAATGAGTATAATATTGATATTGAATTTAAGTAATAAAAAAAATTTGAACAAAATCTGACAACCGGAAGTAGAACTTTTGTCTTGTGCAAGTTGCCATACATTTGCGGTCAATTTGTATCGAAAATGCTGTCATAGTTATTAGTATTCTGATATTCCTCAAATACATAGATAAAGTCAGGGGTTGGTCACACCCGAATTTTTTTTTTTACATACCTCCTTTGCATTTTTTGAATACAACTTTTCGATTCGGGAAAATCCCCAAAATTTTCAAGTATTCAGCCCCTCTCATGAAACAAACACTAGAATGAATAAGACTATATTTTTAAAAACATTTTACATATTTTGCCAAACGCAAAACATGTAAAATGGTTTTAAAAACGGGTGAAAAATCACCAAGTGGTCTTCAAATCATTATTTTACATATATTTTTGAAAATAAGATTGAAAATGTGTGTTTGAACTGTTATTTCCTATTTTGTTTTATACATTCAGATTTATGGTGCTAGTATTGGGATCCCTGGACTGAAAATTTTCAGCTTCGGACCCCGGTGCTAGAGTACTTGAGACACCAATTGTATTGAAGTAAATCCACTAAAAAATTGATATCAATTTCTATATAGAAATCATGAATTTAAATTATGTTAGAAATAAAATCGTCAAATTGGGCGCAATTTTTTGTTGTGACCAAAACCGATTTTTTAGAAAAGTATATTTTATTCTCATTTTATTGATTTGTTTGTGTATAAAATTTTTACACATACACTACATATAAATGTATAAAACTCACATTTTTATTTATATCTATAGGTATAAATACAATGTATGATAATTCAATATATTAAATAACATGTCAATTTTAAGTGATTTTATTTAATTCCTTTAATTTTATACCGTTTGAAAATTGCCATTATTTTAATTACTTATCTTAATAAAATCGTTACAGTTGGAGTCGGTAAATTTTGAAGCAACTCCACAGCCCGGGGAATGCCGCAACATGTTTTGCTTGGTGGCAGTGGGTCATTCTGTCGTTTGTCAACTCTAGAAGACTTGGTATTGTTAAGCCTCATTAAGACTAGATGGATTTGGTATTGTTAATTTTGTAGAAAACCTTTTTCATTTATAACGGTGTATTGTATTTTGGGATTGCCTTAATCAGTATCCGTCCTTTAGTCATGTGGTTTGTCACTCGTTCAGATCACAGCTTGAAAGCTTCTATTCTTCTCGTGATTAATACTTTTAACATCCACAGTTCTGTCCTCGTGCTATTGAATATGTCCTTCTTTAGCAAATAACGCTATCTTCAAAAATGACAATGCCACACTTCATATGTGTGTATGTAAGTAATTTGCTTTATTGTAATTAATGACAATGAATGACATGTTGCCAAACTTCAGTCAGATTAACAGCTGTAACATCAGTGTAGTCGAAGAAGATATGACGGAAATTACAAGAACTTCCGCATTGGAAAGTATACAAAGTGTAAATTGGAAAGAACAAAATATAACAATTGGATTGTTTATTTCTTATGGAATATGATTATAAGCGCCGGAGGAGGATTTTTTCCCGGAAATATACCAATCATAGTGTAATTTACATATTAAATAGTGATGTGCTGTTTTTAAATGTTTTTTTGTAATATAATATAAGCACCGCAAGCGATGGTAGTTCAATGATGATTAAATCAGTACAAAATCGAATTACTCCACTTTTTTATTAAACAGCTTCTTGAATAAACATGTACATAACTAGAGGTACAAGATAGTTTATAAACACTAGGTCCTTACTACTAAGCATTAAATTGCTAAATTATAAATCGATATCAATACGCTTATCTTAACTTTCTATAACTTTCAATACCCTAATCTGAACTTTCATAAACAATACTTAGTTTGGAAAAATCTCTACAAAAATGAAATAAACTTAAATATACCACATAAGGTGATTTAAAATTATTAAATTCGAGATTCTTCGAATATAACATGTGTATTATAATAGTTTTATATTTTTATTCATTTATGTCACAGTTCTCATGAATAACTGAAGATACTTCATCTAATGGTGACGTCAAATTTTCAAGTGTGGCGTTTAATGTTTGTCGCCAACGTCTGAAAAATAAATATATATTAACATATAAAAAAATATATTACATATTATATTTTCAATGCCATCGGTATAGTCATACATATACTCGTCAAACTCGGAATCAGAACTGGCTTGGTATGGCTGGTAATCCTGATGGTAGTTCAATGATGATTAAATCAGTACAAAATCGAATTACTCCACTTTTTTATTAAACAGCTATTTGAATATACATAACTAGAGGTACAAGATATGTAGTTTATAAACACAAGTTCCTTACTATTAAGCATTAAAATTCTAATTTATAAATCGATATCAATACTTAACTTTCTATACGTTTGGAAAATCTCCACAAAAAGTAAATAAATTTAAATATATCACATAACGCGATTTGAATTATAATAAAAATTAGTTCCAGATTCTTCAAATATAATAGTATGTATGTGTATTATAATAGTTTCAATATTTTTATTCACTAATATCAAAGTTTTCTCGAATAAGTGAAGTTACTTCATTTAATGACGACATCATATTTTCTAGTCTTGTTTTTAATGCATCTAGCCAACTAGTGAAAAATAAAATATATATTAACGTTTTATTACATATTATATTTTCAATGCCATAGGTAGAGTCATGCCAATACTTGTTATACTCGGATTCAGAACTTGATTGGTAATCCATATTTATAGCTGTAGGTTCCAATGCTGATTCAACTTCGGATGCTAAAGATTGTATTGGTGCCTGTGCTGCAGATACAAGTCGACTTGGTCGTCTCGGTGATTTCGCTATCAGTAACGAATATGTCTCCAACCCAAAAAGCCTGGACTGGCTTCGGGTTGTGGCTCTTTTGTGATTATTCGTAATAGAACGATATCCATTGTTGCGGGACTTGAAAATGAAAATAAAGAATATCAACTAAACAGTATATGTAAATATATAAAACCACATTCAATCGAATATTAAACAGTTAAATAGGCAAAGAACGGCAAAACTGTTGGACCGGATAGAGTACAAATAGAATTGCTCAAGTTATTGACTGATTAAAGAGCAGTTACCGTTTTATTGGAATTATTCAACGCTATCTATAGAACAGGTAGAACACTCTGCGGTGGTCACAGAATGATCGGCTTGATGAGCCATGTTCCTAAGATATTTCTGAAAATTATACATGCAAAGATCTACACTAACTGCTAGGAAAGGATTGGTAGCACTCAATTTGGTTTTAAAACGGTTTTGGAACAAGAGAAGCATTATTAAGTATACAGGTGTTAACGCAGCGTTGTCTGGATATGAACGTCGACGTGTATGGCTATTTCATAGATTTCGAAAAGGCATTTGACAATGTGCGACATGGTAAACTGATTCAAATACTATCGCAGATAGGACTAGTTAAAGATATATTGAAATCAGACTACAAGGAAGACATGGATTCCGGAATCACAATTAATGGTATAGTCATCAATAACATTCGGTGTGCGGATGACACTGTACTACCGGCCACAAACTAAAATGACTTGCAAGCAACACTAGACGCAATTGTTGTACATAGCTCTAGAGCGGGGTTGACAAGCAAGAGCTGCATTATTAAAAATGAAAAATGTCCTAAATAGCATAGCACTCTGACTCAGACCTCTACGATGCTACGTTTTCCCCATCCTTCTGTATGGGACAGAAGCACGGACCCTGACAGATGCCATGTGTAAAAAGCTACAGGCCTTTGAGATGTGGCCATACAGAAGGATGCTGAGAATATCTTGGATGGCGCGTCGAACCAATGCCGAGGTGCTGGCCCTGATGGGAAAACATGACGAAGTACTCAAAAATGTCAAAAGGCGCAAATTGAACATGTGATGCGGAACCAGAAATACGATCCCCTGCGCCTAATAATCCAGGGAAAAATCGTAGGCCAACACGATCGGGGCAGGTGGAAAAGATATTGTTTAAAGAATCTTCGGCAGTGGTACGACCTCAGCACCCTAGCACTATTCTACATAATAATAGACATACATAGTACGGATGGTAACTCTAGTTGCCGCCGTTCTGGGAGAACAAGGTACATGAAGAAGAATAATCGAATATTAACTCACGTGAATTGTTCTTCGGAGATTTGTCGCCTGTAATTTACAGGCTTTACAAATGTACCCTTCGCGAAAAGTGGGGTACCCAAAGAGTGTCACCATGACATCTTCTATGTCGATCGCCTTGGAGAATCGAGTTCTACAAATTGAGATGTACATATTGTAATGATAATTTTACATAACAGAATCAGAAAGAAATCGCTCAAGCTTTCAGCAATAAACTATAAAGGTACATATAAAATTTCATAGTTTGTGTTGGTATGCAATGTTTGGTTCATTCGCAGTATATTCCTTAAACCGACGATGTCTACTTGCACGTTTTAAATTCGTTCCGGTTCTGCAAAACGGATCTAATTCGAAACGTTTTATATTTACATAGTAGTTGAGCCGAGATGGATTTGTATATGAATAAAATACGCACTTGCATGTAGCATAATATAATATATCGTTGATGTAAGTGCAATTTTTAACCAGACACTTTTAAAAATTGTACTTTCGCAATATTGACTCGCCGTGTGCAATCTTTTGTTTTTACAATAAATCAATTTCGCTGTCGCTGTCGCTTTTGCTTAGAATTAGATAACTTAACTCTTGGTACATTTTCGAAGCACATCTGTGAATATTGTGAACTGGGCTATCATTAGTTAGAACTTTAGATTAAATACCTGTCCCCCTTAAGGGAGCATATACAACACTCCATTGAGTTAACACAGAGGTTCCTCTTCGGTGGCATTTTATTATCTGAAAGTAAAATGAAAATAAAATCGATCATTTAATTGGTCGGTGACATTCAGCTTGCGGTGATTTCATATGTATTATGTATTATTAATAATTGTCAAATATAATATTAACTATTTATACTGAATGTTTACTGTAATTTATTCAGTACACTGGTATTACTGAATTTCTGTAAACCAGTATTACTGACCCTCTATTGTGAAATCTATTGTTAACCTTTTGTGTAATTTGTGGCAAAAGTTATCACATGTACAATAATCAGTGGCGGCTCGTCTATATGGGCTGCGAGGCTCCAACCCTCTCAGTATAGTACAAAATTTGATCACCGGTATGGTCAACGAGCTACTACAGCTCGATAATTCTCTGCAGCCCCCCTCTATGAATTCTCACGAGCCACCACTGCATATAATAATATGCGGTGGCGGCAAAAGGTTAACCTTTTGTGTAATTTGTGGCAAAAGTGATTATATGTAAATTTTATCAGTGGCGGCTCGTCTATATGGGCTGCGGGGCTACAGAAGGTTTTGCAAATTTAAAGTTAGATAAAAGTATGAAAAACATATTATATGAAGGTGTTTTTTGCAATCAGCTGTTACCAGATGAAATTTGAAAATGAAACATATTCCACATGAATAAATAGAAAATTAATCGTTGTTGTTAATTGTTAATTGTTACATACAAATATGTGTGTAAATATAAATGGAAAAAGGATATTAAAATATAAACTCACAGACGCCACGAGAGCAGTCAACACCGACTACAACTTTTTCGGTTTGAATTATTGGTGGCGGAAAAAATTGGTCTTAATCTTGCAGCAAATATCGACCAGGCCGAAATATTCCTCATCATTGCGCAAAAAATTCTACAAGTGTGTTATAAAAAAACGACAACAATTTTTTTCTCACCCTTTTCATTATTACATACAATATTTGAATTTATTATATTATGGGATTTGAATAAAATTAAAATCGAATAGTACATGCACCATTTAATGTTTGCTCACATAAAATTATTTTCAATTTCCGCCCCCAAGTGTATTATTTTTTACAGTTTTTTAAAACATAAAAACGGGTTTGATAAAAACATTCGTCAATGATTTTCAGATTTCGTCGATGATCTCTATTGTTTTATGGAATGTTACAAAAATATGGGGTTGTCTGTTGACGTTTTCCGCATTATTATAGTTCACCAATATATGTTTATTATAATCAGTGTTTACTTACTTTGTTGCAAGGCGTATGATGAACAATTATCGGTCATAGCAGGTATAAAAAAAATGCACCACTGAGAAATCAACAAGAAAAAACAAAAATAATCGAATTCCAACGTAATATATTTTAATCAGACTTGTTACTTCCAGACACCCCAAATGCCGAGCCACTGGACCCTCCTAAAGGTGGGAAATGATACGATGATATTTGGCTGATATTAATTTCACCGCTAAATGTTGTTTAAAATACAAAATTGAAAAAAATCAACTAGAATGTAAAATCGAATAAAAAGTATTAAGTATGTTAATATTATAGTATCCTACCATAAAAATACTCGGCTAACTATAAACCACACAAACTAGTGACGAGAAAACAAACAAAAATTCACGTGTTCATATATGTATGTATGCCTTAAAGTGCTATTTTATTTCAGTTGAACTTTCTACCTTTGCATACGGCCATTAGTGGGGATGGCCGATTGGGACGATTTCGAAAAGTACTATTGTATTTCAGTCGAACTTGCTACTTGTGCATACGACCGTTGGTGGGGATGGCAGATTGAGAATATTTCGAAGAGTGCAGCTGTGCACGAGTCCAACCCCGTCTCAGTGGATATCGCAGTGACGAGTTTTCCGTAGAGCGTTGACAACGGGCAAATTATCCCGAGTGGGTACCGCGCTCAAGCAACCTTTCCGGTCACCATTAGATACATATAAATATGTGTACATAGATATATTATATGTAGAGGCAATTGCAATACACAATTAGCATTTTGAAAATGAAAATTTTAATTTAAAATTAGTAGTAAATAGTCACTAGCTAAATGAAAGCAAACTAAATACACAGCATACCATTATGCAATAAAATAATTCTTTGAAGAAAACATCACTCGAGTGAGCTTAGACGCTGCTGAACATTTTCCTTGAAAAATCTCAGAAATGCGTTAGTATTCGAAAGAAAAAGTACATATGTACATTCGCACCAATAGGGAAATCAATGAATTCCAAAGATTTTGCAGAGGCAAATAACGCTATCTTCAAATATGACATAACGCCACACTACATATATGTGTGTTTGTAAGTAGTTTGCTTTATTTTAATTAATGACGATGAAAGACATGTTGCCAAACTTCAGTCAGATTAACAGATGTAACATCAGTGTAGTCGAAGAAGATATGACGGAAATTACGAGAACTTCCGCATTGGAAAGTATACAAAGTGTACATTGTAAAGAACAAAATAGAACAATTGGACTGTCTATTTCTTATGGAATATGATTATAAGCGCCGGAGGAGGATTTTGTCCCTGAAATATACCAATCATAGTGTAATTTACATATTAAATAGTGATGTGCTGTTTTTAAATGTTTTTTTGTAATATAATATAAGCACCGCAAGCGATGGTAGTTCAATGATGATTAAATCAGTACAAAATCGAATTACTCCACTTTTTTATTAAGCAGCTTCTTGAATATATAAAACTAGAGGTACAAGATAGTTTATAAACACTAGGTCCTTACTACTAAGCATTAAAATGCTAAATTATAAATCGATATCAATACGCTTATCTTAAATTTTTATAACTTTCAATACCTTAATCATAAATTTCATAAACAATACTTGGTTTAGAAAAATCTCCACAAAAATGAAATAAATTTAAATATACCACATAAGGTGATGTGAATTATAAAAATTAGTTCGAGATTCTTCAAATATAACATGTGTATTATAATAGTTTAATATTTTTATTCATTTATATCGAAGTTTTCATGAATAACTGAAGATACTTCATCTAATGCTGTCATCATATTTTCTAGTTTTGCCTTTAATATTTCTCGCCAACGTCTGAAAAATAAAATATATATTAACACACAAAAAATATATTACATATTATATTTTCAATGCCAATAGTCATACCTATAATCCTCAAACTCGGAATCAGAGCTCGATTCGTATGACTGGTAATCCTGATTCCCAATTTCTGGTTTAAATACGAGAGCATTTGATGAGGAAGCCGCTGATTCAACTTCGGATGCTAAAGATTGTATTGGTGCTGCAGATATAGATCGTCTTTGTCGTCTTGTTGATTTCACTAACGGTAACGAATATGTCTCCAACCCAAAAAGCCTGGATTGGCTTCGGGTTGTCGCTCGTTTGTGATCATTATTAATCGAACGATACCCATTACTGTGGCACTGGAAAATGAAAATAACGAATATCAACTAAACAATATATGTAAATACATATATGTATAAAACCACATTTAATCGAATATTAAACAGTTAAACAGGCAAAGAAAGGCAAAGCTGCTGGACCGGATGGAGTACAAATAGAATTGCTCAATGCATTCTTAAAAAAGAAAAATGACTGACAGATACCATGTGAAAAAATGTTTAATAAAAATGTGTAAAAATTTACAGGTCTTTGAGATGTGGACATACAGAAGAATGCTGAGAATATCATGGATTGCGCGTCGAACCAATGCCGAGGTGCTGGCCCTGATGGGAAAACATGTCGAAGTACTCACAAATGTGAAAAGGCGCAAATTGGAGTACTTCGGACATGTGATGCGGAACCAGAAATACGATCCCCTGCGCCTAATAATCCAGGGAAAAATCGTAGGCCAACACGATCGGGGCAGGTGGAAAAGATATTGTTTAAAGAATCTTCGGCAGTGGTACGACCTCAGCACCCTAGCACTATTCTACATTATAATAGACATACATAGTACGGATGGTAACTCTAGTTGCCGACGTTCTGGGAGAACAAGGTACGTGAAGAAGAATAATCGAATATTAACTCACGTGAATTGTTCTTCGGAGATTAGTAGCCTGTAATTTACAGGCTTTACAAATGTACCCTTCGCGAAAAGTGGGGTACCCAAAGAGTGTCACCATGACATCTTCTATGTCGATCGCCTTGGAGAATCGAGTTCTACAAATTGAGATGTACATATTGTAATGATAATTTTACATAACAGAATCAGAAAAAAATCGTTCAAGCTTTCAACAATAAACTATAAAGGTACATATAAAATTTCATAGTTTGTGTTGGTATGCAATGTTTGGTTCATTCGCAGTATATTCCTTACACCGATGATGTCTACTTGCACGTTTTAAATTCGTTCCGGTTCGGCAAAACGGATCTAATTCGAAACGTTTTATATTTACACAGTAGTTGAGCCGAGATGGATTTGTATATGAATAAAATACGCACATGCATGCAGCATAATATAATATATCGTCGATGTAAGTGCAATTTTTATCCAGACATTTTTAAAAATGCTATTTTCGCAATATTGGCTCGCCGGATGCAATCCGTTGTTTTTACAATAAATCAATTTCGCTGTCGCTGTCGCTTTTGCTTAGAATTAACTTAACTCTGAGAAATTTTCGAAGCACATCTGTGAATATTGTGAACTCGGCTATCATTAGTTAGAACTTTAGATTAAATACCTGTCCGCCTTAAGGGAGCATATACAACACCGCAATTTTTCAGAGAGGTTCCTCTTCGGCATTTTATTATCTGAAAGTAAAATGAAAATAAAATCCATCATTTAATTGGTCGGTGTCATTCAGCTTGCGGCGATTTCATATGTATTATGTATTATTAATAAATGTCAAATATAATAATAACTATTTATACTGAATGTTTACTATGAGTACACAGCTATTACTAAACTCCTGTAAAAATTACTCACCATTGTTAACAATTTATGTAAATTGTTGGCAATATTAATCGCTATTATATGTATAATAATATTATATTAACCCTTTGTCCGTGTTAACTTATTATCTCAAACTGTAATTGAAGATTGCTTTTAAGCGAGAAAAATCTGAGAAATATATCTCAATGACAGTCCAAATTGAATCAATTAAGGATACAACATTTTAAGATTTTTATCTTTGTACGACAATATCTTTTAACATTCTTACTCTCAGAAAAGTTATTTGTTTGGTTCCCAATATTTGGAAATATATTGATCTTCTAAGTTAAATAGAATTGTGCGATCCTCAAATACAGTGCCAATATACATGTACATATGTATGTACATATGATTTTATTTATTTTTATGTGTGGAATTTGTATTAATATATCTATTTTTGTTTATATTCTATATGTACATATATATATATGTTTTTACTTTTTTGGGTATTAAATATAGGGTTTTGTTCTCATGCTATTATATATGTATTTTAATAACAAAATATTTGTATTCTTATTCAATTCTACCTCCTTTATATATTATATTATAAATAATGTCATACCTGATCCCCGAGCAAAACAAATTTTTGCTCCACCACTCTTGGGTGTTTTCCTCTTTGCTTATAATATGTGCCTACTCTTCCTTCTCAGTGTTTCAATTAGAATTTAAGAGCCTTTCGGTATGTTGCTATGAAGACACTTATCACATAACCCCACGAACGTCTCAATATTTGCAAGGTTCATTATAATTAATCTATTCGTTCTACAGTTTCGTGTTTATAATTACTATCTTTAACAATGTTATTCTTTCCATATTCGGACGTTGTTGACTACCATGGGCAGACATTATTAATAGCCCTTGCGAATTCTACCCTTTCTCGGGCAAGCCGGAACACATTTTCGAGTCCGAGTCCCACCCGTGATCTGATGTTTCTTCCGAGTCACCTCTTGTCCTCTACTTTTCCTTAATTATTATCTGTAGAAGACGATACTTGGGGCCACGTGTTGTTTATGTGGTCAAAATATTACAGTTGTCAGCACTTTCTACATCAAAAAGCTCTCTCTTTATGTGAAGTAGCTGGAGGTCAGTTCCGTTCTTCACACATGCCTTCCTAAAGGTATTTAACATCCTACAGTAACACCACATTTCAAAGGACTCTATATTATTCAAACTTGTCATTAACAGCGTCCACGTTTTGCATCTGTACAGCAACATTGACCATACATAGCAACGCAGAATTCGTAAACGTAATTTAATAGACATCTTTCGACGACACAAAACACTTGTCATGCTACCGAGAGCATTTCTTGCCATTTCTCTTCTTCTTAGTTCCATTTCCTAACTGATGTCTGTTTATAGAGGGAATACTAGTTTATAAAAGGAAGGATCTTAAATGTAATACACTTTTTACAAAGTTTTATAATTCTTGTAATATCTGTGCCGGGGGCGGGATACCATTAAAATGTCCCTGTTTGGATATCAATAAATCTGGTAGCCCTGATTATGGTTGGTCCTTCTACTTGGAAGGGTCGTAATAAAAACAATTGTGCAATTATGTAAGATTAAAAAAGCTAAAATATACATAATTATACAAATCAAACTCGAATTGAAGCATAAATATGTATATGTAGATGAAATTAAATTCTTTCAAGGGGGGGGATGTGTACCACCTATGCTACCCCTTTAATCTGCCTATGAGTCACCCCGTATGGACCAGCTCTTGGTGGTTAATAGTAAGTTCGTTCACTTCCAGGACTCGACTTCGTAAGACACAGTCGTATTATCATTTTCATAAGCAGGCGCTGCAGCACCCCAGAAAAATTACAAAAAAATCGCATTTACAACTTGTCTTTAGATATATTTTACATACTGATTAATAATGATTATGTCAACTATGTAATCATTCTTGTTTAAATTATATTCACAATTTGTAAATGTATACAAATGTGATTTTTTTGTATTTTTTATGGGGGTACTGCAGCACCGCATTTCCCATACATAATCCTTGATAAATAAAAAAAGCCGCCAGAGGGCTAATTCGCGCCAAAATATTTATGGAAACATCTCGATTAAAAGTAAGAAGAGGTTAGTAGAAATGGGGAGGAGCTGTAAAATGGAATATTGAATGAAGTATGAGGGTACTTGTGCACTTGTTGCTGCAGGTCTTGGATTGTTGGTTTGCGATCCGATTTGATTCGCCTCGTTCACACCACTGACTGTTTTATCTAAAACTTAGTTGAAATCCGAGATAATGAATGCTTTGTAAAGTGATGATGCGTTGTCTTATTGCGCTATGGAGTTTTAACCAATGTTGGAACAATATAAAGCTACGACGGAAATACCCGCAACGCACGAGGCTCTGCAGTGAGGTACCCCTCCGAGCACCCGCGAAACTTTTTCTTTATTAGTTGGTCGTAATGTTGCAGTAAATGTCGACCAAGGTCAGGGTTGCCGGATTTCCAAAATCACAGATCGGGGACATTCATTACTTCGGACTATCAAAAGGGAAATAAATAAGTTGTTAAAAATTAATGAAGATAATGTATATAAATATGTAAAAATAGTCACTTAATAATCCACAGGAATCACAGTTATTAAAATATATTGGATAGAATGTTTTAAATGCAAAAAATTGTAGAATCATAAAAATTTTATTAAAATATTTTTAGCTTGATTCAAAATATTGTATGTTCTTAAGTCGATTCAATTGCATCAATTCAGCCTCTGCGGTTTTTAATTAATAATAATCTGTTTATCTCCTTTCTCCGGGTTGCACTCATTAGATTAAATATTCTTTCGCAAATTGCATTGTAATACAGAATTGAAAGGATGTGTGGTACTATTGTATATACATATATTATTGGAAGCGGAATGATGTTTAAAAAATATTTTCCATTTCTCGTTTGTTTCAGTAAAATTTTGTTTAATAAACATATATCTTCGTATAGAAGGTCAACATGGCAAATAATTTTGTTAATTCTGCAATTGAAGAAATTTCGATTTTCATGTTTGGTTTAAGGCAGCGGTTTCCAAACTGGGAGGCGCGCCTCCCTGGGGAGGCGCGGACTATTGCCAGGGGAGGCGCCAAAACTTTTTAATAAAAAAATAATTTTCATACCATAATATCTACAAATAAATAAAACTTCATGTCGTAGCTTAACAGTAAAAATTCAATGCATGAATGTTTATTTTTATTTTTCTTTCATTTTTATATACACATTTAATTAGCAACCTTTCTCGATGAAAACTAACATGAAGAGGCACATTTGTGGACGAACGATAATTTTATTGTTAAACTTGCCTATTTGGTTGAAATTTTTGGAAAATTGAGCGGTTTAAATAAATCAATGCAGGGATCACAAATACATCCACTTGTTCAAAAAGACAAAGTAAAAGCTTTCATTAATAAGTTGAAGTTATGGAAATCAAATTTACAAAAGAATGAGTTGGATATCTTTTTATTGACCACTTGGATGGTACAAACGGTACAAACACTTGCATTGCTTTGCAATACAAAGATTCATACTCTCCACTAAGATTCATCAAAAATTTAATTATGGTTTCATTTTGAAACTTTTGTTTCAGTGAGCATTTTTCCAATTATTTCAGTGCTGCATTTTTCCAATTATTTCAAAGACCTTGATTTCCCAAAGTTTTTGTGGATACAGAATCCATTTAACTACAACGAAGAAGACGAATTCGAGCTGACAACCATGGAAAAAGAAAAATTGATAGAATTATCATGCGATAGCTCACTGAAACAAAAGTTTAAAAATGAAACCATAATTAAATTCTGAATTAATCTTAGTGGAGAGTATGAATCTTTCTATTGCAAAGAAATGCAAGTGCTTGTACCGTTTGTAACGTCTTATTTATGCGAAACGGCTTTTCGGCACCAGCTGCAATGAAAACCAAATATCGACCCAGGTTAATAGTCGAAAAGGAGTTACGAGTGGCACTCTCCATATTGCCCCCAAGATTTGATAAACTTTGTACCAATAAACAACAACATCCTTCGAATTAAATTTTGATGTGTAAGATGTAGTTTAATTAGTAATTTAATATAAAAATAAATATACATACGTGTTCGTATACATTTATGTTATAGCAAAAACTTTTTATTGTTCTGTCTATTGTAGTGTTCAGTATTTTTTTTTAAATAAAGTTTTATTATTTAAAACGTGTCTATATTATTATATCTATTAAAAAATAAAAGGTAGGGAGGCGCGAAAAAAAAAATTTTTTTAGGGACGCGTAGTAGCATAAACTTTGGAAACCACTGGTTTAAGGAGAAGACTTTAATGGATTGAAATTTGTTACTTTTGAAGTCAAACCATTTCTATTTATATACATTTTTGTACGATATACAAATTTCGTTAAGTCGGGATTTTCAGAAGCAATGCGGGACTTTGTTTGTCTGCTAAACTCGGGACAGTCCCGCTCAAATAGGGTCATCTAGCAACCCTGACCAGGACGTCATTGGCGTCGTCCACACACACGATATCTACTAACGATATTTGCAATATTTTCCATATCCAGTTCCCATATTGCAACCTGTGGTTGCTATTTAGGAACTGGTTGTAGAAAGAAAACAACAATTATTTTATTCCTAACACTAGTGTTGTGCCTGTTGATTTCAACGGGTAACTTCGGAAAGGAATTGATACACGTATTAAAGTGTTATATATAAATGGTAATTGGATTATTCGTCACATTGCGGTGGTCACACAGACAATTTTTGTCATGAAAATCGCGAATACACAATATTTGGCACTCAAGTTCTCGTTAGTATTGTTATGTGGTATGATCTTACAACCTATGTATGTATATACGTATGTATCATACTCTTTAACCTTAAGTTTGAACATCCGTTTCATTTTAACTACTTATGATGTTATCTCTTAAAGTTATCCCTCATTATTTATGAGACTTTCAATATCTTTATTGCTTCCACACTGTACAATCAACTATTCTGTTCAATCCTATCTACTTAACTTTTATCTATTATAATTTATACGAGTTTCTAACACGATTGTTATATAAGACGACACAGTTGAAATCCAAAGTATTACTTTTAATAATATTTATTGCTATAGCTGCATTTTGTCTCACGACACGTGTAAACCCTCAAATATTATTATCACTATTTATCTCTATGATAAATTGTGTATCTACTCAATAATGTTTTGATACTCTCAAAGGATACATAAATCAAATATTAAAACTGTCTTACACACGGATGTTGCTCTGTATCTTAATCACTTTGTTATTTACCAAAATTCTGTGATTGGTAAAAACTTATCATTCTTTTGTGTATAAATGCTCATGTTAGATCTATTGAACCTCACTTGAGATCAAACAGTCTTACAAGGCACTTGTGATTAAACTGCCTAACTAGCACTTCGAGACTAGTAACTTGTAACACAAACTTGTACATTAATCTCGTTTATATTTACTGCTAATTAAAGAATATAATCATTTGACAAAATCTGTGACTATAATATTCTACACCATCTCCTACTTGTCCCCGTAACAGTATGATGGACTTTTCGGCTGCCAGATGTTCCGTTATAGAGATTTTAGGGACTTTGTGACTAGTGCTTTGTGACCAGTAATCACCGAACCTGATAAATATAGTATAAGGTAATTTATAGGCGCAAGCGCGTATTAAAACGCTCCCTGTTCGCCCGCGTCGAAATTATGAATGAATAAATGTGTGTGTACGCTCCTGCGCAGCGCATCTGACGCTGACGTCACCCGTTCCAAGTTAGGTTCTCAATATCGTGAGTACATGTCAGACGATCCACACCCCCCGCGTCTCCCCGACACGATCGGTCGTCACGCCACATCCCTATGCATAACGTACACTCTTGGTATTCTAAAATTAGTTTTTTTGAAATCTCCATACTTGTCCACACGCTACCACATACATACCCACAAAAATATAGGTAAAAGTCAAAATTCTCGACAGGGCAGAGACCGCTAGGTCGGAAGGGAGGCTCGGTCGACCCGCTAATTCCTGTGATTGGCTACTCTTTGCGCTGCCAATCGTATTGCCGTGCCCTGAATTAACTCGACTTTTACCTGATATATTCTACATATTGCGAATGGAATATAAACGCATTCGTTTGTGGTTCAATAAAATGCATCTACATATGTAAATATGATTTTTTTTGCACGAAACATTCGTCTATGATTTTCCAATTTCGTTGATGATCTGTATTTTATGAGCTGCTACACAAACATGGATTTGTCTGTGGACGTTTTCCGCATTATTATAGTTTACTGATATGCTATCGTTTGATTCACTTTTTTTCCATTTAAATACAAGTTTTCAATTTGGGAACATCCGTTGAAGGTACATACTATATGGCCATCCCTTAGCATAGCGTTTCCCATCCACTTTTGACTCGCGTACCACTTGGTAGTACATACAACGCTAAATTGTACCACCGTATAAAAATGATTGTATTTCATGAAATTTGTTTTTGCGAGTGTAATTATTATATATAGTATTTGCATGGAAAGGAATTTGAAGACAGGATATGTAGTATATGTAGATCTGTTTTGGTAAGAAATTTTGTGGAAAAAAGTTATTTGCGGAGTCACAATTATAATATTCTCAAAGTTTTATATATTTATCTACTATTTTGTCATACTTCTATTGTTGATAAATGGTTTTAATAAAAACACAAAATTAAAAAGTACATATAATATGTTTTCTTTTCATTAAATCTCCTTACAAAATAAATTTAATGAGATCCTTGTACTTAGTTTTTTTTAAATTTGGTTCAACTGATGCGAAATTTACTCTTAAGTCTGGAGCTGATTTTAAATATATGAAGAGAAATGCTCTCTCAACCAGTTCAGTGCTAGTAAACGGCTACATAAATTTAAGCGCTATGTCATAAAGCTGTTCATATTCTTCACTAATACCTAGCCAAAAATTAATAAGCTTATTTATTTCGAATTCTGTTTTTAAATGCTATAATTTGAAAGTTCAATCAAGTTCTCCTTTTCCTTGGTAGCTGTCCAAAAATGTTCATTATCAAAGGGGTTTGAAATCAAATTGTTTGCTTCTTAAGGTTTGGGGAAGCACTGCGTAAAAGACGATTTCAGCCCTATTAAGTTTTCAGTATATTATGTAAAGTTTCAAATATTTCAGTTTGATCATTTTCGATACATAAATTCCAAAAATCTAATTTTCTAATCATATGTACTTTCAATTTTATCTGCAACATTAAAGATTATTATCGAAGTGTCAAATTCAAGTTATTTATTTATTGGAGCGTGAACGCGGTAAATTTAAAAATGCACTCCAAAATCCATGCCGGATCTGGGCAAAACCAAAATCCATGCCAGATTTTCGATCATCGACTGTACATATTGACGTCAACGATGACTAATTAAGATAATGTTTATTAATTACTAGTTGTTTTACCCGGCTTCGCTTAGTATTTGTAATATAAACAGCTTAAACAAGGCGAATCTAATAGTAAATATTCATTTGATTTTTTATTAAATTTATTTGAATCGAAAAAAATATAATATTCAACCAATTGAATTGTCGTCATGGAAATTTTATTTTGTTTTCGAAGTTCCCAAACAAAGATTCAAACTTACAAAGTCTCTTTCGAAATTATATATTAGATATAAAAAATATTTATATTTTTATGATTGTAAATCATTCATTCCTGCATGTCCGCCATTACTGATTTTTTTTCGCGTACCACAGGTTGGGAGACGCTGCCTTAGCACTTTGAAAAGCCTTAGTATGCTGAAAGCGTCGGCCAAGCAGTTCACGGCAATATCCTGTACTACAAAAAAATTACCACAGATGGCTCAATAACGAAATATCTTAATTTATTATAATTTGCTCAAAATTTTTAATTTATCTTAACGAGAATGAATAAATTCGATTTTTTTATTACTTCATTTGTACGATATGTCACTAATGATATACTATGGTAAGCACTGTCGGGTTATCCCCTGATAAATATGTACATGTTACAGAGTTTGAACCACTCGAAAGTTGTTTGATCGAATTTATTACGATTCGATTAGCCAGTGAATTTGTCAATTTAAAAATTGCCTCATTTAATACTGAAAATAAACAAATTCCAGTGAACCTAATCCTCAATACCCAATTTGCATCGATTCTTCATGTAATATTATGCATGTATTATGTATGTAATTTGCGATAAAATAGTTTACGGTGAATACCGGTAAAATTTAAAATTTACCGGTATTTACCGATAGCGAAATGTTGACGATTTACCGGTATACTGGTATACCGGTTGGCAATCCGCAATCGAAATAAATATTACTACGTGTAATTATTTTTTCCTAGAAGGAATTCTTTGTGAGACATATGTAATATATAATTTCGAAACAGACTTTGTATGTATTGCATGTTTGTTTGTTTGTTTGGTTCGTAGAGTCAATTTAATAAAAAAACAAATGAATATTCAAATAAATTCAAATAAAATAAAACTATTCAAACAAATTTAACAAAATGTTTACTTTACAAAATGTTCATATTACAAATACCGAGCGATGCCGGGTAAAAACACTAGTAATTAATATTTAAAAAAAATGTATTTTTTTGATTTTTATGCTTTTTATTATTACTAAATTATGCTCACAATACATCTTATATCTATTTTAATAGCTACTGATCTACTGGTCATTTTCTATTTTACAATTTTAATTTAATTTTGTTAGTAATCATAGTATTATATTATTCTAATGTTAATGTACAGCATAATATGAAAAAGAGCTCAAAAACCTATTTACAATAAAAATACGTATGCAATGGTGAGAATATACCGAAAAATTCATAAAAATGGCGAAAATTCGATTATTTTAGTTGTATACATCTATCTATACACAAATACATTCCTTGAATAATTTTTTATATTCAATGTGCCGATCAGTTCTGAGAACAAAAATAGGCTTATAACAAAATTTTTTTTTAATAATTTGGGGGGGGGGTGCATTCATTTTCGGCCCCCCTTAAAAAATCCTGGTTACGGCCGTTCTATATATGTACATATATATGTATATATGTATACTATATTCATCTTACACGAGACAATATCCATTGAGTGCAATCAAAAGAATGCGATACAATATCTGAACCACATCGCAAATTTAATCGAGTGTAAAATGTCAGATATTAGATTAATATATTTCTACGACAGTACATATATGTACATGTACATACATATGTATGTTTTTTAGAGGCGTGCTCACATTTTAGTCCGCCCATATTCTAGAAGTGGATGAGACTACCATTGACTCCGCCTTTTGAAGGTATATTCAACCGCAGAGCTCTGGTTTTATTTTTATTTTATTACTAGTTGTTTTACCCGGCTTCGCTCAGTATTTGTAATATAAACAGCTTAAACATGGCGAATATAATATTCAATATTTATTTGTTTTTTTATTAAATTTATTTGATTCGAAAAAAAAAAAAAAAATATATATATATATATATATATATATATATATATATATATATATATATATATATATTCGTCCTTCGTCCCGGCACCCCTGGTGGCCTTCGCCCCCTGCCCCCATGTTGTCATGGAAATTTTGATTTGTTTTCGAAGTTCTCAACCATTGATTATCCAGTAAATAAAATAGAGGGTAGGATGGCTTATGCCAACTTGATGGAGGAACCGTTTCAACCATTGAAATCAGATAAATTTGCAGTTGCCAGTTCCAACCAAAAGTTGCCAGATGGTATCCAAAAGGAGGACATGTCCTCCTTTTCCATGTTTTGTCCTCCCGTCCTCCCTTACCTACTGTAAGTCCTCCTTTTTGCTAAACATCGGGCGGAACTGGCGGGAGGCGAAAAAGGGTGTAGAGATTGCCGATGTTAAGCTACACGATCAATTTTGTAACTTGATTTCATTTCTTAAATCAAAATAAGATGAAGATGAAGCATACTATGATTTGAAGTTGCACGAGCAGTGGACAATCTACTTCAAAAGTGTTAAAAGCATTGAATGTTTCTCGGAACTGCTCAAGATCTGCGAGTTTTATTTTTATATAAGCGCACATAACGCAAATGTGGAAAGAGTTTTTTCACTGATTAATACTCAGTGGAGCAAAGAGAGGAATAGACTAAGTGTGCAGTCAGTTAAATCTTTAATTACACTGAGCAACAAAAAATCACGTTTTTCACAGAGTACAGCGGTCGGACTACATGTCATCTCGCTTGCACCCAAATATTACGCGCTGTCGCATTTAAATTGCAATTACCGCTTGAGTTAGAACGTTTAGATAAAAAAAAATATTGAGATAGAAAACCAATCCTTATAAACGTGGTGAAATAAAAAATTTGCCAAATAAATGAAAAATAGCATGGAAAAAAAAATCCGTAAAAAAAAAATATATTTTTGACTTTTAAAATTCGCTAGACAATTAATTAGAAGTATTTTAAAGCAATGAAATATAACGATTAATAGGAAAAATATCTGACTATTGATTCCAATACTCACTTTGAGCGTAACAATCCTAAATTTTGAGTTAAAGACCGCAATAGCCATAAACGCTCATATCTCGTAAACGATCACCCACAAAAAACAAAAATCAATATCATATTCGAATTTAGTGGGTCAAACTTAGTAAAGATTGGCTAGTCTCCGCTCTGGTATTTTTTTTTTATTGCTCAGTGTTATTACTCAATACAACTTCAAAAACATGACATGTGAAGATTTTTATAATTATTTGTTAAAAAACCAAGAACTTCTTTCCAAAATTGGCAGCTCTGCTAAATATTATTAAAATAAATTTAATTTCTGAATGTCCTCCTTTTTTATAGAAAATCCTCCTTTTTAGACCCATCTGCCCTCCTTTATCAAATTATCATCTGGCAACCCTCGGTCAGACCGTCTTTACCCGATTTGTAGTCACAAATATTGAACCCGGCAACCTGTCGGTGCTTGACATAAACGCAAACACCGAGCGATACTGCTGGCTAATGACTAATGAGAAACCACCGGAGGTGAAACCTAACCCAAGACACAATAGTAGTTGTGTTTGAAAAGGCAGGGGAACGTGGAGACTGGCAGTTGAGCGCCCCTGGCTGATCTGTGGCGCTTTTAGCAACCTGGTAAGCAAAGCACTGATGTTCGAAGTGTCGCGGACGACGGGCGGGTCGCACATGTCGATCGATCGGTGTTTCTCGAACTGTGTTTCGCAAGTGTCTCCGTCGAAATTTGACAATACGGTAACGATACAGTCGGAGGTTGGATCGCTCGAAAATCCAACGTAAACCATCGCGACGTGACGATCATCCAATCATTTTGTCATTCTGTCAAAGACGCGCGTGTGATTTTTAATAACATTATCATTACTTATTAGTTGATAAGCTATCGAAATGGTGAGTACCATTCGTCGTCAGCCATATTTTATAACATTTTCCGTAATATTTTATAACTATTCTGTCGCTTCCTCACTTGTACACGAGTACATGCGTGCTAACATACCCCATTAACATTTAACTTTTGCAGATGCTTTATATCGATCTGATGCAATTTTGTGTATTTTTATGACTTTTTTTTTACAATTTAAAACGAACGAAAAAAAAACAAGTCGAAAGCCAGACATTTCTATTAAATTTGCGCAATATTTTTGAACAGGCAGTATTATTATATGTGTGTAAATAGTTTTGAACAGTTTTAATAGGCGTAAATCGAGGGGAAAATGAGACGGCTAAAAAGTCATTTAATTCTAAAAAGCTTCTATTGGTATATTTTCATAAATTGATACTAGTTGTTTTACCCGGCTTCGCTCAGTGTTTGTAATATAAACGGCTTAAACATGGCGAATCTAATAGTTAATATTCATTTGATTTTGTATTAAATTTATTTGATATATATATATAAAAAATATATATCGAATCATCGTCATCGAAATTTTGATTTGTTTTCGATGTTCACAACCGACATTACATACATACTTTTGAAATTATATATTAGACTAGTGTTTTCGCTCGGTATTTATAATATAAACCGCTTAAACATGGCGGTTTTATTTTATTTAACTTTATTTGGATATTTATTTGCACGGATTTACGAACCAACAATACTAACACACTTACAAAGTCTCTTTCGAAATTATTATATTTTACTATATGTAGATATAAGTTAATTTTTTTTTTTTTAATATTACTTAAAAAAGGGCCATATATATTTTTTATTGATAGCATTCATATGAAGAAAAATATCTTCTTCTAATATATACATTGGAAAGAGACTTTGTAACTATTGTTGGTTCGCAGAAAAACAAATCAATATTCGAATAAATTTAAATAAAATAAAACTATTCAAGTAGATTTAATAAAATGTTTACTATTGGTTTGGCTATTTTTAGGCGGTTTATATTACAAATACCGAGTGAAGCTGGGTAAAAACACTAGTTAATATATACTTTCGAAAGAGACTGTATGTATGTAAGTTTTGGTTCGTTGAATTCGTAACGTTAAATTTTATAAAAAAACTAAATATTTTCTATTAGATTAGTCATGTTTAAGCGGTTTATATTACAAATACCGAGCGAAGCCGGGTAAAACCACTGGTATATTACATATAATAAGCTTTTGGAGAATTTATGCAAATTTATGATTTGTTTTAAATGTATGTGCGTACTCATTTTTTCGGTACATTTCGCATAGAAAATATCAAAGAAAATAATTCCGTATTTTAATTTTTTATATAAATTTTACACGACTTTATCGATTGATTAATGATTTTTTTTTAACTTAAAAATTATCGATACGTACACTAGAGTGGTGCCGATTTTGCCGGCCGAAAATTTTTGATTTTCCAATAGAAAATAAATTTGTAAAAGTCAAAATATTATATAGCTTATGACTAAAATAGATTTTACAGTGTTAAATCGGAGTTTTAAAAATTTTTAAGTAAATTTTCACATTAGTACTATGTAATGTATGTACATATGTAGATACTGAAAAAAGTCCATGCAAAAACTAACACGGAAATTAATTATATATTCAATACATTTGCACAACTCATAACAACGTCAAATAAATTGTCCAACCCTTGAATATATTTTGCAATTTTAATCATATTTTTTTATTGAGTGAATCAAAATTTGTCGACGAAACAAATTGTATGATTAATTATAGCCCACTTTGTATGTACACTTGGATTTGTGTAGGTAGACTTAAAAGCAATCGGAATTTCATTGTAAAGCAATAATTATCACGAGTCGTGCAAATAAATATGATGAGAATTATTTTATCTCCATGTAAGCAATATATTATGTAGGTTAATTGTAAGTATGTACATACGTTTGCGGATGCACATATTGTGTAATATGTGCATATTTACATACATATGTGATGTAAAGTGACATATGAACCCCATGAATTGTGTCAAGTATAATCGTATCGATACTTTTTATATACCTCGTATTTTGGAAAAGCAAGCTGTTCTATTATTTATTGAAGTATAGTTCATTTATTAAGATGTTTATCATATATGTATGTATTCTGGAGATGAGACTAAGAGGGCGAAGTATTCTATGTAACTTAACCATTAGATTTTCAGACTTCATATTATATTAAATGAATAAAATTGAAATTTTGTATTCTGCATCAAAGTATTACATCAGTACTTTCGCGTGTATTTTTTATTTTTATTTATTTATTTAACTCGAATATCAATCTCGATAGTACATATAATTCATGTAATGGTTCTCTCGGAAATTTTACCACACGGACATTTACCGTTGAAATTTTATGAAAATATTTTTAAATTATGACATACGACAGTAAAAATGATAAAACGTTCTAATTTATTATTCTTTGTAATTATAAATAAATATATAAAAAACGTGTAACTATAAATCGAATTACCATTGTTCGAATTATGTACTTCAGATGTGGCCAGGCGAGTTTTTTTTTGGGCGTGGTTCATTTTTCAGACAGTTTAACAGACAGGAGTATTCAATATAGAATATAATATGTATTTTAATAAAATAAATCACAATAAAATACAAAAACAATGTATTATAATTAAATAAATCAGTAACAATGTGAATATTTTCGTGTTAAATATTTTGGATAAGATTCTATTTGTCGGGGAGGTTTTTTCCTACTTTTGTATTTAGGCTTGCACTTTCATATGTAATAAACATTAATTCCAGTTTTCAACTATTCGGTTCCTTTGAGAGTACTATTTTTAATTAAATGAACATATCTGCTGGCAGCTAAATAATGTCTTGCTTAGAGAAAGACGTATTTAGTTAACAGTAATTTCAAATAAAGAGAGTCTCAATGAACGGGCATAGCAAGTACTAATATAACATAAGTAGAGGTAGGATAGCCAAGGTGCCGCTCATTGTTCCATTGTTGTAAATCCTTTGTAAAAAAGGTTCGGCAAACCTTTATCAATGCATTTACAACATTTGAACAATACGCGGCACTCTCTGGGTCCGGGCTTTAACCATAAATATTCATTGCGGTTATTTTGTTTCAAAATATACGAAACCAATATCAATTTCTTAATTGGTATTAGTCCTTTATTCATGATTGGTTCACGCCCAAAATATAAATTAAGCCTAAAAAAGCCCCCGTGGCCACCACTAGATTACTTAATGACAGCTAGAGGCTATCAATATTGTATTAATACATATAAATATAAATTGCGTAAAATTAAAAATATTATTCTATATATAACCGGGGCTTTTTTGTCATGTAACGCGGTGGTACAGCGTTCCGGCACCTTTTTTCATGATATTTTTAATGTTTCAAAAGCAATTAGACGAAACAATGTTCGCGCGTACATAATGATAATCCATATTTAAATAATTCATCAATATAGCAATGTTCGGCTTTGGAAAAGGTTCTTTAAAATTTATTTAAATGATATTTGAATATAGTTTTCTGTAGTAAAAAGTTTCATAATAAGTGAGTTCCGGTATCTTTTTTTTATTTAAAAAAGCCCCGCATATAACTTAATTCTCTTGTTGGATTTTTGTTTTTTAAAAAATGGCAACAAATTAAGTGACCAGTATTTTAATTAATAGCGGTAAGTATAAATCAGGTTTCGTCCAGTATTTTATTAACAAAATGGTCAGTATTATAATATTAAATGTCGGTATAAATAACAAATCAGCAGTATAAATATCTGACGTACATACATTCGCCAGAACGAATAGCAATGCCTGTTGGATGGAGTTGTCTACCATCTTACATTAATACTGACCATTTATGTTTAAATACTGACCACTTGTATACTGAGCGATGGATACTGGCCTGGATTATAAATATACTGGATTATAAATATACTGGATTATAAATATACTGGATTATAAATATACTGGATTATAAATATAGTATTTTAATATGAATACTCACCCTTCATATTTAAACACTGACAAAATAGACTAAAATACTTAACAGTAAAATAGCTATAAAAAATACAAAAAAATTAAAATTGATTTTATTCACTGTCAACGATAAATCGTAATAAGGCTGGTGACTATTTTTTTTATTATAATAATAATAAGGAGATTTTTGAAATAATAGACTTTTTATTTAGTATTTTTTATATATTTTTATTTTTATATTTTATTTTTTATATATTTTTAATAGTATTTTTTTTATTTTGATTTTTAAAGAATGGAACTGCTTCACCGATGATAGTACATAAATGCTTACAATTATATTTTAATATATTTTTTTATTATATGTATGTATAATATATATTTATTTATATGGACAATAAGGATTGCACTATTTTTCCGAATGTCCTATTTTCCTAATATAATAAAAATTAACATTATTATTGTTAATAATAGCTACTAATTTAGTGATCATCATGTATTTTGTTAATATTCATAATATAATCTTATTTAAATATTTTTGTTTAAAGCATAGTAGGAAAGTAGTTTAAAGCAAAATAGTTTTGCTGTCCATAGCATGACGTTGACAATTACTTTTTATCGCCTTAAAATTATAAATTTCCATTAATATATATAATATATACCTATTCCATAAATAAATTAACAACATTAAAAACTTACGTATTTTATATTAAAATTTTACTAATATAATATTTCAAACACGAACTCAAAACTAACAAAAAATAAAAGTCAAATTCTACCGACCCGTTCAAATTCTACCGACCAAAGTCAAATTCTACATACACACGAAAAATGTTGTATTTCTTGACCGAAATGCAACGCGAAACTGAAACGAAATGTAATTGGCATTTTACATTTAACACGAGTCTCATGCCTACTCATACATTAAAATACACATTTAACATTAAAATAATGCGACAAATCAAATTTCTGGCCTCATTTTTGGTCAGACGACGTTCGAATGAATGTCGCCGATGCGAATATGTATCAATTATATTAAATTATATGTATTTGAAAGATAACAATCGTGCGTTTGAAACTGTACGAGTACATACATTACACATGTTGTTCTTCTCAAGTGAGTGCTCGTGCACTTAAATTTTACCGACGATTGCATCCTTTCGAGTGCGGATAAATCATCATTGATTCGATTCGATTTTAAAATGTTCAAAAGCGGTGGAGAGTTATCGTTTTGATGGAAATTCTGATGAAAAATTTGATAGGTGTTTTTTTTATTATATAAAAGTGTTATGACGAAATATTAAGAAATTTGTTATTGTAGTCTTTATATACGGACATAACAAAACGAAATCGAAATATTTTATATTAGTCATAACCTTTATTAATATTTTGTTTCAAATAAATACATACATACATATATATTCCTAGTGAATTTCGTTTTACAATAATCGTCAACATTTGTAAGGTGAGGCTGAGGATCGAATCTACACATTTAAATCTTCTTAGATAAACTTTGTATCATTTTTGAGGATTGAAACTTTATTAAACGAAATTAAATAAACCCATGAATGTTAAATTTAAATATCTACTCGCAGAATTATAAATAATATATGTACATATATATACATATATGAACAGCACATTTCAATTTCCAGAAAAGTGAATAAAATAGTATAGTAAATACTTTTTTTTATTTATTTTGAATATAATAACTGCTCTTAAATTATTTAAATATTAATATATACTTAAATATGATTTTGAGAATATAACTGTACATTGGATTAGTAATGTTTATAATTTTTTACGTGGGTTCAAAGCAGGGGTGTCATTTGGGGGGGGGGCTGGGATGGGCAGCCGCCCCCCCCCCCCTAGGATTTGAACGGGACTATCCACGCTGTTTAATGTATTATTATGAATTAAAATATTAAAATACAAAACCAACAAATCAAATCTCTTAATAGATTTTGTAAAATTATTTTACTATTAATTTTAGTGATAAAAAAACGATTAAAAGAAATATCTAAAATTCATATCATTTTTTAAATTTAATAAACCTCTCCGCCCTAGAAAGTCATTCCTTACAGGTTAAAAATGTTGCGCTCCTCTGGGAAAAGCAGAAATGACGTCCCTGGTTCAAAGATATGTAAACAAGATTTTACTCTTGTATATATCTCATGCACTTATTGAATTATCATTTTGATAAGCATTTCTTTTTGTATTTTTTAATTGAATCATATATTCCGGTAAACCGAGCTTGCTTCATACGTACAATTGCATACTACTTTGAGTATGTAAACATGGAAATGATCATTTCGTGTCACTGTGGGCTATTTACATCTGACTGACACTGTATTTATTTCATTTCATTAATTTTATAGACCGCCTCGATGGCACCCCCCCCCCCTTTAAAAAAATGTGGTTGATTGAATCGGTACTTTCAAGTTAATTTAAAAAAAAATTGGATGAAAAACCTCGGATTGATTGGATTCAAAGAGTAGGTATTTGATTAGAAATGTGAATTCAAATCGGCTTGCATTTCTATTTGTAATGCGAAAGATTTGTAATAAAAAATATGAAAAAAATAAATACTGAATAAATAAAAGTCCGGATCAAGGCAATTAGTGTGATGACTGATAAAAGTTACATTTTGAAATAAGTATTTATAGTAACGATATTATTTGACGTCACGAGCCAATTGTCATTAAAGTTTGATTAAAATATTTATTTTCAAATTATATTCAATATTCCAAATATTATATCTAAGCTTCATGGTCTTCGTCTTCAGCTATATTGCAATACGTTTTGATTCGTGGAAGTAATCGACATTTGAAATCATTTTTAAAACTTCAAATGTTGCAATGGCCTAATTTTTCACATTAGAATCTAAACTAATCTAATGATTAGATAGATAAGTTTAGATATTAAGCTTTGATATTTCCAAATATAAGTCGATAGTTAATAGTTTTTATTAATGAAAAAGCTGGTGAAGATTGGACTGTGATGGTTAACGATATTGTTGTCTAATCATTATAGTAAAATTCACGTTTATTGTTAGTTTTTTTTTAATTTTTGATTAAAATATATGTAGAATTGCGAAAATAATAGGCAAATTTGTTTGGTATAGATTGTGAGTTTCAATTTAAATCCGCCTAATTTTTAAACTATCAATTTTAAACGTTTTTAATAACAATATATACATATCAGAGAAATTACAAAAAAAAAAAAAATATTATGTACCCATGCATATTAGTAGACGCATCGAATGTCTTATTTTAATTTAATAAGATATGAAGTATTTTTTTAATTATAGTCAGTAGTCGAAGTGATTTACATATTCACTTCCATAATTATTATTTGTAAAAGGTTAATTTTTTTTAAAATCTTAATTACCTTCAAAACAAAAAAAAATGTATTTTTTTTTATATGTAATTATTCCAAAATTAGTATCAAGTAAGAATGGATCGTATATTTGACATACACCAGAGGCTCTCAAACTGCGGATCTTTAATAGCATTGAGTGTGAATATGATACTAACATGTTATATATGTTAGTGTTATATTCATATATAATATATATTGTATATAAGTGTTTTATTTACACAAAATTCCGCCAAGATATATTTTTAATCGCTAATATAATAGGTATATTTATGTAAATTCATTATTTGTAGGTACTATATAGCTCTCAAAAAATAATAAATCCTTGTCAGATAATTTATTCGGCTACTTTGATCTAATAGCTTGACAGTCTCTGAAAAATATACCGGCTTAAAATTTTTAAATGAAGGTTATATGAAGAAAAATATATTTTTTTCTAAATATTTTTTTTATTTCTATTGAATTAAATCATATATTTAAGTTTTCAACACATTTGAAAATATATTTGTTTGTAGCAATGTGGAATTTTTATGTCGATGAAAAGTGTTAAATATAATTAAAAAATTGGTTTTTGATTTTTAAATGCTCTTTATTATTACTAAATTATGTTAACAATACATCTTATATCTATTTTAATAATAGCTACTGATCTATTTTACAATTTTAATTTAATTTTGTTAGTAATCATAATATTATATTATTCTAATGTTAATGTACAGCATAATAGGAAAAATAACTCAAAACCAATTTACAATTCTTATAAATGCTCATAAAACATCTAATACATAATATTAATTAAAGTCTCTCTAAAGTCGATGACCTAAAGCAGATTGTGTTTAGGTGATCTGTGTTTATACCTGAAGGGTATAGACATTTTATATAATAAAAAATGATTCAATATACATACATATACTTCTTTCAAACTCTTAATTAACCGAAATTATAATAATCGGGTTGTTTATTAGAAAATCCAATTTTTCAAAGCAAAATATAAATTTTTACATAAACTTACACGTGCCTCACTTCGACCATTGACTATATTACAGTAATTCAAATTAGATGAATTTCGAATTTTAAACTTTTATCAAAAGCGTTTAAAGCAATTTAATATCAAGAAACATCACATAATTTTCCGGGTTTTGTTACAATTAGCATAGTTAAGATTAAATTCGAATGATTCAAAACGAACCTCCAATCTAATCGAGGTTTCTCCTACACCAAATCATCACATAACTAATTTTCATAAACAAAAAAAAAACAAAACAAACCAAACATACATACATATTTCCATTAAGACTTTGGTAGCGTAAATCACATACATATAAATATATATGATATATACATTTAGTGGTCACAGAGAGCGGCCGAATCTAAGTGGAGTACCCACAGTTTGACAAGCGCTATGACCGAGCTGAACGAGTTGTCAACTTCTTATCTGGGGGCGGCAACTAAACAATTACACCACGAGGATGCAATAGAATGTTCTACGGTAAGAATATTTTATAAAAAAGTGTGCTGTGATGTTGTTTTGCTATTACTGTGTATTGTTTGCATCGTTTGGTGGTGGATTTGCTATATAATTGTCATTTAGAAGCCGAAATGCATTGCATGTTTATATGGACGATTGATTGTGCACACTGACGGAGAAATTTGTCTGCAGACAAGTCTCTCGTAGGCTCTTCGTTAGGGTAGATAAATCTCCCGAATTTTTCCGAACGATTGACAAATAAACAAGGGAAATGCTTGCTAACCCACTGGATGACAACTGATTATACTTGTGCTTATAAAAAAATCGACAATGTACATTCATGCTATATACAACAATACGTATGTATACATATCTTCCTTACGAAAAGTCAACTACATACCGGGTAAGAAATATACTAGGTTTGTAAAGTTATTCGTAAGTAAGGGGAAAATAGTCCATCTTTTCTTCTTCTTAGCGTTTCGATCTACATATAGAGTTGCAAATTTCAATAGACCGGAATAAGGTGAAAATTTTGATTTTCTCATTAGTGGAAAACTTGCGTCAAAGGAACGTTAAATAAAAATAAATTTAAAAATCATCGATAGAATCTTTCAAATAAAAAAAGTTTCGATTTTGTACCATTTTTAAATAAAATTGATATTGTACGGTTATTGCTCAATACCTAAAAATAAGACATTTTGACTTGCTTATATTTTATAAAATTCGTATATTTTTTGTATTTAAAATAAATACAGACATCCAATGAAGCTCTCAACAACTTTTGGAATCAAAATAATTATGGAATCATGAGTAAAATTACGTTTTTCTGAAAAGTCAGCGTCCGCCATACAAATGCCGCTTTGTATGAGAATTTTGTCCAACGGCGACTTTGAATTCTCGTCAATCAGTTAAAACTAATCATATTCGATCCAATTTAACTCCAATGAGTGATTATTAAGTGTTTATTTATTTTTTAATAGTAGAAAATCGAAACTCTTCTAAACAAGAAAGATATATGGAGAGAAATAACCAATTTTGTGTAATTTTTTTCGATACAAATCGATTGTTCGAGGGCGCAGGACATTGCTTATGATGATTTTTTAAAATTTAACGTTTCTTTGATGAGATGCAAATTCTCCACTGAATCAAATGTGGGAATGAAAAATTTTTCGCTTCGGCCTAGCTTTCATAAACATCAATTTGCTATATATTTCATACATAATTCTAGCTTCAAGGATCATTGCACTCTTAAATGTATGGTCCATTATTTTGAGTCCTTGAAAGACTAGTTAAATTCGATCGATTGAGTCGTGTTTCGAATCTCATCTGTTGGTTGACAAGTAGTTGGTGTCCGAGAAACTGCGGCGGCAGACGAATTGCCAGACTTGTATACCGATTTGTCTGCAGGAAAATATCTCCGGCATTGCAAGCTCACCAAGTACAAGCTACTGTCAAGCGAAACTACATATGTATGTATGTATGTATCTGTGATAGTAGCTTGCATGATTCAGGCGAGCGACTAGCACGTGTATCGATTACGATACAATAGAGTCAATAGTCTCGTTGTGCATGAATTTTTTTTTATGTCGGTCAATTTTTATATTCGTTCGTTGTTTTTATGCTTGTGCTCTATTTCAATTTTTGCTTTTGATTTTACTATTATATATGTATATATTTTGTTTATCTACTTGTATTTCATTATCCATTTGTGTACGAATTTTTACATGCATATGTGTAGGTTATATTTGCTCATATTATATCTACATATACACACACCTTCGACAGATTTGAAATATGATATTCCTCTTTTTTATTTTACAATATATCTGAAGTGTATTTTCAGTTGTAATATATTCCAACTGACGTTTTAGGTCATTCATATTCGAATACAATTCAACTAGTAAATTATATCCCTACAAGCGCAAATACACTTTCAACAATGTGCGCTAGTTGTAATATAACAGTGGAGTTTTGACAGCTCTGATGTATTTACGAGCGCTTTAGAATTCAATAATGCGTTAATATTTGATAGGTATTACGAATAAAGGTAATGAGTATCGTATTATGATAACTCTAAGAATGTGTTCCAAACAAAAATATGACTTTCCAACTCAATTTACTAGTTGAATGACGGTTTTACGATAACCTAATCTCTCCATCTTACCTGGTACCGAATTATAGTTGAACTGTAATTTCAGTTGTAATATATTTTGATCAGTTGGAACGTAATTCGCAACATGAATCAACTTAAGTGGGTTAGATGCAATATATTCAAACTAGTCAAATTATATTACAACTGAAAATACACTTCAACTATAACGGTAGTTGGTACCAGGTTATTTGGAATATATTGTAACTAGTCAAAATATATAACAACTGGAAGATACACTTCAACTGTACCATATCCATGTCCTTATTATAAATTATTTGATAATACATATGTATATTATAAAAGCTTTGATATTTGAACCAATGTTAAGTATACATATGTATTTTGAAAAAAAAACTTACCTTACTTTAATTTTTTTTTATATTTCTATCGAAAAAGCTGTTATTGTCAAATTCGCAAAAAATATTGACATATTCCGACAGTCAAATTGGAGAGGTTTAACCAAACTGCGTAAATCAAACTTCCCAGCCGTCGACGGTTAAATCTGAAATGCGGTTAAATAACCCAAATTTTAGTGAAAACAGTTAAACATTGGAATTTTAATGTCCGTGTGACTGACTTGTGTCGTAAGTGCCCTTAGTTTTAATTTAGTTTACGAGCGCTCAGAACAAACGACCACTCAAAACCAAGTTTTAAAAATCAATCAAATATTCCAGTAGCTCCCAACTTTTGTTTGACTAGTGTATCTCTTAATACCGTACCCTCTGATATAATTCAATAAGCCTCCAAACATACCCTCTCCTTATAATTGTGCTTATGGAGTTTGTATACAGTAGGCAAGAATTGCCAGCTGGGAAGTGTAGAATAGAGAAAATTCTAGAAATAATCCTAATAGTCGAACTGATCTATGTAGTATGAGACTTACGTAAAATGTACATGCTATCGCAATCGCACCCCACTCGCCCCGCGAGGGCCAATTACATTTCGTTTCAGTTCCGCGTTGCATTTTGGTCAAGTAATATAACATTGTTCATGCATATAGGGGGTCGGTAGAATTTGACTTTTATTTTTTGTTAGTTTTGAGTTCATGTTTCGTATTTTGAAATATTTATACTAATCAAATTTTAACATAATATACGTAAGTTGTTGATATTATTAATCAGTTTATGTAATACGTATATATTTTATATTAATGGAAATTTATATTTTTTAGACGATAAAAGTAATTGTCAACGTCATGTTTTAACATCAAAACTTACACTAATGTTATTAAAGACCTTGCATTGAATTATATTGTAATAATATTAAATAGTTAAATAATAAATAATTTAAAAAAAATAAAGAAATTATTTTACGTCCTTTCTCGTAAGTCTCACGCTACATCGGTTCGACTAAAGTAGATATTTAAATAGCGGGTTCATTAATTTTAAATAATTCTAGAACTACGCAATTCGAACGCTCCGATAACACTATTATAAATAATTTTTCAATGCTTATTTAGTCATTACAAAATATTTAAAAGTCGCCTAAATAAAAACATTTTGAAAAAAGAAGATATGTTCTTATAAAAAGAAACCTGTTAGAAACCTTACACGGCTGAAAATATGTTACATTGAAAATATGTTAAATGTTACAGTGAAAGCATATTTCAAGTGAAAATATATTTTCAATAAATTCAAGCAGTGAAAATATATCAAACAATGAATTTAAAACAACGTATAACTCTATAAATTTAACCCTAACAACCCAATATTAAATGAATAGGTCCAATCCTTACTGAACCTAACCTATTCTAACCCTTAAATAATACCAACCTTAAGAGGGTTGGACACCAGCGCCTTGTCCATACAAACGTATTACACTTCTCCCTTCCTCAATTATGGCACTAGAGAAATTATTTTTTAATATGCTATGGATATCCACCATTGGCATGGATATGATATGATATATATGATTTCATTGAAACGTCAGTGAAAATATATTTTCACTTGAAATATAATTTCACTGTGACATATATAAAAAATAGAATTTTTGCGAAACAAAGTTATATATCCGAAAGTACACTGATCAGTGACGAAAAGCTCAAAAATTCCACAATTCCAATCCACACACGAGAAAGTATGTACATACTTGTGATTTTTTTTAAAATATCGTAATCCTGTAAATCTGACTTATGTCAATTTGTCTAAAAGATCTCTCAATTCCGCGAATCTCCGATTGGGGATCGCTGAAGTGTTCCATAACGAGCGAACTAAAACTTGAACCGAATCAAATTGGAGAGCTACGCCGATTAGTCAAGGAATAGTAAAAATGTGATCTGTTTAAAGTCTCATTTTTAGATCGGTGAGCGTTCTCTATGTTTTGAATTCGATACAAATTAATTACAACCTCTCTCACTTCTGTAGATATTAAATACGCATGTTATCATAACAAATCCGATTTGTTTAGCAAACATTTAGATTTGTCGCCAACTTTGTTTTGAAATTTTCGATTTATTACATACCTACGTTCCGACAAATTTAAAAGTCCCCCAAACGAATTGATGTCGTCGTTGTCTACTATTATATGTATTATCATCATTTACGTACATAAACATATTATACATTATTAGCTATGCAAATTTTAAACGCACACACAATCTTGCATGTTTTAAAAAAATATATATACACATATAAATAGATATATAAATTTCGGCCGATTTTCGCTAATAAAAAAAAATTGGCTGAACGTTCTCATGTATCCATTCAAGCCACTGCATAACTTACCTTTTTACTAGTCTTGTTTACTAGTCAAGAAGTCGTGGGTTCAAATCCCGACAGGAATCGAAAATATTATTCGATTTTCACTATGGTTATTAAAATACAAACCGACTGTCTCAGGTTAGAGTTGGCCAATTTATCTAAATAAAATCCAAAAAAGGCAAAATCAGCTAGTCCGATTTTGGTTATTGTTTCAAGCATACATACATATGTATTTTTGCGGTTTGTAATTGGTATACATATGCAGGCCTGGCCTGAAGTATATGGCACCCCTAGGTATATTGGTTTTCAGCCCCCCCCCCTTTATTATTTTTAAACAATAAATTTTATATAAGGTACATTTTGAAGACAAATACATATATTAAGAAATAAACATAAAATTAAATTTAAAAATTTTTGGTCTAATATTAATAATGAAAAAAATTAAATTTGCCCAAAGAACATGTTTTAAAAAATAGATGAAACCGTCTTTCATTCTATTTTATTTTTAATTTTTAACTCTTGCAATATAATATAATATTTATGTTATAATAAAAAGCGGACCAACTTTGCGCCGTTCTTTGTTCATTTTTATGATGAACCTTTTTTTTATGCTCTCTAACTTTGTAGTTTCCTGGAAAATCGATCCAAAACGCTCTTTTTCCTAGAAAAAGCACGCTTCCAGTCCTACCTCTAGTTATAAAATACATATTTAACAATAAAATATTAAAAAAAAAAAAAATTTACTTCGAGTAGAAAAATTAAGTTGAATACAAAATGTTTTATAATTTCAAAGAAAGCCAATATTTTTTCAATCTTACATATAATAAAAAGAATAAAGAAGAGGCTAGTAAAAAAAATCGAGGGTGCTTCGTAGCGCCCCTTGGTTATGCCGCCTTAGTGCCTAGTCTTCTGCCCCTTTGAGCCCGTCCAGCACATATTTAAACTAGCCACAGTGTCAATTTATAGTGATCAGTCATACCACTATAGCATATTTGAAAAATATTCCATCTGAGGCAAAAATTTGTCAAATGTAATAGTTTATTTGAATTTTTAATAACTTTCGGTTTTAAGGGTTTCGTTCATCTCGCCCTTCACCAATTTCAATTTTCAACTATTTTTTTTACATTTAAAAATATATATTTGTATAATATATTAGATACAAGGCCTGCAGACACACAGAATCGTACGGCACTGCATGCCTATGTAGACTCCAGTTGTGAACGGGCGTATCCTCATGTCATTGTTAATTCGTACGATTTTATAATTTCGACAAGTTTCTCCTACATTTCTTCAAATATGGGAATCACTATCGAAACCTGTGTCAATACATGGATAAAATCACCGAAAACGCTACAGGAGGCTAGCGTTTTTTTTACATTTGTAAAACTGTAAAAAAATGTTTCTGCGCCTTCTTAGATACTTCTTTCTATGTGAAGAAAATGCACTGATTTTACTAGTTTGAGCCGTGATATACATAATACCCCATGCATGAGATGACAACAGCATGTTGAAATTTCATTTCGAAAAAGAAATACTAGACGCCTTATCGGCTGGAGACCTTGACCCTTACGAACCTCAAGGGTTTGTCTTTTCGTTGTGACATGTTATCAGTATTTGTGGTACAGTATTTCAATGTCAAATTTCGCAAGTGCGCAGCTTCAATTCACAACACACATACATATACGAGGGACGTTTGAAAAGTTCCTAGAATTTGTTAAATAGACAGTTAATCATATGAAACACTTAATTTTTCAACATGTACATATGGTTAAATCATTTTTCTGTTCAGTGTCATCACGCTTCACTTCGCTCAATGACTTCGACACACATCGTAATGCAAGTTTGCCCATCTTTGAGAATGCTCTGTACAGTTTGAAAAAGTCTGTCATAATTTGAACTGTTATCCGGTCGTATATGTAGATTGATTAATTTTTCCAAAAATTAATAATTTTGTTTCCAGTGTAATAAAAAGTGCACCTATCGTAAAAAATCGTGACCCTAACATGTTCAGAAGAGAAAGAAAACTGTTATCGACCAGTATTATATCTTTTATCGCGCTTTTTTGATCTTACTTTTACAGTCGTCGTTATTAAAATCATACGTAGAAGAGGATTTAGAATACTTCTAGAATAAAACACAGGTGTCTTTGTTTTTATCTTTGGCCAAGATTGAATTTCCACGCTTTATAATTTGTTCTAGGCGGTGCCTAGAACATTTCATATTGTATTTTAAAATCATTTTCCGCTCGAATTACATAGTACGTTAAGATAAAATAAAAAAATATTGAGATAAAATACCAATCCTTGTGAACTTGGATAGCTGAAATATTTATGAGATAAAGTCATAATACTATGGGGAAAAAATGTATAAGAAAAAAGTACATATATTATAACTTTTAAAATTCGTTAGAAAATTAATTATACATATTTTAAATCAATAAAAATTACAATCAATAGAAAAAAGCATCTGACTATTGATTCCAATACTCAATTTTGACACACCAATACTAAATTTTGAATTTAAGATTGCAAAAGCCAAAATTTTGTAAAAATTGCACATCTTTTTAAACGCTCGAATTAGTACGTTCAAATAAAATATAAAAAATAATAAGTTTTAAAACCAATCCTTATAAACGTGGTAAAGTAAAAAATTAGCGAAATATACTTTCAATACTACGGGAAAAAAAAATTATATATATTTTTGACTGTTTGAAATTCGCTAGATACTTAACTATACGTAATTTTAAAGCAATAAAAAATCACAATCAATAGGAAAAATATCCAACTATTGATTCTAATATTCACTTTTGGCACAACAATACTATGTATATTTTGAATTAAAGACTGCAAAAGCCAAAAAACTGTAAAAATTGCCCATTTTTTAAACGCTCATACATTTTTCAAACGCTCTCGAACGAGATCAACCCAACAAAAATCATTGTCATATTTGAATTCAGCTGATCAAACTTAGCAAAGATTAATTAGTCTTGCTCAGAGTTTTTGTAAAAAACTTACATATCTTAAAGATAATTCGGTAATAATAAAAAGCATTTAAAAATCAAAATCAAAGATGCTTAGAAACCATTAAAACGTGATTAAAGATCGATGTTGAGTTTAAATCAATTAAAATCTCGATATTGAATTTTCTCGCGATCATCTATTGATACTTCGCGTATCTATTGAAAAAGTAAAATTAGACTATGAGACTTTCACCAATAAGCGTGTAGCTTATTTTAAAACAAAAACAAAAAAATAAAAAACTTCCACCCACTCCGTTGAAAATATGTACATATGTACATGTGCATTCATATTGTAATCTACATATTAATCATAATCACAAGTGATTGTAATACAGTTTTTTCCGAGAATTATTATCAAAATTAAAAAAAGATACCACAATGCAAAAAAAATAAAATAATAATTAATTTATTTAATTACATATCTGAGACTTGTGTATTTTTTCCACGTGCGCATATGAATTATTCACGATAAATTTTTGTTATAGCAATTTATTCGAGGCGTCATTTCAAAATATTTACATTCGGCAAACAATAACAATTTCGACGTTACGAATCTTACACTTTCAGATAAGAAATGCGTTGTAATAACTTTCATTGATAAATTTTTATCGACCAAAAAACTGTGCTCTGTTTAACATAATATTAATATAATAGTAAGACACAATAATTACGCACATCGTACAAGCTTTCCCTTATACTCGAACAACGGCCTAATAATAAAATACATTCGAATTAGTAGTGCCGGCTTGCGAATTGAATAAGATTTTGAAAAAAAAGTCGATCTTAACCGATGTGCGAAAACGTACCAACATCTTTGTTGACCCTTTGCACTCGTGCTATTTAATCGACTATCGTCGTGTATATGCCTAATCGTTGAACCTAAACAGCGTGCATAAACAAGTTAAATGGTTCCATAAATATCCAATTAATTAATTTTGCAGTGCAATCGGTATGTTTCCTCATACCCTGACCCTGCATCATCTAAAAAGTGCATCCATGCACATTTGAACGAGTATTGATTTTTAAATGCTTTTTATTATTACTAAATTATGTTCACAATACATCTTATATCTATTTTAATAGCTACTGATCTACTGATCATTTTCTATTTTACAATTTTAAATTAATTTTGTTAGTAATCGTACTATTGTATTATTATAATGTTAATATGTACAGCGTAAGGGCCGGGCCGCACCGCTCAACTCGCGAACAACTTGGTTGAGGGCGACCAGACCAATGCAATGCAGGTAGATGGGACATGCCACACTCGTCAACTTGTTTGTCGCACACATTTCCATACATTTTTTCGTGTCGCGCAACAAATCGGCCGACAAAGTTGCACGGTGTGGCCCGGCCCTAATAGGAAAAAGTGCTCAAAAACCTATTTACAATTCTTATAAATGCTCATAATACATCTAATATAATATTAATTAAATGCTCTCTAAAGTCGATAACCTAAAGCAGATTGTGCTTAGGTAATCTGTGTGTTATACATAAAGGGTATAGACATTTTGTTGTAATCACCGAGACTCTTCACAAGTGTGTTAGTATGGTTATTAGTGATTCTGTCATATAATCTACTGATTAGTTAGACCTCGAACCAGTGGCTCTTCGTAACTTTTAAAATAGAGGTATAGGATAAATTTTAATTATAATAATCTCTCTTGAAGTGATAAGTATAATTTTTCATTTTCGTACTAGCAGAAAAATGCTAAGTAGTCTATCTTTCTTAATAACATCTTGATTGTCTTCAAATCTTAATCTTTTGAATGATTTGTCGAACAATCAATTGAGAATACAACATTCCAAGGTCTCGTTATTTGTTTCCGCACCGATTTGTTCTAAGAGAATCATTTCATGCATTTTTAACAAAACTGCATCGATAGCTCAATTGAGCAATGATCACAATTGCGCTATAAATATGACATTCAGTAGATATCTAACATTGCACAAATCCCCCGCTTCTCTTTGTATCTTGTTTAGAACATCTATGCCCCACGTTTTTTACCCCTGCTTTAGGTCATGGATATTTGGTGTGATTAAATAGATGAGGAGGTGGTGGTAGTGGCCATATTTATCTCCCCCAGATGATAAACTATCACCCGAACTGTATGACGTAAATATTTATTTGTCTCATTTGCGCACACAGTCAGTCGCAATAGGTTTTCCACTCGTCTAAAAGTGACCGATTAACCCTTAAAAGACTGTAGATGTACAAACAAAAAAAAAAAAAAAAAAAATGACTAGAAAAAAATTTCGCATTATGAAAGCACGCGCTCGATCTTCACCTCTGTTTGCGTTCTTAATAGCATTTCAAATAATGTCATTTCTTAACAGATATTTCGCTCGGTAACATCCTGTGTTTATTAAATATGTCAAAAAGAACTATTAAAGTCTCCTTAACGATAGTAAACAACGACACACTTTTTATTAACAAAGTGCTCTCTTCGCCAGCTTGAATGAAACTATGTGTTTTTATTTTAAAACGCACGTTATATAAATTAAATATGCCCAAACATCTCAAATAGCAGGGTCGATTCATTCGAGTCAAGGTTGAAAAAAATCTAAGAAACGAAAATGGCAAATCTGTCAAATTTCGCGATATATATATATTTTTTTTGCCTTATCGCAATTTTTAATTTTACAAATGCGTATTTGAATTTCTCACTAGATTGCGTAAATTACACGCGACAGACAGTATAATACTGTTCTATATATGTATGTATGTATTTTAAATCAAAAACTCTTGTCAGAAATTCTGCCACTCATTATGGCAAACGATTGTTTTAAAAAACTAAAAAAAATGAAGTTATGTCACTCGATAGATAATGAAACACATATTAATTACAATACTAATTAATTAAATAATTTCATTATATACATATGCAAGGTCGAGGAGAGTTCCTGAAGCCTTGTCTGAAATTGTAAGCCATGTCTGCTTTTTTCTGTCTGGCCAGCGGTGACGAATTCGTCGAAAAAATTCGCCATAGTCAGTCAAGTACTTATTAAAGGCACAATTATTTTACTTTTATTTTTGATCACTTTTTTTTCGGTCAGTTAATTAAATCCCCCTCCCCCTCGGGACCGATTTTTCTCTCGGCACCTTTGTACATACATACATATGTATATTATACATTTATAGTACTTTAAACATTATTTTAAATTAATAGAATTTTTTTTTCAAATGTATCCAATTCAAAATTTAGTATTTTGAATTTTTTTTTACATACATATATACTAGGAAGGCCTTAATGGTAACCCCAATGCAACTTCCTGGACAATTACAAACATTGCAGCATTTTTTTTTATTATACATATGTAAAAGTCGCTGAATTACGAGACACTGAAAAGCTCGCAAATTAACGAGATATCTATGAATTGTACATATATTTGATTGTACATCAATCTAAAATAGTGGTGACATAGTAGATTCATAGGAAGGATATTTATCCAATTTTACCGGGAACCGTTTCAACAATGAAATCAGAGGAAATTGGTTAACTCTGATAGGAAACGATCGACCTGGAGTCATAAATCCAGGTCTGACCAGCAGCACTACAGATATACTCGAGGTCAACTCGTAGGATCGAACCCGGCGCCTCTCGACGCTAAGCAGAAGCTTAACGACCGAGCTATGCTGTTGGCTTGTACTATTTTCGTGCACTTGCTTTGGTTACAAAGTTTTTCATAAAATATGAAATTTCATTATAGAAATTGACACGAATTTTAGCTGACCACTGACTGACGACGTTTAAAAATAGTAAAAATAAAACTCTTACTGATATATTTGATATTTGACTTACCATGCTAAAAAAATCCGCTAGCTACTGTGCTGGATGCCAAGCGTCCAGTTAAAGCTGTGTGTTTTAATTTACAATAATGCAAAATCTGCGGGGTTAATTATTGTAATTAGCTATAAAAATTAGTTTATCGTGTATTAGACGTCGAATAATAAAAAAAATATGTGCAAGAAATGAAATAAAAAATGGCTGAAGCAGAGCCGTCATTCCAAGGTGGATATCATTCACTCTCATACTGACCGTTGAGCGCTTCGTACTGAATTCCCCTTCTCTCTTACATCTGTGATATTGCTGTTGATATTGATCAATGTTTTTATTTCGTAATTATATAATTCAAATCATACAGGCTTTGATGAGGAGTACATAAAATATGAAGACCCTACATTCAATATATGCATGTATTTGGAGAAAGAAAATAAAATATTAGTCTTGGCCACTTTCTATCGATCACAGTACTGTAATTGTTAAACTCTACATTGAAAAAAATAAATAATTACCAAATGTAAAAAATCCAGTTTGCTAGAATATTTCGATATTATACATACATAATATGCAAAAAAAAATCACATTGAATTGGCTTTTTCGCATTAAACAAATTCCACGACACATTTAACGGTCATATGGAAAGAAAAATAATGAATAAATTTGGCACTGGTCACTGGTGTTTGAGGAAAAATTCTACTGGTCTGCCACACTGAAAAATTTAGTAAGCAATGTACATAATACAGCAATAACAGCATGGTAGAAATAATCAATTTTTTATGTGTCGGCAAAGTTTTTTTTATTTGAAACCCGCTGTTGTGAAAATTGAATGTCACCACAGCGTTTGCAGTAATTAGTAGAGGTTGGACCGGAAGCGTGCCGTTCATTGTTAATAGTTCGCTGTGCTTTGTTCAATTTTATGAAGAACCTTTTATTTTGCACTCTAACTTTGCATACTTATTACTAATTACTAAAGGGCGGACCGGAAGCGTGCTTTTTCCAGGGTCTATTTACAAAGCTAGAGTGCCAAAAAAAAGAGGTTCTTCATAAAATTGAACAAAGCACAGCGAACAATTATCAATGAACGGCACGCTTCCGGTCCGACCTCTACTAATTACACTGAGCAACAAAAAAAAAATTACCGGAGCCGAGCCTAATCTTTTTTATTAATTTACTGATCTTAATCTTTGAATTTGAATAATTTCTTTATTAAAATCATGAATTAAATTACATTATAAATAATCTCATTGAATTGCACATGTTTTTATGTGTTCTGGGCAATACTTTTTTTTATTAAATTGATTTATTGTGTATAAAATTACACTATGAATATAGTATTTACTTTTTATTTAATCTATTTCATTACCAATAAATTCAACAAATTGGGTTACATGTCAATTTTCAATTGGTTTTCTTACATTACCGTTTCAATAAAAATTAGGTAATTTGGCACGCTCTGATAGGAAACGATTGACCTGGAGTCACAAATCCAAGGTCTGGCCAGCAGAAACCAGTGGGATTTGAACCCGTGACCACTCTGTTGAAAGCATTATACGCTAACCAATATATTATTATTTATTCTATTATAATTATTATTATTTATAATATAATTATTATCACATATTATTATTTAGTCTATTATGCTTGTTATTATTACAAATACCTAGCGAAGCCGTAGTATAATACGTAAAACCAGTAGTATAATACATATAATATTAAGTTTTTAATTTAGTAGTCGATAACACACCACAGAAATATCTTGTCATCTTCTTTTCTGGGTCTGTCTGCTTAGTATTTACTAACAGAATGAAAAACTTTTTAGCGATACGTATGGGGTAGCGTGTTTGTCTATAATATACATACTATACATTTTGAAAAGTACGATGTCTTATTTCGTATTTTTAAAAGAATATAATTTTTTCGACTCATTTCATTCGGCCGCCTGTGTGCGTTGCACACATTTTACATATGGTTGGCTCGGCCCTGAATAAAGGAATTGCATCGATAATTCAATTCTATCTGAAGGACTTGTCGCTATTGTACTCCAAGGACACGATATGCATATACATACATATTGTTGCGTAGGGGTGGGTAGAGGATCCAAATAAAAGACCAAAGTCGCTTCACAGCATTTATTTGGTGATTGAGGAGATCCACGCACTGCCCGTGCTCCGTCCAGAATGCCTTCATATTTTTTTTTTTTTTACATATATACACACTAGGAAGGCTCGACAGGAAGACCCGAATGCGCCTTCCTGGACAATTAATTATAAACAATACAGCATTTTATTATTACACAAATCACTGTATTTCCAGAAGCTGAAGAACACGAAATAACAATTAATTAATTAATTAATCAGACAATTAATCCATTGAGACATCTATGGATTTAGATTTTGTACATAATTTTTACAAATTATACACACAATAAACACAGAAGATTTTTGACTACAGGAAAGATCATTTTTGCCAATTTTGAGGAACCGTTTCAACAATATTCAGATAAAATTGTCAAACTCTGATAAGAATCGATCAATTTGGATTCATAAATACCCCCAAATCTGACCAGCAGTTTGGGGGATTGAACCCACTGATCACTTGGTGCTAAACATACATGCCACCATTAAGCCATACTGCTGGCTATATTGCTTAAGTACCTGCTTATAAAGGGCAGGTCGCTCACTGCCTCTGCCTCGACGCGTTTGTTTACCTATTGTTTTTTTTTATTTATAATAGTTTTGGACCATTGTGGCTTTACAGGAAGAACCTAATGCGCCACAATGGCCTACATTTGATTAATAATTGATTGTTATGGTCACGTACCAGATATGCAGTCCTACAGTCTCGCGCTGTCAGTTCTGAGAACTGTAGCGGGAAGCGACCGGGTGCCGTTACCGACCACTAAGTCCATTGTTAGCCGACAGCACTTAAGCCTGGAGATAATCCTCGAAAACAAATTATAACGGCGGCTGCTTTTAGCATATGCTACAATATATTACAAATACCGAGCGAACCCGAGTAAAACCAGTAGTTTTCTCTTGAACACAGGAGGAGTGTTGCCCTCATCAAGTGCTCGTTTTCCATATTTAGAGGCTTTATCTCCTGTCCGCCTATCCTGGCTGAGTTGGGCTTTCATGCTCAGGAGAGTGTGATATGGACCCGCCATCGTCCTCTTTTTCACACTCTTCTGGCTAGAACTGTGGCTTATAGTAATTATCCCATTCCTCGTGGCCTCCGTTTCTTAAATTCACTGGATGGTGCCATTGACATTTGTCACATATCTCGTCATTTTCTGCACCACTTCCTAAGTTACGGAAGTCGCGGCCAATTAGAACGGTTGGGTTGATCAGTTAAGACCTTTTTAAGAATTTATTTTGTCATATTTATTTATTTTTCTTTTCTTCTATTTATTTTACTTGTATTTCATGTGGGTCTACGTGACGAGACAGAATGTTAAATGACAGAAAACGCAAATATCGGAAGGCAAAGATCGAAAATCGAAAGATCGTAAGTCGAAAGATAAAAAAAAAATGGTGCATGGTAAACGGTACATACTCACTTAATTTGCGCGAGCAGGATACAACGGGAACAAGAGGAACAGGCTTTTCCTCCCGTTTAATGTGCGCGCGCAGAATACGGGAGGAAAAGCATGTTCCTCTTGTTCCTGTTGTATCTTGCTCGCGCAAATTAAGTGAGTATGTACCGTTTACCATGCACCATTTTTTTTTGATCTTTCGATTTTCGATCTTTGCCTTCCAATATTTGCGTTTTCTGTCATTTAACATTCTGTCTCGTCACGGAGACCGATTTCATGTACCCTTTCTTAATCTTTTTAGCACACTCGTCGCTTTGGAGCAATCTGTTAGATGAGTGTGCTTGATTAATTGATGTCTTATAAAATAAAAAATAAAATATAATATTAAGTTTTTAATTTAGTAGTCGGTAACACACTACAGAAATCTCTTGTCATATTCTTTTTTGGGTCTGTCTGTATGGTATTTACTTACAAAATGAAAAAGTTTTTAGCGATACGTATCGGGTAGCGTGTTTGTCTATACGAGGTTTAATCCGCACCTCTTTAAAATAAGCTCGGATTTAAATCACGGCGTTTCGAGTCGAGAAAAAGCGACAGGAACAGCTGTTGTGGGGTTTCGCGTTGAAAAAATCCCAAAGTTTTTTTCAATATCCGTCTTGTGCGCTCTTTTGATACTACTGCGCCATCCCATTTGTGTATTTTTACACATTTTTAAAATGCAATAAATTCGACGTCGCACTCCCATTATCTCCGACCGAGGTGTGCTCGTAAAGTACCCAGCGAGAAGAATGGTCTGATAAATTGCATTATCATCTAAAAGAGCGATATCTCCATGTGACGCAGGTCGTTTTCATCTTTATTGATTGTTTGTTTACTGATGTATGAATTTCGTTTTTTTATTTCAACTGTGCCACGATTTGAAATTGTTATATTGTTATATTGACCCGGCCATGAATGACATTATAACACTGTATCATTATAGAATGAGAATTACGTAAAATGCAAATGCTATTGCATTCCCCTCCCACTCGACCCGCCAATTGCATGATTGCCAGTTGCATTTCGTTTTAGTTTTGGGTGATTTTTGTGGTATATGTAATTTACCTTGAAAGGAAAAACCTGAAGTGTTCCAGCATCTACAAACTTAAAATTCGATACAAATTTAAAAATATATGTGCACCAATCCATTGATATTCCAGTTAACTGTCTTTTTGTGCGTAAATTCCTTTTGCTTTTACTTTCTGCTAGTGTTTTTCCAGTTCACATTTTCGATGAATGATTTTTGAAAGAAATTTGTAATTTATTTTAGCTATAAAACTTACATTTTTTATGCAATGTATTGCCAAAAAGAAAAGTAATGCTATTTTCAAAAGCTGCAATTATATTATAATGTAAGGTGACCATTTTTTCCAAATTCCAAACCAGGTCATTTTTTCCAAAATCATGAAAAAATTTAATTCATTTTCTTGAATGCTCTTATAAAATACACAAGACTGGTTAAAATTATACTACAAAGTGATTATCAAACATTTTAAGGTTTCAACATTCAATTTCGTTTTATCACTGGACTATGTATATATTGTTCATCGAAATAAAAAGTGTATTTGTTCCTAATAAATTTGACAACAATAACAACAACATTCGACTAATTTTTCAATATTTTTGTAGACATTATTTTCACCGAAGACTTATAGAAAAATATATATGAGAGATAATGAGAGCCTAGCATGCTAATTTTATAAGATATAGTGTGAAAAAGATAAAGTTATAGACGTTCCAACAATCAAAATCTGACAAAATGAGTGGGGGGGGGGGGCTGAAAGTCAAACAAACAAGCAATGTAATTTTTTCAACTCTCATTTCTTTCGGCCGCCTGTGTGCGTTGCACACATTTGTACATACATATTTAAGACCCGGCCCTGGTTCCATAGTTACCTACATACATATGTACAATACCTAGCGCTAAGCGGACCGAGCTATACCTGCTATCACGTTATTTCCCCGAATTATAATTCAGAAGTGTACAAATTGTAACTTGCAACAGCAATCCACAGGTATACAACAAAACCACCTTAATGCATTTTAAAAAGTTTTGTATTTTTGAATTTGTATTTTTTAAGGAACGTAATATTTTCGACTCTTATTTCTTTCGGCCGTCTGTGTGTGTTGCACACATTTGTGCATATGGTAGGCCTGGCCCCAAGCGGACCGAAGCTATACCTGCTATCCCGTTATTTCCGCGAATTTTAGTTCGGGAGTCTTACGGGTTGTAACTTGCAACAGCAATCCACTTTCGGCCGCCTGTGTGCGTTGCACACATTTGTACATATGCTAGGCGCGCGGTACTGAATACAGGAACTGCATTAAATTCTATCAAATAAACTTGTCGCCATTATACTCCAAGTAGGCGATATGCATATACACATATACTTTCGCGCGGTCTCCGTGACGAGACAGAATGTTAAATGACAGAAAACGCAAATATCGGAAGGCAAAGATCGAAAATCGAAAGATCTTAAGTCGAAAGATCAAAAAAAAATGGTGCATGGTAAACGGCACATACTCATTTAATTTGCGCGAGCAGGATACAACAGGAACAAGAGGAACAGGCTTTTCCTCCCGCATTAATGTGCGCGCGCAGAATACGGGAGGAAAAGCATGTCGCGCAAATTAAGTGAGTATGTACGTGAGTATGTACCGTTTACCATGCACCTTTTTTTTTTGATCTTTCGACTTAAGATCTTTCGATTTTCGATCTTTGCCTTCCGATATTTTTGTTTTCTGTAATTTAACATTCTATATCGTCACGTAGACCCACTTTCGTGGCATACTTTCCAATCTGAACATCGTATTTTGACTCGAACAGTTGAAACGACATTGTATAGCTACAAATTTTCACAATTAGTATTTATAATATGTAAAACGCATACTAAGGACGTGTGGACAAGGCTCAAATGCGAAGTTCCTCGTGGCTAATGCAAACGTTAACAGATTCACGTCTTGGACACGAATTAGCGACCAACTTTTATCGTGGCAATATGTCACCGACGTGTCCACAATAAAACGGAACGGGCAACTGAAGTGTTTCAATTAAGTCGCGGGTGGGTTGCGTGGGCGACGCCGAGTAATCTGCTCCGTGAGGACTAGCCGCTGAGCAAGAATTTCAATTTCTCTCTGGTAAATATTGTGACACATGATTAAGAGGCCATTAATTTCTGTGTAAAAGAGCAGTTACCGGTGATCGGCCACATTTCAAAATAGAACCGCAGATTCTCCAACTCTGCTGCATTCTGTCACTGTCACTATTTATACTAGTAACCAGGTGCACTTTATAAAAAGCGAGTACATACCATTGTCGCTGTGACACGTCCGTACGAACAACCACTGCGAGGAAATAAAGTATAGTACATGTAAAAACGGAAAAAATGTTTGTGGATATGTGCAGTGCATCGACAAGTATGGAGATTTCAAAAAAACTAATTCTATAAAATACCAGGAGTATATCTTATGCCTAGAGATCTATATACATATATATATATATATATATATAAAATTGAATGTCTGTCTGTCTCGTATAGGCTCCTAAACTACTCAACATATTACGATGGAACTTTCAAGATTTGTTGTATGCATGTCCGGGAAGCTTACTGTGAAAAAACCTCTTAATAATAATGTTCGTAATTACGATTTTACCGAGGCGAAAGTTTGAAGTGCCATTGTGTAGTCAAGGAAATGTTTTCGTTGGTAACCACGTTACCAGTTGGTTTATGACGACATGGTTAGTAGAGCTCCAAACATCACTTGAAGCGGGAACGGGAATTGTATGCCTTATTCTGGCATTGCAACGCATGCCCGGCTTCAGCTAGTTAAATATAAATATTCAGCGAGTATTTAATAAAATAAATACACGCTAACGAGGCGCACAACCAATGAGCGTGGAGTGGTCCAACTAACTATTTCGCAGCTTATGCCGCAAATATACTGAATGCAGGGTCTTCATATTTACGTATTCCTCGTCAAAACCTCTATAATTCGAATTATGTCATTACGAAATAAAAACATTGATCAATATCAACAGAAATAATTATCAACGTGGGAAGCCCCTTGTACACGTGTCTCAAAGATGTGAGAGAGGGGGGGGGGGGGAATTCAGTACGCCGCGCCGAACAGTCAATTTGAGAATGATATCCGCCTTGGAATGACGGCTCTGCCGATATTTTTTTCAATTCTTACACTTATTTTATATTATTCAACGTTTAATAGACGATAAAATGTTTTTTATAACTAATTACAATAAGTAACCTCAAATTTTTTGAATTATTTTAACTTAAAACACACATTTTTAACTGTACTCTTGGCGTCCAGCACAGTGGCCAGCGGATTTTTTTCGCACAGTAATGCAAGTGTTAAGTTTAATAATAAATGTTCGTATGTAATAGCGGTTGATGGTCGATATTTTAGTTTTAAATTAAATGTGACATTCATTTGTAAACGTGTCACTGAAACATTCACGAAATAAGCTTGCATCGTTTTTGCACAGAGCAACTTTTGATGTTCAGATGTCATAAAATCTTCCATATCTCCTAATTTCATTTGAAATGTGTCGTCACTGTTTATAAGCTATCGAATTTATTTCAATAATTGCAGCCGAATTCAATTTCTAAATTGGCTTGATTCCAATGAACCATTTCTACGTTATTGGAAGTATTCCACCGACCGCTGATTTATAACCTTTATCGTAGATTTATTAGTGCGTTTTTTCATCATATATATGTACGTATATACATATGTATGTATGTATACATATGTAATACTAATAGAGAGGCGCCACGTATTAAGATAAGTTTTTATTATTTGTTCTAATCATAATTCGTGGAATTACATTGAGACTGTTGAGAAGCGTCACGTTTTCTCGTAATTATTAAAAAACAAATTTTTTTCAAATAAAAAATACAAATGATTATCATTTGTTTTTTTCAATGCATACGTCGATATGGAATGTTTCGACACTGAAAAAATGCATTGGACTCCATCAATCGATCTAAGAATCCTTCAGGATTGATTCAATCGGTATGTAATACATACTGTTAATTATGTACATACATACATATTATTACATACATATATACCCTCCTTTATCAATGACAAGAGTGCCGGGCTTTGCCCAACCCAGTTTTATGTACATACATACATACCTCGCTTATCAATGTAGTCGACTAACCAGTAGGGATAAGACACACCATTGATTTGTGACATCTAATTTAACAAGTAACACCATTGATGTGTAGCACACCTAATTTACTAAGCAGAACCATTGATTAGTGGCACACCTAATTCAACACTTCATTGTTTTAAAGAAGAGTATACAAACTCATTACTGTTAGAATTTAAGTCAGTCATTACCATCGACTCCGTATAGTCAGTCATTACCATCTACTCCGTATAGTTGGTCATTAATATCGACCCCGCAAGTGACGGTCAACACATCAGCAGCAGAACAATGTTAAAGTTACACTGAAATAGTTCTCCGTTCCATAATTAAATCATTCATAATCATCAATATTAATATAACTTTGAATGTGTCAATATAATTGTATAAACAGCAATGCATTGCATTAGACAATTTTCATTAAATTTCGTTTTTTTTGTGAATCGAAGATATCACTAATTATAAAGGATGTTTTTTTAGAGGTTTTTGCTTCAAATTGGCAACACTTTTTCCAATTGGTGGATGATTTGTGCTCAGTTTAATTTGCCATTCCACATTAGTGGATGTAGTGGATAGAGTGAAGAAATTGAAATGGCAATGGGTGGGTCACCTTGCTAGAATAATGGATGAAAGATGGAAAAAAAACTAGAATGGTACATGAGAGAATGTAAAAGGATAAGAGGAAGGGTGACCGGAAGAATGCACTAGAGATAGTTGCACTCTCGAGACATCCAAACTTTCAAAGATGCTCAAGGAGAACTAACGCAATAGAATTCCACAAAAAAGCGTCAAGGAGTAGCTGTATATTATCCGAGGGTGTTAACCTTTTTTTGTGAAGTTCTATTGCGTAAGTTCTTTTTGAAAATTAGAACTTCTCGAAACTGCGCTACTATTCAATGCAATTTAGTGCATCTTTGCGGGAACCAAAAGAAAGATGGGTAGACGAAATTATAAAAACGTGTGGGGTGAGATGGATGACAATTGTGCAAAACGGAGACGAGTTGGAAGCTTGTTGGAGTTGACTTCATCCAGCAGTGGATGGTGAATGACTGTAAATGATGATGATATTATGTCCACAAGACTTTTTATTTTTATATTTCGGGATCTAGTGATCATTAACTAAATATCTTAGTACTTTTCATGTTTGTATTTATAATATCATCTTATTCTAATGTTAGTGCTTATATGAGCTGTTATATAATATTTGAAAGTGGCGGAAGTTCAATTTTCAGATACAAAACACTATTTCTGTTTGACTTAATTCACAAATTGTTATCACTTATTTTATCTTGGAAATGCAGAATAAACGTATTACATTTAATGTTTTGTGAGATATTTCTCGAAATGAAGAAAAGTGGACTTATGCCACTTTTAATTATACTGAGCAACAAAAAAAATTGCCAGAGCGGAGACAAACCAATATTTACTAAGTTTGACTGAATTCGAATATGATAATGATTTTTTTGGTTAGTGATCGTTTACGAGATATGAGCGATTAAAAATTGCGCGATTTTTACAGTTTTTTGGCTTTTGCGGTTTAATTCTTTAATTCAAAATCTAGTATTGTTGTGGTCAAAGTGAGTATTGAAATCAATAGTCAGATGTTTTTTCTATTGTTTGTGATTTTTTATTGTTTTAAAATACTTATAATTAATTGTCTAGCGAATGTTAAAAGTCAAAAATATATTTTTTTACGGATTTTTTTCTCCGTGTTATGTTGCGTTTATTTGGCCAATTTTTTATTTCACCACATTCATAAGGATTGGTTTTATATCTCAATGGTTTTTTGATTCTCAGTGTTATTATAATAGCTAATAATAAAAAGAGCTTAAAACCTATTTGCATTTCATAATAAATTTTATACTGTATATTATTTTGAACTAAAGACTCTGAAGCAAATAGTATTTTGATCATCTGTATTTATACTCTAACCTCGTTGTAATCATCAAGAGTCTTCACTAGTTGATTAGTTTGGCTGTAAATCACTAGATTGTTTCATGGAATCTCGTGGTTAATTTGTTAGTTATAACTAATGGAATGCTATTTTAGTACTGTAGTCTTTTCAGCTTAGTATAAATAGGCGTGTTATATGTATGTATGTATTTTAGATGATTATTATTAGTGATTTGTTTTGAGTGGCTAGTGTTGGAGGCATTATTCCATACAGGTGCAACATATGTACATAAGCTTTTGGTCCAAGTGCAGCCAAATTACCGTAAGATTCAAATCGTTTAAAATTTCCTCGTAAAAGCTGCCATTTCACCACAGCCGTGTGTTCGTAAAAGCAGAAAGTTCGAAGTATATTTTCACAAAGCGAATATTTGTCGGATTCAAAACCGGTCCCATATGCGTTTAAATTATACCTATGTGTGTATTATAAAAAATGTATGCATGGTCTCATGCAATATTTGCAAGTGTTGAAATTTCAATGTCAACGCTCGTCACCTCTGACACCTTGAAAGGGCATAAACGTCTTTCAGACTTTCGTCGACATGATTATGTAGTATTTCACTCGGTTTGCCTTTCAACAAAATGAAATATTAAATAAAATGGCAGTCTCGTCGAAGCGTTTCAACCTTGATCAAATTCATACAGGTCGAAAATTATTGTTTGAAGATCGAATTTCATTCGTTTGAATGCGTTTATAAATGATTTGATAGTATTTTGGTTTAAAAGCGTTCGAATGGACAGAGCTTTTAATTGATATATGTAGTACTAATGTACCAGTGGCGTGCCGCGACTTTTAAAACAAGGGACTAGGAATAGACAACAATATATTTTTAATTTTTGAATTAAAATAATATGTTATGAGCATTGAAGTATGTTATGGTTATGAGTATAATTTTTCATGTTTGTGCTAACAGAAGTCTACCTTTCTCAATGACATATTTTTTTTCTCTTCAAAACATACTCTTCTGAATGATTTGTTGAAATGAAAAAATTCCAAGGTCTCGTCATTTGTTTCTTTATTGTAATTAAATTGTTGATATTTTTAATTTTTGGTAAAAGATTTTTTCAAACATTTTCTGGCGGCGACCCCTTTTAAAAAAAACCAAATAGTCCCCGACGCCAAAACATTTGAAAAATACGTTTTAATGGATAAAAAATATTAAACACTTGAATGAAAAATATTTTACAGTATATAGGTATATATGTATGTATATCAATATTTTTTTTATTTAGTTTGCGACTGCAGGAAACCCTTTCCATAGGTTGGGAGTCCGTTGTATAGAATTATCAGAATTTTTGCTTACGCTTTTGAAAGTCCGTCAGTGAAACCCGAATTTCAATGCACGTGTGCATTTTAAAATGAGACAAAACAAATGTTAACTTTTATTTTGGGAATGCTTTTGTTTGAAAATATACATAAACTACAGTGTATATAAAAATATGATTAAATCGATTTTTGTTTGGGTAGTGTGGCGAGATTTATCATTAGGTTTTTTTTATTTTTTTTTTAAATTATATAATGTATATTATCAACTAACCAGAAAATTTCGCCGGTATTCGGTGATGTTAATAAATAAATAATAAAAAGGTGGGTTATTCCTGATAAATAATTTTGGTTAACTAAGTACGGTAATTTCCTAATAATACCTAATATTCCTAATAATTAGGGTAATACCCTAATTTCCCAAGTCTTTCTTCCTGCAATCGTGCTATTTCCATTTCGTTATTCCATCCTTCTATGAGTGCATTAATCTTAGGGGTGCAGTTTATCCCGCAATAAGCTAATCTTTCGTAGCAACAAACTGCTCGACTTTGTTTCTGAGAAACTTATCAAGTAACACAAGCATCGGAAATTTGACTCCTATCGTCGGCCCTGTATACTTTGAAGCTCGAAGGATTGCAAGCTTTGGTAGTTACCGAATTTGCAGCGTCTTCAGGATATATGTACGTATGCATGTATGCTTCATTGGCGTTCAACATATTTACGGCTAAGCGGGGTGGGGTGTATTATTGGAAATATTTCATATTATCAGATAACACGACGTGTTAATTAACTGCATACATACATACATATTAGGTCGTCCCGGAATTAATGTTGTTTTTCATAGTGAAATTCAAACTTAATTTTTTTAAACTATTTATATTAACTATTCATCAAGATATATATCATCAAGAGTCAACATTGGATTTGCGATAATTCATCAAGAGTCAAAATTGGATTTGCTTCGATATCCGCCTTTAGAGATGCTTAATCCTCTTGAATGCACCGCCGTCCACTTCGAGGCTCGTCATCCAAGCTGAGATTGCCCGATTGAAATTTCTTAAACCAACGTTGGCACTTCCTTGCATCCAGTATATGTCGCAAATGAATTTTGAAACCTCTGTGGCACCTTTTTTCGCGTGAAACAACAATAACGGGCTAAACAAGGCTGTATGACAAAAAGAAAGATAATTTCACCGCATGCCACTCATATATATATATATATATATATATATATATATATATATATATATATATTATATATACATAGTACCGTTTATCATGCACCCTTTTTTTTGATCTTTCGACTTAAGATCTTTCGATTATCGATCTCTCCCTTCCGATATTTGCCTTTTCGATCTTTTGACTTTCGATGCCGTGAGGTAGACCCAGACGTGTCCATAGAAGTTCATTTAAGGATCAGTATGTTATTGTTGGGTATACAATACAATAACATACTGATCCTTAAATTAACTTCTGATGGACACGTCTCTATCATTTTTTGTGGATGGGGGGGTACCTACAAAAGATTTTTTTTGCTCAAAAGGAACGCAACGAATCCAGAAGAAAAAAAATACAAGACACGTATTCACTTGTCAACGAACCGAAAGAGACCGAGTCAAAATTGCATATTACAAAAACGACATTAATTCCGGGAATATCTAATGGTTGGGTCTCAATTTGGTGCTGTCTTGTCGGTTGACATGTCCCCTAGTTAAGTTGAATATCACTGCTTTCACACTGAAACGTCCAACATAAATATAATGTTAAACGTCGAGCATGTGTATGTATATGTATGTACGTATGTAAAATACAAATGTGCGTTAGGTTTGAGTGTCGTGCGCGAGCCCTAGTAGTGTCGCGCAGTGATTTGTAGCAATTCGCGAGGAATTTGAAAGCGTTTAGTGCCGCTCGGACCGAAATACCCGGCGAACGTTAAACGGTGGGGACGAGCGCGAGGGGGCTCCCACATCCGAGATGAGGGGGGGAGGCGGGAGAGGGTAGGAGAGGTCATACGTCAGCGGCCCTCTTAAGCCGCGGTGACGCGTCGCGACGCCACTGATTTGTATGGAACAGCTGCCCCGTCGCCCACGCGCGCCACTGCTCTCCGTCACTCTACACGAAAGCGATGACGGACCTTTTAGAAACTTTGACGACGACATTTCGACAACAGTCGCCGGAAGATGCAATTGGGATCACCCGACCGATCGCACTGTGTCGTAAGCACAGGTCTCGTCTGTTAAGAGGGCTGTACACCTGAAACCTTCATTTTGTTACCGTTCCTTTCTTCGATATATATATATATTGAGTGTATGTATATATTGAGTGAATGCGACAATATATATCAATATATATATATTGAGTGAATGCGACAGTTGCGCTTCGACCAGATAAAACGTATTTTAAATTGACAAAATCGAGGTTTCGTATTCTACTATTTTCTCCTCCAAAACTGGACCAATTTTTTAAAAAATTTCATCATCGGTATGAGAAAGATACTTTCTGTGCATCTATCGGCGTATTTTTTTTTAAATCGACCGTTAAATAAGCACGCTGGACTCGTTTCGTGGGTGTAAAAAAGAGGCGATTTTATAGATGTTTGGCGGCTCCTAGCTCATATAAAAAATAATTAATCAAAAAAATAAAACGATAGATACACCCCAATGGTGGATATCCATAGCACATTAAAAAATAATTTCTCTAGTGCCATAATTGAGGAAGGGAGAAGTATAGTACGTTTGTATGGACAAGGCGCTGCTGTCCAGCCCTCTTAACCCTTTGAGTGCTGACGACTTTCCTGTTGGTATCTACCGCCACGCTGAAAATTTCGCCAACATTTCCAACTGGAATTATTTACAAATCCAATAGAAAGCCGGTATAAAAATTGTAGCTAATCCAAACAAACCCCAGATAACTGCCGGCGAGGATTTCGAGTTTTGTAAAGGTGTGTTTAGACGCTCTAATATATCTTGCAATAATATAAAATAAACAAAATAAGTCTATTAATGAATGTAATTTTTCCAAAACTAGTTCCATCTTCTTCATTGTTGTTGCTCATATTTTATGTATTCCTCATCAAAACCTCATTTAACCATGATTTAAATTATGTATGTCAATACGAAATAAAAAAATCGGACAAGAGTTAACTGCCACTTCCGGTTGACGGATGCTTACAAAATTTTATAGATAACTTGGTATTATGCTTAAACTTTTAGATATGAAATTTCAGTTGAATAAACCAAACGGTTTCTGAGAAAAACATAAAAAACCTCGATTCTCTAGAGTAAAAGTACTACTTCCGGTTTAGATAAAAATATTTAAAAAATTAAAAGTTATACAAATTATTGTTTCTATTACATGCAAAAAAAATTTTTTCCGATTCAGTTAACGGTTTGAGAGATAATTGAATTCAAAAACTTAAAAAAAAGAGGACACCTATAAGGGTACCATTTCCGGTCAACTTAAAAATTTAAAAAAAAATTACGTCGTGTCGATAAAAATTTCAGTAAACGATACTAAGTTTCAGTTCGATAGGACTAACGGTGTTCAAAAAATCCCCAAAATACACAGACACACAGACACACATTTTTTCTAGATCATGAAAACGTGATCAGTAATCGATTCTGAGTTCAACTCAGTCAAAATCTCGAGTTCGAATTTTCGCATGATCACAAAACTTCATCTATTGTTACTACGTACATAGATAAAGTAAAAATTGATCAATATCAATAAAAATAATTATTTTCGTGGAAGCCCCTTGTACACGTGTTTCGCAGATGCGAGAGAGATGGGGGGAATTCAGTACGCCGCACTGAACGGCCAGTGTGAGAATGATATCCACCTTGAAATGACGGCTCTGCTTCAGCCGTGATTTTTTTTTAATTGTTTGCACCTATTTTATATTATTTGACGTTTAATCTAATATATAATTTCGGAAGAGACTTTGTATGTATGTATGTAATGTTGGTTGGTAACATCGAAAACAAATCAAAGTTTCTATGACGACGATTCGATATGGTTTCGATTCAAATAAATTTAATAAAAACAACTAGTTTGATATATAATTTCGAAAGAGAGTTTGTATGTATGTTTGTTTGTTTGGTTCGTAGAATCCGTGACGTTAAATTTAATAAAAAAAAAAATGAGTATTCAAATAAAATATAACTATTCAAATAAATTTGTGTAATATCTTTAGCTCTACTTTGGGGTTCTGGTGATATCGCACCATGACGAAGCATCCTTTTTTTGTCAATGTCATCCCAAGATTGTATTTGACAAAATATTCTCGGAAGCAAATCAGTTGCTAGATAAATCGTTCGTAACATTTCCTGTCTATTGACTTAATGCTCGATAAACTGTCTCGTTTGTGGTCTCTTTTAGCAGGCAAATGGTTTGAAGTTTGAATTATATAATTTACATGCGAGATGATTTTTGTATTATAGTCGATCCGATTAGCGTGAGACTTATTTTTAGAGCAATGTGTTTTATTTATTTATAATTGATTTATTATTATAATAAATACATTATATAAATGGATAGATAATAATGATAATAACAAAATAATTATCAATGTGACGGGCTGCCCCAATACGTCACACCAGTCTTACAAAAAAAAAAGAAAAGAACAATAAAAAATTGGCAATCATTCATCTCATTCAAATAGACTCGTTTTGAATCTCGTGAAACTGACCAGTTCATCATCACGACAATCAAACAGGTGCAAATGTTCATCTATCACATTATGGAACCGGATAGCCTTTACAAGAGACGAAGCTCTACCGCATTCAGGCGCCCAAAATTTGAGTTCCGATAAAATCGAAATGTTGTAACATTCTAAGGACGTAATATTTTACGTATTTCTTTATTTTTTATTATTTTTTTCTCATTTAAATGTATAATATTATTACAATATAATTAAATGCAAGGTTTTTAAAAATATTACTGTAAGTTTTGCTGTCCCTAGCATGACGTTGACTTTTATCGTCTGAAAATATGAATTTCCATTAATATCAAATATATACGTGTTCCATAAACAAAATAATAATATCAAGTACTTACGTAAATATCGTGTAAGTCTTACGTATATCTTACGTACGTCTTATGTACATACGTATTACGTAAGTCTTACACTATTATAGATTTGGTTAGGATTCGGTTCGACTATAGATTTGGATAATTGTGACACATCGGAGTCGATTGCTTCCTATTAAAGTTTGCCAATTTGTCTAATTTAACTATCGAAACTGTCCCTCACAGGTTGGCTCACCTACCATAGTGAATTAAATTCTCTCTCGTATTACGTGAGCAATAGGTTCACCATCGCTGCTACTATGGATCGGGACTCGTTGCACCCTACTCGCCGGGAACGCGTCGTCTTTTACGAAAATTCAATTCTTAAAGCTACAAATAGTCGTTCTCGAGTGATTTGCCGCCACTGAATTGATGGAAAGGATGGGGGGATTCTATCCCAAGATTTTACGAAAATTTCAAATTATAATAATATATATGTATGTAAAAACGGACGGGACGCTTGTGGGTATGTTTGAGGATGTGTGGGTATGTGGCGAGTGCATCACCAAGCATTGAGATTAAAAAAAAAACAAATTTTAGAATTATCAAGAGATTGATTTCGCCTGCGATTTCGTTTCCGATTCCAGTTTTGGTTCTGGTTCCGATTTCGATTCCTATTTCAGTTCCGAATTTCCGATTACTATTTCAGTTCCGGTTCCCGATTCGTGTTTCAGTTCCAGTTCTGATTCCTATTTTGGTTCCGATTGTGATTCTGATTCCCAATTCCTATTTCAGTTCCGGTTCCGATTCCTATTCCGCTTTTGATTTCAGTTCTGACTTCGATTGCGTGAATGTATCAATTATTTTTCCGAAACCACCTGTTGAAATATCAACGGGCGCAACACCAGTTACTTAATATAATAATAACACAATAATAACAATAAGTCTCGAATGTGCTATTATATGCATTGATACGTTTAAATAAAAACCGAAATCTAACTCACAATAGCAAGAGGAATACAATGCGCGTATATTATTATTATCGGCTGTTGATTATAATTTCGCACAAAATTGGCACACAGCGGTTTCGTCATTCGACACGCACAACGAATGTGAGTAAATTTTCGATATTCAGCTGTTGGAATGAAAAACCTATTCGCATTGCGGGCGTATCTAGCGGATGTCAACGTGTTAAAACCGTGTTTACGTGTAATATAACATCAGATCTTTCAAACAATGTACGGATGAAAAACAAACACGCGGCTTTCATAAATAAATAATAAATATTTACGAAAGTTTGACATAATTCTAAGGCAGATTAGCGTTTCGGATTATTTACATAGATGAGTGTAAATTAATTCAGGCCACCCCTCCCCCCACCCCCACCCCCCCACCTCCCTCTATTCGGTTCTTGAACTTGACCCGCAACAGATGAATTGAATTATTTTATAATAAACGATACCAGATATTGTTTAAATATTATGGTATGTACATATGTATGTGTTTATATTAGTGTGTGTTTGTATATAAATATGTTCATTATAAGTTTTCGAATCAATTAAATTAGCGATTAAATGACGAACTTGTTTAATCAACAGTGAGAATTTATACTCCTTGGTCAGTTATATTGATCGCACGTTATTTATTTATTTATACACATTATGCCGCAATTAAGCGCCACTGCGGTTTTTTTTATTAATTCGTTTATTACAGTTAGTAATAGTGTATGTATTTTTGTGTACAAATATATTTTTGTATTGAGCTTATATGTATGATCTTAATTACATAACGTGGATATTATATTATATTACATTCATATGTATGTATGTTATTATCTTAATTATATTGATTTACGAAAAGCCGTTTTTTTTTTGGAATGAAAAATTAATTTTGATTCAAAATCCTGATGGATTAGTGAGTGAGTAAGTAGTGACGGAAGAAAATGACTTTACATTTAAAATAACTATTTTTCAAGTTGATTTTATGATTTTTTTTTTGGTTACATTAATTACGATGGAGTATACTTATTTATTTGTAATTTTAAAACGATTAAAAAAAATTTGAATTTAGTTCGAATCGATACGAAAATGGACTTGAAGTTTCGAAGATGCCTTTTGCGATTATTTCATGTGCGAGCATGCTTTGCGTTAGAAAACTGGCTCAGCCTAGTTAGTCACCGATAACATTATTATTTAATTTATGTATGTATGTATTTACCTGATAAGAATGAAATAAAATTTTATTTCGTTCAAAACCTTATTTTTTTTGGCATTTTAAATAATTCTCATCCAACAATGGCTTTGATGGCAGACGTGTTTCTAACGCGAATATTCGATTCTAGTTTGAATTTATCAATTTATGTAGCATTTCATTAGATCATAAAATAGTACATAGAAGTAGTAAATAATTATTTATATTTAGGTCAAATAATAGACATGTCCGGTAGTAAGGAAAAATAAATAAAGAGACGTACGAAATTAGGATGGAGTGCATTTGGACGAATGAATGTTGTTTTTAAATTAAAAATATGCCACTCTGCCTGAAGGAAAAGATTTTCGATCAATGTGTTTTACCGGTGATGACGTATGGATGTGAAACTTGCACATTGAACGCTAAGTTGCTACACAAAGTCCAATGCACTCAAAGAAGTATAGAACGCTGCATGCCCAGCATAACGAGGAAAGACAGGAAGCGGAACACATGGGTGAGAAGTACGACAAGGGTAGTGGATAGAATAAAGAGATTGAAATGGCAATGGGCCGGAAACGTGGCTGGAAAGGTGGATAAAAGAAGTGCTAGAATGGTACCCGTGAGAATGAAAATGGGTAAAAGGAAGTTGGAAGGAAGGATAGTTGCGCAAAACAGAGACGAGTGGAAGCGTGTTGGAGAGGCCTTCATATCCAGCAGTGGATGGTGAGTGGCTGTAGATGATTATGATTTCAAAGGGACATTCTCTTTTGATTTTTAAAATGCTTCATATTGTATATAAATTATGTTCACAGATCATCTTAGGTTTATTATAATGGTTGTGGCTATTTGCGGGTACTATATCTGCAAATTATTGGCTATTTGCAGGTACTATATCTGCGACAGGCGCAAAGCCTTCTGCGCATGCGCGTGAACTGTCACTGTCAGCGTGTTTACTGTTAAAATTTTGTTTTAACCTCTTAAAATTTAGTTCGAACTCGTAAAGTGACGTAGAGTAAAAAATATAATTCAAATTAGTTAATATTATTAATTTTTAGAAAATTATTATCATATGCCACGTATAATACCTACATACAAGTACAGGCCGCGAACTAGCTAAATTATATAAATCTATTATAATAACGTGCGAAATATATTTGCCTCATGTATGTATAACGAACGATTGATTAAACAAGTCTAGCATACATTAAATGTAAGAAATTATAATCGGATGTGCATGCGCAGAAATCTTTGCGCTTGTCGCAGATATAGTACCTGCAAATAGCCAATTATTCGCAGATTTAGTACCTGCAAATAGCCAATAATTCGCAGATATTGTACCTGCAAATAGCCACAACCTATTATAATAGCTACTGATCTGGCGATCATTTTCTATTTAACAAAAAAAACGTTAGTATTATCTTATTTTAATGTTAGACAGCATAATAGGAAAAATTGCTCAAAAACCTACTGACAATTTTTATAAATGTTCATAATATTTAAAACAAAGACTTTTTAAGTCGACAATCTAAAGCAGATTATGTGTAGGTAAAGGATGTTCTTTGAAATTGCATAATACTATGCATGTGACAATGCATATGAGTGTGAGTTAAAATTTGCAGGTGCAATGATTTTGTCAATGAGACATTCTTCTGAGAAGTTCCGGCTTTTTCATGAGCCCGTTCTCAAATGTGTAGTTAGATATACACATTTGCGAACAGAGAGTGCTTTTACTCGTATTGATGTGTCACAGTCAATGCTATTACATATTTCTAGAATTGAACTTTTCAATTAGAATATTTTGTCTATTTATCGCCGAAAATTTCTAAGTGAAATTTCAGCCAAGTTCGTATTGGAAAATATGTATTTACTTAAATCAAACATTGTTTACACATTGGCTACATTTATAATACGTACGATATTTTTGTTTTTTACATTATATGTATATGTATATAATATAACTGAGTGTAATATAATAATATTTTGACTCGGTATTCTAAATATTTAAAGATTGTGTTTATTATTTTGAATGAAATAGTTAACATTGACTTCCATTCCTAAAAAATGTACTAATTCACAACTTCTAAACATACACATATAATTTTGACTAATAAGCAAAATCAAATGCTCACACTTTTACTTTTGATTGTAATGAGACTAATGTTCGGAAACAATATTTTGGTATGCGATTGTAATCATCATTGTCGTCATTCGATACACGCGTTGCCGGAAACAAAAAATTCCACTCAATGTTTTCAATTTGAGATTTTAATTATATACGCAGTTCGATGACGTTTTTTTTTTCGTATTTTACATTTCAATCTTCCAAAGTGTGATATTTCAAACTTTGCGTGATGAAAGATATAGATCTTATAACACTTGCGTCATTTACCTATACACACATAATTTACAAACAACTTGAACTTGAAGTTTGAAATTTATGAAGTTATTTCTGTTCACTTATACGTTATCGAATCTGATTGGGTCCGGATATAAAAGTCTTCACACATTCTATCCTCTCCTGTATCAACTCTGGAATTGTAACAACAAAGTATCTCTTGAGTTGTGTCGATTGATCTCCTCTTGTCCTCTTGTCATCTGAAGTACTCTTCGACTTTTACAGTAGACTAATCCTGCTTAAAATTTCCCGTGGGAAACACCGGTATATGAGCCGTTATACTTATTTGGAAGTGGCAAAAGTCCACTTTCTTCATTTCGAGAAATATCTCACAAAACATTAAATGTAATTTTTTGAGTTTAACAATATTAAAAAAAAATACTGATGGCCTGTAATATGTATGTCTACTCTGCTTTTCCGAGATTTTGGACATATCGAATTAAAAGAAGTAACAATTTGTGAATGAAGTCAAACAGAAATGGTGTTTTTGGATCTGAAAATTGGACTTTCGCCACTCTCAAATATAAATGGCTCATATATGTAAGTGTGTGTATATGTATGTACTTTTCCACCATGTCAAACATGTATTTTTGATTTTTAAATGCTTTTATTATTACGAAATTTTGTTCACAATCCATCTTATATCTATTTTAATAGCTACTGATCTACTGATCATTTTCTATTTTACAATTTAATTTAATTTGGCTAGTAATCATAGTATTATATTATTCTAATGTTAATCTACAGCATAATAGGAAAAAGAGCTCAAAAACTTATTTACAATCGTCAAACATGTATGAACTATTTATTCGCCATGCAGTGAAGTTGTATTGGTAAAGATCTCCAGTAATTTTCCGTTGAAAACAGTTGAGAGGGAATGAATTATGTTTACGGTGAGCATAGTTTTTTTGGTGAAAATATAAAGGACATATATATAATCGTTTTAGAACTTAAAAATATGCTTTATATGTTTATAACATTTATTATATAAGTATATTATAAGTATAAGCATACAAAATGTAGAATTTTAATCAACCATATTTACTACACCAATAAGGTCTTTTTGTCGCCATTTCTTTTCCTTTGATATAATCATTTGTGATAATATCAAAGGAACTTCAATGAACTTCATCGAATAATTCGACTATTGATTTCAATACTCACTCATGGCAGAAAACTAGATTTTGAATTAAAAACTGTAAAAATTGCCCATTTCTTAAACGCTCATTCAATATATGTATGTATAATTTCGAAAGAGACTTTGTATGTAAGGTTTGTTGGGGGCATCGGAGACAAATCAAAGTTTCTATCACGGCGATATCGATATCGAATATTATTTTTTTTCGATTGAAATAAATAAAAAAATAAAAAATTAATATTTACTATTAGATTCGCCATGTTTAAGCTGTTAATATTATAGACACTGAGCGAATCCGGGTAAAACAACTAGTATATCGTAAACGAAACAAAAACCACCACTTATTATTGCCATATTCGAATTTAGTTAGTCAAATTTTGTGATGATTGTTATAACAGTGCTATCAATATATGTACATACATATGTACATGTATGTACATATTATATGAAGGTTCAATAAAATTTTCGAATTTTTAGTGATAGTCGATATTACTAAATAAAGGACAAAGGGGCAATTTAAGATTATTAAATAAACAATTAAATCTAACGGACAGAGCAGTGAAATAAAGGGCTGCCCTTTTAAATAAATGTCGTATATTCACCGTAATTATGATGTTACAATTTTCCACGCAACGAATAGGATTTTATGATTATCCAGATTTTGTCAGAAACCCATCGAAAAAATCGAATAACTTCAAAGTCGGGTTTTTTTCACATTAATTGGTGAATCAAATTACCGCCATTTTCAACTTCAACTTGTCAGACTCATTCGAATGCATTTCCTATCACGTTTTTCAGTTATTATATTATATAACTCTTATTATTATCTTCACTAATGACAGCAATGAGAAGAAGGCAAAGATAGATTATCAGATCTGCATAAATTGAATACATAGTATTGTCTCAATTTTTATGTTCACTAATGTCAGCAATGAGAAGAAGACAATGCTAGATTATCATTTCTGCATAAATTGGGTACATATTATTGTCGCAAATAGTATTATTGTCGCAATTAGCATCTTCACTAATGACAGCAATGAGAAGAAGGCGAAGATAGATTATCAGATCTGCATAAATTGGGTACATATTTTTATCGCAAATAGTATTATTGTCACAATTAGTATCTTCGAAAATGAGAGTAATGAGAAGAAGGCAAAGATAGATTGTCTGATCTGCATAAATTGGGTACGTATTATTGTCGCAATTAGTATCTTCACTAATGTTAGCAATGACAAGAAGGCAAAGATAGATTATCAGATCTGCATAAATTGGGTACATATTATTGTCGCAAATATGAGCCCTAAAAATTGGATTCGGGAGTCGATCGATTTTTTAACGACTACGACTCCGGTCAATAAGTCACGACTCCGACTCCACAGCCCTGATTCGTGCAAACAGCTTTTGGCACCTGGAGTGAGAAACATATATGCGGGTGTGCATTCGAACACGTCAAATCGGGCGATCGGATTTGACGTTAATTTGCCGAGCGTTGGCGAGAGGCCGCGCCTCAATTGATGACCATTTAAATTGGACTGGATTTGTGTGGTATAAATGGGTTTTTGAGTGTAAAAAAAGCTCGCCGTCAGCGAGACAATTAGCCAGATGAGAAATGATTTGGTAGGCGTCGACCGGCCACCACCGCCGCTAATTTATGTGACGTTTTAACACTTCAACGGCCGGGCGACGTCGGCGGGGGGAAACAAGCTGCGGAGGAAGCTCACGATTTATCTGCATCTAAATTTATTTTGAAGTAATTTGTCGCTCGCCGCTGCCGGAATTCCCGCAACGAGGTGAAGATTCTCGCTTACTTCGACGGTGCTCAAACTTTTTCATACCATGTATGTATGTACATATCAATGCACTCACACGGATGAGCTCAATTAAGCCAAAGTGAAAGAATACAAATTTTGGATTTCCCATGATGGACAACTTGCGTCGTCGTATCAACGGATGGGGTTGTCAATAATGTGACGTGCCTCCAACCGATTGATTTAACTTGACATTGTTTATATTTCTTCGGTATTTTTTGTATCTGAAATAAAGACCAGATACCAGAGAAAGCTCTCGACGACTTTTGTATTCAAAATAATGACAGGAACTTGAAAAATAATGTGATTTTCTGAAAAGATTGCTTCCGCCGTTGTGAGCGCGCGCGCTTTGTATGCGAGTTTGTAGCAAAATAGCCATTTTGAATTCAGTCGAAATTGATCATAATTAAAACAATTAAAGTTAATTGAAAGTTTTTTTAATAGTAAAAAAAACTGTTCTAAAAAAAATATATTAAAAAAAACCACTTTTTCGGAAGATATTAATCGATTGGTTGGAGGCACAGAAAATTGTTGAAAATCGATAAAAAAAAATGATTTAACGTCCCTTGATGTGACGAAAGTTTTCCATTAGGTCTATCGTGGGAAACCTAAGGGCGTATAAACAGAGATCTATATATAATAACAATAGTTATCTACGTATATATAATATATAACAATAATTGCAATAGTTCGCACCATTAGTGTTCAATGCAAGAGAGCAAAAAAGCATGGATTTTCAAAAAAGCTAAAAAGCACGGTAGAAATTGACAACAGTTGACAATCATTTTTTGTGCAAAAAGCATCCATCGATCCCTTAAAAGATAGTTTATAACTAAAAAGCGGACCAACTTTGCGCAGTTCATTGTTCATTGTTCACCGTGCTTTGTTCATTTATATGATGAACCTTTTTTTTAATGCTCTCTAGCGTTTTAGTTTATCCTGTTTCCTGGAAAATGGACCCAAAACGCCCCGTTTCCTGGAAAAAGCACGCTTCCAGTCCCACCTCTACTTATAACTAGAGGTAGGGTAGCCAAGGTGCCGCTCATTGCTCCATTGTTGTAAATCCTTTGTAAAAAAGGTTCGGCAAACCTTTAACAATGCATTTACAACATTTGAACAATATGCGGCACCCTCTGGGTCCGGGCTTTACTTATAACATATAAGCTATCTTTTAAGGGCTATTAGGGCGCAGGCACACAGAATGGTACGCGACACGTGTTTTTATTTTAGATAGGTTTTCACGTGTAAAAAAAACGCTTGCACGCATCATCTATGCTACGGTACCCAGGTGAAAACTTACCACCTGAAGTGTTTTTCGATGATATTGTCAACCTTGCTGTTTTGCTCCCTTGATTTGAACACCAATGGAGCAATCTATTGTTATTTGAAAAGCACCCAGCCAACGCCGAAGACTACCCATAAGCAATGTTCGCGAGCAAATTGTCGAAAAGTACTAAGTTTGAATTGTTTTTTTTAATTTGTTGTTCCAAAACAGCATGAAAGTACTTTTTAACAATATGCTCTCGAGCATTGCTCACGTCAGTCACCAACATATCATCTGTACTTTTCGTTCCGGTCTAATGACTCATTAGTCATTAGTAAAGTTTTCGCCGTTCTTTGTTTATTGTTCGCCGTGCATTGTTCATTTTTATGATGAACCTTTTTTTCCACCCTAACTTTGTAAATAGACCCAAAACGCTCTGTTTCCTGGAAAAATCACGCTTCCGGTCTTACCTCTACTCATTAGTAATGAGTAGTCACCGGAGCCTGAGGGGGCCGTGTATTGTTCAAAGGTTGTAAATGCATTGTTAAAGGTTTGCCGAACAATTGATAGCACTGTGACTATCCTACCTCTAGTAATGAGTATAGTAGAAATCATCCAACACATTACAGCCTTGTCCTTGGGATATTAAAGTTTGAGTACCGCTGAAGCTAGTGTTGGTAGTTTCACGACATATTCCTTTAAAAACTCGAAATGTCGGTGTTTTGGTACGCCATCTCAAAAAGGTCCCCCGCCGCTGTGCTGTGACAATGAAATCGCGTGTCTTTTTATATATTTTAAACAATAAACACCGACTAATTTTAATTTGAGTAGACAAACAAACCGAGCAATCTCAATATTGCTCTCTTGATACTTTCGCCAAAAATAAATAAGTCACAATTTTCATAGTGTGATCGCTTCGGTTGATCGCCGATGACACGTAGAAATACAATACACGTGTGTGTATGTCGGTAATGACTATGACAATGAATCATCGACCTTGGCCCTGGTGTGAAATGAGACGTTCGTGTCGTTGTTGACAACTTCGGCCTTACTTGAAAAGGTTCTTTTGGATAAAAATTAATTTATAGATGCGTTTCTGGTTTCAGTGAAGTTAATAAGTTGGGTCACGCCATAAAAGTTGGGACTGACTCTACTGACATGCGTGGATAAGCTCCTACTAGGCACTAGGCACTACAATAAGAGCTCTACATATGTATCAGTGGCGTGCCGTGGCTTTTATAACAATAGACAAAAAATATATTAAAAAAAATAGTAATTAATTTATTAATTATAATAACAACATGTTCGACACGAAAAATGGTTCCGAAACGATATATGACTTTTCTTATAGATCTATGCCCAGTAAACACGAATCTGGGAATAAAAAATGTTGATTGGCTCGAGATTCGGAGATATATGTGATTTTAAATCGCGCGATTTTTCTATATCTTCGTGTTGTTCGGTGGATGTCTCAAAATCTGTCAAATTCCTGTTCAAAATGAATATTGGAATTTATAGTCGGGTATTTTATCTTTCATTTGTATTACTTTTCAGCTTTCAAATCTTTCTTAAGTAGCGTCCAGTTCAAATCAAAAGTCAAAAGTACGTATTTTCACTTGGGATTTTTTCCCACTGTTAATACTATTTTATATTGAGTATTTTCTATTGAAAAATGTTTATTGGGATAGTGTTCTGGCCACACTATTTTTTGGTTTAGTTAATTGGAAGTGTGCTGAATTTTAAATCGGTAAAATTGCGAGCTAAAAGCTCGTACTAGTATTTACTCGTATTTACACGAATCTGAATTGTAATCTGTCTTGAAGTGGAGCATAATTTTTCATTTTTTTTTGCTAACAAATGTAATAAGTAGGATACCTTTCTAAATATCATCTTGTCTTCAAAACTTAATATTCTGAATGATTTGTCGAACAATCGATCGAGAATGCAACATTCCAAGGTCTCGTTATTTGTTTCAGCGCGCTCCAAGCTGGTTAGTTCTGAGAGAAGCCGAGTCCCTTATGTAAATATGTTATTTTAACCATAAAAAAAGTTGAGAATAATGTTTGATAGACACGAATAATAATATTCTTAGTGAAAATTCGATAAATGCTTGAAGAGATGAGTAAATTAATAAAAAATATTTCGTCTTTGACGGAACGCCTATACATAACAATTCGCCAGTACCGCGAAGGGAACAGAATTGAGATGGCGAGTCCGTGCAAGCAAACGACGCGGCGGACCATACCATAATAATCCACTACCACAGGTAGTGGTGTGCCTTGTTCCACCAACTCGCCATATATCGAGACTCGTTTTCTCAACTTTTCGACTGCTTAAACAGGAGTTTTTATAGATATTATATACATTTATGTAAATATACGAGACATATTATGATAATTCATTTGAAAAAACTTTTAGAAAATATTTTTTTTCTATATTTTTTTAATAGTTAATGTAAATCACTTTCGGATATGTTTTTTATATGTATACATATATATATATATATATATATATATATATATATATATATATATATATATATATATATATATATATATATATATATATATGTATGTATGTTCTTGCTACATTATTCTGGAATTCAGAATTTTAAGAGGCAAGAAAGGTGGTGGTCCTCGTTTGTTCGTAAAATGTTTGTAAGTTAGTTTCTGCTTTAATTTATTGACGTAGAAATTTGGCAGACTAGTCTGTCGATAAATTTCGGCCTACAAAAGACGTTTCGTTAGCAATTTGTTTGTCGTAAGTGGTTCTCAGCAACGAAGAACTTTCTGCCAACTGATGATGTTTTTTATCAGAATACAACACAATCGGATAATAGGGATGAAATATTCACAAAAGAACATGCGGATTTTTAAAGACTCGTCACTCGTCTCCCGACGCCTTTTTGATCCCAAAATTGCGTTTAAAAAAAATTGTTAGCCGGAAAATCACTATAATCGTATATTTTAAAGAATTATTCTAAAAGCATTTTATGTAAAAATACATTTAAGCACACTTGTTGGCCGAAAAATCTATTATATTTTGAACAATTAATGAAGTAAAAATATATATGAGAGATTATTAGAGTCTACTTATAATGCAAATTTTATACGATATGGTGTGAAAATTATGAAGTTATAGTCATTTAAACAATTCAAATATGACAAAATGGGGGGTGGAAAGTCAAACAAATAAGGTGAGCCGTCACATTCTCCAATATTTTGTGGATTTTTAAACATGTTTATTATGGTTGTATTTCACCATCGACTTAGCGAACCCAATTGAAATCTCTATCGGTGGCCAAACCTCGCAAAATGGCAACGTTTCAAAGCGACCGGAAGAATGTAGGAAGTTTTTCAGACTAATTGACGAAGTGAAACTAATTAAAACCTTGTACACAATAATAAAAATACATATTTGGCAGATTTGTATGCCGAAAAAACTCTATAAAAGTATTTCATGTATTTTTCACTGCTGCCATTTTTTCATATTCATTTCATATATGTAATTTAATTTTTTCTTTTCTTGAAATATTCCATCTGCATATTCATTCTGTTAAAAATCTTTTTTTCATAATGTCTTCTTATCCATATAAGAAATAAATAGCAACATTTAACTTAACATTCACTAATAGAGTTACATTTTTTTAGTAATCAATGAAACATTACATATGTAGAAATACTTGAAAATTACACTCGGAAGCAACATGTCAACAGATTCGTTTTCCCAACTTTTTCGGTGTATTTCGTCGTCGAGTTTTGTATATATGTACATATACAAAACACTTATAAGAACATGTTTTACATAGCGAAATACTTATGTATTTTACGAGATAAACATCAACTATTAAAAAAATATAGTAATAATTGATTTTCAAACGTTTTTTAAATATTTTAAAGGTGTGTTGATAGCTTAAAAATCTACGAACGATCACAATATGTCTCGTATGTTAAATGATATTACACACACGTATAAAAAAAACATTTTTGTATAAAATATAAAAACTCCTGTGTAAGCAGACGAAAAGTTGAGAAAACGAGTCTCGAGATATTGCAAGTTGGCAGAGCGGAGAGCACCGGTTAAGGGCTAAGATATGTTGCTTCATTGTGTATAAGATTTAATAAGTTCTATTGATTTTGTATCAGATCTACACATGGATCATTTTTCGCGTTTAAAATTATAGAATTCGCACGGCTATCTGATTAGAAAGCATCGGCCCATGTGTAGGGCCGGAATTTAATTTTGCAGTTTGTTTCGATGACTATATACATACATACATACTATATATAGGTAGGTATGAACAAATTATATTGTACCATTTTTTTATATTTGGGTTATCATTTATGTACAATGTGGTAAGTTGAAATATTTAGAACAGTTGACTGTCGATCGGCTCATAGAATCGATGACGCTTGCAGTCAAAGTAAACTTTAAAATATCATAATGTGATGCAATGTTTTATTGTTTTTTATGTGCATGATGAGGTATGGGATGTGACGCTTGAGACATCATTCAATAATACGGTTAAATATATATGGTTCGATTATTCCGCAAAAAGCGAATTCGCGCAAGTCACTAAAATCTCGATCACGGACCATCTGGCACCCAAAAACTCCATCAATCGAAAACTATCCACGTGAAATATTGTACTAACGAGAAATCGAGTGCCAGATGTTTCGTTATCGAGATTTTAGTGACTTGCGCGAGATCGCTTTTTGCGGAATAATCCGTTTATGATATGTATGATGATCAGTACGTGAAATCGTCCCCATTCCCCTTATTTAAATACTTATATATGTTTTGTTTATCGTCGCTTTTAAAATATCGTAATGTTTTGTTTTATTTGTGTGCACGTTTTAATATAGATACATTATTAAGAAGGCTGGACACCAGTGCCTTGTCCATACAAACGTATGGACAAGGCGCTCCCTCCTCAATTATGGCACTGGAGAAATTATTTTTTAATATGCTATGGATATCCATCATAGGCATGTTTCTATATTTTTATTTTTTTGATTAGTTATTTTTTATAGGAGCTAGGAGCCGCCAAACATCTATGAAATCGCCTCGTTTTTACATCCACGAAAAGAGTCCAGCGTGCTAATTTAACGGTTGATTTTTAAAAAAATACGAAGGCACAAACATAGAAAATATCTTTCTCATACCGATGATGAAATTGTTTTTAAAATTGGTCCAGTTTCGGTGGAGAAAACTGGAGAATACGAAACCTCGATTTTGTCGATTTACAATACATAGGTATTATCTGGTCGAGGCGCAACTGTCGCATTCACTCAATATATATGTATATTGATATATATTGTCGCATTCAATCAATATATATATATATATATATATATATATATATATATATATATATATATATATATATATATATATATATATATATATATATATATATCGAAGAAAGGAACGGCAACAAAATTAAGGTTTCGGGTATCCAGCCTTCTTAAATAGTAAAATATGTTAATAAGCATCAAAGTTATTCGAATTTTTGTGTGTAAGTATATTTTGTCGCTAGTCGATGTTATGCTATTTGTTATTTGTGCGCATGACTAGATAGGTGTATGTATGTAAGTGTGATGCTTGAGACGTCATTCAACACGTTTGATCCTAATAATGACGTATTTTTACAGGATTTGTCAATGACCACTTTGAATCAGCTGGCGGCCAGAGAAAACAGCAATCAGAATTCGTATTCGACGAACAATCTGATCAGCAACATCATCACCCACACGTCGAGTGAGTCAATTTTTGTTGTTGTTTTTTGTTTTTATGTTTTTATTTTATTGATTGAGATTTGTCGAAGTTTGACAGCCCCTGCGCTTATTATTAGCCGGTTGAAAGTCAATCGGTTCGATGTTTTATTATCGGCATAAAGTGAGCATTATAAGCGCACATAATCTATCGGAAACGACCCTTTCTATAAACGGTCCGTTTGACCCACGTGCAAACCACCTATTCTGGTAATTCGCTATAGGTACATGAGCACGAACGAAATCCATCATTAAAAACGTGATGACCGCCAACTTCATCCGGAATCAGTTGCTAAACGCGCATGATGAATTCACTCGTGCAGCACACACTCTATGAAATAAGAGTGATTGGACTATTCGTCACATTGCGGCGGTCTCAATGACAATTTTTGCCATGAAAATCGCGAATACACAATATTTGACACTCAAATTATGTTAGTATGATAGTTATCGTTAGTATGATGGACTTTTCGGCTGCCAGATGTTCCGTTATAGAGATTTTAGCGACTTTGTGACCAGTAATCACCGAACCGAAGTTGCGCGATACTCTGTTTTTCCAAAATTGCAATAAGGTTTTCGTGTATTGACTATGTGCGAATTTTGGATTTTCGGATTTGGATTTGCCTAGTAGGAAACTTTCGTCGTATCAAGGGAACGTTAAATAAAAACAATCGTTTGCGAAGTTAAATATAAAAGAGCCTTGTAAAAAAATCATTGATTTTAAACTACATATGTAGTCCTGTTCAACCATCCAATCGATTAATCTCGACAAAAATTTTGAAAAAGTATGTTTCTCATACATATGTATGTACATACATATATATCCTTTCCGAGAATAGTTCTGATTTTTTCGAAAATTCGAAATCGAGATTTTGAATTTTGTATGCTGTTTATAAATAAAGTGGTTTAAATAAGATTTTTTTTTTAGGCTGAGGAAGCGCCAAATATAAACTTTTTTTCTAGTCGTGTGTCGTTTTTAATATATGTAGATATGAAACTAAAATGTAAATATCAAAATCTTTCCGATAGCTTAGTCTAAATAATTCTCGAGAATTTGATTGACTGTAAGTTTGATGATCGTAAAGGATGTTTTTTTTTAGAAGTTAGTTTTTTGAATTGGCAAAACTTTTTCCACCGACAACCAATTTGTCAGCCGATAGCTGATTTGTGGCCAGTTTAATTTGTCATTTTATCATAAATAGACTTATGCCAGGACAGTGCTTAAAAAGTACGTCTATTTTACGGCCTCTAAGATCGTGTGATTCACTTTTGGATTATTTTCTGTGGGGATATGTGAAGTCTAATGACTTAACATTATCTTTCAACAAAACTAATACCATGACTATTACCATGATTTGTATGTGTTTTATTTTATTTTAAAGTTCTATACCTCCAAAAACACAGTCTTTAATTTTTGGAATTGTTTGAAATTTTGACAGCCCCATTCCAAATATATGTACATACATATATAAATAAATATTCCAAACATTCGACTATTGATTTTGATACTCACTTTTGGCACAGCAATGTACTAAATTTTGAGTTTAAGACTGCAAAAGCCAAAAATTGCGCATTTATTGTAAACGCTCATATCTTATAAACGAGTAGAACACAACAAAAAATATTGTCATATTCGAATTCGATGCGTCAAATTTAGTAAAGTTTGAATAGTCTCCGCTCTACTATTTTTTTTTCAATGCTTATATTAGTTTCACGTCGCCTTTTTGTTGCTCAGTGTTATTAAGCGTATCGAATAAGGAGAATTTTTTGTTTGCAACATTAGAAATTTAATCCCTCCCCACTAAAAAGGGCTCTGGAACAGTGGCATGCCGTGAAAGTCTCTCTGTTTTTTTATCGCACAACTTTACTTACAGGCAGTGGTGTGTAGTGATAAATAAAATTTTAACAAATTAGAGATTCCCTTATTTTATCTATCTTCAAGTGCGTATGGTCAATAGTTCGAAGAATGTTATTCGAAGTTTTGGGTGGTTTTATGTAGATAAAAAAAGTCTTTTAAGTTTTGAATATGCTCAGATTACTTTTCGATTGTGGTCATCAAATGTTAGAATTTGATGTAATTCAATGCAAGGTCTTATTTTTACTTTTGACAATTACTTTTATCGTCTAAAAATATAAATTTCTATTAGCACTTTACTGCCCGCTTCGACGCGTGAATTGTTGTCACCTCAAGTCCGGAAATGCGTGCGGTATTTTTCACCAGAATCCGGACCGATTTCATTGATATAAAATATATACGTATTCCATAAATAAATAATTAATATCAACAACTTACGTGTTTATATTTTATGGGTGCGATTTAACTATAAATTGAGAAACATACTTTGTATCTTAGAAAATCATGTTTGTACATTCATTTCGTTATTTTCGGTGCATTAAACAATCTCGTATTGTGCATCGAATAAAATATTTTGGCATTATAGAGTGACCATTGAAAAATATGAAACGTTAATTAAAAAAAAAAGATTTTAGCATTTGGATAGATACAAAAAGTGGCAACGTTGCAGTCAATTTTCAACTTTTGTTTACGTAATACATACGTATGAATATGTATGATGATGTCAGGTCGTAGAGTCGAAGCCAAGGTCGTAGGTGTCGAAGGTCGCAAGCCGAAGAGTAAAAATAAGAAGGAATCCAGTCAAGATAAGCTTTCGTATTTTGGTATTCACAAACTTCAATCTAACAAAAAATAAGAGTCAAATTCTACCGATCGCTATACGCACGGTCAATGTTTTTTGTTTTTTTTTAACTAAAATGCAATCCAAAACTTTAACGAAACGTAATTGACTATCGCGGTTCGAGTGGGATCGTTTCGACTATAGTATCCTACTCTCGCACACATAAGTAAGGCTGTGCGATACAAACGGGGAGATTTCCACGGCACGCCACTATTCTCGGATCGTTATTTGTACACGCTTAGTAGATAAATCTGCAGTCAATCTTTGTTCATAAACTCCTGATCGATTCTAAACACGAGGCACGCATAAAGAAAATATCGTCATAGAAAGTTCTCATACACGTGTTCATACTGCCGATCTATTTGAGGCAATACTGTACATTAATATTCAACTTTTTGCACGATCTGTTTCAGCAAAAGACGAGTTTACATTCAACCGGTCTTTATTTGCTAATGAAGGAGGAAGAAAATTTATAAACACCAAATGGAATCGTTTCTCTTGGGCATGTGCTTGCTACCCACATGTGTACAAACGAAAGAGCGTTGTTTCAGGAATACAATAGCCTCATTGAAAACCGATAAGCGACCTAAGAATAATATTATTTTTCTTCGACAAAACACACGCACACACACACACACACACACATCGCGATTCTTCGACCTCGCGTTAACGTGGCAAATATATATACATATATATGTATGTATGTAGGTACATGTGATTTATGGCGAGTTATGGCTCATTGACGAAATGTGGAGGGTTCTTTCTGCCGAACCGCACCTTACTGAAATTCGAGTGAGAAAACGTGTCTCAAAACTATGCAAGAAGTGATTTGACGGTTTGAAGTAATATTTTTTTTACTTGAATACTTTTTAGATGAATAATTTCCGGTCAAAGTTGTCGCATATTGATTGACCTGCATCATTCAAATATTTGTAGTGAAATAAAAACAAGGGAGTTTAATATACGAATGTTAGGAGGGAGATTTTCAAGCCGTTTTAGTACCTATACAACATTAAAATTTTGCTTTTAAAAATATGCAGATACATACATGCTATTGCAATGAATGAAAATTTGTTATTTAATAACCCTTTCCCGCTCGGAATTTATTTCAAGTTTGAGTTTTGTCAGCTCGGAATTTTACGTTTTCCAAAAATTTAAAAACAAAGTTCGAAAATAAAATACTTTTAACAGCTTTTCACAAAAAATAATTATAAGACGCTAAAACATATATCCTTCACAATACGATAAAAGAAAAAATCATCGATTTAATTTCTCGTACCCGTGTTTCTCGAATTTTTTTCAAATGGGTCCACTTTTTTCTGCTTTCCGCTTAAATTTGTTATCATTTTCCGGTTTGTGTTATCCATTAAAGGTTAAAGGACACTTGTTTGAAATGATTTTATCATCTGAAAGTCCTTGATTTACTTTTTCCTTTGAATTTTTCAATACGTGACAAAAAATCATATTTCCGTAATTATCTTCGTGAACCCCTATCTTCAAAGACGAACAATCTTTCTACATCAAATGGGTCCACTTTTTTCAAATGGGTCCACTTTTTTCTGCTTTCCGCTTAAATTTGTTATCATTTCAGGTCACTACGTTAAAATTTGAGTTTTATCAATTTGATAAACTATCTAAGGGTTTGTGTTATCCATTAAAGGTTAAAGGACACTTGTTTGAAATGATTTTATCATCTGAAAGTCTTGATTTACTTTTTCCTTTGAATTTTTCAATACGTGACAAAAAATCATATCTCCGTAATTATCTTCGTGAACCCCTATCTTCAAAGACGAACAATCTTTCTACATCGCGTTCTTAAAAACCAGTGATTCTGAAAAAAAAAATCCAGTGGTTCTAAAACTGTATTTAAACTTGACATTTCATAGATTACTGTGAGATGTTATTATGTTCCTCTTCCCAATTAATCTAGCAAAACTAAAGAGTTGATTGCATTGCGCCTCAATATTGCTACTGCTTCACTCAATTTAACCAGGACTGTGCCGACATTACATTGTCATCGTCATCGCCCATTCTTGCAAATATTCCATCGATGACAGCCAAAGTGCACTTTACAGACTTGCTTGCAAAAATGTTGAAAGAGTCAAGCATAAAAGTGGACAAAGCTAGTGTTCAAATGGGTAAACGGTCAATTTCGCACTCGAAAATTGTGAATACGGAGTATCTGGTACTCGAATTCTTATTACTGTAATAGATCGCGTGAATGTCTCTCGGTGGGAGTTATTTTCGAACGCCAGATATTTCGTGATCAAGATTTTAGTGATTATAGAGTAATTATCACCGAACCGGTCAAATGGTACCCAAGAGTGGCAAAGGATGCAAGGGTAGACATAATTTAAAACACTGATACATTTTATTATTGTTTATGTGCAAAAGCATCTCAACAATATTTCAGTTTTATATTTAAGAATGAGTCTGCCTTGTTAATGAGTCTCATTGTTTTTCAGATCTCGAGTTACTAATTTCTTCACAAGTAGTTGCGAGATGGTGCCTCACGTACGACCATATAATATCATATGTTTCCTTAAGGTCTTATGTTTTCAGTCTAGACTTTAGATTGTTTTGCAGTCTAGACTTTCGCTGCATGCATTGAGTACAAAGTTCAAACAAGTTTTTGGTTTGTTGTACTTGTCTGTCTTGATTTTGAATATCGTTTACATGAATACGTCTTTTTCAATGGATCATTTTCAAGTAGGGGTTTTATATGCAAATTTGTAAAGATAATAAGTCTACGTTGTTGGCCAAATTGAGCTATTAAGCATGTTTATTGAACACTGATCTGTGAAAAATACAACTTACTTCTACATATATAGGCTTAATTTTTATATCAACTACAGTGTGTTATTACAAGGACACGTATGATGCTTTGAAAATTTCACGCACAATAAATTTAAATCGTGCCGAATCAAAATTAATTGGATCAGAAAGCATTGGTAAGACTATTTTTGACTTAGCCGCCACCATAGAGAAGTCATAAAACAATGCTGCTTTTTATGGCGAGCTCAATAGTGACTCACGGCAACCATTGTTAAATCATCGTCATCGAAGTCTCGAGAAATGTATATCCACATACCTGTATAGGTATTTAAGTATGTACATATGTGTATATTTTCAATGCTAGAATCATTAATTTTATATAAATTTTAAAATTTACTCTCAGTTGCTAATCAACGTTGGCAACGGTTTCATATTTAAAATATGTATTTTATCCGATGGTTGAAAATTTTCGATTCATGCTGACCGGATGTACATTAAATATACGGAAATAATGAAAAGCAAAGCGATGTTTTTTGTTTGTTTGTCCGAACTGCAAATACATATACAACTTTCAACTTTCAATCGCTTGAATGTGATGTATGAGTGGAATTTTGATCTTCTCTCTTCTATTTGGACCTCGCAAGGATGTTTTGTATTTGCGGCTGGTTCTTATATATTAGTGCTCGCTATAGGTGCAAGACATTCCCTACTTTGTTTTTTATTATTTAATATTTAAATAAAATAAATATATGTGCGTGTATGTAAGTATTCCTTTATCCCAAGCTTAAGAAGCTGTGAAGTTATTTGTGATTATTTGTGAAATTCGGCTATTTACTATGTGAAAGTTTATTGTTTCAGTTAACTCTCTTATATGTTTGTAATTCTCTTGAGTAAATAAGTAACTTACATATACTAGATTCACCACTAAGATACCTATCATATATAACTGTTTTAATGCATACATATAGACCGGACGTTTCATTTCTGAAGACAGGATTTTTTTTTTGATCGTAGCTCTTAGGAGTGTCACGTTTTTTCTCTATTTCTGTCTTTTTCTATGTATATATGTATGTATTCCCTCTCTCAGGGTTCGCTGACTTTCGGCGTGACAAAAGCTAATTTCGTTAATACATACATAGATCGTTTTCTTTAATAGATCGATTGTATTTACGCCAACTTACATAGATTTGAAAATTAATTTAATGATCAATTTTAATTTCATGTTCATAATTTGAGACTTATTGTACACATGTATGTATGTAGATATGTACGTTAAGTAGAAACATCATCATTGTGCTTCAAATTTGTAATATTACAGACATAATAGTAAAAAAATACGACATATTTTGGTCAAAATACATGCATAGGTTATTATGGCCTCCGTATATTTCCTAAAATTTGTAATTTTTCAGATTATTTTTTGTGTTCAAATTAAAGGTATATTCAAATCCAAGGTAGCTTTCAACGACTTTTATTTTCAAAATAATCATGGAAACATGAAAAAAATTGATTTTCTGAAAAAGAACACTTCCCCAATACGAGGGCTTTGTATGGGGACTTTCAAGCGAAACGGCGAATTTGAATTCATGTTGATCGGTCAAAACTTATCATAATCAATCCAAATAAACTTAAATCGGTGAATGTTGACTGTCTATTTTTTTTATAAATAGTAGAAATAATCGAAACTATTCTCGAAAAAGAGATATAAGAAAAAAACATACTTTTTCGCAATTTTTGTCGAAATGAATCGGTTTGGAGGCACAGAGCATTGTTTAAAATCATTTATTTTTTATTTATTTATCGTTTCCTTGATACGATGCAAGCTTTCCACTAGGATGATAATTCAAAAATCAAAATCAAAAATTCGTGTTTTTCGCTCCGGTCCAATACATAGTCAATTCGCTCATAGCACGATGAATAATTGACTATGATAAATACTAGACTTTTTCTACTCAAAATATTTTGTTTAAGCCTAACGGTAATGTTTAGGGCCGTCAAAATCAAACCCGGGCTTTGGGAAAATAATAAATCTCAACCTTTTTGTGTCAGTTTATTCCCTTTTCACCCCCTCTTTCATCCCTTTTAATATGTAACGCTTTGTATGGGTATATACCGCCAGTGAACCGATTATATATCAAAGCTTTTAACCGCTGTGTTTCATTTCTAAGCTAACTACACAAATTGGAAGAAGCAGTGGGATTAATTTGGATCTGAAGCGTCAAAATTCTCGAAAAATGTGACCGGAATATGGACATTTTTACGGTTTTTGACAAACGAAATACTTGAATTGAGTTGCGAAAAAATAAATCATGTAATATGATAACCGGATATTTTCTTCAGACGTTTCCATAAACAGATTCCGTGAAAATTGCATGCATACACAATCGAAATCATTGATTCGATGACGATTCGCTTCATGAAAATTAATTGACTTTAAATTTAGCTTAAGATTTTTGATATAATATCAAGATTCATAGTTAAGTATATACACACATATGTTTGTTTATTTTTGAGATATGAGTGGCGAGTTGCGAACACGACGTCCCCATTAGCCGGGGAGCACATTTGTTCGCCGGGGTTTGGGGGTTAACATATTGTTTCCTGAAGCACTTACTGTAACGTCCCCTGAGGAATTGTGAGGGTAACATGTCTGCGTATGCAATATTTAGCAGGCGTATTGAACACAAGGACTTCACGTTTGAATACAATATTATAATAACAATTAATACATATTATTAAATGTATTAATTGTTGCCCAATGTTGTGGTGTTCAATTAATTAAAATAAATAATGTGCTAGTAATAGATTCCGAGTATGATAAACAGACGATTTTACAAAGTGTATTAATATACAGGTGTATATGAGTGAAGATATTCAAATAGAGGGTACTACATGCACTGGGCTAGTCCCCTACAATCTATAACCTAAAATTAAAAAAAAATCAACAATTCAGTTATAATAAATTCAAATCATTTACAGCCACGCACCATCCACTGCTGGATGATGACCTCTCCGAAATGCTTCCATTCGTCTCTATTTTGAGCAACTCTCATCCATATCATACTGCGATTATTTTCTTAATTTATGGCTAAATCACACAGCGGTGAATGGGGCACGTGATTTTTTTTTTAGATACTGTTGTGTAGGGGTGGGTGGAGGATCCAAATGAAAGGCCAAAGTCGCTTCACAGCATTTATTGGTGATTAAGGAGATACACGCACTGCCCGTGCTCCGTCCAGAATGCCTTGATATTGCTTATAAATGGCTTATAAAGTACCGGCTTATAAAGGGCATGTCGCTCACTGCATCTTCAACGTCCGGTTAATTCCCTATTGTTTAGGCACGTACCCGGATATGCAATCCTACGGTCCAAAGCTCTCAGTCCCGCGCTATCGCGCTCTCAGTTCTGAGAACTCTAGCGGAAAGTTATTGTGCATTGTTAGCCGACTTGCACATAAGTCTGGGGATAATCCTCGAAAGCAATTATGTCAAACGGCGCACCGTTTGACATAGCCGCCGTTGCGGTTCCTACGTTATCATACTTTTCAACATGCGAAAAAAATGATGCATGCCATTCAGTGCCGTGCCGGGCATTCATGGAACGCCCGGCACGCCCCGTCGGTCAAACTGTATGCTTGTATTTATCATTGCTTGACAGTGATCGATAACGGTGTATCCCATATTTGAAGAAATGTAGGAGACCACCCACGGCGAGGAGCCATGCACACGGTGTGCCGTTCATCGCTGTGTGTTTTCGCCCTTATTCTTGCAGCCTTCCTTTCACTCTCTCGGGTACCATTCCAACACTTCTCATGTCCATTGTTCTAGCCACGTGACCCACCCATTGCCACTGACAACTTAAAGAATGAACAGTTTCATACAGGGCCGCGCCTATGAGTTCGGCCGCTTTTTAATTTTATAAACATTTGTATAAATCATATTAATTCGGGGTATAGTGTTGAAAATTTAAATCACAATAAATACTAACCAGAAAAACAGACAAAACGTGTAGTTCTGAACAGGACCAGACGACAAGAGAGACTGAACGTTTTCATTCATTCCCAAATCCCACATCTAGGACATTGTTCTTTCGATAACCAACCAATACTCAACATCCTTGAAGAAATACATCTGGTAGTCGGAAAGATAATAGAACATAAAAGACCTAGCTTTATGCGGACCGAAGCTATACCTGCTATCCCGTTATTTCCTCCGAATTACAGTTCGGGTGTCTTACAAGTTGAAACTTGCAAAAGCAATCCTCAAGTAATCAATCTAAATGCATTTTAAAAAGCATGATGTCTTGTTTCGTATTTTTTACGGAATATATTTTTTCAACTCTCGCTGCTTTTGGCCGCCTCTATATTTCGGCCGCCCGTGTGTGTTGCACACATTTGTACGTATGGTAGGCCCGGCCCTAGTTCTATAGTTACATTTGTGTAAACATAGTAAACCGTTCAGCTATGTAAAAAGGATTTTTTTAAATGAAAAAAATAAGTAGATATACATGTCAAAGTGAGTTTGTCATACCTGATAAGCTTGAGTGTGTAAATCAGAGAAGTCCTGAAGTTTGGCGTGACTATAGTTTTTAAACTCTCACAAAGTCAACGAGCATACCTTCGATGCCAGCACATCTGTCGCATTTTTGATCTTTTATACATATATTTACATATATTTTATATATATGTATGTATGTATGTATGTATTATAAATATTCTATACATGTAGTATACATATATATTACATGTGTATTTTAATGTTTGATTAATAACAAATAATTAGTTATAGCGACCAAAAGCGTTCCCCTGTAATATTATTAATGAATTTTGCACAATGTGTATCTCCATTTTTCTTTTTTAAGTAAATATGTATGTCAATTGACCCACATTCAAACGTGCTTGTTTAGACAACAATGCAATTAATGCAACAATTCTACCCATAATTTATTTTGAAACAAACATGAGCTCGATACAATTTAATATTTTTCACAGTACGTTCTAAATCGTAAACAATGTACTTAAATTTTATCGCGAATTGTAAGATACTATTTAACATTATTTATACACATAAATTTAACTGTGTATAAATAATGTTAAATAGTAAATTATTTATACGTTAAATAAACATAAATTATTTATACGTTAAAATTTACAATATTGTCATCTAAAAATGATTAAATAACAGTATTCAATATTAACGATAGCCAGTGTTTTTGCTGTCGTGGTATTGTGTGGAAATTGTTATTTCAGAATTGGGCTTTTCAATCTTTTTTATTTTTGCTCCTTTTCATATATGTATTGGAAAATTTGCCAGTTTTATTCTTTTTTTCGAGCGGAGTGGTCACGGTTCGATTCCCACCAGTAGCTGTTGGCTAGACCTTGGTTTGTGACTCCAGGTCGATAGTTTCCATTCGGAGTTTATCAATTTTTCTGATTTTCATTGAAACGGTTCCTGTAAATTGGCATTTCGTTTCCAATTTCTCTTGCAAATCTTAAGTTATTCAACGTTTTGATGTTCGTCAATTTCTATAATAAAATGCTGCAAAAATTTCTCCATAGATGTCGCTGTGGATGATGTGTGTATGAATTGGCATTGTAAAAAAATGCTTGTATTCATTGTATTATTTTATTGTATCGGTATTAGTACACTCGTCGCTTTGGAGCGATCTGTAAAGGCGAGTGTACATGTTCGATTGAAATTAAAATATTTTTATTAGAAAATTTGCTAGTTTTATCCATATAACAAGCTCCTTATATACATACATAGCTGTGTCATTTTATAATAAAAGTCTAATTATTTCTTCGTTCGATTATATTTTTCTGTTATGTAATATTTTAACATTATTTTTTAATATAAAACAGCATTTATTTGACCCGGGAAGCGCCGAGCTATTTATAAAAATAATTTTATACTAAAGTAATGTAAAAATGCTCCTGGAGACTAGGGATTGCAATACCTACCCGTTACCGGTAAATTTACAAAATATCACCATCAGTAATTACGGGACATTTTAAAATTTACCGGTACACATACTATATACAGGCATACTATTATATTACATTAGATTACATTAAAATCGATGCAAATGGCGTATTGTGGATTAGGTTTAGGTTGTATGGAATTGGTTTATTTTGTAGTATTAAATGTGGCTATTTCAAATTGAATGAATAAAGACCAACTAAATCATAATAAATGTGATCACACGGTTGTTTCAATTGTGATCGAAACTTTTAAATGGTCCAAACTTAAATAAACAGATTTGATTGATTAAAAATAAAAAAAAATATTTTTTTTTTATTAAGAATTTTCTTTAATGCATTTATTTTTTATTATTTATAATTCAATTTAGTTTAACGATTTTAGGAATGCCACATACAGTTTTTTTTTTCTTATTTTTCTATATTTTTTTAAAAATAAGTTGCATCTCCAAATTCTGCTCTTATTTATTGTACAATGACCATTTCTATGTAGTAACGAATCCATATTGAAAATTGGGGAAATTTCACGCACTCGAGTTTATGTCTAATGAATTGACATAATAATTGTAGATAAATCAGTTCTATTGAAACAAATACGATGAAAACATATTAAACATGTTTATATATACACGTTCATGGATCGACGAGCAACACGGCAATAGAAGATTGCGCCGAAAAAACTCGTAATAACTGGAATTGACACAATTTATGTGCTCCACTATAACACTAAATCATTCATTATCATCATATGTACATTTAACAATAACAAACACACAATGCATCTAGGAAATGTCGTCGAAAAATCAAACGCTCGCGTCTAGAATTTTAATTGCCGTTTGGGTTTTTCGCGCCATTTTTTCACCCGTTTCGCGATGTTTGTTATGCGAATGCGTTTGGATATAGTCGTCGACGGGTTTATCTCTCACGTACATATGTACCTATATGGCAACAAGATAAATTATAAAATCAGATCATTCATTGCGAAAGGTCGTAAATGCAAGGAATATTATTAAAAAATAGCGTCAAGTACGTTTGTGGAATGTATTTGTGATAACTCATTTACACGTATGTACGTATGTACGTGCAAATTTGCTTGTTTTCGATGTTTCATAACACAATCATAATAAGTATTTTATTCGAATGATGATATTGAATTCTTTGTGATGATATTGAATATTTGCGTATCTCTGTCAGGGGCCTAGTTCCCAAAATTTATTTGTGTACATATTTTTCTCTGAATTGTTTCATATATCAATGTATATTGTAATGGGTAAAGTGTGTAATCTGGAGTTCCGACTGAAAAATTGCATGAAAATGGTCCAAACTTCAAAATTTTGGGATCAATTTATTTCAATGTGTATTTCATCATCATCTACAGCCACTCACCATCCACTGCTGGACGAAGGCCTCTCCAACTCGCTTCCACTCGTCTCTGTTTTGCGCAACTTTCATCCATCTCACCTCACAAATTTTCATAATTTCGTCTACCCGTCTTCCCTGCGGTCTACTTTTTACCCTTCTTTTTGCTTCCATTCGTCTTTTACTTGGATAACTCTCATCCACTTCATCCTATACGGTTTTTTTTAATTCATTTACCTATCTCTCTCGTGACCTTCCGTACACTCTTTTACATACATTCTCTCGGGTACCATTCTAGCACTTATTTTGTCCACTTCTAGCAATGTGGCCCGCTCATTACCTTTGTACGGAATTTGACGGAAAAATTTGTATTATGTACATACATACATATATTGCAGGTGACGAACACTTGATCTTTACTAACAAATGTTTTTTTAATTCAAAATGTAATTAAACGACTGTGTTGCATATTCAGTTCAATAATTTAATAGCAAAATAAAATCGACAATTGATATGCAATTAATAAATTCCGCTAAATATGCGTCTATCATTTTCGCAAGGCAGACACACATATTTGTACATATTTAGCGGAATTTCTCAAACACCTGATAATCTACATAAATAGATATGTCATATCTAAATGTGTCTATGTTTAAGAATTGTATAATTACATAGTTTTGAATATCATTTAATCTGTTCAAAAATGTAATATTTACATATGTATCTACATATTATTTTTATTTTATTTATAGAAAAATCAACAGACAACGGGATGTACATAGATATGTATAAAAAAACAAATAGTAAATATATAATATATGTAACATCCGAGTCCAATTACAGATTTTTACAAAAATTATAAAAAAAAAATGAAAAAGATAAATATAAGGAAAACAAATTAAAAAGTAAAGAATAAAGGCATGACAAAATATGTAGAACATTGCTTAATTAAACTATAGTATTAAAATATTTGGAAAAGGTTATAAAATAGAATATAAGAAGAAATTGAAATTTACAAATATAAAACAAATGAAAAAGGTAAATACAAAATAAACAAATGAAAAGGAAAAGAATGAAAGCTATAATATGATTAAATAGCACATTACATAACTAAACTAAAGTATAAAAATATTGGAAATATTGGAAAAATAGAATAGGAGAAGAAATGAATCAATCGGTCAAGATTCTCTTGATGTTAGACCTGAATTGATGTAGGGAAATACCAAATAGATCAACCTCATTCAGCTCTCCGTTAAACATACGATAAACGCGCTGCAGATAAGAATATTTTTGGGAATTAGAATTGAAAGGATCAAGTGAAAAGAGTGCAACGCGTCTAGAGTACCGAACTGGGATTCTGAAATTAACCTTATTCAGTAAATCAGAAAAATCAAGGAAACCATTTATGAGCTTAAAGAAGAATATAGCACCATTATGTCTTCACCTGACAGAAAGATTGTTTAAAGAAAGGATTTTTAAAATGTCGGAAACAGTAGAATGGGTATAGGTAGGAAAAAGGTAGCGTAAGAATTTAATAAATTTAAGTTGAACTTTCTCAATACAATTAATATGGGATAAATAAAAAGGTGACCAGATAATTGAGGCAAATACAAGGTGAGACCTTACAAAGGAAAAATAAAGTAATTTAAGTACATAAGGATCATTAAAGGGTTTTGTTGAGCGGAATAGGAATCCAAGAGATTTAAATGCTTTGTTGGTAATAAAAGAAATATGTTCATAGAAATCTAGTTTATTATTGAGTATTACACCAAGATCCTTAATAGAAGATGACGTGTTAAGGATTGAATGATTTAATTGATAGTGATTGGTTATAATTGACTTATTTCTAGTGAAATTTAAAATAGAGCATTTTTCTAGATTAATAAAAAGATCATTATTTAAACAATATATAGAGAATCTATCTAGATCTTCTTGTATCTTATGACAATCGTCTATGGTGTATATTGGTTTGTAAATTTTTAAATCATCAGCGTAAAGAAGTATATTATTATTTGTTTGCTTAAGTTTAAGTTTGGAGCATTGTGACATTACATTAGTTCCTAATGCGCCGCAATGGTCAAAAAAAAAATACAAAGATGAGAAAAATAAAATTATTTACATGTATGTATGTAGATATATACACAGACAAAAATACTATAATAATAGCAGATAAAGTAATATTATAATAATAGCAGATAAAGTAAAAATATCAAATAATAAAATACAAAGTAGGGAATTATTGATAAACTGTCTCATTATGTATGTAGGTACATAAAATATACATATGTGTGTATCACAAATTTAAATGAATTGACGTTGATTTTGATGTTATGGTTTGCAAAATCGATTTGAAATAAAGTTCAAATAAATATTTTCAAACATGTTGCGTATAATATTCGCATAGATTTGCAATGCAAGTAAGTTGTCGGATTTACTTATTTATAGTTCTGAATTTGCTTTGGAACGTTTCGGATCTCGTGATTTACTTTAAACCCCATGTAAATAATAATATTTGAACTGAGAATGAGCACTGTGAATTATGTACATATGTATGTACATATTTAATCTACATATGTATGTATATATATATAAAAAAAATCAATGTTTGTTTGTTTGTTTGTCTGCCACGTATGCTTTCCTATACCATTCAACCGATTGCGATGAAACTTACAGGAGCTATTGTGTGTATGTCCGAGATGGTTGCTGTAAAAAAAATCGCCCAAAAACGGGAACGGAAACGGGAAAAACGGTAATGAGTGGCATTGCAATGCAATAATTTCAAATGTGCTCGCGTCTCCACCTGCGTTGATAGGGTAAAATGAACAAACAATTGAATAATTTCAAATGTGTTCGCTGCCTGCGTTTTTCTGACAAACTATCATTACTGTAATAACGGGAACAGGAACGTTGAATCGATATAGCACGATGGCCAATTACATTTCGTTTCAGTTTCGCATTGCATTTTGGTCAAGAAATACAACATTGCTCGTGCGTTTAGCGGTGGGTAGAGTTTGACTTTTATTTTTCGTTAATTTGAGTTCGTGTTTCTTTTTTTTGAAATATTTACATTAATAAAATTTTAATTATTAATTTATTTATGGAATACGTATATATATATATATGTTTAAAGTTAATGAAATTTATATTTTTAGACGATAAAAGTAATTTTCAACGTCATGTTATGGACAGCAAAGCTTACAGTAATATTACTAAAGACCTTTATTGAATTACATATATTGTAATAATATTATATATGTAGTTAAACAAGAAATAATTAAAAAAATATAAAGAAATTATTTTACATCCTTAGGGTCTGACCGCACTATGCGTCAACCGAACGATCCGACACTTCACAACAGTACGCGACCTAATATTGTTTGTATGAAATTGTATGAGACATAGCGCACTGCGCGACAGTCGCATGACGTAGAACGACACCGTGCGTCAAAGTTGACTTTCCGACCATCTTTGACGCAAGGTGTCGTTCGCAACGTGACGCAATTGTCGTTGAGTGGGGGTTGCCTTGTGGCAATTACTCTCCTTCTTCATGTCGTGACTTTGAAATAGCATGTAGCCATAATCTTTTGGTTTTTCTCGATTGTTCTTCTTCCTCGCATATCTATAAGATAATATGATAGCGTCTGTTTCATCCATCTTGCTCCGAGGTACCGAACGAATGATTGACATAAATTACTGCGTAGTGTCGCATCGCTGTCGTTCAAGTGCGGTTTACCTAATATTGTCGCACACTGTTGTGAAGTGTCGGATCGTTCGTTTGACGCATAGTGCGATCAGACCTTTACAATGTCCTTACAACACATTGCTGGAATGCGACAGTAAGTGCATACTAATCACTTCAAGATCGAAATCGATTCAAGTATGTACCGTTTACCATGCACCCTTTTTTTATCTTTCGACTTAAGATCTTTCGATTTTCGATCTTTGTCTTCCGATATTTACGTTTTCGGTAATTTCACATTCCGGCTCGTCACGTAGACCCGATCTGAAGATGTACATAAATAAAAAAAAAGATTGAGAGGCACTTAATATTGTTTCTGTTTAATTACGGATGCGTACAAGGAAAGGGAACGGAAGAGATGTCATCGATTGAGGACGGCTATGGAACGGCGGATTTTTCTATAGATGACCGTCTAAATAGCAGGGTCACGGTTTTCAAACGGGTCACAAAGTGACAACCGTGACCCTTCGTGACCTCTGTTTGGTATCTATCGGCAATCGCAACCGATCGGATAATTATCCGCAACTAACTTTCCGAATAAATCCAATTGTGATAAGTTATTACATTTATACATTAATTAGAACTGTTTTTTATGACACTTCAGTTTCATCAATCGCCGTCACTTTCAGTGGATTGATGACAACATATAGAATTAAGGATATTTTAGGCTACACTGAGTGATGGTTTTTGGTGAAAGTCTTATTGTTTGAATTTTCTCTTCACTGTGTGAACTATGTAATTATGTACTTTAGTCATACTTCTCTTCCATGTACATATGTACATATGTAGTTCGCTTTCTGTCTCTTCTCGTTATATTGAGCATTGTAAAACATTTCACTCCACTCTGTGTGTAATGGACTGGACTGGAATTACATTTAAATTCAAATTAAAACCACACGACATCTCTTCAGATAAAGCGACATTTTTGACCAAAATTCCAAGTTCCAACCCAATTTCGAACTCTTCTTCTTTATTTTGCGACCAGTTGATGACTTCTTCTAACTATCCATATTGTATATGTATGTATGCATATATACATATATGTATGTATGTACATACATATATATGTATATATTAATAAATATGTAGGTATTGATTTATTATTTATTTATTTAAGTTTAATTCGCCACAATGGTCGAAATAATACATAGATATGAAGTTAAAATAAAAATATCAAATAATAAAATACAAATAATTAATTAATATATAATTGTATTGTACGGCCTCATACTGTATATTGCGCTACAGTGCTCAATCTATTTAGTGGATTGTGTATTGATCAACTGCAGAGAGTGCAGAATAGAGCAATGCGTGCAATTTTGAAGGTGAGGAAACGTAAGAAATATTATTTTAGGATTACTAATTATAGTTTTGTTTATTTTTTTAATTATGTTATGTATATTATAGTTGTTAGTTTTAATTTAAAATTGTTAATTGTGTAATAATTAATTAGCAATTTGCTATTTAATAATAAATAAAGTAGGGAAATTATTACACCTATAGCCAGCACCAATATATAAGAACCAGCCGCAAATACTAAACATCCCTGCGATGATATTATATACATATGAGGGGTGCCAAACCATAGGGTTGTATGTGCCGCATTGGCTTAAATACGTTTTATTCGTGATTTGCGGTGTAGTATGTGTCGGCCTTTACTTGCACTTTTAATTAAAAGAATTTTTAAATGCCGCCTCCTAGGGGTAGAAACCGGAAGAAGCAAGTCATAAGTTGCAATATCATTATTCAAAAGATGTATATCAGCATGTTTTAGTGAGTATTACGATATTTTTCAACTGGATGAATACTTATGATATCTTCAGCCATCATGTTCAGGGTAAGATCTGGGAGTTGAGATAGACGACGCTATAGAAGTTGTCTATTTATTATTATGAAAATGTTCCATATAACGTTATTATGGCACTTAAAATTATAGTCGGTCCGCTGTAGGTAGGGAGTTAGAAAAAACGTATATGCTGTCTCTTACACCGCCTCTCAACCAATAGCATTTCTTATAGGCAGTAGAACTTTGTACGTGATGGGGCTTAAGAGACAGCATGTGAGTTTTACCTGAGTGTCTTTCTACAGTGTATGAATTATAGAAGGATGCATAACGTTCAAACTCCATGGAATTTTTCCGGCAATATTTCATACTGTGGTTTTTAAAATTCGATAGTGTACGTTTATCACCTTAAAACTATGTATTTGAAAATTGAAAAATAGAATCTAAAAGGAAATTCAAGGTATTTCAGATCATGCCAAGGCCATGTATTCGTTGGGGGAGGGGGCTCATGTTGAGGGCTTTAAGGGTCGAATTCTTTGACCTTTAAAGCGGGATTTAACACTTTCAATGCTAAGCTAGAATCCGTGCTATGCTGATATTTTATAAAATAGCTCTGTCTCACAAATGTTTTGACAGTGTGGAGGTCAGACAGTTCTTGGAAGGCGCGTCTACCTACATCTTGCATAAAGCACGCTATACAGTACCTATATTTATTCATTATTTTCGCTAGTATCTTCATTATTATTAAAATGCAATGCATTCGTCGACTGTTATATCTTTCCAGCGTGCTATACGGCAATGCTCACAATTCGATCTAGTTAATATTTCTACTGCATATAAATTGCTTTGTTCAATCGCGAGATTATAAAATTCCTGATCTAATAATAAATTTAAAAAATCTATGGGTTCGTTTCCCTTTCCCTTCAACTTTAATCCCTGGCCTCCCCGTAAAATGAATCTCCTGACGCTGCATAGCTGTATTCGACCATGTTCTTGATGTTGAAGGCTGGCTGGTTGACCCGTTTGAAGAAGTTGAAGGTACAACAGAAAACATTACGGTTTGAGAAATATTAGAAGGAGCGACATTTTCGTCGTTATCGCTATCGCTATCAGACTCCAATTCGCTGTCGATTTCGTATTCACTCTCTGTTCCATACTCAACATCAGTGTCATACATATTCTCCATACTAAAACGTAATAAAAAAATATAATAGTAACAACACTCGATTTGTATACTCGAAATTATATACATACATTTATTCAAAATCTGCCCTCTCTAAGATGAATCCGCACTCTCTAAGACGGTCCAGGTTGTAAATGTGTAGCGGAAAATCAAGTAGATACGTAAGTCAAGTCGTGAAGTCTCAAACGACAGTTAAGACTGAATGTACTTTTCATATGATATCCCGTAAAAAAGGAACTTGTGGTTTTTCCCTTATTTAGTTCCCTTAAAAGGTAGCGTAAAAGTCCACAATTGCTAAAAGGTATTACATGATGTTTTCCAGGAATCGACTCACCATTATCGTATAAGCAGGTAAATCGAAAAAAAAGGCATTTTTACATATAAAGTGATAGCATCATATTTGGATCACCCATTAGAGATTTTAGTATATTCACTTACATTTACTAAGAGTAATATTTACTAAGCTTTTGTTCCACCGTGTGCCATGCATGCGTGCCATGAACGTTACATTTTTTCTATATGTTTAAAACTATCCAAAAAAAAAACCACGTGCCACATTCACCGCTGTGTGATTTCGAACTTATTGTCTCTGCATATTTACGTTTTTTCTTGCATTATTGGAATCCAGGACGATTTATATGTATATCCAGGGCTTTTTTTTTTTTTTAAAAGGTGCCGGAATTCACTTCTTGTCAAGTTTTTTATTGGAAAAGATTATATTCAAATTATATTATATTGAATATTCGTTTGAAATATAAAAAAAATGCTGAGACAAAAAGGTGCCGAAACGCCACTCCAACGCGGTACATGGGAATAAAAAAAGCCCTATGTACATATATTCGAAATTCCACTTGTGGCAATCGGAGTCGATGTTTCCTACCCCTGAATTCTAGTACTTTAATGTATTATGACATTTTCGGATAATTTGCTAATGGATCCGGTCGACTTGATAATTAGTCGGCAGGTTGTCAAGGTTTTGCCTTTCTGTCTCTATAGAGACTGCGCCCCCGGGGGCTCCGGTCGGCGGGGGGGCGCGTGCGCGAACCCAATATTTCTTCCCCCATCCCTGGCTAATTACTCTCAACGTTATATGTATACTATGTCTGGACTGCATAAATAAACACGAACTTGCAACACCGGGACCTTGAAAATTTTTTTTTTAATGTAATGTGACTTCTTTTCGAATTATACGTAATAGCTCAGTGCATATTGATGCAACAATGACCATGTGTTGTTGATATATGTATATGTATGGCCAACAGCTTCGATTCCCACTAGTAGCTGTTGGCCAGACCTTGGTTTGTGACTCCAAGTCGATCGTTTCATATTTAAGCCAGCAGTATGGCTTAATAGTAGCGTGTATGTTTAGCACCAAGTGATCAGTGGGTTCGATCCGCTATACTGCTGGTTAGATTTGGGGGTATTTGTGACTCCGAATCGATCGTTTCTTATCGGAGTTTGAGAATTTTATCTGATCATGATTGAAACGATTCCTCAAAATTGGGAAAAAAATCATCTTTCCTGCTGTCACAAATCTTCTGTATTTATTGTGTGTATAGTTTGTAAAAAATATATACAAAATCTAAATCCATAGATGTCTCAATGGATTAATTATGTAATTAATTAATCAATTAATTGTTATTTCGTGTTCTTCAACTTACACTTAGAAATACAGTGATTTATGTAATAATAAAATGCTGCATTGTTTGTAATTAATTGTTCAGGGAGGCGCATTGGGGTCTTCCTCTCAAGCCTTCCTCGTATATATCTATGTAAAATAAAAATATCACAGCTGAAATATATTACAACTGAATATACAGTTCAACTATAAGTTGGTTGTTAGGTTGGATGGAGCTTTCTGGCTCGTCACGTAGACCCAGTTGAAGTGTATCTTCCAGTTGTTATATATTTTGACTAGTTAGAATATATTCCAAATAACCTGGTACCAACTACCCTTATAGTTGAAGTATATTTTCAGTTGTAATATACTTTGACTAGTTGGAATATATTGCGTGTAACCCACGTTAGTTGATTCATGTTGCGAATTACATTAAAACTGGTCAAAATATATTACAGCTGAAATTACAGTTCAACTATAATTCGGTACCAGGTAAGATGGAAAGATTAGGTTATCGTAAAACCGTCATTCAACTAGTAAATTGAGTTGGAGTCACATTTTTGTTTAGAACACATTCTTAAAGTTATCGTAATATGGTAGCTTCATTCGTAATACCTAGCAAATATGAACGCATTATTGATATCTAAAGCATTCGTAAAAACATCAGAGCTGTCAAAACTCAACTGTTATATTACAACTGGCCCACATTGTTGAAAGTGTATCTGTTCTTATAGATATGTAATTTACAAGTTGAATTGTATTCGAATATTAATGACATAAACCGCCAGTTGGAATATACATATTACAACTGAAAATACACTTCGACTGTAACACATACATTAATTTAAAAAGTATATATATATATATTATACCGCACGTTGCATTTAGGCGATGCTGTCAAGTCTCGTCGTCTTGTTATTAATTGCATATCAATTATATTTTAAAACAATAATAAAATTGTTTTTATTTAGTTTTCACGGCTCATTTGAATTCAATCGAGCGCGATTTATACACACGTGCTTAATTTTCCACTTTCGTACGTCTACTAGACTTTGACGCCCACGAAGCGTTTGAAACCTGTATTTTTTAACATTTAATTGGATAGAAATACGATCCTTTCCAAACTTCGCGATCCGATTTCGATGAAAGTCTTTTGAAAAAAAAAAATGCGTGTGATTTCACACGTTGTTTGCTCGCTCTATTTTATGCGAGCGTTTTATCTGACTCGATATTGGGTCACCCGTGACTATCGGTCCAAATGTATAATATGTCGTGTACATATCTACATATACGCGTTGTGCTTGTGGTGTTTGAATATCGTAAAATTTTGTCTGATTTAAAAAAAAAAATAGATCGACGTCATCGGAGGATTCTCACAATCGCTCGATTCGTCGGAAGGTCGAGATTAGACCCAAATATCTGTGTGTTCGTTATAATTGCCAATTATATATGTACATATGTATATTATATGCATATTTAATGATTAATTTGAACATAAAACATACAATGTACATATATTAATTAGTACATATTGATGGCTTGGTGCACTGATATTGTATGTCCATTTTGAATTCGTATCGAATTTTGAGTTTGTGGATGCTGGAATAATTCAGGTTTTTCCTTTCAAGGTAATTTAGGTGGTATACATAAATAGCCCTGAAAGAAAAACCTTAATTATTCCAGCATCTACAAACTTAAAATTCAATACAAACTTAAAATTTGACACAAGTTCAAAAATTTACATACAAATCTGTAGACCAAGCGATCGATATGTTCCTCACTTTGACGAAAAACCTTTAGACAGACAATTCAAAGGGCAATACGTCATATATTATAATAAAAATTAATTTTTGAATACCAATGGTTTGCAAATAACCTATCTGTACCTGCAATTCGTGTAAAATCACATGTATTAAGTAACGTACATGTTTTTCAAATCGTAAGCAATAATAAATATTAAGTGTAGTACATACATATATTAATTTAATCAACGTTATAATTAATTCGAGACTTGCGCAATTCTTACAACACACCCAGATCAAAAGTCAATCTTATTTATCGTAATGTGCTATTTTAATTTTACGCCAATTTTATCGTCGATTTTCCGACTTTTAAGTGTCAGCGTTGCGAAAACAATTTAATTTTCCCAGATTGTGGGATTTTCTTCGTTTGTTTTTTATACTGTGATATTTTTTTTCCTTCTCGCCAGTAATATTATGGTTCAGCATACACCTCTTCCACTCCTGTCATCTTCGTCTAATTCCATGGCACTCTCTCGGGTGACGATCGAGCACTTTCTACATGCCCCATTAATTGCTGATTTAGATCTGCAACTCTGATCGTGTGTTCAATCTAATATTTATTGGAAAGTTCAGCATTTTAATTATTTTATTCCATATAAAGATGAACGTTTGTTTGTTTGTTATGAAAAATATAGCTTTCATTACAGATTCACAAATTTTGTTCAATATTTCATGGCACTCTAACATAGATCGTAGACTTATTACAATTGTCTTGAAAAAGTTTAATTTTTACAAGACTTTTATTAGCTTGACTCTATTATTTCCATGATATTCCTGCCCGTAAAATATTTGTGATCTGATTACGGGGATTACCTAACATTGAAGTAATCTAATGCCTTCTTTCTACATAAAGCTAAAGGAGTTTAATCATTAACGAACTCATTCATTAACGAAGGACGTAATATAATTTATTTATTTTTATTAAATTATATCTTATTTATTGAACGATATAATAATATTATTACAATATAATTCAATGCAAGGTCTTTAACAATATTACTGTAAGTTTTGTTGTCCACAACATGACGTTGATAATTACTTTTATCGTCTAAAAAATATAAATTTCCATTAATTTTAAACTTATACATATTCCATAAATAATATCAACAACTTGAGTATTTTATATTAAAATTTTACTAATGTAAATATTTCAAAACGCGAAACAAAACTAACAAAAAATAAAAGTCAAATTATACGAACGAATAATGTTGAATTTCTTGACCAAAAAAATCTTGACAGTATGAAATTACCGTTAACTATACAAGACATTATTTAGCTGTCAGCAGTGATCTTCATATTATTTAAAAATGATACTCTCAAAGGAGCCAAATAGTAATAGTAAAGGAAACGACGGATCTTATCTAAAATATTTAGATTTTTATTGATTTATTTTATTACAATACATAATACTTGTTTATTTATTTTACTAAAAAACATATCATATTTTGTATTGAAAACCCCTGTTCACTGCACCTACAGATAAAATATTTCTTTTGATTTTTAAATGCCATTTATTATTACTACATTATGTTCACAATACATCTAATATCTATTTTAATAGCTACTGATCTATTGATCATTTTCTATTTTACAATTTTAATTTAATTTTGTTAATAATCATATTATTATATTCTAATGTTAATGTACAGCATAATAGGAAAAAGAGCTCAAATACCTATTCACAATTCTTATAAATGCTCATAATACATCTAATACATAATATTAATTCAAGACTCTAAAGTCGATGACCTAAAGCAGATTGTGTTTAGGCAATCTGTGTGTTATACCTGAAGGGCATAGACATTTTGTTGTAATCACCGAGACTCTTCACAGGTGAATTAGTATGGTTATTACTTATTAGTGATTAGAATAGTGACATAGAATCTACTGATTAGTTTGTAAGTAATGTCTGTAACAAAAGGAAATTTATGGCATGCAGTTTTTTCAAGTTAGTATATGTATAGAGGTGTATTATAAATTATTTTTAGGGATTTATTTTTGTATTATTTGGAGCTTGGAAAGGTTGGTATTCGAGTCGTTATTCCATACAGGTGAAGCATAGGTTAGTAATGGTAATTCAGATAAAATATAGGTCAGTAGGATAATACTGGAAAAAAAAATGAACTAAGCCAAAAAACCCGCGTGGCGACCTGTGGCTTACATATCCACATGTATGTACATACTTATGTTTGAATGATTCTCAAAATTGGATCGTGTCGTTTCGTTGAACCCGGTATAATCGCTGATGTGAACTTTCGCAAAAGTCGCCGATTCGCGAATCGATTATCACCTTTAGGAAATGGCGACCGGTTCATATGAACCGGTATTGTGTTCGATCAACAATGGGCCCCATATGAGGTTATTCCCTTCTGCGAATGCGTTTAGTTGACTGTACATATGTATGTATGCTACAGGGTCTTATGTATGTACCTTTGGATGACGAAGTTGGAGGTCTCTATTCGGCTCTATTTTGTAATACGTATGTGTTGATTCATATACCTGCATATGTATGTATATGTATGCCGAATTGTATGCACATCTTCCTTTTCCAGATCTGGTACAATACATTTTCTGCAAAGTACATAATTACATATGGAAACAGTTACAAATATGAATGGATTTTAGAATAATTCTTGGGCTAGTTTTTTTTTGTAAGCTCGTCCTTTTTACTACTCTATTCACCAACAAAAAATAATACAACATTATCCTTCAAAATGTCTTCAAAAATAAAAGTGAAATCAGAGAAATGAGTTTGCTCCTGAATTACGTAAAGCATATACGAGCGTTGTTGCGAAGATTTCTTATTATTTCGTTAACAACACCGTGATTTTTTCTTTTGCTGCAGCTTTACTATATTTTTAGGGTAAGTTGGTGATTAATTTGTAAAAAAATTACTTTCATTTATGTTTTAAATTGCTCGTGAGTCTTAAATAGATTATTTTTTAGATTAGTCGGAAAGCAATTCTTTTTAAAGAAAGAAATGCAAGTATTATAGCATTAATAAAGTCACTTTGTTCCAGATGTTTCCTTATTTTTCAAACAGCCGTATTACTTACACCCTCTATTGTCGCGATTTTATATTTATAAAACATTCCAGTTTTAATATTATAACATTAATAAAGTCACTTTGTTCCAGATGTTTCCTTATTTTGCAAACAGCCTTATTTACTTACACCCTCTATTGTCACGATTTTATATTTATAAAACATTCCAGTTTAAATGCTATAATACTTGCATTTCTTTCTTTAAAAAGAATTGCTTTCCGACTAATCTAAAAAATAATCTATTTAAGACTCACGAGCAATTTAAAACATAAATGAAAGAAATTTTTTTACAAATGAATCACCAACTTACCCTAAAAATATAATAAAGCTGTAGCAAAAGAAAAAATCACGGTGTTGTTAACGAAATAATAAAAAATCTTCTCAGAAACGCTCGTATATGCTTTACGTAATTCAGGAGCAAACTCATTTCTATCATTTCACTTTTATTTTTGAAGACATTTTGAATGATAATGTTGTATTATTTTTTGTTGGTGAATAGAGTAGCAAATAAGGATGAGCTTACAAAAAAAAACTAGCCCAAAATATCTTATTGTGAATTATTTATAACCGTTACAAATGGGCGCGAACGCGATTCAATCGGGGTGGCGTAATATTATGAGCAGGGACTGTACATATGTATAAACCGGGACTTGTCCCGGTCTACCGGGACGTTTGGCAACCCTAATCTATGTAGTTGGAAGTATCATAATCTTATATCAATAAAATAAAGATGTTTTTTTTTATTATCTGTGTGCAGGATTTATTACATTTATGATCGTTTATTATTTTATTTCTAGTTTGATCACAAATATTATACATACATAGATAAACAATAATAGCGCTTCTCTCGTTTCTTTTCAGATTTTTACAACCCAGTGTCGAATTCTTCAAATCTAATCAACAACAACATACCAATCAAGCAAGAAGACAATAACCTATTGTCACTATATGATCACCAAAACAAGAAGAGCACAGAAGAACAGGAAACGTTCAATCAAGTCGCTGGCCGGGAAAATGCTGTCGTGGTCAAAGACGAGCCGGAAAATTCCAACGGGTAAACTAACTTTACGATTCGGAACCAAATAAATAATTAGCCATTCGATCACTTATTCAGTGAGCTATATTTATGTGTTTCACGGCAGTTAAATTAAACTGCTACCAAAAGCATAAACAATTTCAGATAAGCAACCGCCGTCGGTCGGTTTTATTGCAGCAGGTGGTTATTATTATTATTTTCTAATAAAAGTTCTGCATTTGAGTCATCGTAATCATCATCATCATCATTTGCAACCACTGCAGGATGAATAATTTAACGAATACCTTTTCAAAATTCTTCTCTATTCTGAGAGCTTTCATTTCATCTACGAAACTAACTTGTTAACGTCTTTGGATTCTTTTACATTCATAATCTATTGAATACTTTTCAAAGATATCTATACCCACATTGCCATTTCAATCCCTATATTTGCTCCACTATATATGTATATATACTATATATTAGCTATTCTAATATTATGTATCATCTTGAGCATGATACATATTAACGTTCCACCTACATACATATTTCTGATTGCATTGAATTTTCAAGTTTCGTATGTACATATTCATACTCTCTATGAATGAAAATATATTGAACGAAACCTCAAAAACAACTGCTTTGGTCATACCTATTTATAAACATACGGGTTGTTCGTACCTCGTTCATTTATCTAAGTTGTTAACTTCTTTACTTCATACTTACATATGTATGTATATCGAGCATAAAACGTCAGCATTTTTCTGGTTGCATTAAACATTATGTAACACTTAAGCATTCAAATCATTTGGTCATTATGAGCAAAATACTTGGATTTAAATCCTTCTTCTTCTCCTCCTTCTTTGGAAAAGCTTCCCAATTTCAGTTTGATCCACCTTTTTCACTATCCTAGTTTTGTTTTGTGTTAATATGTCTACTAGATTAGCTGGATCACTAGCTATTGCAACAACGTCTACTACAAATCTTTTTTCTATCACTAGATTCAATTCAATCAATCGCATTGACATATACATGTGTAGTCAGCAAGCTACTTTTCATGACAATCAACTTGTTATAAGAATCAAACTTTTTTTATTAGTTGTTAAAAGCTAAATATGTATCCATTTAAATACTATTGAATAACTGCAGAAATAAAATAATTTTAATATTTTCTTTATATTGTAACTCTTTTTTCGAATTTAAAAATATAATTAAGTCGTTTTTTTGTAGTTTTGATATCATTTTAACCGAATTTTCTGACGATATCATATCGGTGAAGATTTTTGATTTCCCTTGTATTCAGAATTTATTTCATTCAATTTTGATGTTAGGTCTTCTAAAAGTACTAGTTATTAGTCACATTATTATCCTTGCTCTCTGTTAAAATGTTCTTATAACTCTCGAAACCCATCCAACAAGTACAATTCATTAATCAATGAAACACAAATCATTAATCAATTCATTAATTCATTAATCAATAAAAGTACGATCCAACCTATAAACCTATCCAACAAGTACCATTTCATTTGCTCAACCACCTTACTTCATTGTGATTCAGCAAATCTTTGTTATTTATCTCGACTTTTTTCAAAAGAGTTTTAATTTTTCTTCTCTGAAACGCTTTACATCTAATAGAATTAATTATTTTTTTTATTTGAGAGTAGCATAAGTCCACTATTCTTCATTTCGAGAAATATTTCGCAAATATTAAATAGAATGTTTTGCGTTTAACAATATTTAAAAGTATTGGTGGCCTGTAATGCGTTTATTCTGCTTTTCCGAGATTCTGGACGTTTGCGCCTCCTAGGCATTGGAGCCCTAAGGCTTCGCCCCCTAGGGCTTCGCTCCTGGCGTTTGCACCCCCTAAGGGGCAGAGCCCTAGGGCTTGGCCCCCTCAGGGCTCTAACCCCGGCGGCTACGCCCGCGGAGGCTCCGACCCCTAGGGCTTCGCCTTCGGTGCCTTTGCCCCCAGGAACTTCGAATCCTTTGAATCGAAAAAAATCGAATAATTTGTTCAATCGAATCAATCATTTCTACGACCCAACGAACGAACGTTATATACTAAGTCTCTTTCCAAATTATATATTAGATATCCTGTCCTAACACTATTTTCATATTAAATCTACCCTCCCGCTCTTCCTGTTCAACCGTGTTAATCAGATACTCAATTATTTTGTCATTTGCAGTCCTTCGACGATAAACGGCACGTCGAATCTGAGCTCCACAACCCCCAATGATGACAAAACGTCGGCTACCAACCTCGTGGCGACTCATCCAAAGCCTCCATATTCTTACGTCGCTCTCATCACCATGGCCATCCAGAACAGCGACGAGCAGAAAGCAACCCTGAGCGAGATATACACGTACATAACGAAGAAGTTCCCTTTCTTCGAGCGTAATAAGAAGGGGTGGCAAAACTCGATTCGACACAATCTGTCGTTGAACGAGTGCTTCGTGAAACAACCGCGCGAAAATGCGTCCGAAAAGAAAGGCAACTATTGGACTTTAGGTGAGTTCCGTCACCAGGCCCGGCCCGAGGGTATATGGCAACCCTAGGCAGATTGGTTTCAGTGCCCTCACCCCCCCCCCTTCTTAAATTTTTAAACAATAAATTTTATGTTGAAGAAAAATATATTAAGAAAAACACATTAAATTAAATTTTACAATTTCAATTAATTAAATTAAATTTTTACATTCTTAATTACTTAACTCTAAAATTTTATATTTAAATTATATGTACTGTCGCTCATAGAGGTGTCTCCTCGCACCTCGCAAGAATGCATCCATGGTCTTAGAAGACCTGATGCACTCAGGGAGGGCATTGTACATGAGCACATACATCCCTGTGAAAAACACCCCCAGCTGTCTAAATTTTCCTTATTTCTAGTATTTTTTTTTTCATTTTTAAATGCTTTTTATTATGACGAAATGATGTACACATTACATCTTATATCTATTTTAATAGCTACTGATCTACTGATCATTTTCTATTTTACAATTTTAATTTAATTTGGTTAGTAATTATAGTATTATATTATTTTAATGTTAATGTACAGCATAATAGGAAAAAGAGGTCAAAAACCTATTGTATTTCTAGTATAAAAACTATGTACATATGTATATCTCTATTCCTTATTGTATAATCCTTTAAGTGCTTAGGTAATAACTTATGATCTAACTTATAAACAAAAGACAATGTACCAAGTTTTAAACTAATTCTAATACTCATCCATCCCAATTCATCTAAACATACTTCTAATACTTTTTAATCTACCCACATTCAAAATACCTGTCATAACTTTATTTTATAATTTTTGTATCTTTCCTAAATCTTGGCCACTTACGCATCCTACGAACGCGACATTTTTTCTATATTTTTTTTTAGTTGAAATTCATATACACTCATTTTTTTTTATAATAACACACCTTAAGCGGGCGAATTATTTTTTGCGGCGACTAGTGGTAGGGGGCAAAATCACTATGTTGCGCACATAAATACAATAGACTATAAAAATCGCTCAAAATTCAAACTCATATAAAAAAAATCTCCATGTACTATTAGAATAAACGTAGTACTACGTATCCCGCCTTCCGCGATGAACCAGTATCAAACGTAATACTACGTATCCCGCATTTCTCGTCAAGCTCATATGAAACGTAGTACTACGTGACCCGTTTAAGGTGTGATCATATTAATAATACACCCCCCCTCCCCCCCTAGAAAGTCATTCCCTACCGGTCAAAAATGTTGCCCCCCCCCTGGGAAAAGCTGAAATGACGCGCCTGCGGACAAACTGTTATTGCTTGGCCTCGAATAACTGTTACATTTGAATCGAACTAACCGATTGTTACACTTTCAGACCCGACTTGCCACAACATGTTCGACCACGGCAATTACAGACGTCGAAGAAGGATCAAGAAACCCTACGGACGTGGACCTACCCAATTCGGAAAACTGTTCAGCGACGGATTCCGCTCCGGTCAACCCCTGAGCCTCTTCCAAGGTGGGGGAGCCTTCACCCCCACGTACACCAGATACCACGACACCACGTAACTATCCTCATTGTATACCTATATATGTATATATATATACATATATTTCGCGAGAGTTACCCGGTCATGCCCGAAACGGTAATAATGACTGACCGTAGAGGCTCGCGTCCTTAACAACCGGTGCGAGCGTCCGTTGACCGCTCCGTGACATACATACACACGTATATATATATATATATATATATACAGTACACTCACGATTATCCCGGCCAATGTTGGGGAGGAAGGGCACGGATAATTGAAAAACACGGGTAATCGGAATCATCAAATTTTGACTTGGTTTCGAATATAATATCATATTTACAACACAAAGTTTTGTTTCATAATTTTAATACTCGTTATTTATTAAGAAAAACGCTTATATGTAGTAAAGCAGATATGTGGCCGTTAGTAGTTAGTACTAGTGTTGCAAAAATATAAAAAAAATCTAGTCAACCAGCCGGATGTAGTATTGGAGTTATCGTCTAAACCTAATTTCTCATGGAAAAACTTGGCTGTTTCCATACACATTTGACCGCTGATTGGTATTCCTTCTGTTCGTTTTTGATTAAACCATACATATGAGTAGAGGTAGGACCGGAAGCGTGCTTCTTCCAGGAAACAGGGCATTTTGGGTCTATTTTCCAGGAAATAGAGCAAACTACAAAGCTGTAAAATTGCACGGCAAACAATAAACAAAGAACGGCACGCTTCCGGTCCTACCTCTACATATGAGTATAGTTGCATCCAAATCTTCGTATGTTGACATTTTCATACTCTTTCGTTTCGAAGGACCTGCAGAACTATTACAATCTCTCGAGAACGCCTCTAACTTATATTTTTGTTTAACTGTATCTCGAACAGGTATGTAAATCGAGTTTATAGCAAAGAAAATAATTTCACACAGTAAGTAAGTAATTGATAATAATTAAACATAAGTACATACATATATTATGATAAAATCTGCTCTCAATAAACGTACTCGTTGCTTCTTCGCTGATCAACAGCGACTGAAAGAATTAACACAATAGTAAAAAAGACACTTAAAAAGGGAACGAAAAACATTTCTGTGTGACGTCATTTGTTTCAAATAACTGACGGTGTGTTTACGGTCGCAATCAATCGGTGCGTCTCACAATCGTGTAAGAGAAACATTAAATTAATTTTAAAAAAATAATTAATATTTTTCAAGCACGGATAATCCACACACCGGATAATCGATAGTTTACTGTAGATGTATATATATATACATATGAATATATGTGTGTGTGTGTGTGTGTATGTATACACGTAGAATTTCTCATGCACAGCTCGCCATTGTGCGTCAGGGTTCGCCGACCCGTCGATTTTGCACTAGGATTTTTTAGCGCAAATCTCCTACGCGTCGATTCGCAAGTTGTGCTGTTTGTGTTAGAGGGGTGGCCAATAGCGATCAGGTGTGAATCGACCAATCGCAACGCAGCACCTGTTCGTGGGCGTGTCCTGTCACAAAGGCCCGCCTCCGCTATAGTCGTTAATGTTGAATTAATGTCGTTCTCTAGCTTAATGGGTTTTGTGGTGGGAGCACAGGAGGGGGGAACCAATCGTTGCAAAAAAAAAACCGCGGTCAAATGTTCTTATTGGAATCTGGTTCGACTCTAAGTGGATTTTAGTTGCTTTCCGGTTGCATTTGGAATTATTCATGTGGAGTGTGTCCGACATAGCTCGAAGGATGCGATACACTGTATCGCATCCTTCGAGCACTATGGTTTACAATACATATTACAATATTTTTGAGGTTGCAAGTTTTTTTTTCTAGATTTTCTATTTGTAATGAGAGTCTAATAAGAATTTTGGTGTTGCTTTCAAATTCGTTGCTGTTTTCATATTACATATGTAAGTATGTATGGGTCTACGTGACGAGACAGAATGTTAAACGACAGAAAACGCAAATATCGGAAGGCAAAGATCGAAAATCGAAAGATCTTTAGTCGAAAGATCAACAAAAACAATGGTGCATGGTAAACGGTACATACTCACTTAATTTGCGCGAGCAGGATACAACAGGAACAAGAGGAACATGCTTTTCCTTCCGTATTCTGCGCGCGCACATTAATTAAACGTTGAACACTGATACATATTTGAATGACTACATAAAAAAATCCATACTTAAATATAAAAAAGTCTCAATCAGAAAACATTAGATATGTACATACAAACATATGTTAAAATAAATCATGCTCGCAAATTTCAATTCGTCAACAAAATGACCAGTCTAAAGAAAGCTTACTCATCGACGAGTGTGTCGAATGAAGAAATATCCCCAAATCAATAAATCAACACTCAAAACTGGCATTATGTATGAACGTGTCATGCTTTTGTAATATGTATAAGAATTTTTCCTATTTTTAAACAAAATATATATAGTCTTCCTTTGATAGTTTGATATCATCTTTTGAAGACGATTTGTATGTAGAAAAGGAAAGGTAAATCCATTTTAGTAGTATTTTATAATAAAATAATGTTTCTTATTTTATTATTTCGTAAACTGCGTCATCTTTCAAATATGCGTCAAAAACCCCTCCTTCATATAAAAAAAGGCTCGGTCAGAAATCATGTCGCCGAATAACAATTCGTCAACAAAACGAACAATCTAAAGGAAGCTTAGTCATCGACGGGAGAGTAGAAATACATTTGAAAATTCCCCAAATCAATAAATCAACACTCGAAACTGGCATTACAAGCTTTTCGTGCTTTTGCAATAGTAGACAGAACAAAAAATGAAACTCAAATAAAAGCCTCGAGCTTCAACAGTGTTTGACACGAAAATTTTATTACAACTTCGACTCCAATTCCACTGCCTTAATATTAATATTAACTACTATTAAGTACTATTTTGAGTCATTTTTGATAGCAATGTTTGATACTTAGCATCTCAACTATGTAATCAAACTATGAGTTGCGAAACTCTTTAAGGATCTGCATTTGCATAATATTGCTCTATAACAGTCTAGTTCAGTCATATGGTCTCCTTATTACCAAAGTCATATACATAAATCGCTTAAAGACTATTCAGAAGCGTTTTCTGTGTCATTTATCCCATAAGGCTGGTTTTGTTCGATTGTTGCCAAACTATAAAGACAGACTCTCTCATTTTCAGATCATAAAATTGTCTCATCGCAGAAAAGTTTCTCTTATGTAAGGTAGTCAATGATGCATTTAGCACATCTGCTTTGGCAGACATTAATTCTAATATCAATACTCGGTTCACCAGATGTTCAAATCTTTTTTATCCACCAAATTTTTATAATAATACCTCATTTAATAGTACAATTACATGGATATGGTGTCTTTACGATTGTACAGATGATTGCCCTGATTTATTTTCTAACTTTTAGGGCTAAATTGGTGAAGAAGTAAAACTGTGGTTGATTCATTGTTTTATTTATATTTACAATGTTTTTGTAATTTTTTTTATATAAACACGCGGTGCTCACTTAAATAGGAATTTAAATATTTTCTTTTATATTAGTATATTTTTTATTTCACTCTATTTCTCTTTTCTTGTATTTTTACAAGGCCTTTTCTTAGCTTTACTTCGCCTTTTGGTCTGACACTTTTTTTATCCTATATGTGCAGTGGCGGATCAAGTAAACGGGGGGCCCCAGGCAGGGCCGCGTCTAGGAGTTCGGCTGCCTGTGTGCAAACTTAAATCAGCCGCTCTTTAATTTTATCAGCAATTGTATTAATCATATTAATTCATATATTGAGTGAATGAACATATATATATATATATATATATATATATATATATATATATATATATATATATATATATATATATATATATATATATATATATATATATATATATATATATATATATATATATATATATATATATATATATATATATATATATATATATATATATATTGAGTGAATGCGACAGTTACGCCTCGACCAGATAATACCTATTTTAAATCGACAAAATCGAGGTTTCGTATTCTCCCGTTTTCTCCACCGAAATTGAACCAATTTAAAAAAAAATTTCATCATCGCTATGAGAAAGATATTTTCTACGTTTATCTTTGTATTTTTTTAAAAATCAACCGTTAAATTAGCACGCTGGACTCTTTTCGTGGGTGTAAAAACGAGGCAATTTTATAGATGTTTGGTGGCTCTTAGCTCCTATAAAAAATAACTAATCAAAAAAATAAAAAGATAGAAACATGGTGGATATCCATAGCATATTAAAAAATAATTTCTCTAGTGCCATAATTGAGGAGGGAGCGCTTTGTCCGTACGTTTGTATGGACAAGGCGTTGGTGTCCAGCCCTCTTAATAATGTATATATTATATATTAAAACGTGCACACAAATAAAACAAAACATTAAGATATTTTAAAAGCGACGATAAACAAAACATACATAAGTATATAATTAAGGCGAATGGGGACGATTTCAAGTGCTGATCATCACACATGATAATTTCTCTAGTGCCATAATTGAGGAAGGGAGAAGTTTAATACGTTTGTATGGACAAGGCGCTGGTGTCCAGCCCTCTTAAATATATATAAAAGGTACTTCTACCGCGTGGGGATTGAACACATGACTGACGACATGTGTCTGTTTTGTATTTAATAACTTAATATGCCAATACCCATGTGATGATATGTCGTCGGGTACAACACTAGTCATATAATATAATACTTGAGTCGATTGAACCTGAAAGTAATGCCCTTTGGGAATTCTTTAACGTGGCTGTAATTTGATTCGCGAAATTATTAGTACATTTTGAAATTGAATACGTGTCTGTGGTGTCTGTATATTCAACCATTTATTGCAGGTCTTGGCTATCTCAGCAGGGGTACGTGGGAGGATACGGGAACAGTATGTGCGGCACTAGTCAGGGTTCGCTCGGGGCGCTCGCCCCCCAGTCTGGAGCGCTCGCCCCCCAGGCGGGGGCGCTCGCCACCCCGCACGCCCTCGCCCCCCAGCCAGCCATTAGTGCCGCCAGTGGATTGGGAACTTACGTTCCTCATTATCAGGACCAGGTGAATATGGATGTAGATATCGCTTTCCACTACTTACTTACTTATACTACTCGCTGCGTCATTCATAGCCTAATTGCAAACTTAACCCTGGAGCGTTGTGTTGGGGTTTGAATCGCCGAGGGATTGTGTAATTTGAGTTGCCGAACGGTTGGATCGAATAAGGGTGCTATTGCTATTTTAACCTTTACGCGCCCCCGCATTGAAGTAGTCAGTCGAAAAAATGGCAGTCGTAAATTTTGGTAGAACTTGCTATTCGTTGGATGTATTTTCGATATTTGAACCAAAAGTACATATTGTTAATTGAAACATCATTGTATGCAAAATATGAATGTGAAAAATTATTTATTGAAACTTCTTCGAATTTAACTTTATAATCGAAGAGCCAATGTTGGATATCCTGCAATAAGCCGTATGGAAATCTTGAGTCGTATCATTTAAATAAAAAAAAATCATTGATCTCTAACCATAGGTGGATCCAAGGGGGATGCCATGGGTTCCATCGCCCCTACCTTGGAAGAATTTCATTTTATATATGTGTTTTAATATATATCATACATGTGTTTTAATTTTTCCAAATCCTCATTTAAACTTTCAAAAATGTTAATAGGCTATTTTTTATGTATTATATTTTTAATTTGAATGCCCACTCTGACCATTTTTTGAATCCGCTAGTGTCGCAAAAATGTCCTGTATTTTAAAAAAATCAACTCATCTCGACAAAATAACAAGATCAAAGAATGTATTTTTTTCATTTCTTCTCTTTTTTTTTTAAATAGTTTCGATTTTTTTTTTAATATTTTATAAAAGAAAATAAACGCTCAATAGTTCCCTATTGCAGTTTAATTTGGTAATTAATCTTGATCAATTTCAATTAACTTCATTTTGATTTTTCTATAAGTTTTAGTATTTTTACTCTGTCTATGTTTTATATATAGAAGACTATATAGTTTTTATTTTCAAAAATAAAAATGATAATTAATGAAAACAATACTATCGTAAAGCATTTTGAATTTAATATTGTAGACTCTGCCGATTTATTTGATTTCATTGCTGAAACGGCTCTTAATCAACATTGGCGAAACCTCTATGTCACCACTATTTGAATATGATTTCAAATTCATAATCTGAATAAATCAAAATGGGTATCGCCTTACTGTCTATATTTTATATATAATGAAAGTTATATTATTACACCCCTTATTCATCCAACTCTTCAGGTATTTATGTGCTTAGTTAAAAGTGTATAAAAATGCGTTCTGTTTGCGAATTTCTATGTACATATGTAGATACAATACCAATTCGAGCTAAAACTATTTTTATTGTTCGTACAAATGTACATATGTATGTAGTATTTTCATATGCATGTTTGAGGAATAGACGTGTGTGCAAAGCGTAAACAACGGTCGGAAAGGGTGATCGAACTATTGCTATTAAAAACGGCGGAAGCTATAATTGAAAGTTGATAGAAATTCGATGCTGGAAATATCCCTACACATCCCTTTGTTTGATATCCGAGTGCGAAGGGTTAGCTTTTATTTTTAATTGTGCGAAACCAACATACTCGTACATTCATATTTGCCCAGCGATTCTATTCCCACATATGTATGCGCACACATTGCTTCGCTAATTTGTATTGTATTTAATCTGTTTCAACCTACGCTTGAGCGCATTTTAATTTGGATTTATTTATATATGTATTTTTTTTATTTTTTCGTATAATCGCAGTTGCAGCAGATCGATTCTTGGCAAGGTACCCCATTTAAACATCTCGGTGCCGCTTACGGTGAGTGTTTTTTTTTCTTCTAATTGATTTATCTTGTTATTTCAAATGCATTTAAGGTGGCAGCTTCGACAGTCATATTACAAAACGATCTCGCATCTCGTTTAAATGGTTGAAGTTGGGAATGTGTTTGCGTATCATCAGGCAATAGGGTATATTAGTCCAGTTGTGATGGTTGTATATATACATAGTTTTGGTTTAAATGATTACGTATGCACATATATATGTCCACATTGTGTAATTTTCGTTATACAAAACCTAAATGAAAGGTATTTCTTTCACAGATTCACAAATTTTATACAATATTTCATGGCGTTCTACTCTAACATAGACTTGTCTTAAAATTGTCTTGAAAAAGTTCCATTATTTTATAAGATTTTTATTAGCTTGAATCTATTATTTCCATGACATTCCTGGCCGTAAAATATTTGTGTTCTGATTACGGGAATTAGCTAACATCGAATTAATCTAATGTCTTTGACTAATGCCCTCTAGAGGAGTTTAATTGTCAACGAACTCATTCATTTAACGAAGGACGTAAAATAATTTATATTTATATAATATTATTACAATATAATTCAATGCAAAGGTCTTTAATAATATTACATTATTATCATGACGTTGACAATTACTTTTATCGTCTAATAAATATTAATTTCCATTAATATAAATGATATACGTATTCCGTAAATAAATTAATAATATCGACAACTTGCGAATTTGATATTAAAATTTTATTAATGTAAATATTTCAAAACGCGAAACACGAACTCAAAACAAACAAAAAATAAATAAATCAAACTATCAAACTAAAAGAAATTACAGTCAGCAGGGATCTTCATTTTATTTAAATATGATACTCTCAAAGGATCCAAATATATAGTAATAGTAAAAAAAATGAAGAAAGCTTATTACTCAGCTGATAGATGATCTGTGCTCAGTTTGGTTCGTCATTTCATCATAAATAGACTTGCGCCACAACAATGCTTGAAAATTGTATAATTTATTTCGAAAATCGTAGGTCAGTTCGCGAAAATTACCGTACGCTCCAAGATCGTGTGATTTAACAAATTTGGATTATTTTCTGTAGGGATGTGTGAGGTCGCTAGTTAATGCTGTTAATGAGACGATGGACGACCTGTAAGCATTCGCCGCGTTATTGTCAATATACGGCCCCAGCTGGTAAAAAATTGGACTTCCAGATTGCGCTTTATTCGAATCAGTCATATTATATACCCTATTACAACCACATGCCCGATGTTATATTTAAACACTAATGGCTTAACATTATCTTCCAATAAAGCCAATACTACGATTTTTATGTGTTTTATTTAATTTTAAAGATCTATACGTCTAAAAAAAACCACTCTTTATATGAGATAGGTTTGTATAGATTTGGGATTAGCTGGATAAAAATAACCATTTGAGTATAAATAAATTTGTGCTTGGTGTTGGGTCACTTCTTTTTTGTTTATGCATATAACAAAATAATTCAATTGCATGTTACGATCATATTTATTTTTATTTTTAATTGAACCACGCTTTTATTTATATTTTAAATAAATGTGCATGTTTTGTATATATGTATGTATATCTTAAGATAATAGTTTAAGTTCATAAAATGAATGAAAATAAATCATTGATTCGTTTTATCCGTTTAAAATTTTCGTCGACTTCATTTATTCATTCACAACACATTATATCATTTTTATCTTAAATACGATAATATCTACTTAGAAAAGTTATATCATTTTTAATGGCAATCATAATTTGATTTCACAAAATACGATTTTTTTTAATTTGCCGAGTATACACAAACATTTATGTATCTATCAGTGGCGTTCCGTAGAAATCTCCGATAATTAGGTTATATTAAGTTTACATGAGGTGTGAGTAAAAAAAGTAACTTTAACCACTGTTAAATCGAGTTGTGAAGGCGCGGTAGAAAGCCGCGATTGGATAGCTAGCTGTTATCGCTTCGATGTAATTTTTAATGAGTTCGTTAATGAATTGAAAGTCACATTTTTGTTTTGAACACATTCTTAGAGCTATCGTAATACGATACTCATTACCTTCATTCGTAATACCTAGCAAATACGTATTAACGCATTATTGAATTCAAAAGCATTCGTAAAAACATCAGAGCTGTCAAAACTCAACTGCTATATTACAATTGACGCACATTGTGGAAAGTGTTTTTGCGCTTGTACATAGAAGTATAATTTACTAGTTGAATTGTATTCGATTACGGATGACCTAAAACGCCAGATGGAATATATGTATCACAACTGAAAACACACTTCGACTGTAACATTACTGTTTTTATCACATTTATTTGCACTCGTGAAAGGGGCGCGTATTTTCTTCCCTCGAAATAACTCTCCATAGGTGTACTCAATATGTAAGCATTCGTCACTAATACAGTGCCAATGTACACGTATTTTTTTCCTATGCATTTAAAACATACGTGATAAAATTGAAGTGATGAAATCATTGTATATATATTTTGATTTTTTAAATGCTTTTTATTATTATGAAATTATGTTCACAATACATCTTACGTATGTATATCTATTTTAATAGCTACTGATCTACTGATCATTTTCTATTTTACAATTTAATTTAATTTGGTTAGTAATCATAGTATTATACTATTCTAATGTTAATGTACAGCATAATAGGTAAAAGAGCTCAACGACCTATTTATTATATATAGGTAAATAAATGACTTTTGTAATATGACGGTCGGAGCTGAGAGGTTTAGATCTCACCTTGCTTTTGGTTTGGACGCTCGTGTTGTGAAATACGAAACATCCATACATTGTCAACGATATATTATGTCTAAAATATTAGTAGGCAGACAGAAAGGATATTGGCCGCACCTGTCGATTATTCTTATGGGTGTGTGTGTTTGTTTTCAGGATCCTTTAACAATAGCAGTAATGCTGTTGGTTCGTTTTCTGCATGCAGTCGGCGGTTTGATATTTCAGAAAATAAGCACCAGTACGCTTACTGCAATGAAGGTTAGAACTCATTATGACTGACCGCCGAAAAATATATAAATTGTGCCCCTCCTATTGTTCATATTCGGATTTCAATTGACTTTTCTTAATTATACGTCCTTTGAGTCAAATGGCGATGAGTCCACGATTTGATTCAGTTGGGCTATTGAGGGCCGGGCCGCACCGTGCGACTTGCGAGCGACTTGGTTGAGGGCGACCAGACCAATGCATGCAGGGAGATGGGACATGCTACACCCGTCAACTTGTTTGTCGCACACATTTCCATACATTTTTTCGTGTCGCGCAGTTTAGTCGGCTGACAAAGTTGCACAGTGCGGCCCGGCCCTAATGCAATTCGTACATGTTTTCATATTACATACATATATTTCATAATGCCACAATAACGCATGCAAATCCCATTCCCGTTCCCGTTTCAAGTGATGGTTGGAGCTGAGCTCGTGTCTCTTCAAAGCCGTGGCGTCATAAACCAACGGTCGGTAACGTGGTTGCCAACGAACACTTTTCCTTGACTACAAAATAGCGCTTCAAACTTCGCGTCGGTAAAATCGTAATTACGAATATTATTATTAAGAGGTTTTTTCCCGTTTTTTTTTCACAGTAAGCTTCCCGGACATGCATACAACAAATCCTGAAAGTTCCATCGTAATCGGTTGAGTCGAATAGGAGTCTATATGAAACAGACAGATAGACATTCAATTTTATATACATACTAGCTGAACCCGGCATGCGTTGCAATGCCACAATAACGCGTGCAATTCCCGTTCCCATTCTTGTTCCCGTTCCCGTTCCCGTTCCGGTGGTCGTTCTCGTTCCCGTTCCACAGACATTCAATTTTATATATAGTTATAGATTTATTTGTTGACATGGGCCATCCGCTGTGTGTTTGTGGTACAGCCCTGAATGGTCAGTACATTCGAGTGCGAGGTAGGCGTGGCGCGATTATTGTCATACTAGCGGCGTGATGCGTTGAAGGCGGGATAGCTTTACTTTCGCGTCAGTAAAATCGTAATTACAAATATGATTATTAAGTGGTTACTTCCCGTTTTTTTCATAGTAAGCTTCCCGGACATGCATACAACAAATGCTGAAAGTTCCATCGTAATCGGTTGAGTCGTTTAGGAGCCTATACGAGACAGACAGATAGACATTGATTTTTATATATATAGATATGTAGATAGATAGAGCATTTCGGTATCTTTCCGAAATATGTCAAAATTGTTTCGCAATACAATGTAGATAAGTAAAATAAGGGGTCTGGGTCACTGCATCGAAAGTTGAAAGCCGAAAGATCGAAAATAATGTATGCATGGTAAACGGACTATTTCACATGTTCTCATAAAAATCGCGAAAAACTTGGTTTTTCGACTTTCGATCAAGTCACTTTCGTTGCAGTGACGGCCACCGGTAGAAAAGTAATGTTAAATTGCAAATTAGGTATCAACTCCGCTCTAAAACATCCCGTTGAAGCAACAACTGGCAATATACATACATATGCATACGCCTTTATATTGTATATAAGAGTGGCGGAAGTCCAATTTTCAGTTCCAAAAACACTATTTCAGTTTGACTTGATTCACAAATTGTTGTCACTACTTTTAATTCGATATGTCCAGAATCTCGGAAGAGCACTATATACTTATTACTAGAGGTAGGATAGTCACAGTGCTATCCATTGTTCGGCAAACCTTTAACAATGCTCAGGCTCCGGTGACTACTTATTACAGGCCACCAGTATTTTTAAATATTGTAAAACGCAAACCTTATATTTAATGTTTTCTCGAAACGAAGAAAAGTGGACTTACGCCAATTTAAAATAACATCATCGTCGTCATCTACAGCCATTCATCATCCACTGCTGGATGAAAGCCTCTCCAACACGCTTCCACTCGTCTCTGTTTTGCGCATCTCTCATCCATATCACCTCACACATTTTCTTAATTTCGTCTACCCATCTTCCCTGCGGTCTTCCTTTTACCCTTTTACATTCTCTCGGGTGCCATTCTAGCACTTATTTTGTCCACCTATAGTCCATTCTTCTAGCCACGTGACTTGCCTATTGCCATTTCAATGTCTTCAGTCTATTCACTATATCCACGACCCTTGTCATACTTCTCACCCACGTATTCCGTTTCCTGTCTTTCCTCGTTATGCCGAGCATACAACGTTCCATGCTTCTTTGAGTGTATTGGACTTTGTGTAGCAACTTGGCGTCCAATGTCCAAGTTTCACATCCATATGTCATCACCGGTAAAACCATTGATGTATAATACACATAGATCTTCTTCGTCGGAGATCTTGTCTTCACTAACTGAGGGGTGCGGGGGGTTTAACTAGCGGGGAAGTTGGGTTTTTTTCCCTACGACGCAGCGGTACCTACCTACCTACCTACTAAGAGAAACTGTGTATGCGTCATGTATTTTGCATGCGCCAAAAGGGAGACCAGTATAACACGTGAGGGCGGGTCTAGTGTATTATACATCAATGGGTAAAACACATTGATCGAAGATCTTTTTCTTCGGGTAAAGTGGCATTTTTTATTTAAAAGCATTATTAATTCGTCCAAATGCACTCAATCCTAATTTCATATGTCTATTTCTTCTTCTAATTTCAAATATAACGGCGCATATGTACATACATATGTATGTACCAAGCCCCGGCCCGAGGGTATATGGCACCCTAAGCAGATTAGTTTTCAGTGCCCATTGCCCCTATTTTTTTAAACAATACATTTTATTAAAGGTACTTACATGTTGAAGAAAAATATATCTAGAAAAAGCTAAAATTAAATTTACAATTTTTTATTCAAAATATATACATAATAGTCGCAGAATAGTCAAAATGTTCTATATATAATATTAATAAAATAATATAAAATAAAATTGAAAAAGGAACATGTTATTGTGGAACATATTTTAATAAAAACATAAAATTAAATTTTATTTTCAATTTTAAACTTTCACAATATAATATAATATTTACGTAATAATATACATATATACAGGATGCTGTGTAGCTAAGTAATATTTTCGACAATTGTGGCGCATAAGGGACGCCTGTAATGCCACAATGGTCCAAATTCAAATAAATAATTATTCGCTTCGTGGAATTTATTCAATCTTATTTCTTAAACCAGTGTTGGGCAACATTTTCGGTACCGCGGTCCCCTTAATATGTGTCTCGAGTGTCGCTTTTCAAAATTAAACTTTTTTTCTATTGAAATATTGTAGTTGAAAATGCCAATTGAAACCAATCATTTTCAGAAAACAGTATAATAGACGCCATGTACTGTTATTTGATTGATTCCTATATATGGAACGGAAGTACATATTTGTATGTTTTGAAATAGGAACACATTCGAGACTAGAAAGCCGTGGAAAGATTGACTTAACAAAACTTATAACAGTTCTACGAATTTAAAGAAGCTGCACATTTTGTTATTGTTTTAAACATTCATGTATTGCACACAATCTGTTCTTTAGTTAAGTACTCCAGCTGAAAACATTAAGCTATATTTATCCATCTAGTTTTGCACAATTTCCTTATTTAATCAGGTCGATAAACATATATAGGTATAAAAATCAATTAAATAGAAAATAATATGCAAACGAAAAATGATACAACAATTATTTCGACCGAGCAATATATTTCATCAATATTCGAATGCTTTTGAGCAACATAACATCGTCATTTCAATATCTTCGTATTAAAGCAAGCTCAACTGTACATACCTGGCTATACATCATCATTTACAGCCATTCACCATCCACTGCTGGATGAAGGTCTCTCCAACACGCTTCCACTCGTCTCTGTTTTGCGCAACTCTCATCCATCTCACCCCGCACATTTTTCTAATTTCGTCCACCCATCTTCCCTGCGGTCTTCCTTTTACTCTTTTGCATCCTCTCGGGTACCATTCAAGCACTTATTTTGTCCACCTTTCGTCCATTCTTCTAGCCACGTGGCCCGCCCATTGCCATTTCAATCTCTTTACTCTATCCACTATGTCCACTACCCTTGTCATGCTTCTCACCCACGTGTTCCGCTTCCTGTCTTTCCTCGTTATGCCAAGTATACAGCGTTCCATACTTATTTGAGTGCATTGGATTTTGTGTAGCATCTTGGCGTTCAGTGTCCAAGTTTCACATCCATACGTCATCACTAGTCACCGGACCCAGAAGGTGCCGCGTATTGTTCAAAGGTTGTAAATGCATTGTTAAAGGTTTGCCGAACCTTGTTTACAAAGGAACAATGGATAGCACTGTGACTATCCTACCTCTAGTCATCACTGGCAAAACGCATTGATCGAAGATCTTTTTCTTCAGGCAGAGTGACATTTTTGATTTAAAAACAACATTCATCCGTCCAAATGCACTCCATCCTAATTTCATACGTCTCTTTATCTCTTCATCTTTACTACCAGACATGTCAATATTTGACTTAAATATAGATAATTATTTACTACTTCTACTGGTTTATCATCTAATGGGATGCTATCAGGCATGCAATAACTATTGAACATTAGTTTGGTCTTATCTACGTTAATTTTTAATCCTACTTTTCTACTTTCCCTGTCCAGCTGTGTTAGTCTGTTAAGTAGGTCAGCTGAATCACGAGCTATTTAAACTATATCGTCTGCGAACCGACGGTGACTCAAGAAGCGACTGTTGATGCTTACTCGACAGCCCACCCCCACCCCATGGGAATGATGCGCACGGTAAGATCTAATATTGATTCTTGTCTTTGCGCATCTTCGACGAGGGGTGGGGATGGGTCTTTATAAATGGAACATATGTACATTCATATGTATGATACTTTCGTTTTTAATTGTTCGAAGTGAGGTTTGATTGATTGATTGCGGTAATTCTCGGCATCAACAGTCGTAAACGTGACACGAATCGAGTTTCAAAATGGGTATCATTGATATTTTTGCGAAGATTGTTTATTGCTTACAACACGAAAGTCGATACTTTGCCGGAATGGTTTCGAAGAAAATACATTAAAACGCTCTTTAAAGTCTACGCTTATTACCTTTACGACTTGTGTACGTATAAATCTGACCCTTGGCGAAATTATCTGTCATCGGTGATTTTGTTTATTTTCCGTAGTATCAACCTTTTTCAAGCGCTCGGCACATGTCAATTTTACGTCTGTTTCGGTTGTCGTAAATCTATCGAAAGAGTAGATCATAATCGTCAACCCATCGCCATCCACTAGTCCTTTTTACTCTCTTAGGCACAATTTAAGTATCCTACAGACCAGATTTCTTCCTATCAGGATGGCGAATTGAGAAAAGTCCAAGCGAAGATTCAATATACAATGTTCAACAACGAGAAAAACTAACAAGTGTACTTTTCAATTAGAGCTACTAATTGTCTATACACTAACTAATCTGGCCAGTTATGGTGTACACAAAATAACAAATTGACCAATGAACTAGTTCAAGTATTCTCAATCGTTTGTCCCGTCCTCTATGTATGCTTACCCTGGATTGCAATATTTTAAAAATTAGCGGAAATGGAAATTATAGCGACGTTCTAATGTGGTTTCCATAGGATTTCCATTTTTAATAATCGTCGTTTTAAAATTTCAAAGGTTTTGACAGCTAAAAATTACATACGACCCCTGGTGAGTCTATTTGAAGATAGCTTTTGACTGTTATACCGGCTTGACACGATGCGAGTAGCTTGGACGGTTCGGTGATTACTGGTCACAAATTCACTAAAATCTCTATAACGGAACATCTGGCAGCCGAAAAGTCCATCATACTAACGATAACTATCATATTAACGAGAACATGAGTGCCAAATCGCGATTTTAATGGCAAAAATTGTTTTTGTGACACCGCAATGTGACTAATAATCCAATTACCAGCTTGGACGTCCAAAACGTTCAAAAACGGTTGGATCACTGCGAGTTACTCGCATCGCTAGCTACTCGTTACTAGCACTTAAACTAAAACCAATAGCTTGTGTATCAACAAACTAGTACAATTTTGTTCATAAACATACTAAAATTTGGCATTACACGGATCAATCTGGCCAGTTATAGTGTACACTAAATAACAAACTGACCAATGAACTAGTTTGTTCATGCACAAACTATTGGGTAGTCAAGTATTCTTAATCTTTTGTCGCGTCCTCGATGCTGTAATGTGGTTTCCATAGGATTTCCCTTTTAAATACTTGTCGCTTTGACAGCTAAAAGCTTAATGCGACCCCTGGTGAGTCTATTTTGAAGATAGCTTTTAATTGTTATATCGAGTAGCTTGGACGTATTAACATTCAAGTTACTCGCATTGTGTCAACCCGGTATTAGCACATTAACTTAAACCAATAGTTCAACAAACTAGTATATTCATACACGAACGAACCGGAGTGAACACTTGGACTGTAACATGCATACATACATTATCTTTAAAAAAATGACTTTGTAACACAATGATGTATGTGCGGGTGGGCCTGGTTTCACCAATTCTCGTTAAATGAACTCTCCGTTTCTATGCTTGAACATAATTTGTCATCAATTTTGAATAAGATTGATAATTTTATGTTTATTACAGCAACATGCATGTATTATCTACTCCTAGTACCAACCAGGCGAGACAAGTATAGTAACAGAGAGTTCATTTAACCCTTTGAGTGCTGATGTCTTTTCTGTTGAAAATTTTGCCAACATTTTCAACTAGAATTATTTAGAAATTCAATAGAAAGCGGCTATAAAAATTGTAACTAATCCAAACAAACCCTAGATCACTACCGCCGAGGATTTTGAATTTTGTAAAAGTGTGTTTAGACTCTCTTAACATATCTTGCAACAATATAAAATCAACAAAAGAAGTCTATTAATGAATGTATTATTCCAAAACTAGTTCCATCTTCTTCGTTGTTGTTAAAATGATAGCTCACAATCTAAATGCCAAGCCACAAGCTAAAATACTCAGCGGTTAGGAATTTCCATCGGGAAATTCTATTATGGTTATAAATTCCGGTGTAAACTAGTCTTTATAAACATTGACACGGATTACACGACCCATGTTCAATGCATTTTTTTCCAATGCTACCTGGAAAGGCTTAGCGGGTAGTATTCTTGTTGTTATACTTTGTACATGCTCAAAATACAACGCCATCGGCGTTTTTCAGGCCCGTGGACTTGTTGGGTTAAAAATAAAACGCCGCATTCAAAGGGTTAACTATTGTTGCGTAGGGGTGGGTGGAGGATCGAAGTAAAAGGCCAAAGTCGTTTCACAGCATTTATTGGAGATACACGCATTGGCAGTGCTCCGTCCAGAATGTCTTGATATGGTCCAAGTACCTCCTTATAAAGGACAGGTCGCTCAGGGCATCTTCGACATCCGGTTACTTCCCTATTGTTTAGGCATGTACCCGGATATGTAGCTGTCACTTCTGAGAAGGGACCGGGTGCCGTTACTACGCCAATTCGGTGGCCATTGTTTAGCCTACTTGCACTTAGTCTGGAGATAATCCTTGAAACCAATTATCAACGGCGGCTCCTTTTAGCATACGCTACACTATCATATAATTGATGTACATATGTATATGCTATGTAGTTTGCTCTTATTTAGATAGAGAATACTTACTTTTCAATTGGAGTTACTAATTGTCTAATTATACACTACCTCTTAAGTGAAATCTTAATATTTATCAAAAGATAAACATGTTATATATGTATGTGTGTTATGTGGGACATTTAATTTCTTCTCGAATACATTTCGTGTTGTTAAATTTGCATTTACTATTTGAATATATGTTTGATCGATATCCTTTTTTTAATTTTCAGGTGTCAAGGATCCACCGCCTTCAAATCCGATGCCTTCCTCGTACATGTATCCGAGTACAAAGGGATACATATGAATCTACGTTCAGCATTTGTGCACATTGAGTGACAATTTTAGCGAAAACGCACAAACACATATACTAATTATTATTACTACGATATTATTGTGTAATCACGTATCAAATTCGAATGCTCTAAATTAGGAAACACAAGCGTTTCCATTATACATATACATATATATACCCACATATTTTAATACATAAAATATTCATTGTGTACTCCATTTCGGATTGTTCAAAATTGAATCATTGTGTCATTGTAAGTTGTTTTTCATTTTATCAAGAAATTTAGATAAGTTTGAGATCTGCCTTTGCGGAACCCATGAAACTTTCCATTTGTACTTATTCTGATTTAAGATTTTTCAAGTGCCCAAGGCCGTGTAGTTTGTAATTGTTTTTTTTTTCTTCAAAATTCACTTTAAATTATGCAAATTTATTTTGATCATTACATTTAAGTGGATTTGTACAATTAAGTAGATATTGACTTGGATTTTAAATCAATGTATTATAATTTAATTTTTTTTACTTTAGAATGAATATTAATATATTCAAATTCATAGTACAACATATTTTGATATTGTACAAAATCATATCAATTTTCCTTAATCCAAAAATAGTTAATATTCTGATGATAGGCTATATATTTATATTGCAACATGTTGATGTACTATGAATGAAATAGTTTTAATTTCGATTGTATTAAGTATTATTGTGAATATATTTTTTTTAAATTTTAGTCTACGTATTCCATTGTAGCTATGAATAAATGTTGAAATTTTATACATATTGTCATCAAAATTAATATACAACGCAGCGAAACTTCGGCTTCGAAGTGAAATCTTAATATTTGTAAATGTTTAAACAAAAATTGGTTTTTGCATTAAAAAAGACAAAAGCTGAATTAAAAATAATAACATAATTAAATTGAGATTTTGCCGTATGTTATATTAATTATTATTATTTACGTTTTTTTTTTGTTAGAATAAATTTCCAAAAATTATTCGAATTTATTATTACATCCCACTAAAACATAAGATAAGGTGAATAAAACAAATAAAAAGTAATTATGTATATATATTTATATATACACAAACAGTTGTACATAATTATTTAAGATATATGGTTGCATACAATTATGAAAAAGGTAAAAAAGTTACATTATATTATGAAAGACAGTAATAATGTATGTGCGCAGATATATGTACATGCAAACTACCAATTATTAAAATCAATTATTTATTTATAATGAAAAAAAAAAAAATTTTAACAGCATAATATCACACTATGAAGATTGAGGGTTTCAGATGCTGTCTCTGTCTTTTTCGACCAAATTTACCAAGCAGTGAGAAAATATACACATACAATACAAAAAAATATACCAATGCTGACAAAAGACATATGGAGATCACAAAATTAGTCTAATATCAATATGTAATTAAAAAAAAGATTCTTAATTGTTGTATAATTGGAGATTTTAATGAGTTAGCGTTTGTTAAAATTAGTATTATATTTGAATTTAAAAAAAAAAAAAAAAACGTGGCAATCGACTCGAGTGCGGTCTGTAAAAAGAAATCAACTATAAATTTTATAATTCATCATATGAATAAGCAAAATAAATTTAAATCTTCAAAACAAAGATTTTTGTATATGATATAAAGGTTGATGAGAACTGAAGATGCATGGATATCCATAGACATCAGGTAAGACTATAAATTAACCCCTGCCACAATTGGAGATTCATAAATTTGCACGTGCCACTAGCGTACAAAATTCTTTCCTAGACGATTTCAGTTCATAACATTAACTAAGTTAATATGTAATGTATATTATATATAATAATAACAAAAAAAGGTCAAACACAGACCGATAAAAAACATTTTGTTTCAACAAAGCAATTTTGCAACGAATAAATTTGTAATTATATTCTTACATTTCAATATCACACTGTACAACTTAAAATTTAAAATAAAAACATATATGCCAATTAAAATGACTAAAACAAAATTGAAAAAAAACTAAATATGACCATTTTTTTTTTAAAAATACATACAAATATTATGGTTTTTGATACGCAACAAATATACAATATGAATACACATTAAAAAATACGCAAGTTAAATTTTTTATCAGATACAGTCGCGTTGACAATTAGAGACGATGACCGTTTAATGAAATCCTACCCATTCTTATTTTTTTTACAATACTTTCATACAAATGTAATTTTGCATCGTGAATTATAGTATATTAATATAATATAAAAAGTGAATTCAGTAAAAGTTGTAGAAGAAACAATACACTTGGCTATAATTAACACGCAGGATACCGTGCGCACAAATTTGTGCGTTTGAAAAACTTCCTCTGGCTACCGTGCGCACAAATTTGTGCGTTGCGTCACTCCTACTTCATATAAAGAAAAAACACGTTGAACCTCGTATTTCTTGTAATTTATTCATATCGGGGCTTAGTAAAAGATGTCGTTGGTGATATTTAACTAAAATAATTTAAAAATAGTCGATACTGAAAAATCCAGAAGGTTAGAAACTGGACTATAGCAAATGTACCAAATATTTCTTTAAATTTACAAAATATTTCTTTGGTTATGCCGAAGATGTCTCAAATTTTATTTTATTTAACTAAAGCGTATAGGAGGCTTGTAAAAATAATAGAACAGATCGTCATCGACCTTTTCAGAGGTTCGAAACCAGCGAAAGCTCACATATGTTCACATATGCATAACAGATTTTTTTTCTATTGACATATTTACTAATTCGTAGAAAAGATATAGGTAGAAAAAAATAAGGGTGCTATATTTTCAGAAAGGTCGAGATCATTTCAGTCCTTTTCTGACCGTGACGAGGAAACGTTTATCGATAAATATACGCGTTATTTTTTAGATTTCGTGTTCTATTTGATATCTTTGACTATTTTGATTTTCGATGCTTTTTGGATTCTATTTTTTGGATTTTGTGTTTTTGTGAAACTCTTTTGGATTATATTGTGAAATTTCGTGTTTTCTGTTGTGTTATTGTTATAAATGGATTTTGTGTTTTTGTGACTATTTTATAAAACTCTGATTTTATTGTGAAATTTCGTGTTTTCTGTTTTGTGTTATCGTTATAAAATGGCTGAGAGAGAAGATTCATTTTTTGACGAGACTTTCGAAGACCAACTTTCTCAACCTCCTAGCGAAGGTGAAGAAGACATCGATGAGGCTTATGTCCAAGAAAGTGGAGATTCTGAGTCAGAAACTTCAGAACCACGTGTCAACCAGTCAGAATCTGAAAATTCTTCAGAAGAAGGTATCCCTGATGTGACATTGGATTGGTCCGAATTTGATCCTCCTAGAAATCTCAACAGCTTTGAAGGACTACCAGGATTGAACATTTTTCCTGATAATCCATCTAACGTGGGAGACGTGACTTCACTCTTCATTGGAGATGATTTATTTGGTATTATAGCCGAGGAGACAAACCGATATTATGCCAAAAATAATATCAAATATCCAACTTCCACACACTCGCGAAAATGGAGAGATGTTCTCGTTCCCGAGCTAAAAAAATGGTTCGGATTAGTTCTGATAATGGCTATTGTCAGAAAAAATTCCATCAGCGACTATTGGAGCACCAATCCTCTTATCGAAACTCCATATTTTCGAAAGACGATGAGCAGAAATAGATTTCAGCAGATTTTAAGGTATCTCCACTTTTCTGACAATGAGAAGATTCCGACCGGCAGTCCAAATCGCCTAATTAAAATTCAAAACATAATAGACTACTTCACGAAAAAGTTTCAAGAGACGTACACACCGACGCAAAACCTGTCTTTGGACGAAGGCATGATACCGTGGAGGGGGCGCCTCAAATGCAAGGTGTATAACCCTATGAAGATCGTTAAGTACGGGATTCTAAATAGGATGATATGTGAAGCAAAAAGTGGCTATATTTGTTATTTCAAATTGTATTCGGGTGTAGGTACTTCTTTGAATAACACTATCACCGATTTGTTATCTCCGTACTTAAATAAATGGTACAATGTCTACGCTGATAATTATTACAATAGCGTTAATTTAGCTACCAATTTATTGGGAGCTAAAACAAGAATATGCGGAACTATTAGAAAAAATCGTGGCTTACCGCAAATTTTGAAAAACGCCCGCTTACAAATTCATGAATCAATACATCGAAGAAAGGGGGATATATTGATTCAAATTTGGAAGACAAACAAAAAACGAGACGTCAGAATTATTTCAACCATCCATCAGGCGCAAATTGTAGAAACTGGCAAAATCGACAGGAAAACAAATCAACCCATCAAGAAGCCAATCAGCATCATGGACTATAATAAATTTATGGGTGGAGTCGATCTCGCGGATCAGTACCTATCGTACAACCCCGTTTCACGGAAAACCATCAAGTGGACGAAGAAAGCCGCAATGTATCTGATGCATTGCGGAATTTTGAACGCTTATCATATCCACAAAAAGTTGAATGGGACGAATTGGAAATTCCAAGAGTTTATGCTGAAAGTCGCAGAGGCATGGCTTCAGAGTAACATTTCCAATACACCAGGTACATCAGACACACATTCCAATATACCTTCAACTTCTGTCATGACGAGGACTCCCAGCATTGATCCGAACGAAAGACTACGTGGTTTCATAAAAGATCATGAATTAGTGAAAATAACTAATGAAAAAACGAATAAATTAGTGAGACGTAATTGTCGAGTGTGTGCAAAACTAAAAATTCGTAAACTGAGTGCTTTTATGTGTAAACAATGTAAAATTCCACTACATGTTGGAAAGTGTTATCAAGACTACCATACAAAAAAAAAATATTAGATATAAAATTTCATTAGTGTACGAATTTCATATTGTGTTTAAATAACGTGTGTGTGTGTAAATAATAAAAATATACATAAAGTGAGTTTATCGATAATATATTATAATATAAAGGAAACTTTTAAATAAATATTGTGTAAATATCTACCAATCAATCAAATGTGAATATCTACATAAGGGGTGCAGTTTGCTGGGTGAGTGCTTTTTTTGTGTTTTTAGTTGAATAAATATGTTTGATTTTTTTTATATTCATGTTCTGAAGAAAATATCACCATTGTTTACTATGTGCCCTTTTATATTTCTTCGGTAATTTATTGCCTACACTTGACTCCTGGTTACTAACCACTGCACTAGGTAATAAACACATTTTGGGGGGACCTTTTTTTTTTCTCACATCTGTTTTATGTTCCTCTTAGATTTTGCCGATGTCCTAAAATTCTCTCACTGATATTGTTATTTATGACGAAAGAGGATTAACCTTGTTGGATGTCGGCAATTCCAAAGCGCATATGGAATTGCATCTGACTGCATTGTATTTATAGGTTTCAAATAACGACATTTGTTGTTTTTGTTACACAAAGGTTCACTGCTGCTAGATTTTTTTTGTTTATTTATAAAATATGTATATTTGCCATATTTATACACATTTTAATTATTTATTTTATTAGTACGCGACTCACAGTTTGACTTTTACTGATTTTACAATTACGAAATTTTAAGATAGTCCATACGAAACTGCATTTCAAATTTCACTTTTATACGTTTACTGGTAAAAGAGATATGACATTTTAAACAGTTACAGTTTTATGCAAAGATTAGCGCAAATTCTCCCCGCCGCACGCCTGTTTCTTTAGCAATAGCCCGTGGTATCCTATGTGTTAATTGACCACTCAAATTCAAACAATACTTTAAACGTCAATCGATGGTAAAATATTGGTATTGGAACTGCAAAAGTATTGTTTTTTAACTTTAATACATCCAAAGACCAACAAATACAGAAAAAAAACAAGATGAAATAAATTGACGTCTTACATATATGATAAAATACTGTCAACTATTTATTATATTATATATATAATACTTTTTCAATAGAATATTCTGGTCCCGTAAGACTAGTGTGTTTTAATAAATTTCCACTGCACATTGATTAGCGATAAAAAGTAATAATATTGCAAAAGTTTTAAAATATACTCCATTCAATGAATCAACGTTTCGCATAATGTTAATATAACATTTTTCATTATATAACACTATTTTGGATATCAATTAAAAAAATCCATGGTGGCCTACGTGACTTTGCCCCGACATATACGTATGTACATAAGAGAAATAAAATATACAAAAGTGAGTTTCAAATATTAAGATCTTCAACATATCCAGGGAAACACCAACACAAAATGGCGAAGCTTATAAAAACCAATAACATTTCCAAAGGCCAACACCAAATCTACGAAGCTCTAGTTCTGTACGGTCAATATATTGATTTCCACGCACGGATACGATCATACATATGATTCCGTACGCCACAGATCAGTCCGTATATTAGAATAAGTCTGGAGTAAATGAGATTACTCCAAGGATGAGAGTCACTCCGTAACCTTTTTGTTCCAACCGTCGGTTCTATAGTAAAAAATATATCTATTTTATATTCAAACGAAAAGTCATGACGACACCCATCCCCGAAATCGTCTTACGCATATATTATAATAATTTTTAGAATATCCGTTCATTCAATGCCGTGAGCAAATATCATCACCAGACCCGGCTCCACCATCATATTTTCTCCTATGTGCGTATTGTCGCAATGCAGCACCAGAACGGCTTGCTTGCCGGGAACTCGTTTGCAAATATAATTCTCGTACAAACTGAAATGCACAGACATTCGAAATTAAAAAAAAACACATATTACATTAACACAGTTGTATATAAGTCCAAAGACATACTGAAATTGAGTCAAATATAATAATAAATATGTAACCATAGTTACTGTCAGTGTATTACCAGTTGTAATATATATTCTATCACATATTCCAATACAAATTAACAAGTGGATTATGTTTTTACAGACAAAATATAGTGCTCGCCTATTACTATACATTATATAAGCTTTGACGATTGAGATTTTTTTACAAAATGCTTTAACCGTTTGCCCGCGGCCGTCTTCTATGGAAGCTTTGCGCGACAAGTCTGTAGCGCGGCTGTCTTCCATAGAATTTCTGAACTTTGCACGGGATTTTGAGCCTTATATGCGCCTATTTCAACTGTTTTAAGGTTCAAAATTGGTTGAATATATTACTGACAGTTGAATGTCATCTATTCAATTTGCTTAAAATGCATAAATACCAGTCAAAATGAGTTTTTTGTGGGACCATACTGAAACCTCGTTTATGTGACGTCACGTCTGTTGAACAATGACGACGATACGTCTCAATTGTATGAAGAATGATTATTTGACAATTAAGCCAAAACTACGAGATATATTATATATTTTATTGCTTAAAATAATACTTTGTGTTAATTAACATATCTGGTTACTTGAGTAAATATTAAAATCTGTATTTAAGGTCGAAAACTCAATTGCCAAAAATCGATCGCGTAAAAGGTGCCGCCGCGTACAGGGCTTGTTCGCTATATCTATTGTTAAGAATCAACAATGCGTTAATATTACGAGTTATGGAATGAGTTTTATATTACAATAACTCTAAAGAACGTGTTCAAAACAAAAATGTGACGTTCCGACTCAAATTAGATACCTGTCAAGTTACATTTTAACGAAAAGCAGTCAGTATGTAGTGTGAATAAAATACATCAAAATCAGGTCGCATTGAAAGGCTCGGTTATGTGTATCATATTCGAAAAGTGGATAAAAAAAGCAGAATACGGAATACGTATTGACTGATTCTGACCAGTCAGATTGTAAATCCACTATGTTGTATGAAATAACTACGTGGAATAGATGAAACGTGTTTAAACTAATCAAAATTGAATTGATTAAAAAAAAACTGGTGATACACTCTGACCGTAACGTAGACATTATTTTCAAAATAAAGTATTTTGGGATACTTTGTAAGACAATTTATAACATTTAATGGGAATATATCAAATTAAAAATAGTAAAACTAATTTGCACACTTCTATAACATTGTGAAAATTTATTTAAGTTCATTTTTATTCAACCATTGCCTTCAACAATTGCCGCACTGTGATAGATGGCGAGTGATGAGGACTTATATTTTAATCTATTTTTCCAAATATACTGAATGCCGGGGTCTTAAAATTTTATGTATTCCTCATCAAAACCTCTATGATTCGAATGATGTCATTGCGAAATAAAAACATTGATCAATATCAACAGAAATAATTATTTTCACGGAGAGTCCATTAATATTCGATGTTTAATGATTTTTATAGCTAATTACAATAATTAACCTCGCAGATTTTGCATTATTTTAACTTAAAACACATATTTTTAACTGAGAGCTTGGAACACGGTATAAGCCATATAACTTTATAGTGCATATAATAAAGGCAACAAATTTTTTGGGCAATATTTTAGATTGTGAGACATCATATATGCTGAATTTTCTGATTCTGGTATCTCGGTATGGTCTAAACTCCACTCTTCTACTAGACCAAGACTAATATTCGTATTTCCGTACAGTTTTTTTTAACACAATAGTGACCGCTGACTCATATTTGTATCATGCTGGGTGCACAACGCTCAGTGGCCGTTGGTACATATATGATTTACGACTGCGCCAACTGTTTCAGTCCGCTGATATATTTTTGTATCACGTTTGCGTCAATCGTTTGTGGCCTATGATACAAATATATATCAGCGGACTGAAAAATATATTCGCGCGGTCGTGAATCATATATGTATCAGCGGCCAGTAAGCGTTGTGCACCCAACATGATACAAATATGAGTCAGCGGCCACCATAGTGTCAATACTTTCTCTAAGAATATTTCATGCATTTATTTTACAGGAAAGTTCAATCGTACATATGTGTTTTCCAATTATTATCTCAAAGACACATCATCGAACTGTTCATGACAGTATTCTTCTTTTGAATTAATTACAGACCATTTACTCTATTAACCCTGTGCCCGCGGCAATAAATATAGCGAACAAGCCCTGTACGCGGCGGCACCGTTTTCGCGATCGATTTTTGGCAATCGAGTTTTCGACCTTAAATACAGATTTTAATATTTACTCAAGTAACCAGATATGTTAATTAACACATAAGTATTATTATTAAAAATAAAATACATAATATATCTCGTATTTTTGGATTAATTGTCAAATAATCATTCTTCATACAATTGAGACGTATCGTCGCCATTGTTCAACAGACGTGACGTCACATAAACGAGGTTTCAGTATGGTTCCACAAAAAACAAATTTTGACTGGTATATATGAATTTTAAGCAAATTGAATAGATGGCATTCAACTCTCAGTAATATATTCAACCAACTTTGAACCTTAAAACAGTTGAAATAGGCGCATATAAGGCCCAAAATCCCATGCAAAGTTCAGAAATTCTATGGAAGACAGCCGCGCTACAGACTTGTCGCGCAAAACTTCCATAGAAGACGGCCGCGGGCAAACAGTTAACTGATTACAAGCATCTTGACCATTTTGATAGACATATTACAGAAAAATGATTGAAGTTACTGACCGAAAAGGGGAATTATGTAGTAACAAACCTAATTATGTATGTACATAGATACAATTCTACATATAATAAATAGTAAAAAAAAAAAACGTAATTTGTATTGAAGAAACACCATTACCGTCTATTATTCTGTCTCGTCTCTAGAGACGACAATCCAGGCGGCCATCTTCTTTCGTGGCAGTTCTCCATGAGCTCGTCGATGATGTGCGGAGGACACCCGGACTCGGAGAGCGAACGTTTAATTATATTCTGAAGACAACGTCATTGCAAAATTAGGCGAGAGCAGGGAACGACAAAGCACACGGCAAATAACAACATTTTACATAAAATATAGTGAGAACGCACGGCAAAATATTCAAAGAAACGACAACAAGACGTTAATACGAATTAACGCAGCGCTACGCAGTTGCATTTCAACATGGCAATTTGTCACGAGTACATCGTCAACGTGTGCAAAACATATGGCAAACCTGTAAATTTTCATCCGGCGTGGATATCATGCCTCCCCAACGGGTGACTCTCGCCGGTGCGAGGGTTCCGCTCCATCTTACCACCTCGTCACGTTCCATTTGGTCTGCTATAGCGCGCATCGCCGGATTCGATATTCTCATCGCTCTCATGAAATCCTAAACATGTCATACATATATTCATTTCGTTACTCAAAAATACCCAATCCCGAAATGACGGGGCACAAAGGATTTTCTAAATATACATAAAATGCAGAGTGGAGCGGAAGAAATTATACTCGTACGTAGAATCTTGAGAATAAACACTTCAAATCAAAAGTAAACGTTCATTAACCAAATAAAATCAAAATGCATGGTATATCTCTATATCTACCGGTAATTTTCACTCAGATTTCAAATCAATCACTTTCTTAACCCTTTGAATGCTGACCAACAAGTCCACGATCTTGAAATATGTCGATAGGCGTTGTTTTTGGAGCATTTAAAAAATAAACAAGAATACTATCCGCTGAGCCTTTCCAGGTAGCATTGAAAATGGGTTGTGTAGTCCGTGTCAATGTTTAAAAAGACTGGTTTACACCGGAATTTCTGAATTTATAACCATAGCAGAATTTCTCGATGGAAATCACTAACTGCTGAGTCTTTTAGATTGTGAGCATTACATTTTAACAACGATGAAGAAGATGGAACTAGTTTTGGAAAATTACATTCATTAATAGACTTGTTTTGTTTATTTTATATTGTTGCAAGATATATTAGAGAGTCTAAACACACCTTTACAAAACTCGAAATCGTCGGCGGTGATTATCTAGGGTTTGTTTGGATTAGCTACAATTTTTATACTTGCTTTCTATTGGATTTCTAAATAATTCTAGTTGGAAATGTTGGCGAAATTTTCAGCGTGGCGGACTTTCAACAGAAAAGACGTCAGCACTCAAAGGGTTAAGCATTACATTAGAATTTGTTGGATTTCCGCTTGGATGTTCAACTCTTATATAGTTTTGGGTTGATGAGCATAACTTTTATTGAACTTTATGCCTAGTTCATTTATATAGTCGTGCTCCATCCTTTTGGAACCCAGCCATTCCAGAAGTTTAGTAATTTTGTCGAGGAAGACAATGAATCGTGTTGCGGTTTGCTTAAATGTCAAGTAGATAACACCAGACATTATTTAAAAAAAAATACTGGCATTAAGTTATACATATTCAGCTAATGAATACTTACTTTTTATTTTCAAGATACTAATTGACTAATTGTTTCCGCCCCACCTTATTGAAGAGCTTAAATTAAAAAGGAATTTCAATATTTCAGAGCTGAAATGACAATTCTCTACTTCCTTGAACTTGTTTAGCATTTCTAATAAAAAGAAACGACGAATAATTGTAGAATGATTTCTTGGCATATAAAATGCTTATCAAATTAAAGGCTTAGTGATTATAATAATGAATGTTGAAAATAGTACAAATTTGTTATAACCTGGGCGTAGAGTCAATTTCAAATTTAGCAACAAATTTAGACTTTTACCTTATGCTAGGACTCCGACTCAATTTTGGTAAGATTGACTTTTATGCCATTAAAAATTGACATGTAACCCAATTTGTTGAATTTATTGGTAATGATTAAATAAAAAGTAAATACATTCACAGTGTAATTTCATACAGAAACAAATCAATTTAATAAAAAAAAAAAAAGTATGAGACAGAAGAAATGTCGGTTTTGCCCAGAACACAAAAACATGTGCAATTAAACGATTTTATTTTAAATGTAATTTAATTGATGATTTTAATAAAGAAATTATTAAATTTCAACTTATTAGTCGTTTTACTTCGATATAATTGGAGACTCAAACCAGCAGAATAGACTAGCATATAATGCTTTGAACAAAGTGGTCACAGGTTCAAATCCCACTCGTTTCTGCTGGCCAGACCTTGGATTTGTGACTCCAGGTCGATAGTTTCCTATCAGAGTTGGCCAATTTATCTGATTTTCATTGAAACGGTTCCAACAAATCGGCAACCTTACCCATTTTCTCGCAAATCTCAAGTTATCACCAATATCGAATTTCACTGAATTGTATAAAATGCTGCAAATGTACAAATTTGACGGTACATTTCTCTGTGGATGTTAATTGATATGTATTTACTTTGTATATTAATACTTGTATCAAATGTACAATGTTTCTGGCTAGGAAGGCACATTGGGGTTACCTGTTAGGCCTTCCTGGTATTAATTAACTAAAAAAAAAAATACTGTAATACTATTAAAAACAAGTCGGAGTCGGTTGATTTCTTATTACTCGGATTCCACAGCCCTGGTTTTAACAAACGCTGAGCTGCAAACTTTGAAACTTTTATAACCATTGTATTAATATTAAGTTATAATCGTGTATATAAAAAATTTTATATCAAAAATGGCTTCTTCTATTCAAATGTAGTGGAAATCGTTTAAAAATTTACAACATCACCTTCAAATGAAAATAAAACTGAATAATAAAAGCTATTCACAAAAAAATACAAGATTTTAGTGCTACTTCTTCACAGATAATCGATTGTGAGCTCATCGTACAATGTGATATGATTCTTACATATTTATATATATATAATATAAGATTATGATTATGTTTGAAAGTTTGATGCCAAAAGCCTTCATTCTAGTCTACCTCACGGCACCAAAAGTGAAAAGGTCGAAAAAGCAAATATCGGAAGGCAAAGATCGAAAATCGAAAGATCTTAAGTCGAAAGATCAAAAAAAAGAGTGCATGGTAAACGGTACTATGTTTATATAATATATATGAGTGGCATGTGGTGAAATTATCTCTCTTTTGTCATACGGCCTTGTGTAATGTGCGCGCGCGGGATACAGGAGGAAAAGCCTGTTCCTCTCGTTCCTGTTGTGTCCTGCCCGCGCAAATTAAGTGAGGATGTACGACGGGGGGAGAGAAAGAATTTTACCGCACGCCACTGGTATATATATATACTAACCGTTTTTCATATGTATGCATGGAAAACGAACATTTTCGACTTTTTCACGGTCACCCATTTGAAACAAATAAAAGCATTCAACAAAATACGGCAATAATATAAGAAAATTGGTCGCCAAGATACATATATGTATTATATAGAATGGTGAAACAATGAATTGCTCACGTTTAAAATTTACCTTTAAAAGTGTGAGCTCTCGTTTATATTCGTTCATGATAAATTTCAACTCGCTTATTTGCTGCTGGTACGCATTAAAATTAGTCTGCTGAGATTGTATGATCGAGCGGAGCTCTCGTATGCAGTTGTGCTCTTTCAACTCATCCTTGGGAATGATCATGCCGCAGCCCTGCTCACAGGGTATCGGTCTTTTTGGATTGTATTCGCAATCTTTCAAGTGCGTACTTAATGAATCTAAATTGACTACTAGTGGACATCCAAACAATGCATTATCACAGCTGATGGTTAATCTGAAAACATTTCAACACAATTTAAACAATGGCCAACAGTATATATACAGTATGGGGAAGAGACAATTGGATGGTTAACTCATTACAGGCCGTAAACACATTCAAATGCTGTGTTTTTTTAATAAAATTACATTCAAAGGCCGCCAACACAGCGTGTGTTTTTATATCCTTCAAAATTCATACAAAAAATAAATCGTTTAAAAGATTTAGTTACAAACTTCTATTCGTAGATATCATACCAGTATATCTTTATCAAAAAATCGATAAATAAATTAAAAAATATATATATTTCTACGGTTCAAAGTTTGACTTTATTTTCCCTATGAATTTATTGATTATATTATAAAATAATAATATCAGATATCCAAATTGGCTGATTTTTTCTCGCGTACTATATATTTTACTCAAATTGAATCATTCATTCAAATGATCTATAAGATGGATATCGTTTATTACGAGAAAATATATTGAAACCTATATTTATTTATTTGTACAGGTAAGAATCTATTTCAGTAAGTCATATAATATAAAAAATAAGAATAAAAGAAAACGGTATCAATAGAAAAAGTAATGGAAACAATAATATGCGGTTTATCACATGACATACTTATTTATATAACAAAAAAAATTAGTGAAATCATAATAATAAAGAAAAATAATATTTTTAATGCATCTAACAAACTGAACAAAAGTAACACTAAATATTTCGATGTCCGTCTGATCAGCTATATATAAATTTGATACAAAATTTAATACAGCAATCACCGCAATTTGAGAAATACTGATCTGATAAATCATACAGTTGAAGACAACTGTAAAGTAGCTGTATTCAAATTTTTAATTTAATTGATGGAACGGTTTAAGAGTTATGTTTAATTTACAAAAACTATAATTTTTACCGTTACTTTGCGGAAAATACGCAGACTCTCATAGAGTTTTCGGAAGATTCCGACGATATATAATGAGTTAATACCTTGAAAGTGAACACTTTTCTTCATAAGTTAACATTAAACAGCTAAACGAAACTATACTACATGGCGAAACATTTCTTCAGTCTTCTGAATTTTTTTAAAAAGAAAATTCAGCACATTGTCGAACATTATCCGTCATTTACTCAAGATATTTTCAAAATTCGTTGAATTATCCTTCAATTCTGTCAATGAGAATACAATTTCTCTTTAAAATAGCTTCGCAGATAAATCAGACGATCATTGAAGCCAGATAACATCTCCGAAACAAGACGTGACGTCTTGCAAGAGCATTTTTTCGACTGTTCGCACGCAATTTTATTTCGTAAACTCGTATGCATCCATCAAATTGTGCCTCGTTCTGTTTGAACCAAAGCAATGTTATAAAAATGCTGACTGAGATCTCGTACGAGTGATATGATACTTAAAATCAGTCTGCAGTATGATACTATAGCACAGAGGATTGCTTTCATTCAGTGAATATTTACATTTCATTTCAAAATACAATTGTTTCCGTCCCATCTTGTACACTAAATAGTCAATCGAACCTTGCTAATAAATTTCTTAATATCCTCGGAACAGGATGGAGTTGTCCGGAGGTTACGGCTTGCCGGTCCACCGGACACGTCGGTTGAGTGCTGATCCATTCCGTGATGCAGCATCTACAGAAAGCATGCTCACAAACAGGTGCCTGCAAAATAGCGTAATGTACATTTTATTAAATATACCGATTGTAAAACCTCAATTCTTCGTAATTTGTGGTTTGACCTTTGAACCGTTTGAATAATGAACACCGTGACTAATTCGTTTACGCATATTCACGTATCAAAATAGCATATATGGTTTCCGTAGTTTATCATCGCTATATCGAATGTGTAAGAACATGCAATTATTATTGCATATTTAAAAAAAAATGAGCCGTTAGTTAAATTTTTGAAAATATGTAGGTCTATCAAGGCTGGCAAAGCTGGAATTGTCTGTTGTTTGAATTTGCAGGTTTAATCTAATGATTTTTGAGACGGTTCCATACAAAATTGGCATCAAAAATAATCTAACTTACCCACCAAAATTATAATACAATTTCAATGTCTATATTTTCAGCTCTAGAAAGCTAATGAGAACCATTGGAAATGGTAAATCTTATTCGAGACAACTTCATTATATAGCAATTAGTACAAATGTTGAACATGGTGAAATCTGCTAGGCTCGGAATTGAGTACGGAGTATGAACTGGTGGCAATTATATGACCACTTGCTTGACTACGCTCTCGTTATTGATTTTGTTTATACTCTTTTCAAGTGTTTGTAGATTTTAAGCAGTCAAAAGTTAATGCCTCTTATACAAAGCGGTGTCTACTTTAATTGAAACTGTTTGACTTCTGACTAATTATTTCGTGTATATAGTTTATTCCTATGAAATCTACATATACTGGTTCCGTTGAATGGTGTAGCTGAATTCCTTTCTTAAAAGAGTGATTCAATAAAATTAATGTAACTACTCAATGATTAGTGGTTTTTATGCGAAAATTTTATCATGTATGCTTAATTGGCATGAACGGTCCCACATTCATAACAAATTACGATGAACAAGAGCACTGCCGAAAGCACAAAAGGCATTCAGTAATGTTTAAAACGGTGCATTTCTATTAATAATAGTAAAAGTATTTTTGTTGATATTATTATTAAAATTTTCTGATATTGTTTTCGTTTGAAAGGTTAAAAAATTTTTGAAAGTTTTTAAAATAATTTAATATGTTAACGAGGGGTGGCGAAAATTTTGCGCGGGGTGGTGTTTTAAAAATATTTGTTGAGTTTTCATGGTGCCCCCCCTGTGTGTCCTGATCAGAAACTAGAAAGCTGCAGGTGACTGCGGAAGGAGGTGGGGTGTATGCGTACCTGGACGGGTTCCTCGAGCACACATGAACAAATGGGGCAGATGAGCTCGTCGTCGACTTCGCTCTTGAACCGGTTCACCTCGAAGCCCATGATGCAAGAGCGGCATTGACAGCAGTGAAGCCGAGCAATCGCCAAATGGAACCGAAGCCGTCGAAACGACTCGGCCAACTCGCCTAACCGTGTTAATACAGCGGCTACTTATTCACGACCCACCGTACCAACCCGATCTCTTCGGAATGACCGCTGTAATAAAAATAAAATTATGCAGTTTACATCAAGATGGAATGATATTTCGAATGGAATGAATATATTTTGATCACTATTTATTTAACTAAGCGATCAGTATTTTTATACCAAAATGATCAGTAATTATATATAAAATCTGGTTAATAAAACATACTAAAATGTCATTAGAAAATTTAACACTTGTAAACAGGGCCGCCGAGAGAAATCCCGGGCCCTGGGAAAAATAATTCCGGCTTCTATGACGAACTAAAAAAAGATTTTTTAGATTTATTTTTAATATGCGAAAAATCTATCAGAACTATTAGAAAAATCATCATATACATATAATATCGCAATTCTATATGTCTGTGTAAAATAAGGCACGCCGTAGTATAATATTCTTTTTGATTCGACATATGTACGTCACAGTTAAATCACTGCCATCAAAACATATGAATACAATACGAACATAATAACAGATCAACAAAAATCTTCTATATACATATATATACTATTTGCTACCAATGTTTCCTCTAGGCAAATTAGTCTCTAAACATTTAGCGCCATCTATTGAAAATTTATTTAATTAATTAATTAATTTTTCTATTGGTGTTTTATATTTTTTATATGTAGGTAGGTAGGTAGTTTTTATCATTTTTTTTCATACTAAAATATTAAATATAAATATATTTCAAAGGTATTTGAAATAAATTGCGACGGCGTGCGGATCAAATACAGCACCAACAAATTTATTTTATTTAATAACTTCATATTTGAATGGATCCCATTCTTTGAAGTAATGCATAGAAGTTCCAGAGAATAGAGATCAGGGGTGGAGTTTATCTGGTAAAAATTCAACATTACCCTACAGTGTAGACTGAAGGGAAAACTGGTCACACCCTAATACTGGTAACGAGAAAACTAGTCACACCCTAAAATCAGTCACGAGAAAATTGGTTGACCGATTTTAGGGTGTGACCAGTTTTCTCGTGACTAATTTTAGGGTGTGACCAGTTTTAGTGTGACGGGTGATCACGTGTGACCAGTTTTAGTGTGACGGGTGATCACGTGTGACCGATCTAGAGCGACCGGTTGTCCTGTGACTGGTTCACATATGACTAGTAGTCCGTTTACCCATTTTTCTATATTCTAATAGTGAAAGAATTCAGAATTAAGAAGTTTGAAGAATAAATGAGAAATTTTTTCGTCTGCATTCAAAAATATTTTTGTAAATTAGAGTTTTTACTAAAAATAGCTAGAATTTATTTTTAGTACAATTGTTTTCTTTTAACTGAGTCAAATTATATGGTTTGTTGATAAGTGATCTCGCACACGTTACTAAAATCGCGATCATGGAACAACTGACACCCGAAAATTCCAAAATTCCATCCACGCGAACTAATGAAGACTCAAGTGGTAGATTTTCCGTATTAATGATTTTCGTGGCAGCGATTATCTTGTGCACGATCACAATGTGCGAAATACATAATCCGTTTACCAAATTATATTTATTTAAAAATATTATCTAAAGTGGCAGCCCCGAACGAAGCATGCTGGCAACACTGTATATATTATATATATCCTGGCTGCGTTGCTATCTGTCACTCGTATAAGACCAAAGTCCTGATGGTGGGCTTTCGCCGGTTGGTCAGCATCGCCGGCCGCTGGGGGGGCGCAGTTCGATGGCATGTAACTGGAACCGCGGGCGCTGCGCCCCCCAAGAGGGCTCTCATGCGGCTCACCTTGCTGAGCGCCAGTGGAGGTGCTCTCCTCGGCCTTGGCTATTCGGCCTACACCCACTACGACATTAACAACACTCAATTAGCATTGAGAACCGCTCGAGGAGCCCCACCAAGCCAACCTGACTACGACAAGCTGAACATTGTTCCGACCAAGACGGTATGCGTAGTATTTCTGCAAGCTATATCTTCTAAATATTTTAGCAGTACATTTGTAAAGTATAGGCATGTACACTTTAAACCTCGAACCGGTCGAAAAGAAATCGCTCTCCAAACCACGTGGAGTTAACCCTACCCCCCAAGTTTTAACCGTGTATACTATGTCATTTGAACAAAAATGTTATTATTGTTAATCACACTTTACATGAAAATAATTCACTTTTTCAGATTGTTGGCTCGTTAAATGTCCCAATGGAGTTGGTGTTGTTTCAATACCAAACTTGCCCGTTCTGTTGCAAAGTTCGCGCATTCCTGGACTACAACGGCTTCTCGTACAAGGTCGTAGAGGTGGACGCCGTCCTGCGGCAATCCATCAAATGGTCCAAATACAAAAAGGTCCCTATTCTGTTGGTGAAAACTGAAAAGGGCTACAAGGTGAATGGAAATTGTGAAACGTTTAACGAATTTACTAGCATTTTTGTAACACGCAATTTTTTCATTATTACAGCAATTGAACGACAGCACTGTGATTATTTCAATTCTGTCGACGTATTTATTAGGTAAAAATCAAGATCTCGGCGAAGTTATCGATTGCTACCCGAGCGTATCTTATGTCGACGATGATGGAAAAAATAAAGACGAGATCCTCAACAAGTATTTCTTAATGTATCAAAATTTGCCTGCAGACAGAGTCCTGGCAAAACTGAGGTAAGGATGAAACACCTCTTGGTTTTTTAATATGTTAATTAATTCGAAATGCTTTTTATATATTAGGTATTCCAGGAATTAATGTCGTATTTGTAATATGCAATTTTGACTCTGTCTCTTTCGTTTCGTTGGCAACTGAAGACGTATCTTGTGTTTTTTTTCTTCTGGATTCGTTGCGTTCCTTTTGAACAAAAAAAAAATCTTTTGTACCCCATCCACAAAAAATGATAGAGACATGTCGATCAGAAGCTCATTTAAGGAGCAGTATGTTATTGTTGTTTCACGCGAAAAAAAGTGCCGTAGAGGCTTCAAAATTCATTTGCGACATATACTGGATGTAAGGAAGTGCCAACGTTGGTTTAAAAAATTTCATTCGGGCAATCTCAGCTTGGATGACGAGCCTCGAAGTGGACGGTGGTGCATTCAAGAGGATTATTGCTGTCGGTTCCCTCATCACTGAGGATCGTGACTATGATGTCTGGTCAACCAGCTTCCTCCATTCAGTTCTAAATTCGGCCAGGCGAAGACTTGCTACCGTGGAAGCGCCCGTCGCTGCAGATACTTGGTCAGTCCAGCGTGCGGGGGATCTGCCTCTGGCTCTTCTGCCTTCGACGCTACCAACCACAACCAACCGCTCCAGGCTCTCCTCACCTCTTCGTGCAATGTGGCCGAAGAACTGCAATATACGTTTCAGGCATATTGTTAACAGTCTATCTTTGATTTTTAATTCTTCAAGAATAGACACATTTGTGCGTTTGTCGGTCCAAAGCACGCGCAGTAGCCGTCTCCAGGACCACATCTCGAAGGCATCGATTCTCTTATATGTTTTGATGTTATGTATCGATGATTTCCATCTAGAATTTATAATTACATGATCGATTTGACGATCCCCATAAGATATCGCAAGTGTATAATCGCCTAGGATGATGTTGAAACCAAGTATTTTATTTTCAATACAGTAACTTATAAGTTTCTCTCCTCTCTCATTTTGAATACCCAATCCATATTTACCCACTATGTTATCAATGTTGCTATTATTACCGACTTTGGCATTAAAATCACCAAGAATGATGGTCATTTCTTTGTTTGATATCTTGTATCAATGTATCGAGTAGTGAAGCATATAACGCATTTATTTTACTGTCTTCGGCATCTGCAGTAGGAGCATATATTTGAAGTATGTTGGGTTTATATGGATGCGTGTTGAGTTTTAAGTGTATAAATCTGTCGCTTATGGGGTTGTAGCCGATTAGTGCACTGGTTAATTTAGATGCTAAGATCACCGCGACACCGCTATGTGACGAATCTTGGTTACCAGAAAAATATATCGTATTTCCATTTGAAGTTTTATAATGGCCGTTGTTCTTCCAGTGCGTTTCCGAGATTTTGAGTATATCTAGCCCATGACTGTACATCTCTTTCTCAACAACTAGTGTTTTCCCAGGATTCAGTAGTCCTCTAACGTTCCAAGTACATATTTTGGATTTGTTCCGTAAAGTTTCTACAGTCGCATATTTTCCACATGATGCCTGGTGAGTCACATGCATGTGGCCAGTAGCCAATTTCGCACCGTGAGACCTGGAACCTCGAAGGCGCCGGGTGTCAGACTTCTTCACACTTTTATTTTTGTACATCATAGTTATCTTGGGAGAATACTGCAGTGGATTCCCAATTCCTTCTACAGCGCAGTAAATGTTTTGACATCTTATACTGGCAGAGCTGCTGCCCACTACCAGGGATTTATTATAGAGTTTCCTTCTCTGTCAAAGGTGATACGGTACCTTTGAAAACCGGGTTGTGCTTTTGGTAAGCGGCGGCACTTACTCGCCGCTGACCTGAGACCGTCATAGTGTTGTGTGACATTTTATAGAGTGAAACTTACCACGGATTCACTCATCACCACTCTTATCTCAGCGCTCCTTGTCCAGGACCACCATGTCGCCATGGCAGTTGACTACAAGAGTCGTTCCCCTATCTGCAACTTGGGAACTCAGAGCTCTGCTCTGAGCTTAGTAATTACTCCGTGTGGATGGACGTGTGTTTCCATTTATGATATATTTACATATGTGTATTGACAGTTTATTCACAATCATAATATTTATGAAATTAGTACCAAACATTAACGTTAACGTTGAGTACAAGTATCCAATATCAAATATTAAATATTAAATAATTCAACACTCAATGTTAAAAAATCAATTATGAAATAATTCAAGATTAAATTTTAAACCATTCAACACTCAATATTAAATATGAAATAATTCAAGATTAAATTTTAAACCATTCAACACTCAATATTAAATATGAAATACATAATTGAACGTTAAATATTATCAATACTATCATTAATAAATCAATCGACGTTAATAGTAAATTATTATCAAACGAAATGTGATCGAAATTATGTAAATATGAAAATATTATAAATTAAAATTCCATTTAAAAATTTATGAAATCAAGCATAGGTAATGATTCTGAATATGTACTAACTTGCGAGGTGCCAGAAGAGGTAAATACTCATCCCAGCACCTCCTCTTTAGCTCCAATTTGACACTAAATTCTACATACTTATCGGGAACAACACACAAACACACGTCCGCACCGAGCTCGCTCAACCCGCGATTTTTTCAAGAGGATTAACCATGTAAGCATGAATGAAGAATCCAAATCTTCGTATGATGACATATTCATATCACAATCTCTTGTGAACGCCTCCAACTTTTTTGTTTTGTTTTACTATTCAATTCCATATTCTTCGTCAAACTTTAATGTGGATTCCCCGTTTTCGAATCTCTCGACTTTTTTGTTTTATAGCGAGTATTTGTTACGTGTATACATTCTGCATTTTCGTAGGGTATTCCTTCGGTGGATCTCACTTGCTATTATATGTCGCAACAGATGCGTATTCTCAAACTAATAAACATGTAATAAATTTAAACGTTTGTTTTTCAGCGATGAACGCAGGTGGAGAAAGTGGACCGACGACACATTCGTGCATATGCTGTCTCCAAACGTGTACCGCACAGTGGACGAAGCATTGCAAGCATTCAATTGGTTTGCCAACGTCGGTGAATGGCGGCAACATTTCCCCGCATGGGAAGTCTCTTTAATGGTCAACGTGGGCGCCTACGCAATGTGGCTTATAGGAAATAGGTTGAAAAAAAAGTAAGTTCTGGGTTTTATACTGAATTATTACTAAAAAAACAGGTTTTATCGGATGTTATTGTTAGCATACTCTTGAGTGTTATATACATTAATAACCGTTTATTTTCAGACACAATCTCAAGGATGATGTGCGTCTTTCGCTGTATGACGAATGCAACCAGTGGACAAGAGAGTTGAAACGCAACGGCTCGCCGTACATGGGCGGAGAGTCTCCGGATTTGTCCGACCTGGCCGTCTACGGCGTCCTGAGCAGCATCGAAGGGTGCGACGCGTTCAAGGACACGATGGACCACACCAAGATCGGCATCTGGTACTATCGGATGAAGAATCATGTCGACTCGCGCAAGGGCACGGTCGCCGCTTAAATTTGTGATAATTGTCAATGTAAGATTACTAGTGATCATAAAGATGTTGCCTGCGTTTAGTCAGTTTGCTTGCGCGACGATTTCTCTATTATACAATAAAAATAGCGCTTGTACAATTCTATATGCGTCGAAATCACTACTAATATCGTTTATTTTGTTTATACAATGTATGTATTGATTAGTTGTAGTGGAAATTGTTGTAAAATGTTACCAATTTGCTGTTTTGAGGCGGCCTCCGATACATTGACTATCTTTGCCCGATATTGTAATTTTATTGATTGTCAAGTTTTTGCATTCTTTTAAGCATTTCTATGTACAGATATTTGTTTACAATTTAGAGAATATCTGTGTATATATAATATATTATTAAATAACCTTTTGTTATTGAAGTTGTCTTTTTTTTGACCTTTGGGTCCATCGGCTATGCCGCCTTTCCCAAGAATTCTTAAATAAATAAATTATTGTTCAGATAATCCTTTGCGTTGTGTATTCTTTATCTTATTGAAATTATTCAGATTGATTCTATTTTTTACAGGGCTGTGGAGTCATGAAAAAAAATGTCAAATTTTCAGGTACATAGATACAGTCGTGATTTCACCAATCGATGCGACGGATGGGCCAATTTTTGAACATCCACGACTGTGGCTCCATAGCTCTGGTTTTTTTATGGAAAAAAAACATATTGTAAGGTGATTGATGTTCATACACAATGGCAGCATGTTTTGGAAACGGTTACACATCCAATGGGATTCGGGATATCTGGTCATTGCGATATGATGCAAATGTTTTTTTGAAGATAGGTCAAACTATTATCCTTTCTCTCAATTAAAAATGTTCTCATTTTCTTTATTCAACCACCTCACTTCATCGTGACTCTCCAGAGCGCTTTACATCTAATAGAATTTTTTTTTTATATTTTATTTTAAAATAATGACGTCACAATCGTAATTATTGAAATCGACCAAATGTTGATTCGGAATCGACTGGTCGGGGGTCGATCACGTTTTTGTATTTTTATTTATTTTAATTAGGTTCTTGTGATGAAAAATCTCTTATATACATATGTAAGAACAACGGTTCGGTGATTACTGGTCACAAATTACTCGTCACAAAGTCACTAAAATCTCTATAACGGAACATCTGGCAGCCGAAAAGTCCATCGTACTAACGATAACTATCATAGTAACGAGAACTTGAGTGCCAAATATTGTGTATTCGCGATTTTCATGGCAAAAATTGTCTTTGTGACCACCCCAATGTGACGAATAGTCCAATTACCAGAACAACGGGCTGACAAGTTTTTTGATAAAAGGGCATGGCAAAGCGTCAGCATATTTCATGCTGACGCTGTGGTATTTTAATACTGACTGTTTATATTTTATGCCAATGTTTTAGTTATTATACTGATTATTTATATTTTATACTGTAATACGACGTCCTCCTCATCGCCCCTTCAGTTGGCAACATTGCCAATTTTCTCCCCCCCCCCCGCTCGTACAGCTGGCTACGCTTCGACGACGAGATTATAGAAACAGGAGAACTCCTACGACACGTCCAGGTCAGTCCACGGTTTACCTTTAGTACGTGTTCCTGGAAGGACACCTGTTCCAACGTGGAAGCTATTTTCGGCGCAAAAATGACTACAACTACGTCACGGCGGCATCTTGATTGAGAACGCCTGGCGTAGGAACACTAGGGTTTTTATGCCTGCTATCTATTGGACTTCCAAATAATTCTAATTGGAAATGAGGGTGAAATTTTCAGCATGGTGGACTTTCAACAGAAAAGACGTCAGCAATTAAAGGGTTCAATACAAGCCATTGTAAATTGTTTCCCCTACCTACTCTCGGAATCGTTAGTGAACTTTTTCAATATGGTACTGGCCGACAAACGGACTGTCAAGACCGCCGGAGAGTGTGGGTCGATACACGCTTAACTAAATGGCAACTGCGCATGTGCAAGTGGATAAGCTTGGAGAGCTCGTGAGAGATTGGCGGACAGAGGTCGTGGCAAATTACTCCTCCATCAGATCGCAGCCAAAATGTCAATAATGGATGTGAGTACACACTTCAGCTAATTCAAACAAATCCTAGATCTCTACCCTAGATAACTGGTTCGGTGATTACTCTATATTATATTATCATATTTAAACTTCACGTGAATTTTTACTCAATCATTTATCACTAAAGAGCGGACCCAGAGCGCGCTGTTCATTGTTCACATGTAAATGCATTGTTAAAGGTTTGCCGAACCTTTTTTACAAAGCATTTACAATAATGGAACAATATACGGCGCGCTTCCGGTCCTACCTCTATTTATCACCCCCCCAGCCTTCACACCTCTCTTGCCAACATGCACTCTAGTCATTTCTACATATACAGTTTATACCAGGGCTGTGGACAGTCTAATTTTAGCAATGCTCAATCGATTTTTCCGCCATTTTGTTCCCATATGCGTAGGACCATTTCCAGGTATATACATACACAAATACAGTCGTAATTTCATCAACCAATGCAAAGAATGGGCTAATTTTTTTTAATATTCTAGCCTAATACAGGGTGAACTGATTTTTTCATTCAATATGTTGTATTCTTTTTTTTTTTATAAATAGATTTTATTATTATACATATTTGATTTTTGCTTTATCTATGTATGTACGTAGTAACAATAGATGGCGTTGTGTGACCATGCTAAAATTCGAACTTGAGATTTTGACTGATTCGAACTCAGAATCGATCAATGGCGCCGTCCACACACACGATGTCTACTACCGATATTTCCATATCCAGTTGCCATATTGCAACCTGCGGTTGCTATTTGGGAACTGGATATGGAAATATCGGTTACACGACAATTGGTGCAAGTCCAAAATGTTCAAATGCTTTCTGAGCGTGTGAACTGCAGATTACATTGCATTAGTTTATATGGCAGGGCTTCTCAACCGTCTCCAAAATGTTCTTTATTTCAAATGAATAATTTACTTTTTATCGTACACATCGCGGGCGTTATTAAATTAGTATAAATGACAGGGGTTCTCAACCGTATCCAATATTTACGTATTTAAATTGAAAAAAAAAACTTTCTGAGCGTATGAACTGCAGATTACATTGCATTAGTTTATATGGCAGGGCTTCTCAATCGTCTCCAAAATTTTCTTTATTTCAAATGAATAATTTACTTTTTATCGTACACATCGCGGGCGTTATTAAATTAGTATAAATGACAGGGGTTCTCAACCGTATCCAATATTTACGTATTTAAATTGAAAAAAAAAACTTTCCGAGCGTATGAACTCCAAATTACATTGCATTAGTTTATATGGCAGGGCTTCTCAACCGTCTCCAAAATGTTCTTTATTTCAAATGAATAATTTACTTTTTATCGTACACATCGCGGGCGTTATTAAATTAGTATAAATGACAGGGGTTCTCAACCGTATCCAATATTTACGTATTTAAATTGAAAAAAAAAACTTTCTGAGCGTATGAACTGCAGATTACATTGCATTAGTTTATATGGCAGGGCTTCTCAACCGTCTCCAAAATTTTCTTTATTTCAAATGAATAATTTACTTTTTATCGTACACATCGCGGGCGTTATTAAATTAGTATAAATGACAGGGGTTCTCAACCGTATCCAATATTTACGTATTTAAATTGAAAAAAAAAACTTTCTGAGCGTATGAACTGCAGATTACATTGCATTAGTTTATATGGCAGGGCTTCTCAATCGTCTCCAAAATTTTCTTTATTTCAAATGAATAATTTACTTTTTATCGTACACATCGCGGGCGTTATTAAATTAGTATAAATGACAGGGGTTCTCAACCGTATCCAATATTTACGTATTTAAATTGAAAAAAAAAACTTTCCGAGCGTATGAACTCCAAATTACATTGCATTAGTTTATATGGCAGGGCTTCTCAACCGTCTCCAAAATGTTCTTTATTTCAAATGAATAATTTACTTTTTATCGTACACATCGCGGGCGTTATTAAATTAGTATAAATGACAGGGGTTCTCAACCGTATCCAATATTTACGTATTTAAATTGAAAAAAAAAACTTTCTGAGCGTATGAACTGCAGATTACATTGCATTAGTTTATATGGCAGGGCTTCTCAACCGTCTCCAAAATTTTCTTTATTTCAAATGAATAATTTACTTTTTATCGTACACATCGCGGGCGTTATTAAATTAGTATAAATGACAGGGGTTCTCAACCGTATCCAATATTTACGTATTTAAATTGAAAAAAAAAACTTTCCGAGCGTATGAACTCCAAATTACATTGCATTAGTTTATATGGCAGGGCTTCTCAACCGTCTCCAAAATGTTCTTTATTTCAAATGAATAATTTACTTTTTATCGTACACATCGCGGGCGTTATTAAATTAGTATAAATGACAGGGGTTCTCAACCGTATCCAATATTTACGTATTTAAATTGAAAAAAAAAACTTTCTGAGCGTATGAACTGCAGATTACATTGCATTAGTTTATATGGCAGGGCTTCTCAACCGTCTCCAAAATTTTCTTTATTTCAAATGAATAATTTACTTTTTATCGTACACATCGCGGGCGTTATTAAATTAGTATAAATGACAGGGGTTCTCAACCGTATCCAATATTTACGTATTTAAATTGAAAAAAAAAACTTTCCGAGCGTATGAACTCCAAATTACATTGCATTAGTTTATATGGCAGGGCTTCTCAACCGTCTCCAAAATGTTCTTTATTTCAAATGAATAATTTACTTTTTATCGTACACATCGCGGGCGTTATTAAATTAGTATAAATGACAGGGGTTCTCAACCGTATCCAATATTTACGTATTTAAATTGAAAAAAAAAACTTTCTGAGCGTATGAACTGCAGATTACATTGCATTAGTTTATATGGCAGGGCTTCTCAACCGTCTCCAAAATTTTCTTTATTTCAAATGAATAATTTACTTTTTATCGTACACATCGCGGGCGTTATTAAATTAGTATAAATGACAGGGGTTCTCAACCGTATCCAATATTTACGTATTTAAATTGAAAAAAAAAACTTTCCGAGCGTATGAACTCCAGATTACATTGCATTAGTTTATATGGCAGGGCTTCTCAACCGTCTCCAAAATTTACTTTATTTCAAATGAATAATTTACTTTTTATCGTACACATCGCGGGCGTTATTAAATTAGTATAAATGACAGGGGCTCTCAACCGTATCCAATATTTACGTATTTAAATTGAAAAAAAAAACTTTCCGAGCGTATGAACTCCAGATTACATTGCATTAGTTTATATGGCAGGGCTTCTCAACCGTCTCCAAAATTTACTTTATTTCAAATGAATAATTTACTTTTTATCGTACACATCGCGGGCGTTATTAAATTAGTATAAATGTCAGGGGTTCTCAACCGTATCCAATATTTTCTTATTTAAATTGAAAAAAAAAACTTTCTGAGCGTATGAACTGCGGATTACATTGCATTAGTTTATATGGCAGGGCTTCTCAACCGTAATATAAAATCTTATAATGAAAATAAATAAATAAAAGCCATAATTACAAATCTTTTCTTCATATGAAATAAGTTGTATTCAGTTGAAAACAAAACAAAAATCATTTAAACATAATATGAGCATACAAAATAGATAAAGAAAAAAGATCATTATTTGACATGTATTTTTAAAATCATTTTTAAATTTATTACTTAATTTTGTAATAATATTTATTTTAATAAATAAACAATATTCAATTAAAATAATACATCATTAATTGTAAGATTAAAAGTGATCTGCTCTCAAATAATGGAATCATCATAGTTCGAACTGTTGAAATGCACATGTCATTAAATTTAAAACATTAAAACACAAAATTTATCAATTTTCAGATTAAAACAATAATTGTTAAATTAAAAATTTAAAATACCTAACATCAGTGACATATTTAGTTATAATATAATTGCTTATCAACAGCTACCGCTGCATAAAAAATATTGATGTCATTTAAAAAATTTGAGTATATTATGACTTAATTTATACATTCTTAAATAATAAGAAATAAATAAGCAAAACGTTGTGCATTTGATGGAATATCGATAATAAGAGGAAGCTTTTATAAAAAAAAGATACAAAAATGTACTAAAAGGAAATAAAAATATTGTATATAATATTAAAAAATCCATAATTAGTAAGATTAAAAAATGGTATGACAGTATTTAAATAATGTAGATATATACATACATATGTACATTAAAAGGAATTTAATATTTTTCATATTAAATAAGTTTAGTTTAGTTTTAAAATACAAGGATTTAAAATTAATAACTAAATATAATATACGTAAGTATGTGACTAGATATATAAACTAGAACCCTATTCGCCCTTGACTTGACTGCTGCGAGAAAAATATCCTGTGTACGCACCTGAAAATGAATGTTATATATTATTTTATATACAAAATTTTAACGAAATAATATTTTAGAATAAAAACTAACGTGTTTAAAAATTATACGATATTCCTCTTAGGTATGTCTCCAAACTTTGTCGATTAGCCCAATTGGCTGTGACGTTTTTTATCCTCTGCCAATTGTACGTATTTCGGCCGCTGTTGTATTCCCATAACTCCGGAGTTTAGTTCTTCTACTAACTTCTCGGTCTCGGCTTGGAGACCTTGAAGGGCTTTCAAAAATTTCCAGAGGTTTGGAAATTGGGCTCCAATTGTATAGCCAACTTTCATATGGCAGCCTTCCACTTCGTTATCTGTTTTTCCATAATTATGTATTATTCGGTCTCGAACATTCCATATGTCAGTATTGTTAACTTGATAACCTTATTAGAACTTTATAATACCAGAGAAATTATAAATTTATTACATAGATATATGTATATTTTTCTATAATAAATGTGATCGAGCTTATCAACTGTGAATAGCTAAAAATTATTATTCTAATGCTACAAACCGAAGTTGAAGAGGACATTGAAGAGATTTTGAACCCACCATTTGCCTATTGTCCTAGGGTTTTACGCAAAGAAAAAAATGCATTCAATAGCCTCTAACATGAGGGTAGTAAAATTTTATAACCCATTTGTCTTTTTACATATTTTCGTCCATTTGTGTAGACAATTCATCTGTCAATCATAGAACTAATTTCAAAATATATTATTGTTTTGCCATCTCTATTCAACGCGCGTGATTTTTTTTACATTTACATTTTAATTGCATTTTACATCAATCGTGTGTCTTTTACATGTCAAAATGAAATTTTGTATGCAATAATAATAGTTAGTTGTAAATGATGCAATATTAATGTGAAACATAAAGGAGGTATGTAAAAATAATTTTAGCTGGGGATTAAGGAACCCGTTGCCCAAAAAAAAAAGGTTGACTATTGTAAATTTCTAATGTCTGCCTTTTTTACATACCTCCTTTTTTCTCCAATACAATGTCCGATTCATACATTTGTTTTTTGTTAAACACTAAGTAAAATCTCTCCATCATAAATCCTAATAGTCGTAATTCGAGACTTGATTGTAAAATAATACATTAAATTTATCTTAATTAATATTTGATATTCTTGCCATATAATTGTATAATGAAATATTAAGTTTAAAAAAAACTTTCATTTTACATATAGCTTGCGAATGTACACTAGAAGACTTATTTGCAGAAGAAATAAAATAATTGCATTTTTAAACAAAATTTTGGAAAAAAATTATGTGAATTTGATTTAGAGACGCCGTAAAGGTCACATTCAATGTTAAAACTCGAAGTACACGTGACCGCTGGCTGGGAACTGTTTTATCAAAATAAAACGTGGCGATCAACGTTTATTTATTTATATATTATCTTAGCTATCAAGCTAATTTTAAAATTACTTAACTCTAAAATTTATAATTATCTTATATGTACTGTCCCTCACAGAGGTCTTCGGTGTTAAACTAATTCAATGACATACGCTTAAAAACTAAATTATTCATTTGAAATAAAGAAAATTTTGGAGACGGTTGAGAACCCCTGTCATTTATACTAATTTAATAACGCCCGCGATGTGTACGATAAAAAGTAAATTATTCATTTGAAATAAAGAAAATTTTGGAGACGGTTGAGAAGCCCTGCCATATAAACTAATGCAATGTAATCTGCGGTTCATACGCTCGGAAAGTTTTTTTTTTCAATTTAAATACGTAAATATTGGATACGGTTGAGAACCCCTGTCATTTATACTAATTTAATAACGCCCGCGATGTGTACGATAAAAAGTAAATTATTCATTTGAAATAAAGAAAATTTTGGAGACGGTTGAGAAGCCCTGCCATATAAACTAATGCAATGTAATCTGCAGTTCATACGCTCGGAAAGTTTTTTTTTTCAATTTAAATACGTAAATATTGGATACGGTTGAGAACCCCTGTCATTTATACTAATTTAATAACGCCCGCGATGTGTACGATAAAAAGTAAATTATTCATTTGAAATAAAGTAAATTTTGGAGACGGTTGAGAAGCCCTGCCATATAAACTAATGCAATGTAATCTGCAGTTCATACGCTCGGAAAGTTTTTTTTTTTCAATTTAAATACGTAAATATTGGATACGGTTGAGAACCCCTGTCATTTATACTAATTTAATAACGCCCGCGATGTGTACGATAAAAAGTAAATTATTCATTTGAAATAAAGTAAATTTTGAGAACGGTTGAGAAGCCCTGCCATATAAACTAATGCAATGTAATCTGCAGTTCATACGCTCGGAAAGTTTTTTTTTTCAATTTAAATACGTAAATATTGGATACGGTTGAGAACCCCTGTCATTTATACTAATTTAATAACGCCCGCGATGTGTACGATAAAAAGTAAATTATTCATTTGAAATAAAGTAAATTTTGGAGACGGTTGAGAAGCCCTGCCATATAAACTAATGCAATGTAATCTGCGGTTCATACGCTCGGAAAGTTTTTTTTTTCAATTTAAATACGTAAATATTGGATACGGTTGAGAACCCCTGTCATTTATACTAATTTAATAACGCCCGCGATGTGTACGATAAAAAGTAAATTATTCATTTGAAATAAAGTAAATTTTGGAGACGGTTGAGAAGCCCTGCCATATAAACTAATGCAATGTAATCTGCGGTTCATACGCTCGGAAAGTTTTTTTTTTCAATTTAAATACGTAAATATTGGATACGGTTGAGAACCCCTGTCATTTATACTAATTTAATAACGCCCGCGATGTGTACGATAAAAAGTAAATTATTCATTTGAAATAAAGTAAATTTTGGAGACGGTTGAGAAGCCCTGCCATATAAACTAATGCAATGTAATCTGCAGTTCATACGCTCGGAAAGTTTTTTTTTTTCAATTTAAATACGTAAATATTGGATACGGTTGAGAACCCCTGTCATTTATACTAATTTAATAACGCCCGCGATGTGTACGATAAAAAGTAAATTATTCATTTGAAATAAAGTAAATTTTGAGAACGGTTGAGAAGCCCTGCCATATAAACTAATGCAATGTAATCTGCAGTTCATACGCTCGGAAAGTTTTTTTTTTCAATTTAAATACGTAAATATTGGATACGGTTGAGAACCCCTGTCATTTATACTAATTTAATAACGCCCGCGATGTGTACGATAAAAAGTAAATTATTCATTTGAAATAAAGTAAATTTTGAGAACGGTTGAGAAGCCCTGCCATATAAACTAATGCAATGTAATCTGCAGTTCATACGCTCGGAAAGTTTTTTTTTTCAATTTAAATACGTAAATATTGGATACGGTTGAGAACCCCTGTCATTTATACTAATTTAATAACGCCCGCGATGTGTACGATAAAAAGTAAATTATTCATTTGAAATAAAGTAAATTTTGGAGACGGTTGAGAAGCCCTGCCATATAAACTAATGCAATGTAATCTGCAGTTCATACGCTCGGAAAGTTTTTTTTTTCAATTTAAATACGTAAATATTGGATACGGTTGAGAACCCCTGTCATTTATACTAATTTAATAACGCCCGCGATGTGTACGATAAAAAGTAAATTATTCATTTGAAATAAAGTAAATTTTGGAGACGGTTGAGAAGCCCTGCCATATAAACTAATGCAATGTAATCTGCGGTTCATACGCTCGGAAAGTTTTTTTTTTCAATTTAAATACGTAAATATTGGATACGGTTGAGAACCCCTGTCATTTATACTAATTTAATAACGCCCGCGATGTGTACGATAAAAAGTAAATTATTCATTTGAAATAAAGTAAATTTTGGAGACGGTTGAGAAGCCCTGCCATATAAACTAATGCAATGTAATCTGCAGTTCATACGCTCGGAAAGTTTTTTTTTTCAATTTAAATACGTAAATATTGGATACGGTTGAGAACCCCTGTCATTTATACTAATTTAATAACGCCCGCGATGTGTACGATAAAAAGTAAATTATTCATTTGAAATAAAGTAAATTTTGAGAACGGTTGAGAAGCCTTGCCATATAAACTAATGCAATGTAATCTGCAGTTCATACGCTCGGAAAGTTTTTTTTTTCAATTTAAATACGTAAATATTGGATACGGTTGAGAACCCCTGTCATTTATACTAATTTAATAACGCCCGCGATGTGTACGATAAAAAGTAAATTATTCATTTGAAATAAAGTAAATTTTGAGAACGGTTGAGAAGCCCTGCCATATAAACTAATGCAATGTAATCTGCAGTTCATACGCTCGGAAAGTTTTTTTTTTCAATTTAAATACGTAAATATTGGATACGGTTGAGAACCCCTGTCATTTATACTAATTTAATAACGCCCGCGATGTGTACGATAAAAAGTAAATTATTCATTTGAAATAAAGTAAATTTTGGAGACGGTTGAGAAGCCCTGCCATATAAACTAATGCAATGTAATCTGCAGTTCATACGCTCGGAAAGTTTTTTTTTTCAATTTAAATACGTAAATATTGGATACGGTTGAGAACCCCTGTCATTTATACTAATTTAATAACGCCCGCGATGTGTACGATAAAAAGTAAATTATTCATTTGAAATAAAGTAAATTTTGGAGACGGTTGAGAAGCCCTGCCATATAAACTAATGCAATGTAATCTGCAGTTCATACGCTCGGAAAGTTTTTTTTTTTCAATTTAAATACGTAAATATTGGATACGGTTGAGAACCCCTGTCATTTATACTAATTTAATAACGCCCGCGATGTGTACGATAAAAAGTAAATTATTCATTTGAAATAAAGTAAATTTTGAGAACGGTTGAGAAGCCCTGCCATATAAACTAATGCAATGTAATCTGCAGTTCATACGCTCGGAAAGTTTTTTTTTTCAATTTAAATACGTAAATATTGGATACGGTTGAGAACCCCTGTCATTTATACTAATTTAATAACGCCCGCGATGTGTACGATAAAAAGTAAATTATTCATTTGAAATAAAGTAAATTTTGAGAACGGTTGAGAAGCCCTGCCATATAAACTAATGCAATGTAATCTGCAGTTCATACGCTCGGAAAGTTTTTTTTTTCAATTTAAATACGTAAATATTGGATACGGTTGAGAACCCCTGTCATTTATACTAATTTAATAACGCCCGCGATGTGTACGATAAAAAGTAAATTATTCATTTGAAATAAAGTAAATTTTGGAGACGGTTGAGAAGCCCTGCCATATAAACTAATGCAATGTAATCTGCGGTTCATACGCTCGGAAAGTTTTTTTTTTTCAATTTAAATACGTAAATATTGGATACGGTTGAGAACCCCTGTCATTTATACTAATTTAATAACGCCCGCGATGTGTACGATAAAAAGTAAATTATTCATTTGAAATAAAGAAAATTTTGGAGACGGTTGAGAAGCCCTGCCATATAAACTAATGCAATGTAATCTGCGGTTCATACGCTCGGAAAGTTTTTTTTTTCAATTTAAATACGTAAATATTGGATACGGTTGAGAACCCCTGTCATTTATACTAATTCAATGACATCTTAAAATGATATTCAATGAGTCACAATGACATTAGCTTAAAATGTAATTGTTCAATTTAAATATGTTGGTACGGTTGAGAACACCTTTAATTTATAATAATTTAATAACATCCGCGATCTATACGATAAAAAGTACCATATACATCGATAAATATAATACAATAAAAAGTTACTTTTGCCATTAAAATAGGATAATTTAGGATTTTTGAACATTTTGAACATTTTTGAACATTTTGTCGCGGGTACATTTTGTCGCGGGTACATTTTGTCGCGGGTACATTTTGTCAGTGCACTAATTTTCGGGTACATTTTGTCGTTGAACATTTTGGCCTTGCACCAATTGTCGCGTCCCCGGAAATATCGGTAGTAGATATCGTGTGTGTGGACGGCGCCAATGATCACGTTTTCGGTAAACGGACTACTAGTCATATGTGAACCAGTCACAGGACAACCGGTCGCTCTAGATCGGTCACACGTGATCACTGGTCGCGAGAAAACTGGTCACACCCTAAAATCGGTTAACCAGTTTTCTCGTGACCGATTTTAGGGTGTGACCAGTTTTAGTGTGACGGGTGATCACGCGTGACCGATCTAGAGCGACCGGTTGTCCTGTGACTGGTTCGCATATGACTAGTAGTCCGCTTACCAGATAACTACCGCCGAGGATTTCGAGTTTTGTAAAGGTATGTTCAGACCAGAGAAATTTAATAATAATAGAAGGGCCCTTACGAATAAATAATTGCTGTCAATATTACGCGGTACGTCTCTATAAATACGCTACAACGAAAAATTCTTTTCAATCGAGGTCAGCCCAAGGGATCGAACTCGGCGCCTCTCATCATATATATATAAAGACGGTAATCTGTGTGTGTGTCCTAACTCTCGCCGAACATAATGAACGAATCGATAAATTCATTTTTCGACGAGACGACTTTGTCGCGATTCGAACCGATCACCCCTCACTCAAATACCCTCTTATAGGTGTATTCAAGGTTGGGAGTTAACCAATTACACCACGGTCCAGTTTGGAACTCTCCTTTTTTTTAAAACATTAATTGAAAATTTTCGCTATCGCCATATAAAAATACGTAATAAAATTATTTCATTTAGCGAGGTTTTGAACCATTTTTTTTATATATTTATTTTTAATTAAATTGAAATTGAAATTATTTATATTTTGACGATATTCGAGAAAAAAATTGATTTCCGATTCCAAACGCGATGTGCTCACGAGCCCGCGCTGCACGCCATATCCTCGCCCAGGATACGTGTTGTAAATACACATCATATGAATATGCACTTAATTTGTTATGTGTAATAATAATATTCAACGTTACGAGGTCAATGACCGTATGTGTATAATCGGAAAATATTACATTTTGTTAACGTTAACTTTATGAATTTAAAATTATTACAAATAAAGAATTGAAAACTATCTATGAGAGTCTACGAAAATAACGGTTCCGGTTCCGGATTTTTTTTAGGTTTATACGAGTATATAATAATTTTATACCCATGCGATGATGTTTCATCGGGCTATTCACTAGTATAGTATATTCGGGAGGTCGATAATATTTTTCATTTTTAAAAATAGAACGATTTCTTATTTTGTATCCCATACTCTATAAAGCAGCGGTTTCCAAACTGGGAGGCGCAGATATTATTTATCATAATCGTATTCGATGGCTTAGCCGAGGAAAAATACTTTATGATACTTTATAGTATAAAGTATCATTAAGTATTTTTCCTAGGCTAAACCATCGAATATGATTATGATAAATAATATCTGTGAACTCAGATTCAATATCTTGAAGAAAAGCCACTCGATCGTATTAAATTTACAAGTTTAATAATATAAGATGTTTAAGCAATTAACATTTTTTTCAAAAATATCAGCTCCTGTTGTTTGATCTTTAAGTGATTCCAATGACAAAAGCTCTTCAATAATTTCAAATTTAGAGTTACATCCGCGTATGAAAATTATACTGTGCGGTATTTTTTCGATCATTACTTTCGTCGAGAGCTAATGGCTACGTCCACACTACCGATATCTACACCCGATATTTACGAATTTTTCCATAACCAGTTCCTAAATAGCAACCACAGGTTGCAATATGGGAACTGGATATGGAAAATTCGAAAATATCGGGTGTAGATATCGGTAGTGTGGACGTAGCCAACGAGTACCATGTGATCGATTCTAATATTGATGATAATCGTTCATTAAAGTTCTAGTTTGGCCCAAATTCGAATCGTATTTTATGTCATTTTTTAGATCAGAAAAAAGTAAATTTACACATTTTTACAAAAAGACATTTTAACAAAAAAACAAAATGTTAAAAATATAAATATAAAAAGTTAAAAGTTTTATAAATATTAAAAATTCCATTATTAAATTATTATTTCGATTTTTTTTAATTACATGAAGCTATACACGAGTTTTTTTGGTTTTATTATTTGAGTTCAACTATTTAACAAGTTTTACGATTAAAAAAGATTATTTATATTTTTAAATTAAGGCGAGATACGAATTTAAAAAAAAACATGTATAATAGGGCATTTTTCTGATATGTATTTTAAATGTCTCTAGCTAAAATAATATTACAGTATATATTTTTCTATGAATTGAAATGCATAGGCAATGGACATATGACAACAATAAATAGTAATATAATAATTACTAGACAATCGTCTTGCGTCTATGATGGGATGGTACCTGCCGGTAGGGACAATACGACTTTTTTTAGTATGTCCTCCGAAATTTCTTCAAACCATACATTTTCAACAGTTTTTTAACTCATAATTTGTCCCAGGGTGTTGTTTTTATTCCCTTTGCTTTATAATAGCCCATAAATATTCGATAGTTTGTAAGTCGGGACTATTGTCTGGTCATTTTAGTGATGAATATCTACTTTCTCTTTGTATTTTTTTATTTGTAAAAAAAATAGCCGTCCAAACTTAATAAAATGCTATTAAATTTGTTTGATGATATCAATCACTTATTTTAAATACAATAAATGTCATTTTTGCCCGATGATAAAATTTGTAAAATCGGCCTGAAATTTGAAGTCGGTTGACTCTGAAAGATTTTGCTCAATAGAAGGCGGCGAAAATTTCCAAAATTTTTTCATTGTCTAGTTTTCACTGTGCTATTGAAAAAACGTAGCATCCCCATGCCGTAATACGAAAATCATCCCCAAATCATTTGGCTTTCTCCTCATCCAATTTATTCTATCAGAGTCGCCAATATTAAACTTGCTTTTGTCAGTGAAGATTACATTCTCCCAATCATCTTCAGTCCAAATTTTGTGGAATTTTTCGCAATAAAACCATTTTTTTCCATAAAACTGCCGTTAAAAAGGGTTTTTTTGCTATTCGTCGTGCGTAAAGTCCTGCTTGTCGAAGTCGTGTCCTTATAATTTCGGCGATGATGTCTTTTCCAGTCTGAATTCTCCTCTAATATCCTGGGCAGTTTTTAAACGATCCCTTCAACACGAACGTTTTATCATCCCATCTTCTTGAGGGGTTGTATTTTTTGCGGTACGACTATCTGGCTTGCAAATACCGGGTTCCGTTTCTAGATTATTTTTGAGGAAATGTGCTAAACTTATCCGTTGACTTCTCAACTGCAACGTAATTTTTCGATAATCCTTTTGAAGATAGCGAAATTATTTGCCAACTTTTGGTCACGTCAATTTTCGCACAATTCGCCATGTTTCGCACAAATCGCAGTTACTTACTCGAAATTAGAGGTTGTGATCGAGAAATCTCGTCTCGAGATTTCTCGAGAAATTTTGATTCTCGTTTCTCGAGAATATTTTATTGTAAAATTTCGAGATTCTCCTTTCTCGAGAATATTTTATTATGAAAATTCGAGATTCTCGTATCTCGAGAAATCGTTTATTAGAATCTCGAAAATATCGAGAATATTCTTAATTTATCTCTACATGTTTTTGCTCAATAAACTGACTGATTTGTATACTTGTTAACTCGTAAATAATTTTGTGAAGTATTGTAATATGTATAGATGGTCAGTATTTTTATTATTTGTCCGGTAAGTTATTATTCGGTCATCATATAAGTACATATACACATGTTACAACGAAATCGCACCATTTTTAAGTTACATATGTATACATATGTAGGTACTAGTCACTAGTGCGAAAGTATTCGGTTATGATATCACTAAAACGCTAGTGAAAATATATTTTCACTGACAATATAACCCCACTTAACACACATAAAACAAAGATTTTTGATTTATTATTTATTCATTCGAGTATTTGTTTCTTCGATATTAATCAATTTATAGTCAGTATTTTAATATGCATAGATGGTCAGTATTTTTATTATTTGTCCGGTCACAAAAACACGGGCAAAGTCGGGTAGCAACACTGGGAATTTTATAAAATTATTTTTTACATATTGTTATTTTTACTATTTTAAATTACTTTTGTATATTTTTATTTTCTTTTCATGCCTTCTTTTATAATTTTTTTTTTGTATAATTTTACTTTTTTTTCTTTTCAATGTTCTATTATATCTCTCTATATCTTTCTTTCGTCATGTCTTTAATAAAGTTGTAAACCCCTGATATAATATACATATGTATGTAGTGTTTGTGTCCTTTTAGTTTTTGTATGTTTTCAAGTTTATATGCTAAAAAAATCAATTCACTATATTAAAAAAAAAATTATACTTTCTCGAGAATTCTCGAGAATCTCGAGAAACAAAAAAAGAAAATCTCGATTTCTCGAGATTCAAATATTTCGAGAAAATAAGATTCTCAAATCTCGAGATTCAAATATTCCGAGAAAAGGAGATTCTCGAATCTCGAGAATCAAAAAAAGTCGAGAAATCACAACCTCTACTCGAAATCCGCACAAGAACTTAATAGAATACCTCAAAATGTTCGAAATACTACCCTTTTGAATAAAAAAAGAGTATTTTAGAAATTAGGGGACCTTTTAACGAGAAATTCCAAGAATTCAAAGTATTTACAGGTGATGCGATTTCTCTGCACGGCACTGTATATATTGGGTAAATGCGACAGTTGCGCTTCGACCAGGAAATACGTATTTTAAATTGACAAAATCGAGGTTTCCTATTCTCCAATTTTCTCCGAAACTGGACCAATTTTTAAAAATCATCATCGGTATGAGAAATATATTTTCTATGCAACCGTGCGCGTATTTTTTTTTAAATCGACCGTTAAATAAGCACGCTGGACTCTTTTCGTGGGTGTAAAAAAGAGGCGATTTTATAGATGTTTGGCGGCTCCTAGCTCCTACAAAAATAACTTATCAAAAACATAAAAGCACAGATGCATGCCAATGGTGGATATCCATAGCATATTAAAAAGGTTGTGGCTACTTGCAGGTACTATATCTGCGACAGGCGTAAAGCCTTCTGCGCATGCGCGTGAACTTATAATCCGATTATAATTTCTTACATTTTATGTATGCTAGACTTGTTTAATCAATCGTTCATTATACATGAGGCAAATAAATTTCGCACGTTATTATAATAGATTTATATCATTTAGCTAGTTCGCGGCTTGTACTAGTATGTAGGTATTATACGTTGTATATGATAATAATTTTCTAAAAATTAATAATATTAACTAATTTGGATTATATTTTGTACTCTACTTCACTTTACGAGTTCGAACTAAATTTTTAGAGGTTTAAAATAAAATTTTAACAGTAAACACGCCGACAGTGACAGTTTAGGCGCATGCGCAGAAGGCTTTGCGCCTGTCGCAGATATAGTACCTGAAAATAGCCACAACCTATAAAAAAATAATTTCTCTAGTGCCATAATTGAGGAAGGGAGAAGTGTAATACGTTCGTATGGACAAGGCGCTGGTGTCCAGCCCTCTTAATGCTCTTATAAAATTCTACACGGAATTGGCTAAAATTATTCTTATCGATTAGCAAACATTTTAAAGTTTCAACATTCAATATTGCGTTTTATCACTGAACCACATATTGTTCATCGAAGAAAAAAGTACTTTGGCAGATGCTTCTGGCAAACAAAGACAATTTTTGACTAATTTGCCAATATTTTTTTTTATGAGACATAATTTTCGCTGAAGGCTTTGTATATTTCAATTCATCTATTAGATCTCACGACTCACCAGGACAGATACACAAAAAACTAGTACTGTACTGGTAAAAACAGTACGTATGGTCACCTTAACATACATACATTATACATATACATATATTATACAAATTATTTTATATTACCTACATTAAAGTGACCATTCGTACTGGTTTTACCAGTACAATACTGGTTTTTTGAGTAGCTGTTTTGGCAGAATGGGTTGGGCCAGTTTATAAATATTAAAATTGATTTTTTTATTTTCATAAATATGCATCAATGATTTTCTAACGTCCATTTACGTTTTTAATAATTCAAATATTTAGAAACATTATTTTGAAAAAATGTCCTGGTTTTGACACATTACACACACTTAAAAATATGTAAAATGGTCACCTTAACCTACATACATACATATGTACAATTTCTTCATAATTCATTATTTTGCTAAAAAAAATTCTATATATTTGTTATCAAATTATTTTCCAATTACGAGTATATTATAGTTACCAATAATCTCAGTACTCGTATAAGAAGAATTAAAATTCTCAGCGCTCAAGTAATAATGCATATGTAATAATGCAATGCAATATATGCATGTATGTGTATTAGTATATTATTATTCGTATGATTAAATATAATTAGCGATTAAGCTATATCTTACATAAATAAATAAATTTGTTTGTAATGTTTAAGATATCCGGAAACATGGCTCTTGTGTTCGACTCGAATGTTTGGAGACACATCGTAAATAACATCAAAAGATTGAGTCAAAATGTTACAAGCATAGGCATACCAGATTATTTGATTGAATTCAGTCAGGGAAGTGTATATGCGCCGCCATCCTATTCTAAAACCTTCCAAAGGATGGCTAAAGCTCCGGAAATCATCGAAGTTCCAGAAAAAACCATACGAGAGGCCAAAGAACTATCTCATATTCCTAACCTCGAAGGCGATGTGTAAGTTCATTTTGCTTTAAAAATCTTTTTTTGTTTTTGTTTTTATGCTGATTATTGCCTTTGCAGATACAGACTTTACGATAACGTCTTTTTCACGTTCGGCAAATTATACCTTCGACGGGCCGACAAAAGCTTTGAACTATTCGGTGAAAAAATCTCTAAATATATGATAAATATCTATTTCTCCTTCGAAATGTCCAAACATATCCAATTGACAAAGAATTTAGTTTTGAGTCTGGACGAAACCACCATTTCTATAATAAAACGTGATCTCAAAGAGTACATTGAAAAACAAAAAATGATAAACGATGAATTTCCAAGGTTAAATAATCATTGTAACAGTGAAGAAGAGGTGAAGAAAATGTGTGATGAAATTTTGGAAGCTAAAGACTCCTCTTTATCAGATTTCCTCCTTAAAATTGGCCAAAAATCTATGTTCAATGGCATTCCAATCGACGAGCGACTAATGGAATATAAAAAACAGCATTGCAACATAGAAAAAAAATACTTTGAAAGGATGCAACGTCTTAAACATCCTCCACAATATAGTATATTTTAAATAATCATCATATGTATATGTATTATTATATTTAAAAAAAGCCATGTTTAATTAAATTTCTTTCACATTTCAGATGTTTCACAGAAATTTGACCCTATCGAAATTTCATTTTCCGAATATTCTAGAGATATCCTATATCCAAATATATATCCTATAACCGAACATGGGTATATTTTACCACAATCAATGAGGCGGAGAATACAATCAGGCTTGGAACAACCACCGAATATTTCAAAACCGATCGAAAATAATCTTTCCGATATAAGGCGAGTAAGTTGCCTTGCACGAAATAGACGTAGCAATGATGACAGATCGAATGAATCCATACATCGACATCTCGCTGAAGACAAAACGGCTGCATTACCCATATCATCCTCGGAAGAATGTAGTTCATTATCAACTTCAAAATCCCTCGATACTTTCGAAAAAAAAAAGATTGATGTCATCGAATCCCAGAGACAAAACTCTGCAACAGGCGGAACATCCAAAAGTACTCGAGTCATGTCAAACCCCGCCTCGTTAAGGTCAGGATCCAAATATGACGACATTTTTGAACAGTATTCCACGCCTACGTTGATGCTGCATTCAAAGGAAAAACTACCGAGTCGTTGGCTCAATTTGAACGACGCCACTTTCACTCAGGTGCTGCATGAAAACTTGACGCTGTTGAATATAAAATATCCAAAATCTTCGCAAACGGCGACCTGGCCGATAATCACGCGAGGCCATGACACGCTAATAATCGGACCAAAAGACAGCGGCAAAACTATGGGCGTTCTTGTGCCGCTGTGCAACATGATCTCTAATATAAAAATTTTGGGGAGTTTGCCAAAGCGACAAGGACCTCTTGCGTGGATTGTATGTTCCAATTTCAGAACTGCAGTGGTAATTGAAAAAAAGTGTAATAGATTGCTCGAAGATGTTGTCATTGACAATGAAAACATCTCAGTGCTGAGGATAGACACTTCTTTAGACGATTGCACCAACGCTTCTAAATTGTTGAATGGTTGTTCTATTTTGATATCTACGCCGTATGTTGTGAAGCTGGCCGATTTGGAGAGTTCGTCCTTGGATTTAAAACGTCTGTTGTATCTCGTGTTCGACGGTGTCGATACACTAAAGGGAAATTATTACGCTGATGTGCTTAAAATCCATAAGATGTGTACCGAAGAGGCCGAGAGTCGCTCCGGTGAGGGGTCAAATATCCAGGTGATGGCCACGTCTTGCACTTGGAACAATTTAACAGACCAACTGTCCAAACTGCTTCGCAATCCTGTCATCTGCATCGATGCTTTTAATGAGTGCATGCAGTATGCCAATGTGGAAATTGCAACAGCGTTTACCAAGTGCATTAATAGACCCACAGAATTAGTCAAGTATCTAAACAACCTTGAAGAGAAGTTTAGAAGGATCATAATCATTTGCAATAGCGATAACGAAGTTGATAAAATTTATATCCGCTTGCGAAAATGTCGATTTAGGGCCATCAAATTTTTGAGTAATATGGGTTTAGGGTATATTAACAACATTAAGTATCGGTGGGCGAATCATTTGAAATACTCCAGCAAGTTAGCGTTAGTATGTTGTGAAACAAATTTGAAATACTTGAATGTGACCAATGCTAATTGTCTGATTCATTTCTCATTGCCACTGTCTTACTCTGTGTTTGAGAATAGATTTTCAACGTTCATTGATAATCTTCCTCCGTTTTGGGATAAAAACGACGATGTCGTTTGCAAAGTCCTCTTATTCATCGATGAACAGGATCGATTTAAGCTACCTGAAATAGTCAACTTCTTAAAACGATATGTTGTCGACAAAAACGATGCCGTGTATAAAAAGGCTGAAGCAATGTTGATTTCAAGTGAAATGGATAAAGCAATGGTAGCTATGCCACTATGCAACGGTTTGATGAAATCTGGCAAGTGTCACCACGATTTTGACTGCACAAAACGTCATATGTTCATACCAGAGTTCGACAAATCCACAAATTATCTTCCACAATCCGGTTACATTAACTTCAAAATCAATCACACACACAGTGCTTGCTCATATTCAGCTCAAATCTTATCCTACCAGAACGCTAACGGTGAAGAAGTCCACGTCGAGCAGAACTATCCAAAATTGGCTCTAGATATTTCCACACACTATTCCAAAGAAGAGAACCGGATTCTACAAACCGATTTGAAACCGGGCAACGTTTGCATCGTCCAGTTGAAAACTGATCAATTCTTCCGTTGCAAGATTCTGAAGATTGTGTTTGTAAAGAATACAAAATATCAGGTACTTATTGATTTGATCGATCGGGGTATTCACGAGTTGTGCGATAGTAGCAACCTGCTTGAAATCACTGAAGATTTTAAGAATATTGACGGTATGGCGTTTGAGATTTGCGTTGCTGGAGTGATGCCTAAAGACAGAGATTTATATTGGAGTGCGTCTTCTAAGGAGACATTTGATGGTTTCCTATCGAGTCGTTCCGATGATACGTTCTTCAGTGGACAAATCATATTGAATATCGGAAACACGCTTTGGCTTGATGGTGTTCTATGTTGTCTACCACTTTCTTCGCGCAACAAAAAGCATTTCCTAATCAACGTTAAAGCGTTTATTTTAGACTGCGGTATCGGTACAGACAATCCACAACACATACCATCGCTTTATGAACTGTGTAAAAAGGCATAGTGGTACATCCCCAACTATGACATGCCCATCTAAGTCAAGACAAACGAAGAAGAGAAGTTATCAGATGACATTGATGCTTCTACTCTTGAAGGACTCATGAAAAAAAGTGAATGAAATGAGCTGTTCTTATTATGCCGTTAAATAGAATTGTTAAGACGATAAGTCCTTTTTTTGGAATTTCATTAAGGATTTTGTGGTTTATTAGATCGTCTTTATCTTATGTGGTTTATTTTATCGTCTGGAGTCTTTTTTGGTTGAAGTGCTTTTATTTTCATTTTTATTTCGCTTAGAGCTTTATTTATTTTATTGGAAGACACATTTGGAAATCTCCATTGAGCATTTTATCTATCTCCTGTTTGGTAATATTGTCTATGGAGACGTGAGGTTGAAATGCATTTACAAGAAATTCTGCAAATATTTCAGCTTTCTCGCTGCGTGTCCAGGTTCCGTCAATATGTTTTACAGGTGGTTCATATTACTGAAGTCTCTTGAAAGATTTTGTGGCTTTCCATAACGAGTAGTCCTCATTTTTGGAAGCCGATAATGATTCTAAGTGCTGTCGAAAGGTTTCATTTTTAGAGAACGATATCATGGTTTTCAGTTCCCTAGCAGATTTATTGCAGGCAGTTTTGTCTGCTCGTGAACCATATCCAGCGAAGTCTACGCTTTTCGGAAATTTTATTTCTGATTTCTAGTGGATAGTTTATTCCGTCTGGTCTAGAAGCGGAGCTCAGTGTGCATTTCCAAGCAGCCAATTGGTTAGTGATATTTTTGGTTGCTTCTTCGATGTCATATCTAGTTTTCAGTGAAATTTTTAAATTTATTTTGGATTCTAAGTAGTCCTTGAAAGAGTTCCAGTCAGTTTTGCTATTGTATAGAGTTTCTTGTTTCTGTTTGTGGATTAGGAATGGTCCGATGAGCTATTCAGGTTGGCTTCTATGTCAGTAAATACGTTCGATATACCCTTAGTGATGAAAAAGTCTAGCAGGTCAGGCTTTTTGTTGGGGTCTGTAGGACATCAGGTGGGTTGGCCAGTAGACAATGTATTTCTTCAATTCTCTTCCTCTTACTACAGTGAGTCTGGATGCCCAGTATGTATGTGTTTTTATCATTCCAATCACTTCCAGATATGAATCGTTTACCTAATCGTATTAAAAAAGTAAAAAGAAAATTTTTCGTCATCAATTTGTGTTTTGGAGGACATGATTTAGCGCGATGATTTATTGTAATTGTTTGTAAGTATTCATATACTGAATATGTGTATGTATCTTAGCTTTTGTGCATTGCAAATATGCGAACTATTTATCATTTTATATTTATTAAATGTATTATAACTTTGTGCCGCGCAAATATGCGAAATGTTATTCATTTTATGTTTATTATTGTGTTAGTTTATTGTGTTAAGAGGAACTGTGGTAAAACGATACGTTTCAAATGTACCAAATTGCTATTTTAAGGATGCCTCCTACATGTTGATTTTATTGGTTCACAAGTTTGTATACACAAACGATTATATTTTATTGGTATTTTAGTACTCTACCATGTACTGCTAATTTATATTCCTGATAGATTTTAAGCATTTATATGTAATCATATGGATATTGCGTATTTATAATAAAGAATATCTGCGTAATTATAATATTTGCGTTTCATTTGTTTATCGATTATTCTTTTAGGAAACATCTAAAGTTGCCAAATTTGTGCTTTAAACCTGCGTCTCTTATGACAATTTTTGTTCCTTCAGTATTATTGTTTAATAAGTTTTTAAGGAACAGATGCCTATATTTTACATTTGTGTATCGAATACTTGAGGGAAACTGATGTAAAATTACACCATTCAAAGTTGCAAAACTGCGTCTCAAGGACCAATTTTTGTTCCTTTAACCTTTCCCATATGGTGCTAAATATTATCCGTGCACCGGTGGTGTCGACTCTGTCGACATTTAGAAATTTGTGATTTTAAAGCCGGATAAATATGAATGTTTAACCATTTTTCCTTCAATTTATGACTACAGTAATAGTAATAAAAATGGCTGGAAAAATTGCTGTCACTAGTTCACAATTCATTCAAACTTGATTTTCTTGTTCTATTTCTGCCAGACGTGAGCATTATTCCAATGAATGCAAATATTTCTTCTGCCAATATCGGCTCGATCATATTCGTGGATGTACAATCTAACTGACGATAAGTTTGTTCATATATTTATTTCACCAAATTTGAATTTATAAACAAAGAGAATATTTCTCTAATAGTATTTGCAGTAGTGCTACCATTTATAAGTCCTGAATTTTCGGTGACAGTATTACACTCTCTACGTCTTGAGGATGATGGTGGTAATGAATTCCATTGAAATCCATGATTCGATGTATACACTTCTTTGTCTTCATTTTCACTGGCATCTAATTCCGAATCTGTATCTTCCAAATCTTAAATAAAATCTCGCATATCAGTTAAATTATCATTTATTTCAAAATCGAGATCGCTATCATATTCCTCTTTGTTCATCAAATTTCTTTCAGCCATTTTTTTTATAAAATTAGAACAGTCTTTGAAAATATAAATATAATATACAATATAGCATAGCAACATGAAAAAAATTTCATGATTGGCGAATTTCTACCGTTCGAAATATTTTCAGATAAAAACTGAGATCTGGATTCCTTTTTCATTTCTGGATCTGTAATCCTGTTTCAGTTCCGGTTCTTTGATTCCTGCTTCAGTTCTGGAGCCGGAACTGAAACAGGAACAAATATATTGTATTGAAACAAATAAATTTAATAAAATAACAAATTTTATTTTATTTTAATATTCATATCTATACCACATTGTCTTTACAGGTTACCCCAATATGACACTGGCCATAAAATACATAAATAACCTTTAAACATACATACAAGAAAAAAAAACATTGAACTAATAAAAATTGTAAATTAAAAATATAAATTCAAAATTTAAATATATAAAAAATAGTTCTTTAAATTAAAACTAAAAGTAAAAAATAATAAAAAAGCGGTTATATTATTTGGTGAAATATTGAAAATATCAACGTGATTGCTGACCAAAATCAAGCAGCGTAAGACTCCAGCAATTGGTGAAAAAGTAAGAACATTAGTCCTAGCTTTTATTGTATGGAACAATGGGTGCAACCGATAATCAATGAGGCGAGATGGAACCCATAACTTCATTTCTTCCAATATATGTAGTTGGGTTGTAAATATCGCCTCTTAACAATTTAAAGAAATGACACCCAAGAAGCATATCCCTCCGACAATGACAAATGAAAGTTTGATATTAGATTAGCCATGTTTAAGCGGTTTATATTACATATACCGAGTGAAGCCGGGTAAAACCACTATTTACATGTGTGTATTGAAGAGTTGTGAAAGAAAATGATGCCATTAAAAGTTGCCAAATTGGTTCTTTTGACTGCGTTCTGTATGGTGATAATTATGGTTCTTTTAATATTGTTCTTTAAGCATTTCTGGGTGTTTACTAAATTTTAAGTATGTGTGTATGTACACTAATACTTAAAATTTTTGTAAACATCTGGCTGAACGTTTATTATTAAATAATTATTTTTATTGATTTTAGTAGTTTTTCTTGAAAAATTACTAAAAGCTGAACAATGAAATTGCACGAATTGTTATAAAAAATCATGTGTATATTAAGAATTATTTATTTATATTTATTTATTATGGATCAAACAATTGTTTCAATTCGATCAAACACTTTTAATTGGGTATAATTTGATAGGATATCAACATAAATATTTGAATTACTATCATTTAAGCGTATTTACACTAATTAAATACAACTAAGTACTGATTACGAGGTAATGTTTTGGGTAATACCGGGTTGGCACGATGCGAGTAGCTTGGACCAAGTAGTCTAAATTTTACTCACACCGTGGTAACGGTACTATAGGGGATGAACGAATGAGACGACTGGCATGTTAATGCACGTGTTTATTATATGACAGCTGAAGACAGAGTGAGTAGTGGCTCTCCGAACCCAGCCGGGTTGGTCCCCACTCGCAGGAAGGCAACCAAACTCGACCATGTCGTATAAGCGAGCCGCCACATCACTCCCCCCCCAGCATCAGCGATACCAAAATTACAAAGAAACAAATTTTACAAAAGAAAAAAATTATTGTTACACAAAGAGAAAAAATTATTACGTGGGGAGAAAAAAAATTGTTGACGTGGGTCATCCGCTGTGCACATAGGTGTACCGCCCTGAATGGTCGGTAGATTCGAGGGCGGTGACGTCGCGAGCAGGACGGTGGGTGGTCCGATGTTCGCGCCGATGCGATGCGATGCTGCGGCGGCGCCGCTCTTCCGAGGCTGATGTCGGTTGGTGGGGCGGCGGGGGCGGCAGGGGCATCGATGTGGTTGATGATACTCCGAGCTGGACCGTGAGTCGTTGTGGCTCGTGGAGGTGTTGTAGCGCTACCGCCCGTCTCGGCGTGACGACGCTCGTGGGGACGGACGGGGCCTTGATGATGATGATGGTACTGAGGTGGTGTATGTCTTGTGGTGCTGGATGACCGTTCTATGTGTAGTGGATCGCGCATGACTCCACATCCAGCTGTCAAGATCGTCGTCTCATTCGCTCCCCCATTTTTTTAAAGCACCTGTCATCGACGTTGTGGCTGGACTCCAGTCGATAGGTAGGTAGGTAGGTAGCCGTGTCTGCTCGTTTATTGTCACCCGCGGGCCGCGACGCGTGTTGATGGCGATGGGGGCGCGGCGGGTAGCTTCTCCCGCCTGGCTCGGCGAGGCAGGGATGAGCGGCATGTTGAAATTGATCGAGGCTGCGTGACTCGATGTCGGGGGTCACCAGTATAGGGGATGAACGAATGAGACGACTGGCATGTTAATGCACGTGTTTATTATATGACAGCTGAAGACAGAGTGAGTAGTGGCTCTCCGAACCCAGCCGGGTTGGTCCCCACTCGCAGGAAGGCAACCAAACTCGACCATGTCGTATAAGCGAGCCGCCACAGTACAATAGAATAGTATGTACAATAGAAAAAATGGTCAGAACCGAAGACAATACGGTTTGTGGAGCAGTATGTAAATCATGTGTACTTTTTATATGCATCTCTATCGTCCTGCTAAACCTCATGAAGAAAATAATTACAGTCCAGGTTTGTCCAAGTAGATGTCCACGACAGCTCATATACCTTGCAGTATCAGATCCATCGTTTTAAAATTGTCCAAGTTCGTGACAAGTAAAGTAATCAATCGAATACTCGAATATTCGTCCGATTTTCAGCTATATGAATAGGTAATTTAATTATTAATCACATTGCCATAGCCCAAAAGACAATTTTTGCCATTAAAATCGCGAATAAGGAATATTTGGCACTCAAGTTCTTGTTAGTATGATGGACTTTTCGGCTGCCAGATGTTCCGTTATAGAGATTTTAGTGATCTTTGGGCGAGCGCTTTGTGACCAATAATAATCAGAACGTCTTTTCCAAAATTCGCAGTTTTCGATACACACATTAGGTATAAATTACTCATGCAAAATCATTACACGTGTGCAAATTTGTTCATACTGGATTTCAATACGAATTTTTTATCCGGCCCACCATACATTTTGAAATTCCAAACCGGCCCCTTTCCTGGTTGGAGAATCCTGGTCTAGAGAATCGAGTTTTTTTTATATTTTTCTCAGAAACCTTTTGGTTTATTGAACTGAAATTAAAAAAAATAGTATTAAAATTTTCCTAGACATACATACATACCTTTCACATTTATAAATAGGTATTAAATCGCATATATCAGTCGAGTGGAAATAGAAGGGACGAGGGGGAGATTTTCAGCCTGCAAATAAATCGCAACCCCTTAAACCACCACAAAATGTTCTGAAAAAAAAAAAGAATACGCGAAAAAAGAATTTAACAAAATATAATTGATGTATATACCAGAATCATAAATGTGTAAAGACTATATTGTGTTATGTATGTACATTGTTGGTGAGCCAAATAAAAATAAAAACTAAAATAAAATAAAATAAAAATGAATATTCGAATATTTCATCGATTTTTATTTGATATTCGAATTTGTGAATAATTGAAAGCCCGGGTGAGAAGTCACTTTACTCCTCCTAGCTACTTGCTTCGTGTCATCCCGGTAGTAGAAGCACTGCAACTGCATTATTGATTTTCGGTCGTACATTTTCTTTCTTTTTCAATAGAGCTGCCGATCGCTCTTCATTCATATCCTTTCCTTCGAGAAAGACAGCAGAAGCTTCGTGGTTTATTGGGACTCTCAGACTGAGAATCTCAGTGTAATTCAGTAGATTGTCTGGTGTCCGTCATGGCTGGAATCCACCATGTTAGGTGCTGCGGGCAGAATCGCTGGCGAGACGTCAGATGGGATGCGGCTGTCAATCAGGCGGCAGACATGGCAGGCTACGATGATACGGTGCCGGTGTTCGGACGACCTCCCGCAACCGACCGGACCGACTATTTAAGAACAATGTTCGAAGATTACTTCAGACATCCACCAGAATTCTACGTCCGCGTACCTGGCAGGTATGATACTATGCCTGTCACATTTAAACTTCATCAGAATTTTTACTCAATCATTTATCACCCCCCCCCCCAGCCTTCACCCCTCTCTTGCCAAAATGCACTCTAGTCATTTCTACATATACAGTTTATACCAGGGCTGTGGACAATCTAATTTTAGCAATGCTCAATTGATTTTTCCCCCATTTTGTTCCCATATGCGTAGGACCATTTCCAGGTATATACATACACAAATACAGTCGTAATTTCATCAACCAATGCAAAGAATGGGCTAATTTTGTTTAATATTCTAGCCTAATACAGGGTAAACCGATACACATATGGTGAACTGATTTTTTCTTTCAATATGTCGTATTCATTTTTTTTTATGAATAGATTTTATTATTATACATATTTGATTTTTGCTTTATCTATGTATGTAGGTAGTAACAATAGATGACGTTGTGTGACCATGCTAAAATTCGAACTTGAGATTTTGACTGATTCGAACTCAGAATCGATCAATGGCGCCGTCCACACACGATGTCTACTACCAATATTTCCATATCCAGTTGCCATATTGCAACCTGCGGTTGCTATTTAGGAACTGGATATGGAAATATCGGTAATAGATATCGTGTGTGTGGACGGCGCCAATGATCATGTTTTCGGTAAACGGACTACTAGTCATATGTGAACCAGTCACAGGACAACCGGTCGCTCTAGATCGGTCACACGTGATCACCCGTCACACTAAAACTGGTCACACCCTAAAATCGGTCACGAGAAAACTGGTTAACCGATTTTAGGGTATGACTAGTTTTAGGGTGTGACCAGTTTTAGTGTGACGGGTGATCACGTGTGACCGATCTAGAGCGACTGGTTGTCCTGTGACCGGTACACATTTGACATTACATTACATTACATTACATTACATTACATTAGTAGTCTGTTTTCCGAAAACATGATCATTGGCGCCGTCCACACACACGATATCTATTACCGATATTTCCATATCCAGTTCTTAAATAGCAACCGCAGGTTGCAATATGGCAACTGGATATGGAAATATTGGTAGTAGACATCGTGTGTGGACGGCGCCATTGATCGATTCTGAGTTCGAATCAGTCAAAATCTCAAGTTCGAATTTTAGCATGGTCACACAACGTCATCTATTGTTACTACCTAGATACATAGATAAAGCAAAAATCAAATATGTATAATAATAAAATCTATTTATAAAAAAAAAAAAGAATACAACATATTGAATGAAAAAATCAGTTCACCATATGTGTATCAGTTCACCCTGTATTAGGCTAGAATATTAAAAAAAATTAGCCCATTCTTTGCATTGGTTGATGAAATTACGACTGTATTTGTGTATGTATATACCTGAAAATGGTCCTACGCATATGGGAACAAAATGGGGGAAAAATCGATTGAGCATTGCTAAAATTAGACTGTCCACAGCCCTGGTATAAACTGTATATGTAGAAATGACTAGAGCGCATGTTGGCAAGAGAGGGGTGAAGGCTGGGGCTTCGAATCAGTCAAAATCTCAAGGTCGAATCTTAGCATGGTCACACAACGTCATCTATTGTTACTACCCACATACATAGGGTGACACGACAACTCGTTCACAGATTTTCCGTAAATCGAGGATGCGCTCCAGGCATTACGTATACGGCCATCTCTTTGTCACCCCGTCTGTTCACCATGATCTCGTTTACTCTGCCATTACGTATGCAGCCATCTCTTTCACAGTCCGTCTGTTCACCGATAACAGACAGTCTGTGAAAGAGATGGCTGCATACGTAATGGCATAGTAAACGAGATTTTGGTGAACAGACGGGGTGAGAAAGAGATGGCCGTATACGTAATGCCTGGAGCGCATCCTCGGTTTACGAAAAATCTGTGAACGAGTTATCAGGTAACCCATACATAGATAAAGCAAAGATCAAATATGTATAATAATAAAAAAAAATCAACTATTCATAAAAAAAAAATTACAACATATTGAAAGAAAAAATGGGTAAAATTGAAAGTTGATCAGTTCACCATATGTGTATGCGCAACTCTTTCTTCTGGAATAGTCAAAGGGGACGTTGCCCTCGAGTTCTGCATGTTTGTACAGGAGCGATGATGATGCCATCGTAAGACTTGTGTATTGTTGTGAAATATATGAGATTACTGGTTTTGATTCGGAATAGCAAAAGTTGTGCTATATTCCTACACATCCATCAACCAGATGTTGCAATTTACTCTTGTTCGATTTTTCTTCCATTTTTTTTTTATTATTACTATTTGCAATTTTCAACTTCAACATGTCAGGCTCATTCAAACGCAATGTCAATACATTTTATCAGCATTTCAAGTCGTTTATTCTTCTTTCTCGTTTGCTCAATGCTAATCGTCGTATACATTTCTATCATCTGTAATATGGTGGAAAATCTTCCACTCCTGGTCTTGTGTCAAGTTTAAAGCTGCGTTTACGGACAATCCCGTCACTTCTTAAATTTGATCTGACCATCTTATATGGGAGACTGTCCTCTTTCCTCTAGTGTTCCACTGACTTATCAGCTTCTCAAGACTGTCTTCATTCTTCCTGGCAATATTTTATTTTACTTTTTACATAGATATATACCAGGAAGGCCTAACAATCAATCGCAAACATTGCAGCATTTTTTATTATTACATAAATCGCTGAATTTCGAAAAGCTGAAGAACATGAAATTAACAATTAATTAATTAATCCCTAGAAACATCTATGGATTTAGACTTGTACATACATTTTTACATATTGTACATACATCAAATTCAGATATTTGTGATATAGCAGGTAGGATGGTTTTTGCCAATTTGATGGAGGAACCGTTCCAACAATGAAATCAGATAAATCGGCAAACTCTGATAGGAAACGATCGACTTGGAGTCACAAATATCCAAGTCTAACCAGCAGCATTAATAGAACCCGGTAACTTATCGGTGCTAAACGTAAACGCAACCACCGAGCCACACTGCTGGCTATATATAGTTCATATATATATATAGTCAAAATAGGAAAGAATCCTTTTTCTACATATTATAGTCTCTGAAACTGTCAGCTCTTCGAGGATGGGAATGTTCATGCATCCAACTCCAGCACCACACATTGAAGACATCTATGTATGTATCGCCCCTTTCTCGCTTTTTTAGCGTTTAGTTTCGACTTCATACAATGCATTGGGAATCACCAGACGGATTTTCGTCGTACTTAAGATTGAAACACTGCATACATATCAGGTATTTGATGAGTCTGACTGAGTGATTACTCCAACTTCGTGGCCCTGGGTTTTATCTCGCAATGGCATATATCTATATTTAGCATACAGATTGTACATTTGCAATTATTAGTCACATTGAATACAGTTAAACTGTTCACATATGCTTCTTGTGCACACATTTTAAAACTTGCCCCATACGAATTGTAAATAGGCTTTTGAGCTCTTTTACCTATTATGTAGTAGATTCACATTAGAATAATATAATACTATGATTACTAACGGAATTAAATTAAAATTGTAAAATAGAAAATGATCAGTAGATCAATAGCTATTAAAATAGTAGTGTGAACATAATTGAGTAATAATAAAAAGCATTTAAAAATCAATATCAAAACCTGCCCCATATAATTTTTCGAAATATTCTAACGTGAGGCGAAGACGCTACTTCTAATCATCATTGATATATGTATGTATGTACTTATGATAGATTAGAACCGTTGAGCATCATTCGTTAAAAAAATCAGATTGTTCTTTGTTAAGGAGGTCGGTAATCAGGGATTGGAAAATATCAACTGATTATCTTTGCTTCAACTCGGTTGATTTAATCTATATTGAAGACGGATAAAACTTACTACAAATTTTCATCGTATACTTTTATAATAAATGTTTAGATTTTCGCATCGGTAACTGAATTGTTGGACGATTAAATAATAAATTCAAAAACAACAATTTCTTTTGCCACGTGTTTTAGAACTATCCAATATTTTATTGTATAACACGTTTCTATGCATGTATGTATGTATGTGTATATGTAGAGCAATCGTGTAAATTTACACGATTGCAAACTTATTGTATTCCTATCGGTCATTATAACGTCCTTATCAACAGTTTATCTACATATGCTGTTAACACGAACGTGTTGTTATTTCGTTTCAATTTTAATCTAAAGTAAATATTCACTAGCAGTCCACGTAGTAAAACATGATGCTACAAAGTGATTTTTTTTTTGTCCCTGAGCGACGTCTATGGTCTTGTACTTGTACGTATTTAAATTTGAAAAATCATATTCAATAGAAGGTTGAAGGATGGTTTTTGCCAATTTAATGAGGATCAGTTTCAACAATTAAATCAGATAAATTGGCATACTTTGATAGGAAGCGATCGCCTTGGAGTTACAAATATCCAAGTCTGCCCAGCAGCGTTGCAGAAATACTCGCAATAAATTATTTTCAACCCAGGGCTTGAACCTCTCGGTGGTTAGCATTAACACAACCACCGAGCTATACCAGCAGCATGGACTAGTGGTTGGCATATCTTGCTATGGTCAGTGTGGTTATGTGGAGTTCGAGACCTTGGCTTGTAACCGGGTCGGTCGTTTCTTATCAGACTTTGCCAATTGTTCTGATTTTTATTGAAACGATTCCTGCAAAATTGGCTCTCCCCCCCCCCCCCTCCCCATTTCACACGTTATTGTGTTGTATTTCAGGATTCACCGGGTTCTTCTCCATATATTTATATATTTATTATTTAGCATAATGTGTATGTATGTTGGTTTTATCTTTATTTATATATGTATGCTATTTTATATATATATATATATATATATATATATATATATATATATATATATATATATATATATATATATATATATATATATATATGTGTAGGTGTGTATGTATGTATATGTATATATGTGTATTTTTATATTTATGAATGTATGTATGTGTATTTGTGTATACGTGTAAGAATTTGTGTATATATGGATGGTGTACATATATGTTTATATAATTGTCTTTGGCCAGGAAGGTGCATTGGGTTTACCTGTTAGGCCTTCTTGGTGTAAATTAAATAAAAAAATAAAAAATAAAAATAAAATATGTCTCTGTGGATGCTTATTGTATACGACGTTTATTGATCGCGATGTTTGCAATGTCTGACTATGGTTTCGAATTATGCATTAAATATATAATTTCGTGTATAGTACACTCGTCTCATTGGAGCGATCTGTAATGATGAGTGTACATTGATTAATTCTAGCTAGTTATAGCTAGCTAGGTATGATTACTTGAAATAATGAAAATGTTCTTTGGTTTTTTGTGAAATACACACACACACACACATTAGTTTTATAAAAATCATGATGTGCAAGTGTTGATTTTTTTAATAATTTATTTCAGAGTCAACCTAATCGGCGAGCATGTTGATTACTGTGGATATCCTGTTTTGCCCATGGCGTTGGAACAGGATGTGATAATAGCAGTTAGAGGCACCGTAGAGCCCACACTGCACATCATCAATAGAAATCCATCGTATCGTGACTATGTGGGCCCCATCAATGAACTCCAGTAAGATATATTGTGATTAAAACAAATCATATGTACATACATATATACGTATATATGCGTAGATTGCTAGTCAAGCGATTATTTGTTAGTTAATTTTTTTTATATTCTTATAGTACAAGTCATGGAACTAAGCCGGAATGGTACGAGTATATTATGTGCGGGATCATCGGTGCTGCTGAAATGGCCTATCCGGATTCGACTCCTCGAGGTATTACGCTGGCCGTCTGCGGAACGATCCCGCCGGCTGCCGGCCTCTCCAGCTCCAGCGCTTTAGTCTGTGCAGCGGCTTTAGCATACTTGCACGATAATGAGGTATATCGATAGTGTGTGATGTGTGTTATTATCATATATGTATGTATGTATATATAGCGCATTGTTTTTTTTAATTTCATTTTCTTGCTGTATTGCGATCTTATCTACTGTTTTTAAATGAATAATATGTGTGTGTTAGTATTGTTATTTGTTAAGTCTTATGTTATCACTTGTATGAAAATATTGAGAGCATCGTAAATATGATTAATATGCGTTTGATTAATGTATACTTACATAATGAAAAGTGTTTATTTTTGTATATTACGATAAAGTGGTGGATAGCGTATTGTTTTGGTGAAAAATTGTTATTGAAGCGATTGTGTTGGTATATGCAATTTGTTTTTTTTGATACATTTTAGAGTATAGACTTGTTGCGTAATTTGCATGAGTTTACATCTACAGTCTACAGCTGTTCGCCATTCAATGCTGGATGAAGGCCTCTCCAACACGCTTCCTTTCGTCTCTGTTTTGCGCAACTCTCATCCATCTCACTCGACCCATTTCGCCTGCGGTCTTCCTTTTACCCTTTTGCATTCACTCCGGTACCATTATAGCACTTCTTTTTTGTCCACCGAGTATTCTTGTCTAGAGGCATGAATTGTAGGTATTTTTCAGGTGCAATAAAAAAAAAACCAAAAGCCATTATTTAATCAAATATTTATTAATGTTTGAAGAATACATAAAAAAAAATCAAAGGAAAAAATTCAAAATTCAAAAAGTTACAGGCTGATGAAGTGAGGGGTCTCAAAAAAATGGCGCGCCCTGGTTGTCACGATTGCAACCCTCCTAGTAATCTGATATTAAAAAAAAAACAAATTAATTATTAATCCAAACAAATGCTGCAATCGTCCAAACTATGGAAAAGTCAAAAAAATATTTTTTCGCAAAATAGCGGCTGCCTGAAATAAAAAGACATTTTTTACCAGTTTTTTTGACTTCCGAATTTTTTGAAAATAGTAAAAATTGAAATTTTGTTATAGTTTTAGTTAGTCCGATAGAGTAATGTATAGAGAAAGCTCACGCCAAATTTCAAGTATATTGGTTCAGTAGAACTTGAGATATCATGAGAACCGTCTCGAAAAAAGTAGTTTCGGCCGTCTAAGCCATATAATGGTACTTTATACTTACACTTTTTCAATCTGCGATTCCTGCTCCATACATTGGGCCTTTCTCTACTTGAAAATTTTTTTTATATTCAAATTGTGATTTTTTGCGTTTAATGATATATATGTATGTCTTTTACTTATGATTTTTAATATTATTTTAATGATTGGAGGTGAAATTATCCAAGATGCAAATGGCTATGTTGTGCGCTCGTAGCGAGCGTCTAATCGGCACAGCAGGCGGTGGTATGGACCAAGCCATAGCATTTTTAGCCGAAGAAGGTATGTCATTGCAAGAGTTAGGCATCTTTAGAGCCGCCACGATATAAAAAATCAGAGGCCAAGGCAATAATCATTTGAAATATACTTATTTAGCTGATAAGGTATCGGGGCTAACTCACTTAGCTCACCGGTGTATGCCATTATTATTTTTCTTCACCGTGTCTTATCTTAAAATGAACCGAGTTTCTTAAGCTGACTTTTATCAACGAACGATATGAAATAATAACTGTTTTATCAATAACAAGTTATTGCCGATTGGGTTCTAAAGATGCTTGGCTGTTGTTGAAATTAAATTTTATTACAGAATTTGAACTTTAACAATGGTATGATTTTTTCTTTTATGAAGGCTGCGCTTCTTACATAAGTTGGAATCCGTTGAGCTCTACTCCTGTTAGCCTACCTCAAGAGGCTGTGTTTGTCGTCGCTCATTCCTTAGTCGAAGCCAACAAAGCGGCGAATAATGTCTTTAACGATCGCGTTCAATCCTGCACAATTGCAGCCCAGGTTAATATATATTTTTTATAGTGCTCATTTGAGTATTAAGTGTGAGGTATTTATTCAGAGGGGAGTAGAAACGATTACACTATCAGTAACTTGAAAACAAACATTTCAACTCGAGGACAAATACTTCAAACAAACATTTCCAAGGTAAATTTATTCACTAATTAAATATATAGCCAAGTCTTATATACATTTTTGAAGATAATGTCTTACAGACGAGTTCAGCCTGTTGTCAGACATTCACCGTCACTTTTCTTAGTATGTTATATCTGAAATTTGTTACATTTCCGCTCTGGATGCTATTCTTCAACTGTTGTTAATAGTCAGCCAGTTAGCTGCCACTCGCGGAATATTTGATCTTTACCTGTACGCCAGCAATTTTTAAATTACAGTAGAACCTCGATTATCCGGACTAATTGGGGATGAAGGTAGTCCGGATTATGAAAAATCCGCATAATCGAAAAAATCACAATTGACAGCGAAATATGTGTACATTCAGTATGAATAATTTTTATTTGTCTAAATTTACATATATATAATAACATGAAGATCAATATCAAATTATGCTTTATTGAGAAATTCGATTGTGAATTTTTGCTTAAAGTTAGCTCTTCTTTTTGAAGCTGCCAAATCGCGAATACATTTCATACAATAATGGACTAGATATTAACTGTCCTGACAATCGTCATTTAATGAACCACATAAAAATACACTCTTTGACTTCTTCATTTCCTGATTTTTTCATAACCTTACGGTCTGAGCTTCCCTCTTCTGACATTAAAGAATCAGTAAACTTGATCATTTTTTCACTTGATTTTTTTATATCCGAGATCGTTGACTTTTCAACACCATATTTATTTGACAAAAAACGCTTTTTAAAGCATTGATTTTATCTAATTTGTCTTTTAATGATAATACAACACGTTTTCTTTTTGTTTTATTTTCCATATCGGTAATATTAAGAATGAATATTTAAATCGCGATCAAGTTTTTAGGAAAAAACAAACGTCCTCACCTTTTTTTACCGTCATATCTAATCGAAGATCAGACTATCCTCATTGAAGTCTATAGCAGACAGGAATACCCTGGTAAAAAAAACTTTTTTAAACACTAGCCTTTTAGTTTTGTATATAATATTAAGATATATAAAATTATAAAATAAAAAAAAACTGTAGTAAAAAATAAATGTATTTAATAAAACTGTAGTAATAAAATAATGTACTAAAATATAAATAAAATAAAAAGGCAATTTAAACAATATTTCAACAACAAATGTACAAATATGTGGGATTTCATGATTAATATTTCAATCAAAGAGTTTTCAATGATTGGGGTTTTAATCAAAATTATGATCCCGGCTTAAACTAATGTAATTAAATATATTACTAAGAGGTTGAAGTATTGAATTTTGAAGACAACTGACTCATTTCTCCTTCTTATCTTCGAATTTTTATGTTATGCATTTCAAAGCAGCAAAATCGTAAAATTTGTGTTTGTTTTTAACAATCTGGATAATTGAGGTTATACACTGTAGTTGCAAAAAATGATTTGACTCACATAATTCGAGGCTCCCAGAGGTTTAGTGTGAACTTGGATGCATATAAGTGACACGTCATGATGCACGAGAGCTGATAGGCTTGTCAGATTTACCGGCACAATTGATTAAGTGGCAGCCCTAATGACATTGTTGCATTTTTATTTAAAGAATCCCGGAAAACTCTAATCATACATTTTTTTTCAACCATTTTTAAACGTCAAATAAAGTACGGTTCTGAAAAGAAATCAAATGTCACGGGTGAGTCGCGAAAGTGTTAGTATACACTTTCTCCGACAAATAACCCCATAGGAACGTATGTTGATAAATCAAGCATGCATGGAACATTTCTCGGATGACTTGCATGGAGTTTTGTCTAATGTAAATCATCCAATTGTGCTTCCTTTTGCTATTTGGAATCGTATCTCAAGGGTTTGGTGTATTCCTGTCTGCTATAGACATCAATGGGGATAGTCTGATCTTCGATTAGATATGACGGGCGAGTGAAGTCTGCAGATGATATCTTTTTCTACGTTTTGGGAGAATCTCTCCGCCGTAGCTCGCAGTATCCTGGATTTAGTTAATTTCTGTTACAATCAAAGTGCTCATGTCTAAGTCCGATTGCTATTTTTATACATATTTATGTAATAATTAATATGATGTTTCAGATCATAGCGCAATCGCATGGCTTGGAAGACGATCCCATAACCGGTAGGTTGACCATTGCCAAAGTTCAAAACCTACTCGGTGTGGATTTGGACAAGATGAGAGAGCTGGTCGCCGCTCTGCCCATAACCGTCGGAAATCTCAAGATCAGAGATAGAGCCACTCACGTCATCGAAGGTTTTAGCATTGCCGTAGATCGTCACGGTAAAATCTAGTTTCCATCATTGATGGTTTGTGTTTTTGGTTTGATTTTTTAGAAGCCATCCGCGTGGAGCAGTTTCGCTCGGTTTGTGCCAATCTAAAAGACTGCGGCGATTGGGAAAGCGTACTCGGCAATCTTATGAGGTCCAGCCACAGGAGCTTGAGCGAGCTGTACGAGTCCTCTCATGACGTGCTGAACGAAATGGTCCGTCTGTCCGATGAGTTTGGAGTTCACGCACGAGTCACCGGTGCTGGGTATATATTTGTTTGTTTCTCTCGGAGACCATAGCATGACTTATTCGACATGATGAAAATTTGTATAGTCCCAAATGCAGTTGCATATATGTACATAAGTCCACGTGAAATATTTTTCTTTAGAAACCTAACCTTATACAGCAGAGTTGGATAGGCGGGCTTTTTGTTGTTTTCGACTGATAAAGGACGAATACCAGTCGAAAACAAAAAAATGTCTATGTGCCGTTTAAAATGAAAATTATTTCAGAACAAGACCCCCAAATCACAAAATTCATCCACATGAATACTTATGGTATATTATAGTCGAACTAATCTACATATAGCATGGAACTGAAACAGGAAGTTGATACTGGAATTGAAACAGGAATCCAGAACCTGAACTAAAAAAAAGGCATCCAGATTCGGAACCGAAACAGGAATCTGGAACCGGAACTGAAAAAGGAATCGAGATCAATATCATCGTTATAGAAAAGTTGATTTTTTCGATACGGAATCTATGAACCAAAACTTACATACACACATATGTATACACAAAGTCTCTTTCCATTATATGTATATATATTTGATTGAAAACCCCTGTCGACTACATCTATAGAAAAAAATAGGCCAGTAAGATAATACTGGAAAAATAAACTATGCCCAAAAATAGCCCGCCTGGCCATCTCTGTATAATATAAAGTATACTCTCACTTATCATATACATATGTATGTAGCAAGTAAATGTGAGCTACTATTTTGTTTTCATGTAATTTTCTATTGAATTGATCATTATTAACCCTTTGCCCGCAGCACCTTTTTCGCGAATTTGGCAATCGAGTTTTCGACCTTAAATACAGATTTTAATATTTACTCAAATAACCAGATATGTTAATTAACACATAAAGTATGATTTTAAACAATAAAATACATAATATAACTCGTAGTTTTGGCTTAATTGTCAAATAATCATTCTTAATACAATTGAGACATATCATCGCCATTGTTCAACAGACGTGACGTCACATAAACGAGGTTTCAGTATGGTTCCACAAAAAACTAATTTTGACCGGTATATATTCATTTTAAGCAAATTGAATAGATGGCATTCAACTCTCAGTAATATACTCAACCAATTTTGAACCTTAAAACAGTTGAAATAGCCGCATATAAGGCTCAAAATCCCGTACAAAGTTCAGAAATTCTATGGAAGACAGCCGCCCTACAGACTTGTCGCACAAAGCTTCCATAGAAGACGGCAGCGGGCAAACGGTTAACAATATATATATATATTTGGTTTCAGATGGGGTGGTTGTATAGTCGCGTTGTTGCCGCGCAGCAAGGTTGAATCCTACGTCCAAATGCTGATTACCACATTCTATTCGAGGTCTTCGTTGGCTCGCGGATGCGATACCAATCAGCTGGTCTTCGTGACGGCTCCTCACCGTGGCGCTTTAATCTACGGCGCAACTTAGATTTTTCGCCGCACCGTTTAAAATGCATTTACCATATTCGATATTTGTTCTTTTGCATCTATGTAGACGACTTCAAGACTGACGAGGTATTCATTTACCCGACGAACGTTCGCAATGTGTTAAATGCTCCTAGTATAATGCATATTTTGCTGAGTACAAATATTATATTTATATATTTTAGTTAATTATTTAGCGACACTTTTTAATATATTCAGGGTATTCTATTTTGTGTGAATATTTGACGCGTACTTACATACGTAGAAATATGCAGAATGCGGCAGAAAAACCTTTCAATTCTTCAAGTATGTAGATTAAATACTATTCAAAATCTGATTTTTATTTTCAATTGTTTTTCAAAATGGCGTCGTTTAAATAATGGCAATGTTTTCTAACGAATTCAAAGAGTTTTGGGACATTTCCGGTCCTTCGTTGTTGTTGTTGTTTTCAGTTTATCGATGATTTTTGGTGCAGCTTTCAGATGATTCGGATTAGACCGTTTCTGTTAATTATACGTCTGGATTTTTAATTTCATCGAATTTCCGTTCCGGAACGTTCCATAGCATATCTGTATACATACATACATTCATATATTTGAAGTTATCGTGACCGTTTTGCTTCTTTAGTCGAAAATCAGCAACGGAGCATCAAGTATTATCAGACCGTTAACTACATCGAGTCGATTATAAATACTACTTTACTTCAACCATCAAAATCTTGTAGATTTTTTCTGCTGCACTCGGTATATTTGTCTTAATGAGATGATGCATTCTGTTATACTATGCAGTTATTTTTTTACCTTTTGTATATAAAATTTCAAATACACTACTTAAGTACGTGCATTTAATTTGCATTTATTTACTTACTATATATTAGGAGTATATATTTTTTTTATCACTTAAAGGTATATTGATTGTCTTTGTTGCGAGTTTTGACAAAAATACATATATTATTTTGTTATGTAATTGTTGTTTCTTTATTATTTTATTAATAAAAATATATTATTCAAAATATCTAATCATTGTAATCTATATTATATGTAATAATCAATTAATTGTATGTTTGTTGGTTGACTATGCGAATCCACATATTTGGATTTTGGGTTAAGAGCTATTCCTCTCGAGGAATTTGAAAAGGCCGGGCAACTTTGGGTAGTTATTCAATATTTATAATAATTAATCATGTATAAAGTTGCAATATGAGATTTGACTTTGACCTACGTATATACCTATACATACATCGGGGTACTAAATACAAACTTTCGATTGTATTACATGAAACTGTTCAAATATCATATTGACAATTTTAAAAGTGTAATATTAGGTTAATAAAATAATCCATTGAATGTTAATTCAGATTACTCTAAATGTTGTAATTCAGATTACTCTAAATGTTGTAATTCAGATTTCTCTAAATGTTGTAATTCAGATTTCTCTAAATGTTGTAATTCAGATTATTCTAAATGTTGTAATTCAGATTTCTCTAAATGTTGTAATTCAAATTACTCTTAATGTTGTGGTTAAATGTAGTAGAAATAAAGGCTTTCAATAACACAATACACTGAATTCCAGACAGTTTTCAAATTCATTTATTCAAAAATAAAAATCATACAACAAAACCTTACGAATTACAAAAATGAACGAACATAGTTTTGCTTCCCGAAAGGATATATCACAATACAGCGTAGCATACAAATTATAACATAAATATGTGAATGTATTATACATGCATATATAATATATATACAGGAAAACAATATAAATATTATTTTATGTTATAGTAATTTTTGTACAATTATAAAAATTTGACACGACATATTTTTTCCACACACTATATGCACCGTTTAATGTAATTTAAACTGTGAATTACTATTCTTTTTTTCGCACACGTATGCATGTATAATATGTAGATGCGAAATTGTTATACATTTACTAGTATTATTTAACATTTGGTTCATTATAGGTATGTTTTATATCATATAACATTTTAAAAATTATCATTCGGAACAATTTAACCATCACATATACATATATATGTATATATATCCTCAGTGTTATGCCATTTTCAATCCCTATTCCAGGAAATAGTCTCTAGAATGTATCTTTATATTGTAATTATATATATGTAGCTCTTGAAATGCAGATAATAAAATACATATATAAAAATTAATAAGGTATTTTATTAATAAGTCGGTGGGGAGGGGCAGGTGCCATGAGAATTGATGGACAAATGCGCTTTTTTTAAAATAAATTCTTAGTTTTATAATGGTATGTATCAATATTGTAATCGGTGGCCAAACAGTAGTACGTTTTTATATAATTGTATTAATGAATTCGAAAAAAATTCAATAAACTTTATTAGAATCTAAATGTACATATATTACTTACTATAATGGAAAATATCACTGCAATATTAATAAAATGCATCACAGGTGATTTATTTTAAAAATTATATAATATTTATAATTATGTAAAAATAGACAAAAGTTCTCAGAATTCGCCGATTGCATCTGACTTGTTGATATGGTTTGAAACAAAATTGGCTACCAATATTTTGTCGGTATATATAATTATTTCAAAAATTTAAATTAGACAGTAGTAACTTTAATGCGTTACTATTGGCAAAAACGTAAGAAAAAAATCCAATAAAATGTAATAAAAAACATTAATAAGTGAAAGTAAGAAGAGGTTAGTAAAAATTAATAATAAAAATAGAAAATTTGACAATTACCCATATTGAATTTAATTATATAAAAAATTTAAATTAGACAGTAGTGACTTCAATATGTCACTATTGTTAGAAACGTAAGAAAAAAACCCCTTAAAATATAATAAAAAACATTAAAAATCAATAATACGAATAGAAAATTTGTCAATTACCCATTTTGAATTTAATTATATAAAAAAATGAAATTAGACAGTAGTGACTTTAATACGTCACTATTGCTAAAAACGTAAGAAAAAATCCCATGAAATATAATAAAAAACATTAAAAATTAAAATACAAATAGAAAATTTGTCAATTATATGGGTATATTGAATGGTAAAAATAAAAATTAGACCGTAGCGACAATAATGCGTTACTATGGCCAAAAACATAAGAATAAAATATTAGAATAAACTATAATAAAAAAACATTAAAAATAAAAAATAATAGAAAATTTGATAATTACTCAAATTTTATGGGAAACAATAAAATTAGACCGTAGCGACTTCAATGCGTTACTGTGGCCAAAACCATAAGAATAAAATATGAGAATAAACTATAATAAAAAACATTAAAAATGAAGAAAAAAAATATATAAATTTTGACAAATTCCCATACAATGGATGGAGAACAAATCAACATTGATTTGCTATCTCATTGAGAAGGCATAACCGTATATTTGGCAACAAATAAAATCATCAGATTTTTCAATATATGTACATATGTACATATGCATGGTCAGTAAATTTTACAGAATCCAAAATCAACACTGTACTACATACATATACCGCTTTTTGTTTTAGTATTTTAGTAAATACAGACAGCGGATACTTAGACAATGGATGTAACTTAACGAGAATCTAATTTACTGACGAAATGAATACAAGCCTATAAAAGGCTTTTAATAAACCTCGACAATTATTATCACACTAAATATGTACAATATAAAAAATTAAAAAAGGAATGACAGTGATTTTATAGTTAATAAAATAGTATTGGTATCATTGATTACAATCATGCAATAAAATTATTGAATAACACACATATGTAACTGGGGGTTTGTCCCAAATTAGAATGTACATATGTACATGAGTACATATGTTCACATCGAGATTCTTAATTATATATATGTATATAGGTATATTCCATTCAAACCTGCTATATGTACACCGTTTCTATTCCACGACAGCGTGTTTTATAATATTTCACGACTTGCACTAGTAAAAGTCAACGTCAATATACATATGTAATACCCGAGATCTTTACAATTACATATAATATAAAACACGCCTTCATGAAATAACACTATATCAATATTTTCCAAACTCGTTTACTCGACATTACATTGTAGTTTACTATTAAATATGACAATGTTTTTAGTGACGACAAATACATATCTTATATAATATATAGTAATAGACAGTGGCGGCTCGTCTTAAAGGGCTCATAACCAAAAAAAAAAACAACAATTTTTCTATATTGTTAGTTTAGTTCGTAATTCAGTTCGGGGTAGTCGCTTATCTGCCGTAGTCCCGTGGTCGCCAGCTTCAGTTTACCTGCTACTCTGGCATTGTATGCAGAGTGTAGACAGTCGGTCGAAGCTGATAAAAAATATCCGTATTACCGAATACAGAAGGTCGCTTTTAGCTGGCTGCGTTAATCCTTTGAATGCTGACCAACGCCATTATTTGTCGGAGTTTGCGACAAGTGATTCACCAATACCCGTTGTATGCTGTATTTGTATTTTTGTCTTTTACAATAGGAAAGAGACTATTTTTATTTACCGGAGCGGACACTAATCAATCTATTTTTACCCACTGAATTTGAATATGAAATAATAGTTTTTGTTGGCTTACTCTCATTTAAGAGATGAGTGTTTAAAAAATGTGCAAATTTTGCAGATTTTTGGCTTTCGCGGTCATTAATTAAAAATTGAGTATTGCTGCGCCGAAAGTGAGTACTGGAATCAATAGTCAGACGTTTCTTCTATTGATTGTGATTTCCATTCCCTTGAAATACTTATAATCAATTAAGAAGCGAATTTTAAAATTCAATTAAAATTTAAAAAATGATCTCAAATTGAGTTAAAATATGCCGTTATTTAACTACTTGAATACCGCAAATTTTTACATAAATGTGCGGTTGGGACTACATATAGTATCGTGAGTGCTTATCGGACGCCCGTGTCCGCTTGGGATCGAAGCGGAGACCCCATGGATAATGCCAGACTAAGACAAAGAATAGATGACGCATCACTCCATCTCACTCGCTAACTAGAGGGACGAGCGCAAGCTGAGAGTACAGTATATTATAATTTAAAATCACCAATGATTTCAAATCATAATATCATATATTCTAAGCTCACGCTCCTCACTCGTGAGCGAGTGAGATGCAGTGGTGCACTCTCCATTCTTTAGCTCGTTCTAGCATTATCCATGCGGTCTTTAAATAACAGTACATGTTAACACAATTTAAAATCATTTTTAAAATTTAAATTGACATTCAAAATTCGCCAGATGATTAATTATAGGTATTTCAAAGTAATGGAAAATCATAATCATTAAAAAAAACGTCCGACTATTGATTTTAATACTCACTTTTGGAACATAAATACTATATTTTGAATTGAAGACTGCCAGAACCGAAAATCTGTAATTATTTAAACATATAAATAAAAAAAAGTTTTTTAAAAACATACCTCTTCTATAATTTGTATATATAAAATTATTATTTTGAATAAAAACGCCAATATTTTTTTTTTACTACCGCCATCTATGTATAAAATGAATGACTACCAACTGTCACCGAGATTAAAAATGTTCGGACTTGAAAAGCTTCTTAAACGATATTTTATCTCTATCGTAATGGCGGAGGATCCATTTACTTATATTGATGACAAAAAAAAGCAATATGGCGAAGTATGAAAACGATCGGATAAGAGGCAAACTTTTTCCTGAATTGTAATCGTAAGTGAAACTTAAAGGAGGTATGTAAAAATTGCACGTTTCTTAAACGCTCATATCACTTAAATGAATTAATCCATCAAAAAATATTGTCATATTCGGATTCAGTGGGTCAAACATAGCAAAGATCGATTAGTTTCCGCTCCGGTTTTTTTTTCGTTGCTCAGTGTATTTATCGAGTAAGTTTTCACCCGATTTTTCGCACGTTGCGAATAGTTGTGTGACACGGAAATTTTGCTGATACTGTTTAGGTTTGGAAAACATTGATGTTTGATACGTATGATATTTCACTTATAATATTTGAGTCAACGTCAACGTCAATATACATATGTAATACCCGAGATCTTTACAATTACATATAATATAAAACACGCCTTCATGAAATAACACTATAACAATATTTTCCAAACTCGTTTACTCGGCATTACATTGTAGTTTACTATTAAATATGACAATGTTTTTAGTGACGACAAATACATATCTTATATAATATATAGTAATAGACAGTGGCGGCTCGTCTTAAAGGGCTCATAACCAAAAAAAAAAAACAACTATTTTTGTATATTGTTAATTTAGTTCGTAATTCAGTTCGGGGTAGTCGCATATCTGCCGTAGTGCCGTGGTCGCCAGCTTCAGTTTACCTGCTACTCTGGCACTGTATGCAGAGTGTAGACAGTCAGTCGAAGCTGAGAAAAAAGATCCGTATTACCGAACACAGAAGGTCGCTTTTAGCTGGCTGCGTTAACCCTTTGAATGCTGACCAACGCCATTATTTGCCAGGATTTGGAATCGTAGTTTGCGACAAGTCATTCACTAATACCCGTTGTATGCTGTATTTGTATCTTTGTCTTTTACTCGTCACTGACAATAGGAAAGAGACTATCAAGCTTTAAGAACTAAAATTGATAGAAAGTTGATAAAAGCGATGGAAATGCGTTCGACTGAGCCTAAAAACAGTTGAAAATCTGGTATTTGCGGTATAAAAGTGTGTCTTACTAACAGTGCCGGCCTTACACCCTATGGCGTCCACGGGCAATTTTTTCTAAGCGCCCCTAGAAAATTGTGACCAATTATTTTGTGACATTTTAGACCGGAGATAAGTTTCAATGTCAAATAATCAATTTAAGTTTCGCCTTTGGAATTCTGATCTAAAATTTTTTAGGCTCTTTGGCGCCCTAATTTTAAATTTTAAAGCGCCTTCGGTGCACGGAGTGGCGCCCCAACATACTCGGCGCCCTTGGGCTCCGCCCGACGAAGCCCCCCCCCTAAAACCGGCACTGCTTACTAATATCACTGAGCAACAAAGACATCACATTTTTTTAATTATCGGAGCGGACAACAATCAATCTTTTTTTGACCCACTGAATTTGAATATGAAAATAGTTTTTGTTGGCTTACTCTCATTTAAGAGATGAGTGTTTAAAAATGTGCAAATTTTGCAGATTTTTGGCTTTTGCAGTCATTAATTAAAAATTGAGTATTGCTGCGCCGAAAGTGAGTACTTGAATCAATAGTCAGACGTTTCTTCTATTGATTGTGATTTCCATTCCCTTAAAATACTTATAATTAATCAAGTAACGAATTTTAAAATACAATTAAAATTTAGAAAACGATTTCAAATTGAGTTAAAATATGCCGTTATTTAACCACTTGAATACCGCAATTTTTTACATAAATGTGCGGTTGGGACTACATATAATATCGTGAGTGCTTATCGGACGCCCGTGTCCGCTTGGGATCGAAACGGAGACCCCATGGATAATGCCAGACTAAGACGAAGAATAAATGACGCATCACTCCATCTCACTCGCTAACTCGAGGGACGAGCGCAAGCTCAGAACATTTTATATTCCAATTTAAAATCACCAATGATTTCAAATCACAATATAAAATGTTCTAAGTCCACGTTCATCACTCGTGAGCGAGTGAGATGCAGTGGTGCACTCTCCATTCTTTAGCTCGTTCTAGCATTATCCATGCGTTCTTTAAATAACAGTACATTCTAACACAATTTAAAATCATTTTTAAAATTTAAATTGACATTCAAAATTCGCCAGATGATTAATTATAGGTATTTCAAAGTAATGGAAAATCATAATCATTAAAAAAAACGTCCGACTATTGATTTTAATACTCACTTTTGGAACATAAATACTATATTTTGAATTGAAGACTGCCAGAACCGAAAATCTGTAATTATTTAAACATATACAGTAACATTCAGAGAAATCGCATCACTTTCAATTGTACGGTGTTTTCGATTTTTTTAAATTACATGAAGCTATACACAAGTTTTTTTGGTTTTATTATTTGATTTCAACTATTTAACATATTTTACGATTAAAAAAGATTATTTAAATTTTTAAATTAAGGCGAGATACGAATTTTAAAAAAACATGCAAAATAGGGCAATTTTCTTATATGTATTTCAAATGTCTCTAGCTAAAATAATATTACAGTATATATTTTTCTATCAATTAAAATACATAGGCAATGAACATATGACAACAATAAATAGTAATATAATAATTACTAGACAATCGTCTTGCTTCTATGATGGGATGGCACCTGCCGGCGGGGACAATACGACTTTTTTTAGTATGTCGTCCGAAATTTCTTCAAATCATACATTTTCAACAGTTTTTTTAACTCATAATTTGCCCCAGGGTGTTGTTTTTATTCCCTTTGCTTTATAATAGCCCATAAATATTCGATAGGTTGTAAGTCGGGGCTATTGTTATATGTTCATTGCCTATGTATTTTAATTCATAGAAAAATATATACTGTAATATTATTTTAGCTAGAGACATTTGAAATACATATAAGAAATATGCCCTATTTTGCATGTTATTTTAAAATTCGGATCTCGCCTTAATTTAAAAATATAAATAATCTTTTTAAATCGTAAAACATGTTAAAGAGTTGAAATCAAATAAAAAAAACCAAAAAAACTTGTGTATAGCTTCATGTAATTTAAAAAAAATCGAAAACATCGTACAATCGAAAGTGATGCGATTTCTCTGCATGTTACTGTACATAAAAAAAAGTTTTTTAAAAACATACCTCTTCTATAATTTGTATATATAAAATTATTATTTTGAATAAAAACGCCAATATTTTTTTTTTACTACCGCCATCTATGTATAAAATGAATGACTACCAACTGTCACCGAGATTAAAAATGTTCGGACTTGAAAAGCTTCTTAAACGATATTTTATCTCTATCGTAATGGCAGAGGATCCATTTACTTATATTGATGACCAAAATGAGCAATATGGCGAAGTATGAAAACGATCGGTTAAGAGGCAAACTTTTTCCTGAATTGTAATCGTAAGTGAAACGTAAAGGAGGTATGTAAAAATTGCACGTTTCTTAAACGCTCATATCACTTAAATGAATTAAGCCACCAAAAAATATTGTCATATTCGGATTCAGTGGGTCAAACATAGCAAAGATCGATTAGTTTCCACTGCGGTTTTTTTTCGTTGCTCAGTGTATTTATCGAATAAGTTTTGACCCGATTTTTCACACCTTGCGAATAGTTGTGTGACACCGAAATTTTGTCGATACTGTTTTGGTTTGGAAAACATTGATGTTTAATACGTATGATATATCAATGGCACTGTAGTAATGGCTGGAGTTTGTCTTTATGTAGTTGTGCGGTTTGCGTTTTGATGAATGTTGACAGGTGTGAAAATAATTGCAACGTTTTACTCTGGATCGTCTGCATTAGACGTGTCTACGCACGTAATCGTGTCAATAGAGATCGGCGAAAGGCAAGGTGGTGTGGTGTGGATGCAGTTGATGGTGCATGGCTGAAGCTGCAGCCCCAACGGTCGAATTGGTCACTCCTGATCCTGCAGAGCCGTTCTGATTGGAGTCCTGACGCAGCATGTTGCGTCTCCATTTTGCTCTCGCGTTCTGGAACCAAACCTGAAAAGTGTCAAATTATTTAATGACATAATCAACAATCCGAATATGGCCAGAAATGGTTTGTTATATTGGGTTGAGCTTTTGAAATATGTGATTAAAGTTTAAAAGCATACTTGTAAAACCCTTTTGGACAGTCCAGTCTTCTGGGCTAGCTGCTTGAGGTCTTTCGCGTCGGGGTTTTGGTTTATGGCGAAATAAGACTTCATCGTCCTCAGCTGGTGGTGTTTGAAGCTGGTCCTCATCCTCTTTGTCCTCTGGGAGTGTCTGCCCGAAGAGCTGCCCGGGGATGCCACTGAGGAGTCGTATGAGAGTGACTCCATCGAAGAGTTCAGATCGGCTGGATGGAGGATTTCTGAAATTTAAATGAAGTTTTAGGTCGTAAACACACATTAGGGCGAAATCACACAGCGGTGTTTATGGGACGTGGATTTTTTTTTAGATAGTTTTAAACGGTAATTGGACTATTTGTCACATTGCGGTGGTGGTCACAAAGACAATTTTTGCCATGAAAATCGCGAATACACAATATTTGGCACTCAAGTTCTTGTTAGTATGATAGTGTTACGTACGGGTCGGTGGAGGATCCAATTGATTAAGGATGATTAAGGAGATACACGCACTGGCAGTGCTCAGTCCAGAATGACCTGATATCGCCTAAGTACCGCCATATAAGGGGTAGATCTCTCAGGACGTCTAATCTGTTTACCTATTGTATAGTCACGTATTCGGATATGTATTCCCACGACATTCTGTCACACGGTACGGGTCAGTCGTTATGAGAAGTGCATTCATTGTTTAGCTTACTTGCACTTAGCCTGTCGCTAATCCTTGAAACCACTTATCCCGGTCGCACGGTATGCACTTAGTTAATCCGTTAATAGATAATCCTTGAACGGTCACACAGTCTCTGGGATTCTATTCGCTTAATCCGCGGCGTACGTAACAAAAGTTATCGTTGGTATGATGGACTTTTCGGCTGTCAGATGTTCCGTTATAGAGATTTTAGTGACTTTGTGACGAGTACTTTGTGACCAGTAATCACTGAACCGTTTTAAACATATAGAAAAAAATGTTGCGTTCATGAGATGCGTACAAGGTATAGTCCTTTCAAAACGTCCAAAAAAAGACCCCCTGGGTGTGTTCGGTAAAATTGTATCCTTGCTTGACAGTGATCCAATACGATTTTAAGAAATATAAGAGAACTTGTCGACGTTCCACACATCTACCACATCCCGCGTTGTGTGATTTCACCCTTTTTTAGATTGTTTTGCACATGTAAAAAAACGCTCGCACGCCTGATCTATGCTACGGCGACCCATAGCTATGACGGCCAAAACTCACACCCTGGAGTCTTTTCGGTGGTATATTTTCCTTGTATTGATATGGTTGAGGAACTATTGGCTAATGGATATTGAGCCGATGGACGCTTGGTTGAATGAAATTTTAAATTGTTTATATTATATTTAATATTTGTATTTATAATCGGTTCGATTGTGTGTGTGTGTGTGTGTATACAGTGCAGTTTTGGGGGGGCTGTGTCAGGCGGCGCCCGGGGGCGCCAAATTATTTGGGGCACCACTCGATGTGCCAAAGGCACTTTAAAATTTAAAATTAGAGCGCCAAAAACCCTACAAAATTTTAGATTATAGCGTCAAAGGCACCTCTACTTTCTAAACTCAACATTTGTAATCGGCAAATTCCATTCATTGGGTGAAGGCGCATTCCTTTTTGTATTATAATTAACGTTTTCCAGTGGCAGCCACAATTTAAATCTTGTGCTATACGACGCTGCAAAATCTTAAATAACATCGCATACATTTTTCGATATTCTCCAAAGATTTTTTACACTATTTTCTGCTTTAATATATTTATGGAAGATTCTAACTGAAAACGTGTAATTATTATTTTTAAAAAAATATCTTAGATTTGAACAGTTAAACGACTATTCAAAGATGTGGGGGTTTTTGTATTTTGTAAACAATCTACCGGAAAGAGCCGATCCTCAAATTAAGCTCACCGAGAATTCAAAATCTAATATTATTAGCAATGAAAAGTTATCAATTGAAAAGCCCTTCTTTCAAATAAAGTTCAACGTAAAATTAATCATTGTAATAAATTTTATAAAACAGCATAATTTACAAGAATTATATCCAAACATTTATGTTGCTATGCTTTTGCTGGCACTGCTTGAAACTGTAGTAAGGTCCTAAGCCCGGAAAAAACAATTGCCCAAGGGCCCCATTGGGTGTAAGGCCGGCACTGTGTGTACACCTTTAAGTGTAGTGATCATTAGTCACCGGAGTCTGAGGGGGCCGTGGATTGTTCAAAGGTTGTAAATGCATTGTTAAAGGTTTGCCGAACAATGGATAGCACTGTGACTGTCCTGTCCTACCTCTAGTGATCATTGATGTATAATACACATAGATGGGCCCTGACGTGTGATTTTGGTCGGATATCTTGTCTTCACTAACTGATGGGTGCGGGGGGTTTAACTAGCGGGGAAGTTGGGAAAAAAATGTTTTTTTTCCCTACGACGCAGCGGTACCTACCTACCTACTAGTAGTTCATGCGCCAAAAGGGATGAGGGCGGATCTAGTGTATTATACATCAATGGTAGTGATTCATAAAAACCGGCCCAGTACTAGAGTACTAGTCAGTTGCCTGCGTTGTTCGTATTCGCAATTACCTCAGGTGTGACCCAGGCCTTGATAAATGTAAGCAATCTTCAGACATAATAAATCAGGGCTTTGCTGGAGTGCTTTTCCCTTGCAGAACGTGACGAGCTGATACAATAAATTGGCGTGCGAGTTGTTTTGATGAAACTTGAGCAGGCTTATGTAAATAGCCCTTAGCCGTCAGTCGCGCACAAGTGGATCTGAGCGTGCTTATCGAAACGATCTTGGAACTCCTCAAGATCATCATCATCATGCCTATAAAACTTTATTTTCATCCAACCGGCAAAAGCTCACGTTGAAACAGTGCCCGCATTGGTTTCATTTTTATTTCGATGCCCCTGGCCCACTTTTGACACTGATTTAGGCACAAACAAAGAGTTCCCAACTCGATAGTTGATCCAATTAGCGTGAGACTTATGAGTAGAGGTAGGACGGGAAGCGTGCATTTTCCAGGAAACGGGGCATTTTGGGTCTATTTCCGAGGAAATAGAGCAAACTACAAATCTATAGTGCAAAAAAAAAGTTCATCATAGAAATGAACAGTGCACGGCGAACAATAAACATAAAAATACCAATAATTTTATTTTAATACCGCCATCTATGTATAAAACTAAAGACTACATAGACGACACCCAGATTTAAAATTTGCAAACTTGAAACGAGTCTTAAACGATATTTTATCTCTATCGTAATTGCGGAAGATCGATTTACTTATATTGATGACAAAAATGAGCGATATGGCAAAGTATGAAAACGATCGGATAAGAGGCAAATCTTTTCTTGAATTGTAATCGTAGGTGAAACGTTAAGGAGGTTTGTAAAAAAACGGCACGCTTCCGGTCCTACCTCTACTTATGAGAACCGAGCATGCTGTCGCATTCGTGCAATGTGTTGTAACACTGTAAGGACGTAATATAATTTATTATTTTAACCGATCTATCATGTGACTTGGGCAAATTGTACATGTTATTGCATTCACCTGAACTCATCAGCGATGGCCAATTACATTTCGTTTCAGTTTCGCATTGCATTTTGGTCAAGAAATACAACATTATAGCGGACGGTAGAATTTGACTTTTATTTTTGGTTTAGTTTTGCTTCGTGTTTCATATTTTGAAATATTTAAATTAATAACATTTTAATGTAAAATACGTAAGTTGTTGATATTATTAATATATATATATATATGAGTAATTTATCTTTATTTATGTGTATTGATGTGTTTATGTGTATATGCATGTATAATGTTTGTATGTTTATGGATGTATGTAATGTATGTGTATATGTATATGTATATGTGTATGTATGTATATGTATGTATGTATGTGTGGGTATATATATATATATATATATATGTATATGTATATATATATGTATATATATATATATATATATATGTATGTGTATATGTATATATGTATGTATATGTATATATGTATATATATGTGTGTATGTATATGTATATATGTATATGTATGTGTGTATGTATATATATATATGTAGGTGTGTATGTATGTATATGTATATATGTGTATTTTTATATTTATGAATGTATGTATCTGTATTTGTGTATACGTGTAAGAATTTGTGTATATATGGATGGTATACATATATGTTTATATAATTGTCTTTGGCCAGGAAGGTGCATTGGGCTTACCTGTTAGGCCTTCTTGGTGTAAATTAAATGAAAAAATAAATAAAAAATAAAATAAATAAATAAAATAAATAAATTTATTCATGTATTACGTATATATTTTATGTTAATGGAAATTTATAGTTTTTAGACGATAAAAGTAATTGTCAACGTCATGCCATGGACAGCAAAACTTACAGTAATATTATTAAAGACCTTGCATTAAATTATATTTTATATATGTATTTTTATATTTATGTACGTATGTATGTATGTGTATTTGTGTATACGTGTAAGTATTTGTGTATATATGGATGGTGTACATATATGTTTATATAATTATCTTTGGCCAGGAAGGCGCATTAGGTTTACCTTTTAGGTCTTCCTGGTAAAAATTAAATAAAAAAAAAAAAATTGTAATAATATTACATAATAAATAATTAAAAAAAAATAAAGAAATTATTTTACGTCCTTTTAATGTTACAACTCATTATACGAATGCGACAGCATGCTCGGTTCTCGTACGTCTCACGCTATATCGTAACTATAAAAGTTTAATGTAAATTTTTTATTATATATTCGAATTCGCAACACACCGGATGATAATATGTATATAGTTTCATTGACGTAGTGTTGACGTATGTCGACGTTTATTCATGCAGTGTTTGCTTGTTTTCATATACAAATATGTCCATCACAATAGGCCCTCTTGTGACATGGAGGGCACTGAGGGAACTCCACTCCTTTCATCCGAGCACGTATTTTTCTTTGTTGAGTAGCACAATTGGTACGATCAAGATAGAGCTACTATGTATGCAGATTGTTGTTTTCTAGAAAAATCTAACAAAACTCTTGTCGTATGCAGCCTACGTACATACATACAATTGCTCACTAGGTTTTTACTGAGCACGTCTTTGAATACTATTGTTCAGTGAGTTTCCTGAAATCCTTGGTTCAAAATGTTACATTTACCGAAACCTATTGCCAACAATAAGTTTTTGGATTATTGGTAGGGTAACCATATTTCCTAGGACTCAAAACGGGACTCTCCGCAAAAAAAATATTCCCTCTTCTATATAAAAAAAAGCATTACCCTAAAATAATCATTCATTCAACAAGGAATAATAATTGTTTTTCAAAATTTACCATTATAACATACTAGTGGTTTTACTCGGCTTCAATCGGTTTTTGTAATATAAACCACTTAAACACGACTAGTCTAATATTAAAAAGTTTAATAAATTTATTTGAATACTCATTTGTTTTTTTTCATTAAATTAACTGTCACGAACAAACAAACATATACACTATCTCTTTTGAAATTATATGTATATCAGAATCCGGCGCCTGCGCTCCCGGAGCCTTCGCCCCCTAGGGATTTGGTCCGCAGAGCTTCGCCCTCGGAGGTTTCACCCACGGCGGCGCCTGCGCCCTCGGCGCCTTAGCCCCCCGGGACTTCGAATCCTTTGAATCGAAAAAAAATCGAATCGGTGCCTATGAGTCGAAAAAAAAAATCGAACGTGTCATCTACGAACGAGCCAACCAACCAATGTTACATACAAAGTTTCTTTCCAAATATATTAGACAACAACGACTTTGTCTGCAAGGGAATAGCGGTCACCTAGTGGTACATGCAATTCAAAAGGCAATGAAAGCGCAATAGAAAGAAGATCAAGGGGTTAAGAAGAAGTTATGTAGCAGGGGAGCAAACAGGGGATGCCGAACTCACTTTGCGAGAAGAAAACAAAAGGGTGATGTTTGAATGCATTGAACGTTTTCATATTGAGCTACAGATCAGATCAAGATCATTAAGGAAGTAGCAGCCATGTTTCAAGCTATCCAATTCAAAAGTCTCATATCTCCCACTAAAGAAGAAGCATGTCGCTACTAGTGTCCATTCCAAAATTGACTTCGAATCGAAAACCAACCCTTGTAAACGTAGTGAAATATAAAACTGGATCAATAAATGCATGACAGTAGCTAAGAAAAAAAATTGACTTAAAATTCGCTAGATAATTAATTATACGTATTTTAAAGAAAAAAAAATCAAAATCACAATTTGGGGGAGGGGGAGGGGGAGGGGTGACACCCTTACATGGTGCCACAGGTATAACTCTTCTTTATTTTGTTCAAGTTATTTGATAATCAAATGTAAAAGCGTCATTCGGGTCATCGTAGTCAGAAACCTGATTTTTTTGTCAACGAAATATCAATCTACTTTTGAACTATCAGGCATTCTATTATATAAAATGGTCTCAAATTTGCATTATTCTATCAAAACTTATAATTTTGCTAATCAGTGTCCGTGAATATGTAATTTCCGTAGTGAAAATACAACTATGCCTATTGAATAGGTATCGGAAATGAATTCACTGTAATTATAATTTCACTGTAACATACATATGTATATACATAAAGTGTTATCTATAGGTACTTACCGAGTGCATTTCCGGCCATCCTGATCGCGTGCAGTTGCAACGCGTCCGGAGAAACAGTGGGAGGCTTCCTCTTCCTTGGCCGACCTTTCTGCACAGGTCCTGTTGGAAAGTACTGACTTGGTGACCCGTTAGCCCTGAAAGTGATTCGTTCATTTCAATTATATGTAGTAATGACGCTTATCAATAAGCTAGAATTATATATATGTATATATAGTTGGCTAATAGCGCCACTGTTGTAAACTATTGACACGAGTGCATCTATATTTTTCAACAGGTGATAGCCCGTGTGATTTAACCAACTATTTGGTGGCAACAACTGATCCCAATCCAAAACTCTCACACCAATTCCGATTTAATAGCAGTGGTCATAACAACATTTAGTATTCGAAACATGAGTAGTATTTGATGTATGTATGTATCTATCTATACCAATCAGGTATAAACACAGATTACCTAAACACAATCTGCTTTAGATCGTCGACTTTAGAGAGTCTTTAATTAGTATTATGTATTTAGATGTATTATGAGCATTTATAAGAATTGTAAATAGGTTTTTGAGCTATTTTTCCTATTATGCTGTACATTAGAATAATTCAATACTATGATTACTAACAGAATTAAATTAAAATTGTAAAATAGAAAATGATCAATAGATCAGTAGCTATTAAAATAGATATAAGATGTATTGTGAACATAATTTAGTGACAATAAAAAGCATTTAATAAAATGTATTATGAGCATTTATAACAATAATTGTAAATAGGTTTTTTGAAATATACTTCGAACGTAACATTGTATATACAAGTTCAATTCAGCGATATGGTATGTACATATGTAAATATCATTTGGTGTGAATGCAATGTATGAGATGATCTCACAGTTGATTTGCGATAAATCATGAGACATAAATCGCTCTGTAAATAAGCTCTCGCATTCTTAGAGTAAATAAGCGATCGATTGCTTGGCTGTTGATTTTGAAGTTGTGAGCAATGCCACAACCAAATCGAGTGATAGAGAGTCAAAAAGAGAGTACATTTGGGTGTAACTTTGGAAGGTTTTGGTTCATTTAGCAGATTGAAGCTGAATATAGCCGCTTTCTAGGCTACCCACCTGAACATGGAGGCTATCTCTTCCTCGCAGTAGTTCTCGTTGAAGATGAGCTCGTAGTGAGGCCGGCAATAGATGAGGCCATCCCTCATGCCGAAGGTGTCCCCCTTGGAGAGGAGACAACCGCAGGAGACGCAAGTGAAGCATCCCAGATGGTAGACCATCTCCCGTGCTCTCATCACCAGCTCGTTGGCGGAGATTCCAGCTTGGCACCGGGCGCATCTCTTCACACAGAACATCCTGAAGATACACATATTAGGAGAAAATTCGATGACGAAAACAATATCTTGAGAATGAGAATGAGAATGAAAACATTCTCAATGAGAATGTGCGTGATCAGATCCAGCGAATCGTATAAAAACCCATTGTAAAGGTTAATTTCCAAAGACAAATTGTGAGACGTGGCATTTTAGGTCAATATTATTATGGCTATTAGGGATTCCAAAAATATCGATATTTGTCATTATCGACGCTACCGAAAAAAAGCAAGTCCACGAGTCTGAAATACGCGGATAGGCGTTGTTTTTTGAGAATTTCTCGATGGAAGTCCCTAGCTGCTGAGTATTTTAGATTGTGGTTTGGCATTTAGATTGTTCGCATTACATTTTAACAACAATGAAGAAGAACTATATTGGAGAGTCTAAACACACCTTTACAAAACTCGAAATCCCCAGCGATAGTTATCTAGGTTAGTGATTTAGGGTTTGTTTGGATTAGCTACAATTTTTATACCTGCTTTCCATTGAATTTCTAAATAATTCTTGTTGGAAATGCTGGTATAAAAACTGGCGAAATGTTCAGCGTGGCGGGCTTTAAACAGAAAAGACGTCAATACTCAAAGGGCTAAATAATTTTTGTGTGGAGGGGATGCTTTCAGCTTTTAAATATATGTATGCATACGTATTCAAATTAATGTCAAATGAAAAAAATCGGTTTTCAAAAAAATCTGAAGGCGATGAGGCTTCTCATTGTTAACAATCAGATAAAAATCAATGTTAGTATATATAATATATGTCTTCGGAAATTGTATCAGGCATACACTTAGCGTCTCTTTTGAATAGCAGGTCAAAAATAAAAATGTAGATCATTCTTCGACTGATCCATACAAAATAGCCGATACAACGCTTTTTTCTAAGTAAATTCAAAACAACTAAGATACAATTGAAATTATTATATTTCAGCAATACCGGTAGTTTATTTTGTACTGCCGGTAGTACCGACGGTCGAATAAAAATCAGTAAAACTAATTTCGGTAGTATCGGTATTGGAATCTCTAATGGCTACCACACCTCACGGAAACGTTCCTTATAAAATGGTATATAATTCTGAATATTTTTTAAGCAATTCACACTAGGACAAAATTAATGGTAATGAAATAACAGTATTTAAACGTACTGGGGGCTTCAATGCGCAAAGGGTCACGTTTCAATAAGTGCTAAGTAGTGAGTAGCAGCGGGCTGAGTAGTGAACTCCACTACTCAGCCCGCTGGTCCACGTTTCAATGCGAATGCGCGCGTCCGAGCGACGAGTGGCTGGTGTTCCCTGCTCCCCCCTCCCACTTCTCGGTACGTCATACGAGATACGAGAGGGGAACGTTGGGGACGGGTGAGGTAGCGACCAGCGGGCTAAGGAGTGGGGGGTCACTACGCTTACCGGACCGCGCACTAAGGGCCGGGCCGCACCGTGCAACTTTGTCGGCCGACTTGTTGCGCGACACGAAAAAATGTATGGAAATGTGTGCGACAAACAAGTTGATGAGTGTGGCATGTACCATCTACCTGCATGCATTGGTCTGGTCGCCCACAACCAAGTTGTTCGCGAGTTGAGCGGTGCGGCCCAGGGAGGTATTGAGGCGTACTGGGGAGGCATTTATAAACGGGCATTTATGTACTTAGGCGATTGCAATTTATTGAAATGAGATTCTTGGAAAAATATATGATTGTTGAATTTACATCACGGCAATATTGCTTGTTTTAACACAAATATACATATAGTAAAATGTAAGCAACGCTTTTGAGTAGGCTTAAATTTTATTTGCTTATTTAAAACCAAACAAATAACAATAAATACGCCAAAAATAGCCTTCACTTCACATTCAACCCTCAGATATTGTTTCAATAAAATGAAAATATGTATAATTTTTTATTCAAATCATATTTAAAATATCAAAGCTTTAGTTTCTGAGAATCGTTTTTATATTGCAATAATTGGTGGGTAGTGGAAGTAATCGGAATTTGAAGTTGAAAAAATGATGACGCGTCAAAAATGACTCCAAGTGTCGATTACTCCAACTAATCACTATTCATTGCGATGTAACTTGATTTGAAACAAAATTTATATATTGCATTTATTGCAATATATTGCATTTTAATGAAAATAAAAACAGCCGAGGGTTGGGTGTGACAGCGAATAGTAGCATCATCTTACATAGTACATAAAAGAAAGGTTTTGTATTCGCACATATTTACATATATATACAAAAATAACAATACAATCGAGCTTTATATTCCATACAGATAACCTTGATGGCCCTGAGCTGAGGTTTCAGAGGCTCAGACGGGCTACAGCAACAATATTTCGCAAAAAATTGTAGCGCACGCAATTGCAAAGAGGATTTGAGTTACATAAGTACCTATAATGGATAAGGGTAGTTGATATAGTTGACATATTGAGGCTGGACAGAATAATGGACGAACGAAGTGCTCAAATGGTACAATAAATAATGTAGAAAGGTGCAAGGAAGGCTGCAAGGGAGATGAGTGGAGTTAAATGGATGAAAGTTGCTCGAAATAGAAATGGAAGCATGTTATATAGGCTTTGGTGATTGGCTGTAAATGATGATGAAGTATGTACCTATAATAGTCGTCCTTGCAGTATATGTTGCGATCCCTGGTGAAGCAGGTGAGCTCGGCAGCTAAGGGAGAGTGACACTCGCAGCATCTCAGGCAATTGCCATGCCAGCGACGATCAGCAGCCAAAAGGTAGTACCGATCTTGAATTCGACCTCCACATCCTCCGCACTCTTCGGGAGCTGATGAAGTCACTCCCAAGGCCTCCTCCAGGGACTCCTCGACACCCTCCTCCTGCCGGTCCTTCAGCATCGCACTGAAAGACGCAACATATGTATATAGAAAAATCACATGGATCGATGCATGAAGGAGTTTCAGCTGTAACTCGTCATAGGGGGTCGACCGGGTGTGCAAGATGCAATGGCAGGGCATGAAAAAATGGCACTAATGGCAATTTATTTATAGCGAAATGCTAAATGTATATATAACAAAAGTAGCAACGTTAATTATAACTATAATAATAATATAAATAAAAACCGACTGTCGCTAAATATGTATGTATGTATGTTTGTATGTATGTATGTTTCGGACGATCAACCAGTATGGGGAACCAATCACAGCCGAGTAATCGAGACGCCGGGAAGCGTGGTAGTGGGGAAGTAGGGGAGGGGGTGTGCGTGTGTGTGTGCCCTGAGGGCTTCGCCTCTCAGGGCACACACACACATTAATTAGTTATTTCGGACGGGTTGGATTGCTAAGTCACTTTTATTACGATTAATATAATAATACGTGCGCGTGCACCTATAAATTACCTTACACTATACATTATACTACATATAACTTTATTTTTATTCGTGTTTCAATTCCTTTTCGAAACCACCCGTTGAAATCAACGGGCACAAAACTAGTATAAAATAATTAACAAAAAAACAAAACTATAATTATTAAACATTACATAATATTGTAATGCCAAGCACTGCGTTGATTAACTTATATAATTACATCATCTTCCACAGAGGTATCCATTAGCACCCTTCAAGAAAGCACCAATGTTATTAGCACTTCTAATGCTCTCAGGAAGGGCATTATAGATTTGAACACCTCCTGCAGTTCTTGATTTCTCAACTCTGCCTATAATTAATTTATTCCTATTTCTAGTTTTATCTTTATGTAAGTCTCTATTCCTAACTATGTAATTATTAAAATATTTGGGTAATAGATTCTTATCTAGCGTATATACAAATTTAATTTAAGACGATTTATAATATCGAACCATTTCAATTCATCTAACATTCTTACGTTTCCTCACATTCAAAATTATAAATAGATTGAGTACTGTAGCGCAATAAACAGTATAAGGCCTATATATGTATGTACAATGTTCAATTGTTTGCGGTTCTAGAAGGTTGTGATCTGAATTCGAACTCTTTTTGTGTCGTGTGGCCTCTTCTTTAAATAATACTGTGCCAAATATCATATATTTTTATTTATTTACATATTTTTGCAACAGTGACGTAACAGAATGCTCTAACGCGTCATTGTGACCAGATATATACACACAATACAAATTCTATATATAAGAATACAGCCATATAAGCATAATAGAAATACACTATATATGTATAGTGTATTTCTATTATGTTTCAATGTATAATAATAGTGGTGTCTTTTTTCAATACAATTAACTGTAATTATAAATTTCCTACATCGAAGAGTTAAAATTGATACTATAATTTTTTCGCTGAGCACTTTTTGCTGGGGTGGTTTTGTCGCTGGGCGCTTTTTTCTGGGGCGGTTTTGTTGCCGCACGGTAATGACTAATCTAATAGTAAACATTTTATTAAATTTATTTGAATAGTTTTATTTTATATAAATTTATTTGAATACTCGTTTGTTTTTTTATTAAATTGACTGTCACGAACATACAAACATATATACTGTCTCTTTTGAAATTATATGTATACCAGAATCCAGCGCCTGCGCCCCCGGAGTCTTCGCCCCCTAGGGTTCCGCCCCCTAGGGTCCCCCGGCGGCGCCTGCGCCCTCGGCGCCTTTGCCCCCGGAGACTTCGAATCCTTTCAATTGAAAAAAATCTAATCGGTGCCTACGAATCGAAAAAAATAAATAAATCGAACGTGTCGTCTACGAACGAAACAACCAACCAATGTTACATACAAAGTCTCTTTCGAAATTATATATTGGATAAGAATATAAAGTTTATGAAGCTCATTAACGAAGGTAAACTCATTAATGAAGGTTCATTAATGAAGGAAAGCCATTCCTTGTTTTGAAGATAGATCGTACTATTATCCTTTCTGTCAATTAAAAATGTCCTTGTTTCAGGCGATAGCTCTGGAAACCCAATAAAAACGTATCCTTCGATCAATCACCTTAATACACTGTGAATCACCAAATCTTTGAGATGTGTCTCTGCTTCTTCTAAAATAATTAAAAATTTTCTTCTCCGAAGCGCTTTATATCTAATAGAATTGATTTTTTTTATATTTTGTTTTAAAATATGGAAAAAATTATTATTCTAAAAATTCACAATCGTAATTGTGATCGGTAATTGAGAACCCCTGCGTTGGGGGTTTATCAAAATCGTTTTGATTGCACGTAAATATCCCTATACATATGTATGGTTGTAAAGCGTATTAGGAAACGTATTTGATGTATCGACGTATGAAATACGCTTTACTTTAAACGGAAAATACGTACATATGTATTTACATTTTCTGGAAACCTCTTCCGACCTATTCAATAGAATGGAGATACGTTTATATATAAATATATGAAGAAAGAGCGCTACAGATTTTATCTTCTGCTAAGCATTATTCAAGGCGAAACGACTTACAAATTCTATTGCGACAAAGGCATATAAATCGTACAAAAGGAGAAACATTATGCTGGAGCAAAAAATTTAACTTTTAGATATTCCGCGATCTACCTAAACAATCTGCTTTCCCTGCAACCAATCGATTTATTTCAAGTTAGTGGGTTTTTGCGTTATAATATGTCATTTTGGCCTGTTTGGATTAAAAAATAACGTAGATAAGACGAAACTAATGTTCAATAGTTATTGCATGCCTGATAGCATTTCATTAGATGCTAAAATTGTAAATAATTATTTATATTTAGGGCAAATAATTGACATGCCCGGTAGTAAAGAAGAATAAATAAAGAGACTGAAGTGAATTTGGATGAATGAATGCGGTTTTTAGATCACAAATGCCACTCTGTCTGAAGAAAAAGATCTTCGATCAATGTGTTTTGCTAGTGATGACATATGGATGTGAAACTTGGACAATGAACGCCAAGTTGCTACGTAAAGTCCAATGCACTCAAATAAGTGTGGAACGTTGCATGCTTGGCATAACGAGGAAAGACAGGAAACGGAATAAGTGTGTGAGAAGTATGACAAGGGTTGTGGATATATAGAGGATTGAAGCTATTGAAACGGCAATGGGCGGGCTAGAAGAATGGACAAAAAGTGGACAAAAGAAGTGCTAAAATGGTACCCCAGAGAATGCAAAAGGGTAAAAGGAAGACCGCAGGGAAGATGGGTAGATGAAATAATGAAAATGTGTAGAGTGAGATGGATGAGAGTTGCGCAAAACAGAGAGTGTCTTGGAGAGGGCTTCATCCAACAATGGATGGCGAATGGTCGTAGATGATTTAATTCACATACATATTTTTTCAGATTTCCTTGTGTTTAAAATATCTAAGGAATCTTTCAACAGCTTTTTTATTTAAAATATTGACAGGAACATAAAAAATATGACGATTTTCTGCAACAAATACTACATACATATGTATATACAGTCCCTGCTCATAATATTACGCCACCCCGATTGAATCGCGTTCGCGCCCATTTGTAACGGTTATAAAGAATTCACAATAAGATATTTTGGCCTAGTTTTTTTTGTAAGCTCATCATTATTTGCTACTCTATTCACCAACAAAAAATAATACAACATTATTCTTCAAAATGTCTTCAAAAATAAAAGTGAAATGATAGAAATGAGTTTGCTCCTGAATTACGTAAAGCATATACGAGCGTTTCTGAGAAGATTTTTTATTATTTCGTTAACAACACCGTGATTTTTTCTTTTGCTACAGCTTTATTATATTTTTAGGGTAAGTTGGTGATTAATTTGTAAAAAAGTATTTATAGCATTAATAAAACTGGAATGTTTTATAAACATAAAATCGCGACAATAGAGGGTGTAAGTAATACGGCTGTTTGCAAAATAACGAGACATCTGGAACAAAGTGGCGATCCCACACCCAACAAGCGGGTTAAATGTGGCGAAAAAAAAAATTAGCCCCCGTGAGGATCTAAGGATTGTCAAAATTGTTACTAGGAACTGCTTTATAACAAATAAAAGAATTTAACAGGAGCTGAAAGACGAAAATGTGGAGATAGACGTGAGGATCCAGCGCTATTTCGCCGAGGCTAGGTCGAAAGGACGGCGCCTTGCAAAAAAGCCGATGCCGACCCAAAGAATGAACAAATCGCGATTAAATTGGGCGAATAAACATTAAAACTTCACCCTAGAACATTGGAAAACGATAATTTGAATGTTACAAAATTATTGTGTCTTGTGTCTTAAATTTACAAAACCACTAAAATGTATGCATATTTCAAGGTGTATTGAAAGGTGAATCTTCCATTCAAAAGCATTGGTTCGGAGATGAATTAGGTGAAAGCTGTAATGAGTTAATGACCGATGCCCACAAATTGACACAAAACATTCCCTTTTGGGGTGAATTTTGGGGTCTATAGCGTCGATGGTCCAGGTACCTGAGTGTGGGATCGCCACTTTGTTCCAGATGTCTCGTTATTTTGCAAACAGCCGTATTACTTACACCCTCTATTGTCGCGATTTTATGTTTATAAAACATTCCAGTTTTATTAATGCTATAAATACTTTTTTACAAATTAATCACTAACTTACCCTAAAAATATAATAAAGCTGTAGCAAAAGAAAAAATCACGGTGTTGTTAACGAAATAATAAAAAATCTTCTCAGAATTGCTCGTATATGCTTTACGTACATAATTCAGGAGCAAACTCATTTCTATCATTTCACTTTTATTTTTGAAGACATTTTGAAGGATAATGTTGTATTATTTTTTGTTGGTGAATAGAGTAGCAAATAAGGATGAGCTTACAAAAAAAACTAGCCCAAAATATTGTGAATTATTTATAAGTTATAACTAGTCACCGGAGCCTGAGGGGGCCGTGTATTGTTCAAAGGTTGTAAATGCATTGTTAAAGGTTTGCCGAACAATGGATAGCACTGTGACTATCCTACCTCTAGTTATAACCGTTAAAAATGGGCGCGAACGCGATTCAATCGGGGTGGCGTAATATTATGAGCAGGGACTGTAAATAAATGACCATTGTTGGCGTTTCTCGCAAAACAGTGACTTTGTACTCTCGTTTATCAATTAAAACTAAGCAAAACCGTCTCAATTGAACTGCAATGGGTGACTAGTGGGTGTTTATTTCTTAAAAATGGTAAAAAATCGAAACTTATGTAAAAAAAAAGATAAATTTGATTGGTTTGAGTTACAGGACATTCTTTGAAATCTATGAAATTTTTTATGTAACGTTCTCACTAGGTTAATTGTGGAAAATCTAAAGTTTGCATTTTTCGCTCCGGCCTAATGTGCATAAAGCCGCACACACACCGGTCGAATTTCACTAATAACAGTGTCTATTACGGCAAATGTGTAGTTACGGCGGTCGGGTGAGTGGGGAGACGATTTTACACGAAGTATACAGTTCCGATGGTTAATGGAGCTAATTGGCCATTATATGTTTACATTGCGGCCATTACCTCGTCACTTGTCACTCACACGTAGCGCCGTCGACTTAATTCATTAAATTCAGAGGTATTTATATACTGTATTTAATAATAGATCTAGATGGAACGGCAACGTGAAAAAGCACTTTTTCTTATCTCGCCTTTTGATGGTTATTAAAAATAATGTACGGTTAGAATTAGCCTAATTTTTAATTTACACGTTTTACTCGTTGTGCGATTCCACGCCTAGATTAATATCGCGCTAATTCCGTGGTGTGAATGCGCCTTTATTTTGCATCCAATTAATGTGCAAACACACGCATATATTTATTGCACATTTAACTCACGTATACCTATGTATTTATTCACTGACTGTAATTATTTTTAAATGTAGATACTTAAGTATTCAAAAACATTTTAAATATATTATATTATACATTGCGTTGCGTAAATGTTAAGTTAAGCACCGAGAGGTCCCCGGGTTCGATTCCGTGAGCTGACCTCGATTGAAAATAATTTTTCTGAGCATATCTGTAGTGCTGTTGGTCAGACCTGGATATTTGTGACTCCAGGTCGGTCGTTTCCTATCAGAGTTTGCCAATTTCTTTGATTTCATTGTTTGAACGGTTCCCGATTAAAATTGGCTAAAAACCTTCCTACCTACTATGTCATCACTATTTGAGTATGATTAATGTACAATAAAATGTATGTACAATTAATAGATGTCTCGTTAATTTGCGAGTTTCCAGTATCTCGTAACTCAGCGACTTGTGTAATAAAAATGCTGCATTGTTTGTAATTGGCCAGGAAGACGCATTGGGGTTTACCTGTAAGGCCCTCCTGGTATAAAAATTTTATAATTTTGGAAAGGAATTGATGTGTGATTCGTATCTGAAGTAGGAATATAAACTGCAAAAAAGTGACGTCATTTTGAAAAGCTTCGTACATATAATATGGAAAGAGGAAAAAAGCTGCATTATAAATCAATTTGATTAAAGTATCACTGATTTGTAAATCAAAATATAATATATAAATTTGTCCTCAAAATGAGTAATTTAGCACTATCGCTAATGTAGATAAATATTAATTGAAAATTTCCAACTGAAACATAGATATACATATACATACATATTTAACAATTCTATCGTCGAATTGTGAAGTTGAATACGCAAATTGGCTTTTGGTCAAATAAATACATTTATCGTAAAGTGTTTAAACGCTCGCCTGTTGTGTTGCAAAATTGAATAAAAATTGTTTTCATATATTTTTAATGCGATTAATTTCTCTAAAGGTCAATTATGGCTATAAAAATAAGTCTTTACATAAAAAGGATGGCTTCTTTGTGAGGAAGAAATTTTGTTCGCAGTAAATAAAATGTTACAAATTTACATAATGGATATATCGCTTTCAAAGGCTCACAGAAATGTCCTGAATGAATAGTGCTAAAGCTAAACTGCCTTCAAAATGATTTTTAATATAATCGAAAAATACATATGTATGTAGTTATCAAAAAATCAAAAAGACCGGAACAGATGAGGATGTATTAAGTTAAAACTTTTCAAACAATATATTGGGAACTGAGGCTAAGAAAGTACGCATTCTTAATTTAAATATGATACATAGAATATGTTGTGCTGAAAATGGAAAATAGAAACTCATAGTTATATACATAAATATTATTGTCAAAATTCATTCAACGAATAGTGCAAATTACTACTCATTTCCAATTGAGAAATTTGACGTAATCGTCATCCGAATTGTCATCAAATCAAATAGCATGCGGTTCAATACTATGCTTATTATCTATGTATTTGACAATATAATAAATTTTCATGTAATAAGGTCTTGGGATGAGAGATTTTGGCGCAATATATCAAAATGATGGTCGAAATCGATGTTTTTTCGCTGTTATCTCTTGTATGTAATTAGAGTCACATAACGTATATTTTAATGATCTGCTGCTTCCGGTTCTGAAATTGAATAAATCGAACTGATAAGACACTCACAGTCTTTCCAATAGTAAATAAGAGATGATTTTAAAAATAAAATTTCACCCAACGCGATTTTATCAATATACAGCTCATTGACATTATTCATATATGTTTTCAATGAGACTGTTATTACCGCATATTCACGACGAATTAATAAAATCAAATCAAATTCTAAGCCTTTTTAACGAGATATTTATAGGTGGAATTTATTTTTAAATATTAACAATAAAATATTGACATTTTTCGATTGCTTTGAAATTTCAATTTCATCAAAAAATAATTTAATTGTAAAATGTATACTGTAAATATTTTTAAGCTGTAATATATGTAAGGTTTAAAAAAATGTATAAAGCGATACAATAATTCTACGTAAATTGTGTTGAAGTAAAAATGAATTTTTCTGTATATATTTATATACATATGTATATAGTACAATACTTCCCCTCACATTGATCCCTTTTCTTACTTAAAATATCTATTGTTTGATCATTTTTCTTAGTAATATTTATGTACATACATATGTAGACTTTCATTATTCCAGGGCTGTGGTGTCGGTGTCGTAAAAATTCAACCGACTTTTTATTATTTTCCTTATACAGTACATATAACTAGAGTCTCCAATTTATTGAAGTGAATCTACCAATGATTAAAAAATTTAATAATTTCTTGGTAAAAATCGTACTAAAAATAAAAAAAATTGCACGTATTTTGAGTTGTCAAAAATCGAATGTTTCCTACGTCTCATACTTTTTTTTATTAAATTGATTTGTTTGTGTATAAAATTCATACACACACACTATGAATGTACTTACTGTTATATTTCATTACCAATAATTCAATAAATTGGGTGAGATGTCAATTATTAGTGATTTTTTTAATTCTTTCAATTTTTCATATTTTGAATATCGTTACTATTTTCATTACTAATAAGTTTTAACATTGCTAAGAAAATTCGATCTTAATAAAATCGTTCAAATTATATGTAGTTAGAGTTTGAAGTCGGGTCAATTATGAACCGACTTCACAGCCCTGCATTCATTCACCAATGCTTTTCGATTTTATTTTTGTTTTATATTTTTCATTATCATTATTAATCTTTTTCGGTGTCAATGATATATACATATACATTGTAATGCTGTTTTTTTTAAAGTAAAAATAAAAATATAAGTATACATATATAAATGTAAAATTATGAAGAATTATCATTGCCATTCTTAAATCGCTCTTTGGATTAATATCACTATTGTGCTCTAATGACGTGATATGTATGTACTAAGGATCCCAAATCCGAATATTCGAATACTCTTTATACGAACTTATTTTTTTATTTTCAATCTACAGAATATTTAGTTTTTGATGTTCCGGATAATGATTCTTTTTTTTTTTTTTTAAATGCTTTTTATTATTACGAAATTATGTTTACAATACATCTATTTTAATAGCTACTGATCTACTGATCATTTTCTATTTTACAATTTAATTTAATTTGGTTAGTAATCATAGTATTATATTATTCTAATGTTAATCTACAGCATAATAGGAAAAAGAGCTCAAAAACCTATTTACAATCCTTATAAATGCTCATAATACATCTAATACATAATATTAATTAAAGACTCACTAAAGTCGATGACCCAAAGCAGATTGTGTTTAGGTAATCTGTGTTTATACCTGAAGGGTATAGACATAATGATTCTGATTCTCTTAAAATTGGAATAAGAACTTGAACTTCTTATAACTACAAATACTTAATTTAAAGCTACTATTCTATACTATTCGAATATTTGGGATTCCTAGACTCACTATGTACCTATGTATGTATGTATGGACATATGTAGCGATTAAAAACATTGAAATTCTGCTCGTTAGCACTGTTGATATATAATACATATGTGCGAGCTAAATGATAATGTAATCATAAGAAAAAAAATATGTTGAAAAAAGTTTTTAAAAATCGCTAAAAGTTGACTGACATACCTATTACAGTTTGAAAAACGCAGGCTTTCAAACAAGAGATTCCGTCTTTTGCCCACTAAGAGTGGGCAAAATCCTGCGTATCCTGCACCACCTGACTGATGATATTTTGCACATTTTTTTTTACGAAAACCACACAACAACTGGCCACTGTAGTGGTGAAGTGTGATCGCGTTCCCGTTCGGTTTATATATTATGTATATATCGGAACGGGTTTTCAGTTTTTGATCACACTGGCACACTGGCTCGATCGCACAAGGACCTTGTTAAAGTTCGTGGACGAGGATTCGAAGACACATCGTCGTGATGATGGTTGTTCAGTCGCCGACGATTGGCTGCAGACTGCAGGCCGCCGGCGCCGAAAGAGGGGTTCCATCCCCTCTCGCAACTCACCCCCGACCCCTTAACAGCCACCCCTTTGCCACCCAGCCACCCCCATCCTCTTCGCCAATGAGAGGGGTAGGTGTACCCCGAATTCGTTGCGAATCGGATAAAGCGAACTCGGTCATGATGGAATAACCTCCTCCTCCACCTCCATCTCTCTCTCTTTCTCTCTCTCTCTCTCTCTCTCTCTCTCTCTCTCTCTCTCTCTCTCTCTCTCTCTCTCTCTCTCTCTCTCTCTCTCTCTCTCTTTCACCCCCCCCTTCTACCTCGCATTATCTATGTAGAAAAAATGATCCAAATCGGCATGTTTAAATATAAGCATGAACAATTGAGGTGTAATATACCAACATATATTTTGGCTAGTCGGAATATTTTCCATCTAACCTAGTACCAACTAGGGATCCCAATCGAATTTTCGAATATTCGAGTATTCGAATTATTCGTCTGATTTTTCAGCCATTCGTTATTCGAATATTTCATCAACTATTCGAATATTATTCGTGTATATATTTTTTTATGAACTAAATACACAAAATCAACATGAAAAGAGTGATAACGAAGAAGCTGGCCATTATGAAGAAAATTAAATATATAATGGGGATAATTGTGATAAAAATGAAGAAAATGAAATGTCTACATGTAAAGAAACAGATTTGTATTCATTAAATACGGAAATGTTTGAAAAAAATCACTTTCCGATCGATAATAATCTTTACAACATTTTAGAAAACATCAGAAAAATAATACGAATATTTAAGGGGGTATTCTAGTCTAGAGGGCCAAATTTAGAGCGTTTTTTAAAATTCAATAAAAAAAAACTAAAAACATTTTTGGTATGCATTTTTTTTATTATGTGTTTATTAATGTTTCAATATTACATAAAAAAATTTAAAAAATATATATATTAAAAATTGAATAAGTTACAGGCTGGTAAAGTGGGGGGTCTTAAAAAAAGGGTGCCTCCATCTTGACATGATTCCAACCCTTCTAGTCATCTGAAAAAAAAAAAGAAAAAGATTCTTAATTAATAAGAGTGTCGCTATGGTCGGTACCTAAAAAAAAAATTAAACATTTTTTTCGCGAAATGGCAACTGTTTGAAAAAGTAATTTTTTGGCCTTTTTTTTCAAAGTTTTGAATTTTTTAAAAATATTAAAAAACAAATTTTTTACCTAATTCTGGTACCGACCATAGAAGGATATATACAGAAGGTCCACACCAAATTTTAAGTTAATTGGTCCGTTAGAACTTCAGATATCATGTCAAACTTGTTGGAAAAAGTAGTTTCGAGAAAAACGCGTTTAAAGATTTGAGCAAAGTTTCAGGCAGTCAAAGTCATATAAACGGGCGCTGTACTTACATTTCGTTAATCGATTCCTGCTCCATACATTGGGCCTTCTTCTTCTTCTTCAAAATAATCATTTTCCGCAGTTCTTTTTGATAGACGATCAGTTCTAGCTCGTACTTCTGAGCGACGTATCCGAGTTTCGTCCCGTCTGGCAGCGAATACATGGACTTCCGGACCAATTGTGATTCACATGACGTTCATAATTTTTAAAACTGGTAAAAAGCCTTGATTAAAAATGCAAACAGCTAAATAGTTTGCAATTTCATTTGTCATCGTCCCAGAATGAATATGTTTCGGTGAAAAAGTCCAGATGAATGAATTCAGCGATTCATTATTATTTTGGGTTTCCGAGCCAAAAACAACGGTGCAACAACTCTTATTTTGTGGGAAGTTGTAAAATTGACATATTTCGCTCGATTATATGATTGAATTATGGCCCGGCGTGACCCTTTTTTTCCCCTTGCATCCCTGACTAAATTCTCTCGAAAATAAATAAAATTCTAATTTTACGCTAAACTATAATATTTTTATGAGGGTCAAATGAAATAAATTTAGTCAGAGATTTCAATGTTATTAGTTCGGAACATATTTTATAGGGTTTATATGTGGAAAATATTACTTCAGGAAAAAAATTAAACTGGCTTTCACGCCTCCTTTAATTTGGTTTCTTATTCGAATACAAAAAATATATACACTATAAAATATAAAAGAGAACTCTTAGCTATACATGAAAAAAAACGAGATGCAAATATGTCGAACAACGAGAGAGATAAAATATTTTGAGTGATTGAACGTGTGAAAACGTACAGCTGCCGTATATTTTCCGGTTAGATGCCACGTCACTAAAACAGCTGTATCTCCGAAAATAACTTTAATTTTGAAAAAACCTCGTAAGGACATATTCTTAAAGGTTTAAGCTTTGAAAATATGAAATAAAAAAAAAATCGATTTTGTCAAATTTCTAGACTAGAATACCCCCTTAAGAAGTCACCAGAGAAATATACATTTTTACAAGAAATCATAATGAATAAAGAAAATAAAAAATTGGTAAATTATTATTGGCTGTGAAAACGAGGTGGAATTCCATGATAAGTCGATTAATTCAAATTTATGCTTGGTACATATGTAATTACCTTTTTTTTAATTTTCGAATATATTCGAATATTCGAATAGCTCTTGATTTACTATTCGATATTCGAATAGTTGAAGTCGACGAATATTTGGGATCCCTAGTACCAACTACCGTTATAGAAGTGTATTTTCAGTTTTTTTTTTATTTTATTTATTTATTTATTTTTTACATATATACCAGGAATACCTTACAGGTAACCTCAATGCGCCTTCCTAGCCATGAGGTCTCTTTTTCATTTGAGCTATTTTTCAAATTATGCTTTACATTAACATTTGAATAATATAATACTATGATTACTAGCAAAATTAAATTAAAATTATAAAATAGAAAATGATTAGATCAGTAGCTATTAAAATAAATATAATATGTATTGTGAACATAATTTAGTAATAATAAAAATCATTTAAAAATAAAAAAAATGTATCTACATATGTACATATTGTATGTATGTTACAGTTGAAGTGTATCTTCCAGTTGTAATATATTACACTTGGTATAGGCTTTCGTTTGAATTGATCGTCTGATCTGGAAACTTGGAGCGAAATAAAGCATTTTTTTGCCACAAACATACATATATCAGCCAGCAGCGTGGCTCGGTGGTTGCGTTGATATTAAGCACCTAAAAGTCGACGGGTTCAATACCGTGAGCTGACCTCGATTGAAAAGAAATTATTCCGAGTATAATCTTAAATGCTGTTAGCCAGACCTTGGATATGTGACTCCAAGTTGGTCGATCGTTTCCTATCAGAGTTTGCCAATTTACCTGATTTCATTAAAAAAGTTCTAACAAATTGGCAACCTTGTCGTATTTCTAAAAAAAAATGAGTTTTCAGCATCTCAAATTTGCTGATTTAAAAAATGTTTTTCAAATTTATACATAGATGTCTCTATTATACTTTATAAATTTTTTATAGTTGGCTAGGAAGGCGCATTGGGGTTTACCTCTTACGCCTTACTGGTATATATATATATATATATATATATATATACCAGTAAGGCCAGAGTATGATTATTGATCAGCAACATGGATTTCGTCCACAACGTTCAACGACCACAAATTTGTTGTCATTTTCTGGTTTTGTAACAGGTTCCTTGGATGCTAATATTCAAACAGATACTGTTTACACG